>NC_135502.1:198992495-199633995 GCF_052857255.1 Amblyomma americanum
TTACTAATAGCATCCATATTGTGTTGCAAGGCATTAGTATTATCCGAACTGTTAATTTCCCGAAAGACAACACAATCATCAGCAAACAAATGAATGTTAGAGAATACGCAGTCAGGTAGGTCATTAATGTATAATAGGAAGAACAGAGGACCTAACACAGAGCCCTGAGGCATGCCAGAACCAACGGAACATAATGATGAGTTGATATTGTTAGATGATACAAACTGGAAACGGTTTAAAAGAAATTGTTCATGCCAAAGTAGGATGTTAGGTTCAAGGTTTAGTTTTGCTCGTTCCTAAATGAGTCAGCTATAACTGATGTAATGTATTTCAAAGCATCGTCTCCCTCTAAACATTTTTCTTTCGCATCTTGAATCTGTTCCTGCTTTTTTAATTGTTTTATCCAGCCAGCTTATATGGTTCCAGAACAATCTTGGACCCGCTTTATTGGCGTAGCAAACTTGAGCCAGCCAGCGATCAGAGGACCGTTTTATTTTAGCCTGGACGAGGACCAGCACTTCCTATTCCTTTTGTCGATGAGATTCCAATTTTTGGCGTATTTCCTCTACAGAAAACTGCTCCCTCTTTGCTTTTCTGTGTTCCCGTTATGCAACAGTCGTTGTTCGATGGCCTTCCTAATCGCTTTATTCCACCGACTTCGTGGCTTTTTCTTTCCTCTCCAGTGGTTTACTCCCTTTGCTTGTTTTATTTTTCTACTATTGAGTAGTTCTAACTGATTATAATCCCACTTTTCCATGGGCCGTTTTCCTATTACATCCCCTAGGCCGGCCGCAATTGGCGCTATATGTTGGTCATTTAATTTTTCGTACTCTTTTTCACTTCTCTGCATTTCACTTTTGATCAGTGGTCTCAAATATAGACTAATACCCTTATTATCACTACCCCAGCCTGTGTTTCCTCTCTTCGTCTATTTCCATTATTGTGAGCTTGCTATACATCCCCTCCGATATTCAGCAGTAGTCACTGGTTGTCTACCGGTTACGGGATTCCCACTTGATTTATCCTTGACACTTAAATTCTCTATTTACAACAACTAGGTTGTGTCGCTCACTGTAGTCTAGCAGTTACTTCCCGTTACAACCTCTGTATCTATCCAGATCCTCGACGTGGCCATTCATGTCACCCAGCTGAATAATACCGGCACCGTCTTCAATCTGCATTTCAACTTCATTGAAACACTTAACTAGATCCTCGCTTCCTTGCCTGCATTTGTCCTCTGTCCCTAAATAAACTACTCCTAGCCATGGCATTTTACCGGCAAGTGTACCTGATACCCAGACATCTTCTTTGAAAGTTGACTTTATTATTTGCCAATTTGTTCTTTGATGTATCAGCATACCTACTTCTCCTCCTTTCCTCTTCGCTGTTGTTCTCTTGCTTCCTTCCCAGATGTAGCCATCAATAAACGGTGGATCTTCTAGATCCCTTAGATGTATCTCGCATAGCGCGTAGGCACCTACTTCTTCGTCCTTTGACTGCTGTTCTATTTCTAACCATTTTGCTCTCTTTCTACCGCCTTGCATGTTTATTGGCTTGATCCTGGTGTTAAATTTCTTTTTTTGTAGCATTTTTAGCGCTACGCCGCCATTGTTACACTTTATTCATCGCGTCTACCTACCCCTACACTCTGAGCCGCTGTGGACCCCCTAAAAAAGCTTCTGGCCGGCCTGCCAGGCGCCAGCCGATCTCTGCTTCTAACCTTCCTCTAAAATGGATGCCATCTCGTGAAACGCATCTGCTAAAGCCTGTTCTATGCACTTCCCTGTTTATGTCTGCCACTTCAAAGCCCTTCTCCTGGCTTAACTTTCCTATCTCTCGATACACAGCCACGACGTCCTTGGCAACCTTTCCGTTCCGTCCTTGCACCTCCGGCACTGTGCACACCACGATCTGCACTTGCTGCGCTATCGCGGTTATATCGCCAACTCCCTCTTGTAATCTTTCCACTACTTGCGCGGCGTCACTATTCAGGACATCAATTAGCCCTGCCGCTACCTCTACCAAATTACGCTCTGCAACATTCTCAGAAAGTTCGCTTTTTGACCTTCTAAGTGCTGCGGCCATTGTCATGACTGGGAATGACTCGACTGCTTCCCGCTTATCAACCTCTACTTGCTTCATTATAGTTCTTTTGCACCTCCTCGCATGTCAGGGTCAGCCATTTTTGCATCCAGTAACTGACTAAGCTGCTCTTGGAGCTTGCGCTTGTCTACCCTCTCTACATGTAGCTCTCTTCCTAGGGCATCGATACGTAATGCTAGGTTGGTGTTCGCTTCGCCAGCCCTGTCCAGGCATGTACCTAATATGCAACATTTACACATAAAATCCGCGCCTTCGGTCTCCTCTACAGATTCTAACCAAGTTTCCTTCAAATTCAGTGACGCCTCACAATCTTTGCACTTAACCTTCAGTTGCTTGTCCATCTAAGAAGCACCCTACCTTAGCAAAATGCTCACTAAATGCTAGAAATAAAACACTTGAAACCACGTGCCCAAGTAAAATTTTGCCTACCACAAAATCGGATCCCCTAGAAAGGGAATAACTACCCGTCTATACTGGTTAATTCACAAATGAGTGCTTCAAATCTATAGCTGCCGGCCGGGAAAGAACCGGCCGTTAGGTCACAGACGTGCTTTTTCTCCTGCACTTCCCCTAACTAGACTAAATCTCCACTAAAGCTAAACTCAGAACATCAAAGGAAATAACTAATCTATTCAACGTAGTCACGGCGCTCTCGCCGTCGTCAGTCCGTCCGCTCCCGGTCACCGCGCTTAATCCGAAGAGCACTGAAACATGCGTCCTCATAGCACGGCTGTCAAACTCAAGCTCAAAAAGTAGCACCTACCTTAGCACCGCGACATGGCTATAAAAGAAACCTTTCACAGAAGCATCGCGATTGAAAATTTTGTTTTTTGTCCAAGCAAATTTACTATACATCGGGGAATTCCCCTTAACGCTCTTTGCAGCAAATGCCGGGTGATCAGGTCAGTCTTTGAGAAAATTTTAATAGCTTTCTATCTTTTCACTATAGAGGCTCTGAAACACATCCCGAGCATGCCTTATAAGTCAGTTAACTTGCTAGGTTATGTTGGAAGCAATTTTTTAACAACAGTTACCCTATTACCGATTTCTATTTTCTTTACTTGCACTCAAGCGGCTGTATTTCGATGGTGGCGAAATATTAAAAAAAATGTGGTATATGTCGTCGTCGAAAGTGGAGGGAGGCGTGCAATGTATGGCAGGCAAGGCGCAGCACATTCAAGGACGGGTCAAGGACGGCCCTCTCTCGAACAGGTCTCCCGGAATGCTCGCGAATAAGTTGAGCCGTTGCCTTCTAGTGTGGTTCCTTCGCTAGTTCGATGCAATCGGCGGCAGTGTTGCTGACACGGGAGAAGAGTCCTGCGGTCGTACGATAGCGTTCGTGGAAACGCGCGTAACATGAATCTTTGGCATGGACTCTGGCGTTGTTAGGTACTCATTCATGGATGCGCCGTGTGTGCTTGCTGTTTACTGGCAATCTGAGGCGCACAGCTTCTCAGCCTGCCGTCTGCACGCGCGTCGTCCTGGCGTCGCGGCTTTCAAGCGATGAGACCGCCCGGCTTATGCGCTGCGCTGGTACGTAACCCTACCAGTGTTGTTTGACAATCAAGTGACACCTTCGTGGTGGAGCGGCTCAGAGATGAAAGAGAGGGGCTGGAGGTTCATAAAATTAAACGAATCAACAAAACGCAGCGGTTATTGAGAGCAACATATACCGAACAGGGGGCCGCATGCGACTGCAGGGTCTTATCGAAATGCTCGACAGATGTTTCCGCCGTCCAAACATGGCTGCCCTTGGCGCTCTCAGGCCCGCACAGCGAGTTTCCACTTTCGGCGCGCCGGTTCCTAGTTAATCGCGCGGACAGAAATGTTCCCTTCAGGCTCTAGCTGTTCTAAATCATGTTCTCTGCCCGGTGCCCTGCGATGAATGGACGATGTTCGCGAGTTTCCTCAGAACGGGGTCTCAAAACACTAATTTCCTATAACGCTCTTGTGTTATGCAATGTAAGTACACGTTTAAGAACCCCAGTTTGCCGAACATAGTACAGAGCTCTGCACCACGACGTCTGCTATAGCTCAGGTTTAGCTTTCGGACATTAAACTCCGGATACCACAGCGCTTACTTTCTTCTAATGGGTTGCAAAGTCACTTTCTTCTACTCGTTAAGTTTTTGGGGAGCTGCCTAGATCGGGGCAAACTAAAACTTTTGCTTTCCATAGCGCTTGAATTTCTCAAGATTTTCTGCGGACCTAAGTAACATTAGGTATCCACAGATACCTTTCTTTCAGTTGACATAGTGGTTGCTTCAAGAAACAGCTGACGTTGATCGTGTTTCTTGTGCATAAGACAAAAGGGCTACAACTGAGGCTAGTCAGAAATGCAACCTTGAAGGTATGGTTGAGCGCTATAAAAATACGGAAAGGGAAGAACACACAGGACCAAGCGCTTTCTAACAACTGTTTATTCTCTGAAGAGTCATGCCTATATACACATATTAACGTCAAATTATACACAGAAGAGGTAAGAGCGCACGGTGCTGACAAGAGCGATATGAAGAAAAAAATATAAAAAATAAAAAGATCAACACGTGCCTTTGCAACAGTCCAAGATTACTATTCTTGAGGTAATTAATTCACTTCTCCATAACATGACCGAAGGGGAGCTGACGCATTGCTTATCTGAAGCAACATGCATAGTGAAAGCTTCGATAATTTCGCGTTCCCGCCTGTTTCTGGCCCGACCTATTACCTTGGTGTTTTTTGCATCGGGGTGCATTTGCAGTGTGCGCAATGTGGTGCCAGATTCCCAGATTTTGCAACTTGTACGCGGAATGCTGTCGAAGAAAAAGTAATTTACAGCATTCAGCTTAGCTGTCAACGAACCTACGTAGGGCAAACGCATAGATGCCTGAGCAAGAGGCTCGGAGAGCAAGGAAGATTATGCGAACAAGTTGCAAAATCCGGATATCTGGCACCATATTGCGCACACTGCAAATGCACCCCGATTCTAAAAAACACCAAGGTAATAGGTGGGGCCAGAAACAGGCGGGAAAGCGAAGTTATCGAAGCTTTCACTATGCATGTTGCTCCAGATAAGCAATGCGTCGCTCTCTGGTGATTTTAGGGAGAACTGAATTAAACTACCACAAGAATAGTAATCTTCGGCTATTGCAAAGGCACGTGTTGATCGTTTTTATTTTTTATATATAATTTTTCTTCATATCGCTCTTGTCAGCGCCGTGCGCTCTTTCCTCTTCTGTGTATGATTTGAGGTTAATATCTGTATATAGTCATGTTTCTTCAGAGAATAAACAGTTGTTAGAAAGCGCTTTGTCCTGTGTGTTCTTCCCTTTCCGTATTTTGATAGCGCTCACCAATATCTTTAAGACTTCTTTTGTATGATTTTTTTTAGTAAAGCAGAATATTTCGCGCAGACGGTACTCAGATAGAAACAAATTGTCGCCAGACTCCATCGCAATGATTTCTCTATTCCCAACGATGTCATCGCAATTACTGTTTTACGTGGATAGAGATTCAGTACTTTCTACGGCACAGATTGACACAGCGCATGGACCGAGGACGAGAATAAGAAACACGAAATACAGGAAGGGCGCTGACTACCAACAATTCCTTGCGTCATACAAAACCAGCACAATTTATACCATTCACCTGGACAATGTGATACAATGTAAACGGTTATGTCACAGATCCGAGCGCAGCGTTATCGTAGAGGGGCAGATAGAGGTGAAACAGGAAGAAAGATCCGAGCATGCAGTAGGACAGCTGAGGTTAAGGGGATGAAACCAGGCGAAACGGCGCTGGCCATCAACGAGGAGGGTCCACGAGGATACCAGTGAGCGAAGGAACCTGAACAACAAAAAGCACTAGTCCAGACAGTATCGAGGATCATTTCGCTTGGCCAAGTCCACTGAAGTTTGGTCGTCGGGTTTCGGACTAATCTGGCGCAGATGGTGACGTTACAGATCCGAGCGCATTGCTGACGTCAATGGGGAGATAGAGGTGAAACAGGCAGAAAGATCCGAGCAAGCAGTATGATAGCTGAGGTGAAGGGGATGAAACCATGCGAAACGGCGGGGGTCATAAACGTGGAGGGTCAACAAGGGTACCGGTGAGAGAAGCAACCTGAGCAACAAAAGGCGCTGGTCTAGCCAGTATCGACGATCATTTCGCTTCGCCAAGTCCGCTGAAGTTTGGTCGTCTGGGATCGGAATACCCCGGCGCAGGTGGCGACATTACAGATCCGTGAGCAATGCTGACGAAGAAGGGGCGATAGAGGTGAAAGGCAGAAGGATCAGAGCGTGCTGTAAAATGGGTGAGGGGAAGAGGATGAAACCAGGCGTAACGGCGGTAGTCATCAACGAGGAGGTTCAACGGCGCGATACCGGTGAGCGAAGGAACCTGAGCATCAAAAGGCACTGGTCTAGACAGTATCGACGATCATTTCGCTTCGCCAAGTCCGCTGAAGTTTGGTCGTCTGAGATCGGAATACTCCGGCGCAGGTGGCGACATTACAGATCCGTGAGCAATGCTGACGTCGATGGGGCGATAGAGGTGAAAGGCAGAAGGATCAGAGCGTGCTGTAAAATGGGTGAGGGGAAGGGGATGAAACCAGGCGAAACGGCGGTAGTCATCAACGAGGAGGTTCACCGGCGCGATACCGGTGAGCGAAGGAACCTGAGCATCAAAAGGCGCTGGTCTAGACAGTATCGACGATCATTTCGCTTCGTCAAGTCCACTGAACTTTGGTCGTCTGGAATCGGACTACTCCAGCGCAGGTGGGGACATTACAGATCCGTGAGCAATGCTTACGTCGATGGCGAGATAGAGGTGAAAAACAGAAGGATCCGAGCATGCTGAAAGATAGGTGAGGTGAAGGGGATCAAAACGAGGCGAAACGGCGGTAGTCATCAACGAGGAGGGTCAACGAGGACACCGGTGAGCGAAGGAACCTGAGCAACAAAAGGCGCTGGTCTAGACAGTATAGACGATCATTTCGCTTCGCCATGTCCACTGAACTTTGGTCGTCTGGAATCGGACTACTCCGGCGCAGGTGGGGACATTACAGATCCGTGAGCAATACTGATGTCGATGGGGAGATAAAGGTGAAAGGCAGAAGGATCCGAGCATGCTGTAAGATAGGTGAGGTGAAGGGAATGAACCCAGCAGAAACGGCGGTAGTCATCAACGAGGAGGGCCAACGAGGACACCGGTGAGCGAAGGAAACTGAGCAACAAAAGGCGCTGGTCTAGACAGTATAGACGATCATTTCGCTTCGCCAAGTCCACTGAACTTTGGTCGTCTGGAATCGGACTACTCCAGCGCAGGTGGGGACATTACAGATCCGTGAGCAATGCTTACGTCGATGGGGAGATAAAGGTGAAAGGCAGAAGGATCCGAGCATGCTGTAAGATAGGTGAGGTGAAGGGAATGAACCCAGCAGAAACGGCGGTAGTCATCAACGAGGAGGGCCAACGAGGACACCGGTGAGCGAAGGAAACTGAGCAACAAAAGGCGCTGGTCTAGACAGTATAGACGATCATTTCGCTTCGCCAAGTCCACTGAACTTTGGTCGTCTGGAATCGGACTACTCCGGCGCAGGTGGGGACATTACAGATCCGTGAGCAATGCTTACGTCGATGGGGAGATAAAGGTGAAAGGCAGAAGGATCCGAGCATGCTGTAAGATAGGTGAGGTGAAGGGAATGAACCCAGCAGAAACGGCGGTAGTCATCAACGAGGAGGGCCAACGAGGACACCGGTGAGCGAAGGAAACTGAGCAACAAAAGGCGCTGGTCTAGACAGTATAGACGATCATTTCGCTTCGCCAAGTCCACTGAACTTTGGTCGTCTGGAATCGGACTACTCCAGCGCAGGTGGGGACATTACAGATCCGTGAGCAATGCTTACGTCGATGGGGAGATAAAGGTGAAAGGCTGAAGGATCCGAGCATGCTGTAAGATAGGCGAGGTGAAGGGAATGAACCCAGCAGAAACGGCGGTAGTCATCAACGAGGAGGGCCAACGAGGACACCGGTGAGCGAAGGAAACTGAGCAACAAAAGGCGCTGGTCTAGACAGTATAGACGATCATTTCGCTTCGCCAAGTCCACTGAACTTTGGTCGTCTGGAATCGGACTACTCCAGCGCAGGTGGGGACATTACAGATCCGTGAGCAATGCTTACGTCGATGGGGAGATAAAGGTGAAAGGCAGAAGGATCCGAGCATGCTGTAAGATAGGTGAGGTGAAGGGAATGAACCCAGCAGAAACGGCGGTAGTCATCAACGAGGAGGGCCAACGAGGACACCGGTGAGCGAAGGAAACTGAGCAACAAAAGGCGCTGGTCTAGACAGTATAGACGATCATTTCGCTTCGCCAAGTCCACTGAACTTTGGTCGTCTGGAATCGGACTACTCCAGCGCAGGTGGGGACATTACAGATCCGTGAGCAATGCTTACGTCGATGGGGAGATAAAGGTGAAAGGCAGAAGGATCCGAGCATGCTGTAAGATAGGTGAGGTGAAGGGAATGAACCCAGCAGAAACGGCGGTAGTCATCAACGAGGAGGGCCAACGAGGACACCGGTGAGCGAAGGAAACTGAGCAACAAAAGGCGCTGGTCTAGACAGTATAGACGATCATTTCGCTTCGCCAAGTCCACTGAACTTTGGTCGTCTGGAATCGGACTACTCCGGCGCAGGTGGGGACATTACAGATCCGTGAGCAATGCTTACGTCGATGGCGAGATAGAGGTGAAAGACAGAAGGATCCGAGCATGCTGAAAGATAGGTGAGGTGAAGGGGATCAAAACGAGGCGAAACGGCGGTAGTCATCAACAAGGAGGGTCAACGAGGACACCGGTGAGCGAAGGAACCTGAGCAACAAAAGGCGCTGGTCTAGACAGTATAGACGATCATTTCGCTTCGCCAAGTCCACTGAACTTTGGTCGTCTGGAATCGGACTACTCCGGCGCAGGTGGGGACATTACAGATCCGTGAGCAATGCTTACGTCGATGGCGAGATAGAGGTGAAAAACAGAAGGATCCGAGCATGCTGAAAGATAGGTGAGGTGAAGGGGATCAAAACGAGGCGAAACGGCGGTAGTCATCAACAAGGAGGGTCAACGAGGACACCGGTGAGCGAAGGAACCTGAGCAACAAAAGGCGCTGGTCTAGACAGTATAGACGATCATTTCGCTTCGCCAAGTCCACTGAACTTTGGTCGTCTGGAATCGGACTACTCCGGCGCAGGTGGGGACATTACAGATCCGTGAGCAATGCTCACGTCGATGGCGAGATAGAGGTGAAAAACAGAAGGATCCGAGCATGCTGAAAGATAGGTGAGGTGAAGGGGATGAAAACGAGGCGAAACGGCGGTAGTCATCAACAAGGAGGGTCAACGAGGACACCGGTGAGCGAAGGAACCTGAGCAACAAAAGGCGCTGGTCTAGACAGTATAGACGATCATTTCGCTTCGCCAAGTCCACTGAACTTTGGTCGTCTGGAATCGGACTACTCCGGCGCAGGTGGGGACATTACAGATCCGTGAGCAATGCTTACGTCGATGGCGAGATAGAGGTGAAAAACAGAAGGATCCGAGCATGCTGAAAGATAGGTGAGGTGAAGGGGATCAAAACGAGGCGAAACGGCGGTAGTCATCAACAAGGAGGGTCAACGAGGACACCGGTGAGCGAAGGAACCTGAGCAACAAAAGGCGCTGGTCTAGACAGTATAGACGATCATTTCGCTTCGCCAAGTCCACTGAACTTTGGTCGTCTGGAATCGGACTACTCCGGCGCAGGTGGGGACATTACAGATCCGTGAGCAATGCTCACGTCGATGGCGAGATAGAGGTGAAAAACAGAAGGATCCGAGCATGCTGAAAGATAGGTGAGGTGAAGGGGATCAAAACGAGGCGAAACGGCGGTAGTCATCAACAAGGAGGGTCAACGAGGACACCGGTGAGCGAAGGAACCTGAGCAACAAAAGGCGCTGGTCTAGACAGTATAGACGATCATTTCGCTTCGTCAAGTCCACTGAACTTTGGTCGTCTGGAATCGGACTACTCCAGCGCAGGTGGGGACATTACAGATCCGTGAGCAATGCTTACGTCGATGGCGAGATAAAGGTGAAAGGCAGAAGGATCCGAGCATGCTGTAAGATAGGTGAGGTGAAGGGAATGAACCCAGCAGAAACGGCGGTAGTCATCAACGAGGAGGGCCATCGAGGACACCGGTGAGCGAAGGAAACTGAGCAACAAAAGGCGCTGGTCTAGACAGTATAGACGATCATTTCGCTTCGCCAAGTCCACTGAACTTTGGTCGTCTGGAATCGGACTACTCCGGCGCAGGTGGTGACATTACAGATCCGTGAGCAATACTGATGTCGATGGGGAGATAGAGGTGAAAGGCAGAAGGATCCGAGCATGCTGTAAGATAGGTGAGGTGAAGGGAATGAACCCAGCAGAAACGGCGGTAGTCATCAACGAGGAGGGTCAACGAGGACACCGGTGAGCGAAGGAACCTGAGCAACAAAAGGCGCTGGTCTAGACAGTAAAGACGATCATTTCGCTTCGCCAAGTCCACTGAACTTTGGTCGTCTGGAATCGGACTACTCCAGCGCAGGTGGCGACATTACAGATCCGTGAGCAATGCTGACGTCGATGGAGAGATAGAGGTGAAAAACAGAAGGATCCGAGCATGCTGAAAGATAGGTGAGGTGAAGGGGATCAAAACGAGGCGACACGGCGGTAGTCATCAACAAGGAGGGTCAACGAGGACACCGGTGAGCGAAGGAACCTGAGCAACAAAAGGCGCTGGTCTAGACAGTATAGACGATCATTTCGCTTCGCCAAGTCCACTGAACTTTGGTCGTCTGGAATCGGACTACTCCGGCGCAGGTGGGGACATTACAGATCCGTGAGCAATACTGATGTCGATGGGGAGATAAAGGTGAAAGGCAGAAGGATCCGAGCATGCTGTAAGATAGGTGAGGTGAAGGGAATGAACCCAGCAGAAACGGCGGTAGTCATCAACGAGGAGGGCCAACGAGGACACCGGTGAGCGAAGGAAACTGAGCAACAAAAGGCGCTGGTCTAGACAGTATAGACGATCATTTCGCTTCGCCAAGTCCACTGAACTTTGGTCGTCTGGAATCGGACTACTCCGGCGCAGGTGGTGACATTACAGATCCGTGAGCAATACTGATGTCGATGGGGAGATAGAGGTGAAAGGCAGAAGGATCCGAGCATGCTGTAAGATAGGTGAGGTGAAGGGAATGAACCCAGCAGAAACGGCGGTAGTCATCAACGAGGAGGGTCAACGAGGACACCGGTGAGCGAAGGAACCTGAGCAACAAAAGGCGCTGGTCTAGACAGTAAAGACGATCATTTCGCTTCGCCAAGTCCACTGAACTTTGGTCGTCTGGAATCGGACTACTCCAGCGCAGGTGGCGACATTACAGATCCGTGAGCAATGCTGACGTCGATGGGGAGATAGAGGTGAAAAACAGAAGGATCCGAGCATGCTGAAAGATAGGGGAGGTGAAGGGAATGAACCCAGCAGAAACGGCGGTAGTCATCAACGAGGAGGGTCAACGAGGACACCGGTGAGCGAAGGAACCTGAGCAACAAAAGGCGCTGGTCTAGACAGTATAGACGATCATTTCGCTTCGCCAAGTCCACTGAACTTTGGTCGTCTGGAATCGGACTACTCCAGCGCAGGTGGGGACATTACAGATCCGTGAGCAATGCTGACGTCGATGGGGAGATAGAGGTGAAAAACAGAAGGATCCGAGCATGCTGAAAGATAGGTGAGGTGAAGGGAATGAACCCAGCAGAAACGGCGGTAGTCATCAACGAGGAGGGTCAACGAGGACACCGGTGAGCGAAGGAACCTGAGCAACAAAAGGCGCTGGTCTAGACAGTATAGACGATCATTTCGCTTCGCCAAGTCCACTGAACTTTGGTCGTCTGGAATCGGACTACTCCAGCGCAGGTGGCGACATTACAGATCCGTGAGCAATGCTGACGTCGATGGGGAGATAGAGGTGAAAAACAGAAGGATCCGAGCATGCTGAAAGATAGGTGAGGGGAAGGGGATCAAAACGAGGCGAAACGGCGGTAGTCATCAACGAGGAGGGTCAACGAGGATACCGGTGAGCGAAGGAACCTGAGCAACAAAAGGCGCTGGTCTAGACAGTATAGACGATCATTTCGCTTCGCCAAGTCCACTGAACTTTGGTCGTCTGGAATCGGACTACTCCAGCGCAGGTGGGGACATTACAGATCCGTGAGCAATGCTTACGTCGATGGGGAGATAAAGGTGAAAGGCAGAAGGATCCGAGCATGCTGTAAGATAGGTGAGGTGAAGGGAATGAACCCAGCAGAAACGGCGGTAGTCATCAACGAGGAGGGTCAACGAGGACACCGGTGAGCGAAGGAACCTGAGCAACAAAAGGCGCTGGTCTAGACAGTATAGACGATCATTTCGCTTCGCCAAGTCCACTGAACTTTGGTCGTCTGGAATCGGACTACTCCCGCGCAGGTGGGGACATTACAGATCCGTGAGCAATGCTGACGTCGATGGGGAGATAGAGGTGAAAAACAGAAGGATCCGAGCATGCTGAAAGATAGGTGAGGTGAAGGGGATCAAAACGAGGCGACACGGCGGTAGTCATCAACAAGGAGGGTCAACGAGGACACCGGTGAGCGAAGGAACCTGAGCAACAAAAGGCGCTGGTCTAGACAGTATAGACGATCATTTCGCTTCGCCAAGTCCACTGAACTTTGGTCGTCTGGAATCGGACTACTCCAGCGCAGGTTGGGACATTACAGATCCGTGAGCAATGCTGACGTCGATGGGGAGATAGAGGTGAAAAACAGAAGGATCCGAGCATGCTGAAAGATAGGTGAGGTGAAGGGGATCAAAACGAGGCGAAACGGCGGTAGTCATCAACGAGGAGGGTCAACGAGGACACCGGTGAGCGAAGGAACCTGAGCAACAAAAGGCGCTGGTCTAGACAGTATAGACGATCATTTCGCTTCGCCAAGTCCACTGAACTTTGGTCGTCTGGAATCGGACTACTCCGGCGCAGGTGGGGACATTACAGATCCGTGAGCAATGCTTACGTCGATGGCGAGATAGAGGTGAAAAACAGAAGGATCCGAGCATGCTGAAAGATAGGTGAGGTGAAGGGGATCAAAACGAGGCGAAACGGCGGTAGTCATCAACGAGGAGGGTCAACGAGGACACCGGTGAGCGAAGGAACCTGAGCAACAAAAGGCGCTGGTCTAGACAGTATAGACGATCATTTCGCTTCGCCAAGTCCACTGAACTTTGGTCGTCGGGGATCGGACTAATGCAGCGAAGATGGTGGTGTCCCAGATCCGTGCGCAATGCTGACGACGATGGGAAGGTAGAGGTGAAACAGGCAGAAGGATATGAACGTGCACTAGGATAGCTGAGGTGAGTGGGATGGAACCAGGCGAAACGGCTGTGGTCATCAACGAGGAGGGTCAATGAGGATACTGGTGAGTGAAGAAACCTGAGCAACAAAAGGCGCTGGTCTAGACAGTATAGACGATCATTTCGCTTCGCCAAGCCTGTAACATGATTTGTGTCGAACTAAGCAACGGCGGCAACTACATGGTGGCAGCAACAAGAAGAACTCGTTGGGTTTATTAGTACGCCTTTATATAGGTGATGGAGGCGGGGAACTCACAATTCCAAGCGGACAGGTTATGGTCGCGACATGATAAGGCAGTCAGTGCGCTGTAACGATAAGGCAGATAGTGTACGCCCGATACATCTCCTCGGAGGTAACTGTTTTATGTTCAGTATACTTGATTAAATTGAACATCGTAATGAAGTCATTGGGGTTGCTTGACTGTACGAGCCGACCTTCTTGGGGCCGGTGTTGGCTTAGGAGAAGGTGTTGGCATGTGGCGCACAGCACTTGAGGACGCAGCACTGCTGATGGTAGGCTGTTGCTCTAGCGAGTGAGCAGGTGATAGCCCTGTGGCATCAGGCGAGATGTCTGGAGCAGTTGGGCCGGGGTCGACGGGTTCGCACTCGAGCGAATCACTATCGTCGTCACTAATGTCTTTTTCAAACCTCTCAAGCGTTTGCAGATGTCGTCTGTTGCACTTAATGGCCCGATTATCCTCGGCTTGCACTTCTTAGGGCCTGAGAGCAGTATTGGCGACGACTGTACCTTTTTGACAATGATTTGTCCCCGAACCTCACTACTGATCCTTTAGCCAGAGGAGGTAGAGGCTTTCCGCTTCTTTTCTGAATGTGCTTCTTCACCGCAGTTGTCGGCACAGCACCAAAATCTGGAATATTAGCTCTCAGGCACCTGCCTCGAAGAAGTTCCCCAGGTGACCAGACGTCTTCCAGCGATGTACAACGGTAGGCCTGCAGACATAGCCAGAAGCCTTCCCTTGACCGTTCACTTTTTTTCAGGATACGCTTCACAACCTGGACACCCTTCTCTGCCAGTCCATTGGATTGTGGGTAGTGAGGACTGGATGTGATGTGAAAAAAGTCGTATTTTCTTGCAAAGGCTGTGAACTCGTGGCTTGCAAACAGGGGCCCATTATCGGTGCACACTTCAAGCGGTACGCCGTACCTCGCGAACATTGCACTCAGTGCCACGATTGCCGTCCTTGCCGTAGCATCGGTAAGTTTCTCGACTTATGGCAAGATGGAAAGCGCATCAACCGCCACGATGTACGAGCTTCCTCCAAATGAAAAAATATCTTCGCCAACTCGATACCACGCACATCCAGGAACTGGGCGCATCAGCAGTGGTTCTTGCAGTTGCTTGTATGCAAATTCGCGACAAATGGGGCCACTCTGGATCAAAACCGTGATGTCACTGTTGCGACCGGGCCAAAAAACAAGACGACGAGCCCTTTCTTTGCATTTCTGCAGTCCCAGGTGCCCAGCATGAATTCTAGCCAAAATATCACGCCGCATGCTTTTTGGTATGACCACTGTCGTGCCTTTTAACAAAATACCATCCACAACGGAAAGCTCAGAAGAAAATGGCTTTAGTTCCCCTTCGATATTCTCACCGGTTAACAGGCAAAAGACAACAGCGTGCGGGTGGTCCTCCGGAGTCGTTGCATTTATCAGCTTTTCACGTGTTGCATCCGTGACCATAGAGCCCAGATAAGCAACTGCGTGTACTTCCACGTCGTCCGTGGCGCCAGTGCTGTCGTCTTGAGCCACCGGAGACGATCGTGACAGCATGTCTGCCAAGATGAGTTGCTTTCCCAGGACATACTGCAACACAAAGTCGTACTGGAGAAGTTTTAAAACGACCTTTGGAGGCGGGGAGGTATGTCACATATTCCTTTTGCAGCTATGGAAAGGGAGGTTTGTAGTTCGCCTCGATGAGAATCTTTTGTCCGTAAACGAACTGATAAAATTTATCGCAGCCAATAAACAGTTCTTTTAGAAGACCCTTTCGGACGTCTTCATCGCTGCTTCGACTGCCGTCACCACTACATGACAATATGCTGAGCACCTCTTTTTCAATTTGTGCATAACGCTGCTCAGATTTCGTTAGCACACGAGATGCATATACCACGGCCCGCCATTGGCCGTTGTGACACTGGAACAGCGCTGAACCTATGCCGTCTTTTGAAGCATCACAAGTGATCTTCGATTCTTTTCGGGGATCAAACATGGCTAGTACAGGCGTCGTGCTCAGAATCTATACGACACTTTTTCATTCCTTGATGTGGTTTTCAGTCCACTCTAACTCGGAATGCGATTTGATAAGCGCTCTCAGTGACGCAGTTTGCTCAGACATGTGCGAAACGTGTTTACCAAAATAGTTCAGCACACCGAGCATGCGTTGAACATCGGATTTGGTCTTGGCCACGGGTGCTTGCAGCAAAGTTTTAACAAGTTTAGTGTTTGGCGAGATGCCCCTGTGTGTGATGATATCACCTAGGAAGTGCACTTCAGTGACGCCAAACTTGCATTTTTCTGCGTTGAACGTTAGTCCAGCTTTCCCAGCAGCTTTCATGACTGCTACTAGTCTTCGATCATGTTCTTGTTTGGTTGCGCCCCAGACCAAAATGTCGTCGATGTACACATGTACGCCTGGAAGGCCATCGAAGATTTCGCTCATCTGTTCTTGAAACACTTCGGGAGCCGATGAAATGCCGAAAGCAATCGGAGATAACAGTATCTTCAAAAGGGGGTAGCAAAAGTGCATATTTATGACGTCTTCTTGTCAAGTAATATCTGGTGAAAACCAGAATTAGCGTCCAAACAGCTAATAAAGGCTGCGCCGCCTAATTCTCCTTCCATGTCCTCAGGCTTTGGGAGCTGGTAATGCTGTCTTTTTAAGTGCTCATTTATTTTTCTTGGGTCCCTGCATACCCTAAGTTTACCGTCCTTTTTCTTCACCAAGACCAAGTTGCTAGCCAGTAAGTGGGGCCATCCTCTCTCACGATGATTCCTTCACGCTCCATTCCTCGCAGCTCCTCACGAAGTGGCTGTCGCAGGAACAGTGGAACCCGCTCGGCTGGTTGGACGACTGGCACCGCAGACGGTTGCATGACCATGCTGCAGGGTCGCTTCAGCCAGCCTAACACTTGGAAAACATGTTTGAAATCCTTAATTGCTTCGTACTCCGAAGCACTTACAGTGGCCACCGTGCACTGGACAAGTCCTAAGGCTTCGCTTGCATCACGTCCAAGTATGGCTTGACAGTCATTCTTTACGACGAAGAACTTCACAGTGGTGGAAACGTTACCAATAGTTACTTCTTGTGTCGTTGTCCCCAAGTGAGTTATGACGCCTCCGGTGTAAGCTCGCAGCACGGCACTAGGCTGGAACTTTTCAGTCTCTCGAAGCTTGTGGTACACAGAGAACGGTAGCAGGCAGGCCTGCGACTTGGTGTCTACTTTGAAAAAAATATTTCTTCCAGCAACTTTAGCTTTGACTACCGAGTCTTTGGTGCTTCCTTTGCCAGTTCCAACTTCCAGAAAGTCAAAGTCATCGTCACTGCTGTCTTTGCTCACTCGGCCAACTTTAGACGTTTCTTGACCGCACAACGCGAAGTGGTGCAGCTTGCGACATTCATTACACCTTTTCCCATAGGCTGGGCACTGACTGGGCCTGTGCCGTCGATTGCACTTTTTGCAACGGTACTGCTTACTGCACTCATCACTACATTTGCTTCGCGATGGTGGCGCGTGCCTTGAAACAGCATCGACGCGGTCGACCGCAGCTTTCCAGACCTCATTTCTTTGTGACAAGGATTCTGCCACCTTGCACAGTTCTTCAGCTTTCTGCAACGTTAAAGACTTTTCCCGAAGCATTTTCCCGCGTAGCTTACAGTCATTCGTGCCAAAGACGACCTCATCTGTGATCAACTAATCTCGCTTCTCTCCGAAATTGCATTGCGCGGCTTACTTTTTGAGGTTACGGACGAACTTCTCATATGGTTCTCCGTCTGCCTGCTTCCTTGAGCGAAACACATAACTTTCGTGAACTTCATTCCTCACCTCGGTAAAGTAGGACCCGAATTTCCCCACGAGCGTTGCGTAGTCCTCCTTGCTTTTTGCAGCTTCGAACTTGAACGTGTTGAACACATCGAGCACTTCATCGCCGGCTGCGCTTAGCAGGAGAGCGGCTTTTACAACTTCGCTTCGAGGTTGCTCCTTCGTTGTGGTTGCCTGCTGGAACAGGTTGAGCTTTTGCTTAAAGCGTCTCCAATTTTCAGACAGGTTGTCGGTCATTTTCAAGGGTGGCGGCGCCTTCAGAAGTTCCATCGTTGTTGGTCGGACCCACTTCTGACACCATGTAATGAGATATGTGTCGAACTGAAGAACGGAGGCCCCTACATGGTGACAGGAACAAGAAGAACGCGTAGGGTTTATTGGTACGCAATAATATAAATTATGGGGGCGGGGCACTAACAATGCCAAGCGGACAGCTTACGGGCGCGTCATGATAAGGCAGTCAGTGCGCTGTAACGATAAGCCAAATAGTGCACACCCGATACAAAGTCCACTGAAGTTTGGACGTCGGAGATCGGAATAATCCGGCACAGATGGTGACGTTACAGATTCGTGCGCAATGCTCACGTCAATGGGGAGATAGAGGTGAAACAGGCAGAAAGATCCGAGTATGCAGTAGGATAGCTGAGGTGAAGGGGATGAAACCAGGTGAAACGGCGGTAGTCATCAACGAAGACGGTCAACGAGTATACCTGTGAACAAAGGAACCTGAGCAAAAAGGCACTGGTCAAGACAGCATCGAGGATCATTTCGCTTTGTCAAGTCCACTGAAGTTTGATCGTCGGGGATTGGACTAATCCGGCGCAGATGGTGACGTTACAGATCCTTGCGCAATGCTGACGTCGATGTGGAGATAGAGGTGAAACGGCAGAAGGATCCGAGCAAGCAGTATGATAGCTGAGGTGAAGGGGGTGAAACCAGGCGAAACAGCGGTGGTCATCAACGAGGAGGGTCAATGAGGATGCCGGTGAGCGAAGTAACCTGAGCAACAAAAGGCCCTCGTCCCGACAGTATCTAGGATCATTTCGCTACGTCAAGTCCAAAGAAGTTCGGTCGTTGGGAATAGGACTAATCCGGCGCAGATGGTGACGTTACAGATCTGTGCACACGGCTGACATCGATGGAGAGATAGACCTGAAACAGGCAGAAGGATCCGATCGTGCAGTATGATAGCTGAGGTGAAGGGGATGAAACCAGGCGAAACGGCGGTGGTCCTCAATGAGGAGGGTCAACAAGGATACCAATGAGGGAAGGAACTTGAGCAGCAAAAGACACTGCTCTAGGCAGTATCGAGGATCATTTCGCTTCGCCAAGTCCACTGAAGTTTGGTCGTCGGGTTTCGGACTAATCCGGCGCAGATGGTGACGTTACAGATCCGAGCGCAATGCTGACGTCAATGGGGAGATAGAGGTGAAACAGGCAGAAAGATCCGAGCAAGCAGTATGATAGCTGAGGTGAAGGGGATGAAACCATGCGAAACGGCGGTGGTCTTCAATGAGAAGGGTCAGCGAGGATACCGGAGAGCGAAGGAACCTGAACAACAAAAGGTACCGGTCTAGAGATTATCGCGGATCATTTCGCTTCGCCAAGTCCACTGAAGTTTAACTATGCACGGTTGGTCTCCTATAGAGTGACATTTACGAAAGAATTGCTGATTATTTGGTTGAGTGAAATCGAATGTCGTTCTAGCTCTATTAGTAATTGCCCTAATAAATACCATATAGCACGCGTGACACTGTCCCCTATCTCCTCTCAGCTCGACTTGCCTGCCAACAAGTCAGCATTGGGTGCCTGACAGAGCAGAGGTCGCATCTGGATATTGTCACGCAGTGGTGACGGCAGTCAGGAGGGATGAAACCAGACAAAAGTTCTTCTAAAAAAGTGTTTACAGGGCTGACTTGCACCCGCAATGAACTGAATCACTCGGCGCCGGCGAAGCGACAAACGTGCTCGGCGGTTGTCAACAGTACGCCCGCCGCTGTCGGCCGCGCTCAATTTAAAGCTGATAGCAAACTTTCGAGACAAAGCGCGCAAAAATACTAGAACATTCTGGAACAACGTCGATTAAGCTCTGCCTCGCTCCATCAAACGACATAAGTGTAGTCGCGTCTTGTATCGCCAACAAAGCGATAAAGCGGTGTGCCGGTAGGTTTGAAGAATGAACAAACACTGTAAAGATTCACGGCATTACTCGCCTCTCAAAGAAACAACGACCCGATGCATTAAAACAAATAAGGCGACTAGCAACAAATAAAACGGATCGTGCGAAAATTGCATGTTAAAAAATGCATGTTATCCACAGAATGTGGATAACATGCATAATAGGCCTTTAGACGGACGACATGGACAACTTCTTGTCGTACACGGCGTCACTGGTCATTGCGTCAGGGATGGCCTGTTTTTCCAGTTTACCTAGCCGAAGAAGAACCTTGTACGGGCCGAAATAGCTGTGCAAAAGCTGTTGACTCAATCCACGGCGACGAATGGCCGTCGAAATTCAGACTTCATCTCGGTCATGGGTCTCCCCGAATAACACTCGGACCGAAAGAATGGACTAGGCGACAGGTGTACCCACACAAACGCACATTTAATACACCCTAGGTGACACACACACTAGAACACAAGACTAGCAAAACTAACACAAAACACAAAGACTATAAATACACACGACCCGGGCACACTGCTACCAGCGTCCACTACTAGCGATCTACTATTAGTGGTCGGCGTTCGTGCTCACGGTTAGTTCGGTGCGGTTGCAGCTATGTATGGATCCAGTAGTCGGCGTCGAGGCGGCGTTCGACGTGCTTGGGCTGGCGTCGCTTGCGGCGTCGCTGGCTGCGTCGTACAAGCTCCCGGTTCAAGCGCCCGTGGAGGAGATGCCGGTGTTGTTGGTGTTTCGGGCACCACCCGGATGATTGGAAACAGCACTGGAGACACCCCTGGCCGTAGCAGGTGGTAGCGTCCTCCGTTGACTTCCGGAAACAGGCTCAGGCACGGCAGGAATTCCACGATACGAAGCCGTACAACGCGAGCTCACCGGAGCATTAGCCGGCGTCGCTGTCTTCCAGCCAATGCGTCCCTGACCCGCCGGAGCCTCCGCTTCTCTCCTGTTCCCCCGTGCCTCGCTCTTCCTCGCCCTTTTATAGCCCTGACATTAGACCACGTAAATTGTCTTTTTCTTCTATCCTCCACCAATCATCTCTCTCCACCTCACCGAATGCTTCTCCACCTTTCATCTCTCTCCACCTCACCGAATGCTTCTTCATCTTCTTTATTCTTCGGTTAATCCACGTCGTCTTCTTCACAGCTCTTTCCTTTAAAAATTAATTTAGGCTCCTTAATATACGTGACAGGGGCCCCCTCTCTCAAGAGTTTTTCAATGGAAAACTGCTCACGTCATCCTCATCTTCAAGCTATCCAACCGACTATCTTCTGTGGCGATTCAGGACCCAGCACAGAACACACCGCAGATGTCCAGTACACACCAAGAGCACGCCACTACCTTAGCACCCCAAACTGCGTTTGCAAAACACTAACACACCACTGCCGTTGTCCGTACACAGTCCTTAATAAACATGCTGGTATCCACAGCACACTCGATCTCTTGTCTAATCACATAACACCAACAACTGCAACAACAGCAAGATAAATCCCAGGGGTACATTAGCACACCAACAACAAGATACATCCCAGAGATACCTAGAGCTGTTCAGTTCGCTCTACTCAAGAAGTCCGCTCCAACGTTATGTCTGCCTTTAATATATTCCACTTGAAATGAATATTCTTGCAAGGCCAAACTCCATCTCATGACTTTACTATTGTTCATTTTGGCCTTGGTTAAGTATTCAAGCGGCTGATGATCTGTTGGAATCCTGAAATGTCTCCCACAAAGATTAATGTGGAATTTCTTTACCGCCCACACCACCGCCAAACATTCCTTTTCAACAGTGGAGTAGCGTTCACTAGCCGATAATCTCTTGCTAGCAAAAAAATACCGGATGTAGCACGCGATTCTCTTCTTGCAAGAGTACGGCTCCTAAAGCTCGGTCTGATGCATCAGTGCGAAGCACAAACTCTTTATCCAGATTCGGAGAAAGCAGAACGGGCGGTTTTGCCAAGTGCGCGTATAACATCACGAATGCATTTTCATGTTCAGCCGTCTAATTCAGCTTATTGCTTGCCCCCTTCTTAGTGAGAGAGAAAGAGAGAGGGTTTATTGAAAGGAAGGGCAGAGAGGTTGGCCTGAAAAATAAATATCTGGCCTGCTACTCTGCTCTGGGGGACGGGAAGAGGAGATAAAAGAAGGTCACGATGGGGGACGATGATGATGGGAGCAGGAAGATGAAAAAGGCACACTTTCTGAAATCACAAACGCGAGACAAGGTCCGTGTCGCTCAAAAAGCGTGAGAGCGCTCGCGTTGCCTTTACAGTTCTAAAACTATCTGGCCAAGCGCCGAGGATCAAATCCTCAGAGAGGAGCGATGTGTCCATAGGCTTCAGAGCAGATGCGAGTATGAGTCTTTCACGTGCATACGCTGGACACGCCACTAAAACATGTTCTATAGTCTCTAGCATGCCACATGTGGTACATTCCGGGGAGTCCGCTTGTCCTATTAAGTGCAAGTATTTGCGCGTGAATGCCACGTTTAAACGTAGTCTACGGATAACGCATGCAATAGGGCGAGGTATTCCGCGAGGAACTGAAAAGTTCATCGTCAGATCTAGCCGTTTAAGGCGGATGTGGCGGGTGTCTGGCACGGCCCAGTGAGTTCGACAAGCGGGTCGGCTATGTGGGCATAATCGGGAATAAAGTCCCTGTAGTATCCCGCTAAACCAAGGAACGACTGTACCTCTTTCTTGGTCGTCGGTGTTTGGGCCAGCTGTATTTTGTCCAAGATGTAGTCTTTCGTCGCGATGCGGCCCATCCCCAGCTTGTGTCCGAGAAAAGAAATGGCTTCAAAGCCAACCTCACACTTTGCCGGTTTTATGGTCAACCTGGCTTGCTGAATTCTATCAAATAGTTTTTGCAGCGTAATTACATGTTCTTCCCACGTATCTGTTGACACCAGTATGTCATCAATATGGTGTTCTACATATTGGAGCCCATCCAAAACCTTCCTCATCAGCTTCGTGAATATTGCAGATGATGTCTTCAGACCAAAAGGCATGAATTTCAACTGGAATAAACCCGCCGAGCACGAAAAGGCAGTCTTCTCTTTAGACGAATCTTCCATTGGTATTTGCCAATACCCTTTAATTTAGTCAAATTTACAAAAAAACCTTTTGTAAGCCACCTTAGCGAACACCACTTCCGCTCTTGGTATGGGTTCTGCATCGGGTACTATGATGTCATTTAGCCGAAGAAAATCTACACACAGTCGGTTAGTACCATCTAGTTTTTTTTACAACGAGAGGCGCATTGTATGCTGACCACGACCTCTCAATCACACCAAGCTCCAACATATCCCCCACCTCATTTTCAATTGATCCTCGAACTGCTAAAGGTAGTAGGTATTGATTCACGCTGATTGGTCTATCTGTAGAGAGGTCTAGTCTGCAACATATGACATCCGTTTTCCCTGGCACATTAGAAAACACATCCCCTTTACTTTGGAGTAGGGCCTTTATCTGTCATCTTCGGTCTTCATTCAAATTGGGGTTAGTTAGCACATTATCCCATCCTACAGTTTTCTTCCCACTGCACGTGGGCATCTCGAAAACATCATCTGTCTCCTCAGCTACTACCGAGCATGCTACCTTGGGGGCGCACTGTACGGGAACTCTTTCTTCGTACTTTTTCAACATGTTTGCATGGAAAACCTTCTTGGTGTTATTTATCGATAACTCATAACCCATGTCATTTTTCCTCTGTGTCACAATGTAGGGCCCTTCCACTGCATCAGTAAATTATTATGATCCATGGGTAGCAGGATGAGAACCTTGTCGTCCGGATTCAGATTCCTGTGAGTGGCTTTCTTGTCATAGTAGCCCCTATAGCGTTCGCGCTCCCTTTCCAGGGCTTGATGTGCAAGCCTGCATGTTTCTTCCAATTTGTCCCGCAAGTCAAGAATGTATCTGTATGTTGTCTTGAGATCTGATGCAACTTCCTTATTAGCCCACTAGCCCACACCTCCTTGAGTATTTTAAGTGGACCTGTAATGGTTCTGCGATACAATATCTCGAAGGGCGAGAAACCAAGACTCGATTCCGGTAGTTCGCGGTAAGCGAAGAAAATAGCTGGGAGATACCTATCCCAATCAGTAGGTCTCTCCTGGCACATTTTCTTGATCATATTTTTGAGGGTGCCGTTGAACCGCTCCACAAGCCCATTACACATGGGACTGTAAGGCGTTGTCAGTAACTGCCTTACTGACAAAAGGCGGTTAACCTCCTTCATTAGTTCCGATGTGAAGTTCGAGCCCCGGTCACTCAAAACTTCCCTCGGGAAACCATAACGCGGAAACGTTTCCACAAGACCCTCCGCCATTTCGATACTGTCAATAGTTCTCAGTGGAATAGCGTCAGGATAACGAGTGACCACGTCAACCAGAGTAAGCACATATCTATTGCTTTTGGCGGATACTGGGGAGATTGGACCCACAATGTCAACAGCCACTCGCTGAAACAGTAGGTCGATGGCTGGCATCTTGCCCAGAGGTACGGGACCAACTCTTCTCTTCAGAACTGTGCGCTGGCACACGTCACACGAACGAACAAAGCGCTTAACGTCACTCTGAACACCCGGCCAAAAGAACTCTTCCGTGATCCTAGACACCGTTTTTTGAACACCCTGGTGTCCGGTCATAATGGCGTCATGTCCTAAGCGTAGCACGGTCTCTTGCATATCTCTCGGTAACACCAGCTGTTGGACCCGCCTTCCTGAAATAAATATGCGTTCCCTGTGCAGAAGACCATTTACCAATTGATATTCGAATGATGTACGACTCTTCTTTCTTTTCACTTTTTTCCCGGCTCTTTCGAAGCAGGCCATCAAGCTCGGGTCTTTTTGCCTAATTGCAATTTCGCCCGGTGTTACGCTCAGGCACATCGTAACAGGAGTGGAGAGCGGACGCTGCGTTGCTCGGGCTGTCGCTTCAGCTCTTGTCTCCACTGCCGACGAGAAAAGACTGCACCCGTCTGAGCGGTCGCGGGCCTTTCCTTCTTTGGATGTTCTTCAATGCCGAAGATCCTCCACTCGGGATCGGGGTCTTCGACACCTCCTGTACCCGTAATGTTTCTCAAGATGAGATCGTAGATGGGTTGGCCTACGCATTTTGCCACTACCTGCCCAGTATAATATGGCGTGGACACTAGGACCCTGGCTTCAGGAAGGTACCTTACTGTGGCATCTACAAGAGTGACGATCGACGCTTCCACTGCAAGATCCTCGTCCTTCACCAGGCTTCTCCGAACCAAGACTGTGTTAGCTCCGCTGTCTCTAAGCACCAATATAGGACGGGCCCCTATTTGTCCAACCACCACCGGCATAGCTGCTTTCGACTTGGGCGTTCCACTCACTGCCTCATTTTCGAGCGGCGTTTTCTCTCCTTTCAGCTGTGGAACTTCGGGTGGCGTGACAAATTCTACCCAAGAGTCGACAACGCATGCAGCTCGGTCCAGCATCCTGTATCGGCACTCATCCAGAGTATTAAATCCTTGACACACAACCTGTTTTTTTTTTTGGGCAGCGCTACTAGTCCGACAGTCAACTCCACGGTGTCCCACCTTGCCGCAGAGAAAACACCTTACTGGCGCCTTAGATGCACCGCCATATGCTCTTGGTTTTGCCGCATCTGTCTCTAGGGTCTTTTGGGTTTCGTCCTTTGCCTTACTCATATTTCTCAGCCCTTGAGCCTCGAGGAATTGGGCTGCAGTGTCGACAAACTCTTCTAATGAAAACAACTTTCTTTCAGGAATAGTGCTAGCTTTGTGCTGCAGCACGCTCAAAATTGCTCTGTGACCAGCTTGCCACGAACCCCTTCAAAACTCTTCTGTGTTTGGCTTATCAAGCCGCCTATCAAAATAGTTGGTCAGCCTGCAGGAAAACTGTTTAACGGTTTCCGAATCCCGAGGTTTCCCAGTGCGAAATCTCTCACGAAAACCCTCTGCCGTAAGCCTGAATCTTTGGAGGAGCGCTTTTTTTACTTTCTCGTAGCCCATGGAATCAGCAGCAGGCATTCTTCCAAACACAATCAGCTCCTCTCCGACTAAACACATGCTCAATGCCGTGGCTCATTCACTGCGCTCCCAGCCTTGCCCCGAAGCTATCCGCTCGAATCGTTTTAGATATGCGTCCAGATCATCTCTTTTGTCATCGAAAGGAGCCATCAGCTTCCTTGGACAATCTCTGGCCGGTCAAGGAGATTCTGTACCCGCTAAGGAACGCTGATCATTGTCCGTGATCTCCTCATATCCTCCCAGGCGAACGGGCGTACAATTATGTTAAAGCCTTCCTAGAAAACAGAACGGTGGAGATCACCGTTGGACCACCGAAATCCACCCCAATCAGGGTCGGTAAGAGAGAAACACCACAAGGAGCAGTCTTGTCGCCCTTCCTCTTTAATCTGGCTTTAATCAAGCTTCCAGACAGGCTCAACGCAATTCAAAACATCCATCACACTCTGTACGCAGACGACATAACTATCTGGACGAACCGCGGCTCCGGTGGACAAATTGAAGAAGCTCTCCAAGCAGCGGCTGAAACGGTTGAGTTGGAGGCAAGGAGAGCCGGCCTCGAGTGTCCCCAACCAAAATCAGAACTCCTAATCGTACGGCGGAGCAAGAAACCTGAAGACAGGATCCCCATCAACATTAAGATCCAAGGCAAGAACATAGATGAAGTGGAGAACATACGGGTCTTAGGACTCCACATCTCCAACACCTCCCGCAACACTGTAGCACTGGGGAGACTCGAAAGCTCAGTACAATGGGTGGCGCGCATGATCAGGCGCATCGCCAACAAGAGACGAGGCATGAAGGAGCACGACCTATACAAACTCCTTCAAGCATTCGTCATCAGCAAAATTACATATGCCTTCCCATATCTCCATCTCAAGAAAGGAGAAGAACAAAAGATCGATACCCTAATACGGCATGCATACAAAACGGCGTTGGGCCTTCCTAAATTCACAGCCAACGAGAAACTCCTCGCCCTGGGAGTACACAATACCTTTTCTGAACTTAAGGAAGCCCACCTAACAACACAGACGGCTCGACTCTCCAGCACTGCAGCGGGCAGAATCATCCTGGACAGACATGGCATCGAAGGGGAGCCTATGGCGGACCATCCAGGCCCCGTTCCTAGCCATATCCGAAAAAAGATAAAAATATTACCTCTCCCCAAGAACATGAACCCGCAAACCCAACAGGGTCGGTGGGAAGCAAGAGCCAGAGCTCTGCATCGACGCTTGCAGAGTCTTCAAGACGTCATCTACGTCGATGCAGCCAACTACCAAGACAGCCCCACAGATTCGCCATCTGTGGGGTATGTCATCCTCAGGACCCGGACCCGGCCACTACACTCATGGCCGCTACAGTATTTACCAATAACGCGGAAACCGCGGAAGAAGCGGCAAATGCAGCTGCTATCGCCTTTACGGACGCTACAACCATCGTTAGCGATTCCAAATATGCCATTTCGAACTTTGCCAAAGGCCGCATCTCACTCACGGCCAGAAATATCCTGGAAAATGTTAAAGACACATCCCCCCTCCGAGACATTGACCTGGTATGGGTCCCGGCGCACGCCGGAAACCCCGGAAACGAGGCCGCCAACGCACAAGCTCGAGTTAAAGCCGGCCGAGCAGTAGACGGTCCGAACCCGGAGGCAACCGGTGAAGCGCTAACCTCCTATCACGACCACACCACCCATTTTAGACTCGCACGTAGGCAGTTCCCGCCGCCGCACCCCTCCCTGTCAAGAGAGCAGCAGGTGGCGTGCAGAAGACTACAAACTGACTCTTTCCCCAACCCAAATGTGTACTCGCACATATTTATTACAACCTCCAGCCCTAACTGCCGCTTCTGCGGTGCAAAAGCTACTTTAGACCACATAATCTGGGACTGTAAAGCACATCCCCCACCCCCAGATCTCATGGCTGCTCCCTCACCTGACGCGTGGCTTTCAGTAAAGGTCAGCGACGACCGAGGCACTCAAGTCAAGGCTGTCGAATGGGCCTGTGCGGTACGAGACCTACATGTTCTGGACCTCACTTACTGACCACGAATCTACACTTTCTTTCAATAAAGTTTTTACTCACTCACTCCTCATATCCTACCACGACATGCGCCTGTTTCCACAAAATAAACTCCTTCTCCCGTTCTATCCTTCTTTTCTCGTGTTCTGCCTCGCGAGCTCTTCTAGCTTTTCGCTCTTCTGCCTCGCGAGCACTTTTCTCTTGTCGCTTTTCTGCCTCGCGAGCTCTTTTCGCATCGCGCTCTTCTTCACGAGCGTCTGCGCGTGCTCGCGCCCTTTCCTTTCTCTGCCTATATGCGTCCTCTCTCTGCCTCTTTGCCTCCTCTTTCTGCCTCTTTCCCTCCTCTTCATTGAGACGCATCGCCTCTTCCTTGCTTAACCCTTGCTTTAGCGCCAGTTCTAACGCTTTTTGTCAAATCCATATTTTCTGCCGTCGAGAGATCGGAAAAATCGGAGACAAAGCAAAAAAGAAAAAGGAAATGTATCCTGGCACAGGCTCGCCACTTATCTTTGTCAAGGATCTCCCCGAAAAACACTCGGACTAGGCGACAGGCGTTTGTGTACCCACACAAACGCACATTTAATACACCTTACGTGACACACATACTAGAACACAAAACTAACACAAAACACAAAGGCTATAACTGCACACGACCCGACCACACTGCTACTAGCATCTACTACTAGCGTTCTACTATTAGTGGTCGGCTTTCTTGCTCACGGTGTGTTCGGTGCGGTTTCGGCGTTGTATGGATCCAGTAGCCGGCGTCGAGGCGGTGTTCGACATGCTTGGGCTGGTGTCGCTGGCGGCGTCGCTGGCTGCGTCGTACAAGCTCCCGGTCCAAGCGCCCGTGGAGGTGATACCGGTGTTGTTGGCGTTGCGGGAAACACCCGGATGAGTGGCAACAACGCTGGAGACACCCCTGGCCGTAGCAGGTGGTAGCGTCCTCCGTTGACTTCCCGGAACGGGCTCAGGCACGGCAGGAGGTCCACGATGCGAAGCCGCAGAGCGCGAGCTCACCGGAGCAGTAGCCGGCGTCGCTCTCTTCCAGCCGGAGCGTCCCTGACTCTGCGGAGCCTCCGCTTCTCTGCTGTTCCCCCCGTGCCTCGATCTCTCTCGCCCTTTTATAGCCTTGGCGTTAGTCAACGTAAGCCTTCTCGTCTTTTCTCCACCAATCATCTCTCGGCACCTCACCGAATGCTTATCCACGACTCATCTCTCTCCACTTCACCGTATGCTTCTTCATCTTTATTCGTTTATTCCACGTCGTCTTCTTCACACCTCTTTCCTTTAAAATTTAATTTTGGCTCCTTTATATATGTGACAGTCTCCTGACTTGTACTCCTCGTTTCGTATTCATAGGTTGTAGCGTCTGACTTCAGTTCGCTGCTGGTCTTTGATCGTTAATTGGGAAAGTCTTCAGGCTTCTGTGCGTTGAAGGTAGGCGGCGACATCGATGTTGCTTTCTTCCGTAACGTTGGGCAGCATGGCGTCTATCTTTGTCTTGGCCTCTCTGCCATGGACGAGACTAAAAGGCATCATCTGAGTGGTCTCCTTTACTGCGGTGTTGTAGGCGAAGAAGTCGTAAGGCAGGATTACGTCCCACGTGTTCAGTTCGGCATCGACATCTATGGCGAGCATATCGGCGATGGTTTTGTTCTGGCGCTCGGTCAGTCCTTTGGTCTGTACATAGTGTGCAGTTGTCCTCCGGTGGCAGGTGTGGCTATAAGGCAGGATGGCTTGCGTTTGTTCTGCCGTGAATGCTCTTCCTGTGTCCGGGCTGAGCACATCTGGGCGCCGTGTCGTAGAAGCATGTACTCCGTGAATAATTTGGCAATTGTCTGCTGTTTCGTTCAGTAGGGCTTTTGCCTTGGCGTATTGGGTCAGGTAGTCGGTCGCTATGATGATCCACTGATTTCCAGACGATGACTGAAAGGGCTAAGCATGTTCTTGCCGATCTGCCAAAAGGGTCTTGAGTAGGGTTCAATGGGGTTCAGAAATCCTAATTGTCGGGTGGGAGGGGTCTTTCGTCACTGCCAATCTCGGCAGGTTTTCGCATAGTGTCCGACATCGGCAGACAGTCGAGGCCAGTAATACTTCTCTTGAATGCGACGGAGGATCGAGTAAACCCGAGATGTTCAGCTTTCGGCTCGTCGTGTGAAGAGTGTAGAACTTCCTCGCGGAGACAAGCAGGTACAACAAGGAGGTAGGCTGTTTTACTCGCTGCGAAGTACTTCACGACATCATTCTGTACTTACAAGGGAGACAGACCTCGCTTGAATCAAGCAGGGCTGAAGAAACCTTGCCTACCAAGTACTCGATGAGGCGTTTTATGCCGGGGTCCGAGCATTGCCGCTGTTCAAAAGAGCTGGGGCTGATATGGGTACCAGGAAGGCGGCCTCATCGTCGTCCGGGGGCGGTATATCTGTAGGGGCTCGTGAGTGGCAATCGGCGTCAGAGTGCTTGCGTCCGGACTTGTAAACGACGGTGACATCAAACTCCTGGAGACGCAGACTCCATCGAGCGAGGCGGCCACCGGGGTCCTTAAGATTGGCCAGCCAGCACAGCGCGTGGTGATCGCTGACCACCTTGTAAGCTCTTCAAAGACATAGTATCAACTTGGTCACTAAATGAGGTATTCAAAAACTTTGGCACAGTGTACATAAGGTACAAAATCCATAGTTACTTCTGTATTTTGGTAGTGCAAACCTACCCTGCAATCTAATGTCGTACGATCAGTGGCGACAATAATTGGTACAATTTGAGAAATATAATGAATCACCGTTTTTGTCACTGTTTTATAAATATATGCAAATCTGTAGTCAAATAATTTGTTGCCTGCTACAATATTACAATGTAGGTAAATGTGTCTAGTAGGCGAATCATACGACCCGTTGACCATTGCACTTAGCATTATCTTTTGCAATGTTCGCTGTTCAAGGGCGTTAGATACCGTTGCGCTGCCACAGACAAGGAAACAAAAGCTTAGGTGAGAATTGGAAAAGGCATAATACAAAGTAATTTTAGATTTGATAGGTAAAGTATGCCTGTTAGGCAACGTAATTTCGACGATTCTAGAAAGTGTGACGAAAGGTTATTAACATGGGAATCCCATGTCATCGTACTGCTGAACGTCACACCCAATGATTAAATGTGTCCACGCACTCAATTACACTGCCACTGAGGCATAGCTAGGGGCTGTGAAATACTTGTTTTCTTTTAGGAAAGAAGAGTACTGCTTTAGTTTTCTCTTTGTTTATCTTTAGTGAGTTAACTGATGACCATTTGGCAAGTGATAAGAGCGCATGGTTTGCAGTATGTACTAAGCGGTGTACAGGTGTTCACAGAATAATTCGGAACGCCGCGAAGGCGGCCGGGTGCCGGCGGAAGATTACAGCCGCGGCTGGCTCATGCGCTGGCTCAATGAGGAGAGAGCCTCGTTCCGTAGTGAACCTAGATTAGCTCTGCTGCTCCAGAACGCTAAAGCAAGGGCCTCTTAACGCAAGCACAGGTGGTCTGAGCAGTGCAGTGTCTGTGACGTGCTATTTTCGGGCGCTGCCCACGGTAATCTTTAATCGCATGTGGACTGCTTACGGAGCTTTGCCGACGGTATATGAATCCATTCTGCTTCGCCGAACAGTGGCCGCCTGTCCAGCGCTCCCAAGTATTCTGTGAGCACCTGTACATCATTGGAAGAAAATAGGCTGGTGTCGTCGGCATATATATTTTGCATGGTTACCCATGTTGGTGATGTCATTCATGCATATATTGAACAGCAGCGGCCCCAAAACGCTATCCTGAGGGACGTCATTTGAAATTCTAAGAAGCTGTAAGAGGAACGCTTAATCACACCATAGTGAGATCGTCAACTCAGATAAGATTTAATTAGGCTGAGAGCATGCCCGAGTAAGCCGCAGTGCTCCATTTTTGCTCAAGGAACATAGTGATTTAAGCAATCCACGCATTTGCTGAAGTCAACAAAAATACCAAGATTCGAAAGCTGTGACTCAAAATTTTTAATATGTATTCTTTAATATGTATTCTTTAATATATATATATATATATATATATATATATATATATATATATATATATATATATATATATATATATAAGTGTAAAGTATTAAAAAATTTTCAGTCACAGCTTTCGACTCTTAGTATTTTTGTGGAATTCAGCAAATCCTTCGATTGCTGAATTAACGATTTTTTTAATGCAAAAATGGAGCACTCCGGCTTACGCGGGCATGCTCTCAGCCTAATTAAATCTTATCTGAGTTGACGATCTCACTATGTGGTGATTAATCATTCCTCTTCTTCACAGATTCTAAGAATTTCGAATGGCGTGCCTCAGAGTAGCGTTTTGGGGCCGCTACAGTTCAATATATATATATATATATATATATATATATATATATATATATATATATATATATATATATATATATATATATATATATATATATATATATATATATATATATATATATATGATATCGGTAACATTAAACCAAGCAAAACATATTATATATGCCCTCAGAACCAGCCTATTCTTTTCTTTCACTGATGTACAGGTGCTCACAGAATAATTCGGAGCGCCAACAGGCGGCCACTGTTCGGAGAAGCGCGCCGGCGTAAGATTACGGAGCCAGACTGCGCCTGCGCGGGCTCCGTAACTAGCGAGCCTCCTTCCCTATAGCGAACCTAGATGTGTGCTGCCTTACTCCAAGAAGGCTAGCGCTAGGGGCTTCGCCGCTTTTAGAACGAGGCTGGGCGAGCGGGGCCTGCCACGGGCTGCGTGCGTGTTCACGCGCTGTCCTCCGCAATCTCTGGCACGTGCGGCTCGCTTGCGTTGCGTTGACGCCGGTTTCTGCATTCATTTGGCGAGATAGTCACGCTCCCTGTGATCGGCGCTGTGGCTAGCATAGAACTGCTGCTCATATTTTAAAACACGTAAGCCGAGTCTGGAAAATCGTGCTTCTTGCGCAATTCGTGCCTCAGTTTATTTTCTATCGTGAATGAAGCGCCATTTTAGAAAAATAGCGAGGGTTCGTTGGTTCGTGCGAAATAGTTGTAAAAAATGTTTTTTTTTCAATAAATTAAGCGTCATGTTTCTCAGCACATATTTCATGCACAAAAACTTTATGCAGCCGGCTCTTACTAGTCGTCTCTTCAAAGTCACTCACTGAGGTCATACGAGTTGAATGCAAAAGAGTTGGCGCGTCGGGCACTGCAGCACAGAGTTTCTCTTCTTTCTGTTTCTGTTCTTTTCTCTTTACTCTTCTGGGGAAACATAAACCGAGCGCTATTGCTGCTGTGTATTTGCACAGTGCTGTCCGTACCGTTTTTGTTCTATTAAACTCTTGATTAACATCCTTTTGTCATGCCAAAAATTGCAAACACGCGATCAAATGCAAGAAAGCTCGCCACAAGGGGAGAAGCGAAGCTACCGACATCACAGTGGTGCAGTGTAGAAATACCTGCGAACCTTAGTGCTATTCTTGAGTCTTAAATATAAGTTTATAACAGTGCGAGATGCATGAATAAAAGCCTGCTGTGGATGAAGTAGGCGCTGAGAATTCCGCCACCTCAATTTATTTCCAGAGCAGTTTTATTGCTGTCAGCCCTTTCTCTCCCGCCGAAGAATCGATCAAGTATTGGTCAAAATGTTCCTTTAATTCACGATATAAAGTGAAACTGAAGAATAATTGCGCAAGAAATAGACTTCACACACCGGCTGTCGAATCTCAGAAGGGGCCAGCAGAGCTATGGTAGCCACTCCGCGGAGTTCGTACACAATCATGGAAAGCTCGGCTGCGTCACCGAATGGATTTATATAACGTCGGCAAAACGCCGTAAGCACTCCACATGCGATTAAAGATTACCTTGGGCAGCGCGCGAAAATAGCATGCCACAGGCACTGCACTGCTCAGCCCACCTGTGCCTGCGCTAAGAGACCCTTGCGGTAGCGTTCTGAGCACCAGAGCTAATCTAGGTTCACTACGGAACGAGGCTCGCTTCTTATAAAACTAGCGCATGCGCCAGTCGCAGCTGTAATCTTCCGCCGGTGCTCGACCGCATTCGCGGCGTTTCGAATTATTCTGTGAGCACCTGCACACCGCTTAGTACATACTGCAAACCATACGCTCTTATCACTTGAAACATGGTCATCAGTTAACTCACTAAAGAAAAACAAAGAGAAAACTAAAGCAGTACTTTTCCTTCCTAAAAGAAAACAAGTATTTCACCGCCCCTCGCAATACCTCGGTGGCAGTGTAATAGAGTACGTGGACAACTTTAAATCATTTGGTGTGACGTTCAGCAGTGCGATGACATGGGATGCCCATGTTAATAACCTTTCGTCACACTTTCTAGAATCGTCGGAATTGCGTTGCCTAACAGGCATACTTTACCCATCAAATCTAAAATTACTTTGTATTATGCATTTTTCTATTCTCACCTAAGCTACTGTTTTCTTGCCTGGGGCAACACAACGTTGTCTAACGACCTAAACCTGCAAACATTGCAAAAGATAATGCTTCGTGCAATTGTCAACGGGTCGTATGATTCGCTTACTAGAAACACTTATCTACATTATAATATTGTAGCAGTCAGCAAATTATTTGACTACAGATTTGGATATATTTATAAAACAGTGAAAAAATGGGTTATTCATTAATTTCACAAATTGTACCAATTACATATCGCCACTGATCGTATGAGATCAGATTGCAGGGTGGGTTTGCACTACCAAAATGCCGAAGTAACTATGGATTTTGTAAATTAAGGTGTATCGTTCCAAAATTACTCAATACCTCATTCAGCGACCAAGTGAATATTATTTCTTTGTCTGCCATCCTGAAGAACTTGCAAGGTGGTCAGCGATCACCACGCACTGTGCTGACTGGCCAATCTGAAGGACACCTCTGGCCGCCTCGCTCGATGAAGTCTGCACCTTCCGGAGTTTGACGTCACCGTCGTTTACAAGTCCGGACGCAAGCACTCTGAAACCGTATCCTCTCACGAGCCCTTGTAGATATACCGCTGCTGGACGACGATGAGGACGCCTTCCTTGGATCCATCAGCCCCAGCGCTTTTGCACACCAGCAATGCTCCCACTCCGACCTAAAACGCCTTATCGAGTACTTGGAAGGGAGGGTTTCTTCAGCTCCGCTTCATTCAAGCGAGGACTGTCTCCCTTGTTAGTACAGAATGATGTCCTCTCCGAAGATGAACTTCGCAGCGAGCAAAACAGCCTACCTCCTTGTTATACCTGCTTGTATCCGCGGAGAAGTTCTACAGGAATAAAACAACGAGCCGACAGCTGGACATCTCGGGAGGTTTACTCGCACCCTCCGTCGTATTCAAGACAAGTATTACTGGCCTCGACTGTCTGCCGATGTTGCACATTATGCGAAAACCTGTCGAAATTGTCAGCGACGAAGGACTCGTCCCACCCGACCAGAAGGATTTCTGAACCCCATTGAAACCCCTTCAAGGCCCTTTCAGCAGATCGGCATAGACTTGCCTGCCGTTTCCCAAAGTCATCGTCGGGAAATATATAGATCATGATAGCGACCGACTACCGGACCCGCTACGCCGAGGCAAAAGCCCTACCGAACGGAAGAGCAGCAGAAATCGCTAAATTTTTCGCGGAGTGCATTCTTCTGCGACACGGCACCCCGATGTGCTCATCACGGACAGAGGAAAAGCATTCATGGCAGAACTAACCCAAGCCATCCTGCGTTATAGCCACACCTGCCACCGGAGGACAACTGCATACTATCCACAGACCAAAGGACTGACCGAGTGCCTGAACAAAAATATCGCCGATATGCTCGCCATGTATGTCGATGCCGAACTGAAGACCTGGGACGTAATCCTGCCTTATGGCTTCTTCGCCTACAACACCGTACTGCAGGAGACCACCCAGATGACGCCTTTTAGGCTCGTCCATGGCATGGAGGCCACGACCACAGTAGACGCCATGCTTTCCAACGTTACCGAAGAAAACAACATCGACGTCGCCGCCTACCTTCAACGCGCAGAAGAAGCCTGAATACTTTCGCGATTAAGGATCAAAGACCAGCTGCGGACCGACGCCAGGCGCTACAACCTACGAAGATGCTACGCGGAATACAACCTTTGTCCGTAAAGTTTCGACCACTGATTTATTTTCTTCTCTAGAAATGAATCCTTAAAGCAAATGTTGGTGCGTATGTGTAGCTCTTTATTTTCTAGCTAACCTGAGCTATATATGTTAATTGCTGTGTAGCCGCTAGATGGCACTACGTGTAGAAATATACGTTTTCACTAGTGGTCTGCGCATTCTGCTGTGAGTGAATGCGGAAAGATGGACGTCCACCTCAAACAGCGTGTAAGCATAAAATTCTGTGTGAAGCTTGGCAATACAGCCACACAGACTTATAAGGTCCTTCGTGACGCTGAAGGCAACGAGACATTATCGCGGGCGCGAAGTTTTGAGCGGCACAAGAGGTTCGTTTTGGGTAGTATGTCGGTGGAAGACGACACAAGACAGGGGCGCCCTTCAACCTCACGGAATGAAAACAATGTGGCTCGGGTCAAGGAAATCGTACAGCAAGGCCGCACCGTTACAGTCCGTATGCTGTCAGATGTTCTCGACATTACTAAGACAACATGCCGCCAATTTTTGCGTGAGAACTTGGGGAACGAAAACTGAATGCCGAAACCTGTGCCGCACTCTCTTTTACAGGACCAGAAGGACACGCCGGCATCGGTGAGCGCTGATTTGCTCTTCGAGGCAGAGAAAGATGCTGCATTCGTCTGAAGACGAAACATGGTGTTTTCAATACGATCCTCAAACAAAGAGGCAGAGCATCGAATGGCGGTCCACAAGCTCTCCGGCGTCGAGAAAGGTGCGGCGAGAGAAGACAAAAACAAAGACGATGCCAGAGGTGTCATACACCACGAGTTCGTCCCACAACGGCAGACGGTGAATCAGGAGTTTTATGTCAGCGTGCTCCAACACGTACGTGATGCACTGCGACGCTGTCGTCATGTCTTATGGGCATCTGGACAATGGAGCCTTTTCCACGGTAACACAAAGTCGCACGTGACATTTTCTCGCACAGCACAGCATTACTGTACTTCCCCAACCACCATATTCGCCGGACCTCTCCCCATGCGATTTTTTTACCCGGTCCCTCGTGTGAAGAGAGCCCTCCAAGGTCGCTGGATGCGGAACGTGGAGGCCATTCAAGACGCCACGACAAAAGAGCTGACAGCCCTGCCCAATGAAGCGTTTTCCAAAATTTTCCAAGACCTCACGAAAAATTGGAAGCTGTGTAGACTGCAATAAAGACTATTTTGAAGGGGTGGTGCACAAATGATTTCATTGTTAAACGCATTTTTTTAATGGACTCAGTCTTAGAACTTTATGGACAAAGGTTGTACAAGCCAGACGACCAAGTCTGAATTTCGACGTCCATTCGCCGCAGTGGATTAAGTGAAAAGCTTTGGCTCCGCTATTTCGGCCCGTACAAGGTTCTTCTTCGGCTAGGTGAACTGGATTATGAGGTCATCCCTGACGCAATGACTGCATCCCAGTGACGCCGTGCATGACCGGAAGTTGTCCATGTCGTGCGTCTAAAGCCCTGTTATGCGCGTTAAAGGACGCTTTGTTTTCACACTCTGTGCTAATTTTCGCAGGATCCGCTTTATTGGTTTATTTGTTTTAATGCTTCGGGTCGATGCTTCTTTCAGAGGGGAGTAATGCCGCGAATCTTTGCAGTGTTGGTTTGTTCATTCTTCAAAGCTACCAGCATGCCGCTTTATCGCTTTGTTAGCGATGTAGGACACAACTAGATTTATCTCGTTTGATCGCATCCAGGCAGACTAGAATCTACGTTGTTCCGGAATGTTCTAGTAACTTTGCACTCTTTGTCTCAAAAGTTCGCTATCAATTTTAAATTGAGCACGACCGACAGCGAGGGGCCATTTGGTTCGGCGACAGCCGAGCACGGTTGTCGCTTTGCCGGCGCCGAGTGATTCAGTCCATTGTGGGCGCAAGACAGCGCAATAAACAGTTTTCTTTTAGAAGAACTTTTGTCCATTTTAATCCCTCCTGACTGCCGTCGCCACTACGTGACAATATCGAGATCCGACTGCTTTGTCAGGCACCCAATGCTCGCTTATTCACAGGCATGTCGCGCTGAGAGGAGATAGGCGACTGCGTCACGCGTGCTATAAGTTATTTATTAGGGCAATTGCTAATAGAGTTAGAACGACATTAGATTTCAATCAACCACATGGTCAGGAATTCTTTTCGTAAATGCCACTCTATACGAGACCATATTTGCATAATCAATTAGTTGACAGAAAAATGCGGAGATTATAACCAACCCCTGTATATACCCTTCATAGATTACGAGAAAGCATTTGCACAGTATAATCCTCAGCAGTCATGCAGACAATCCGGAGTCAGTGTGCAAAAGCGTTTTCTGCAAAAGTACTGATAGATATATATAATGACCGCACAGCGACAACAATCCTCCATAAACTCAGCAGTAAAATTACAATAGGAAATAAGGAGGACGGGAGATACGATCTCGCCAATGCCATTCGGCGCATGTTTATAAGAGGTTTTCATAGGCCTCTATTGGGGACAGTTGGGGATAAGTGTTAATAGAGAATACCTCAGTAATCTGCGTTTCACAGATGACATTCCCTTGCTAAGTCACTTAGGCGAGCAACTGCAAAGCATGGTCAATGAATTAGACGGGCACAGCAGAGCGGTGGGCCTAAAAAATAATATTTTGAAAACGAAAGCAATGACGGTCTCGGAAGTCAGCAACACTTCACAATTAGTAGCGATGTGCTGGAAGTGGTTAGCGAATGCATCAGCATGGTACAGGTAGCGACCACATATCCGGCTCACGAGAGTGAAATAACTAGATGAATAAAAATAGGGTGAAACGCATAGAGCAGGTTTCCTCAGATAATAAATAGTTGTTTATGAATTGCCCTTAAGAGAAAAGTAAATAGCAACTGTATCTTACCGTTTCTCAACTAAGGAGCAGAAACGTTGAGGATAACTAAACGACATGTACTTAAGTTGAAGACAATGGAACTAGCTATGGAAAGTCAAAAGATAGGTGGAACCAAGATAGGTGAATGCCCGCTGGGCATCAAACTCCGACTGCCTGTCTTACAATCCCGCGGGACGAAAACTCGCCATCCTGGCGGCAAGAGACGGTAGCTGTGTCGTAGTTGATTGCAGGCGGTCGAAGTGGACAATTTCGCGTCCGCGGCGGCGATGATCAGGCAAAGGAGTGAGGGCTTGACGAGGTAATTAACTGCAGAAGTTTGCAGAACAACGCGATAGGGGCCCTGGAATTCGCTCAGCAGTTTTATAGACTGGGTCATGCGAGAGGAGGCCACCCATAGCCAAACCTAGGATTCAGGAAGGTAAGACAGCGCCAGACAGGTAGAAGCGGCGCGGCGCTTTTATGACGGTGGTCGTCGCGAAACAAAGAAACGGGCGAGTTGACGGCACTCTTCGGCATGCGCAGCCGCTTGAGAGACTGTTGTGAATTCGGGGGAATCTAGGCGGTAAATGTAATAAGTATGGTGTCCCTGATAGAGGACGGCTCCCGGCCGTAGAGAAGAAGATACGGGGAAACCCAGTAGTTGCTTTCGTTGCAGTGTTGTTAGCGTAGGTAACGAAGGGTTGAATGCGGTCTCGGTTTGAATGATTGGATGAAATGTCCTTGGCCATCATGTCGCCGATGGTCGTTAAAGCACTCGGTCATGCCGTCCGTCTGCGGATGGTACGAAGACGTTGTGCGGTGAATGATGTGACACTCCCGAAGAAGGGCTTCAACGAAGGACAAGAAGACGCTACCCCCATCGTTGAGCAATTTCTGAGGCGCACTGTGGCGAAGAATGGCGTTCTGAAGTATGAAACCGGCTACGTCTGAAGCCGTCGCTGCTGGTAACGGGCAGTTTCCACATAGCGCGTGAGATTATCAATGGCGACAATGATACAATGGTGCCCTGTGGAAGTGCTGGGAAGAGGGCCATAAAGGTCGATTCCAACACGGTCGAAGGGCCCGGCAGGACAGGGTAAAGGTTGCAGACGGTCAGGTGAGTGCTGTGGTGGATCCTTGCGACGCTGATATTCCATGCAACAGCGGACGTACTGGCGTACAGAACGATACACGTTCCGCCAATAAACCGAAGGCGTAAGCGGGTAAAAGTTTTCAGCAGACCGGCATGAACACATTGTGGGTTGTCTTGATAACTGGCACAAATCGCGGAGCTGAGATGCCATGGAATCACGAGCGACCATCTGCGACCGTACTGCTGGGCACGCACGACAAAGTGATGGGCTTGATGACGGAGTGCTCAAGAAGGGAGGCGTGCTGAGCGGTTTGCGAAGAGATCCAGAACAGAACTAATCCAAGGGTGCTTGCTATGCTCAAAAGCCATATCAGTGGCGTGAAGGGATGTTGTGAGGCCAAATACAGAGGGTTTGGCAGTATCAGAGGGCACAGGGGAGCGTGAGCGGACGTCAGCATCGCAGTGTTTACGACCAGAGCGATAAATGACTAGAAAGTCGTAATCTTGCAAACGGAGAACCCAACGAGCAAGGCGGCCAGACAGATGAACTGAAGACAGCCACCAAAGGGCATGGTAATCTGTTATACAAGAAAAGAACGGGGGGTGGGCAGCTCAAGTTATGCGACAGCAAGATAACCGATGGTCCATAAGAGTAACAATGTATTCCATCATAAGGGAAGCGTAGCAGGAATCAGCAGGAATTTAGGTGGGGGTAAAGAATTATTTGTTTGCGGGTATAGGTCAGCCGCAGCTGACACTGGCAGTGGTAACTGGAGAGATATGAGAGAGGCCTTTGCTCCGCAGTGGGCGCTGTCAGGCTCTTGATAATGATAATCGTGACATTACTACGTTGACTCAATAGACTGCTGCATGCGAGAGTGCAGCTATAGCTCGGCTCTTTTCTTGTGTACAGCACTCGTGAATGTTTCCACTAGCTCGATCTTGAATCGATCCTACATAGCCTAGGACGTTTTGTGGTACGCATACTATGTCTTCGCAGACCGTCGATGTCAAAGAAAGCATAACAGAGGTTCTATTGTAGTCTTATGCCATAGCAGCAAAGGAAGGAGCAGCTGACTCAGATCTATGCTAGAATAGAAAGGTCTCACATGGCTTCACGTGCCACACCCCCCGGCCTCTTTATTTTCTTTCTCGCGTGGGCCCTCTTTGGCCGTGCTCTAAGCGCAGCGAAAGGAGGTTGCTACAGGGTCTTCCCACTATAACTTCAAGTTCAAAACCGCACTGATGGCCGCCAGCTCAGGCAGGGAAGAAGGAAGTCTGAGACCACGGACGGGGGGACACCAATGCGAAGCACTCAATGAAGGTCTTCGCGTACGCTGGCTTGAGGCGGTTCATACTGTCTCCTCGCGGCCAGTTTGAAGGAGGGTGGCAGTTTTCGTGGTGTGATGAAGGAAGCGGAATGGTCCGTCGTAAGCCGGGATTAGCGGTCCTCGGTCAGCGTCGCGGCGAATGAAAACAAGGGTGTAAGTGGAGAGGTTAGGGTTAACAAAGATGATGTTGCGGCGCTGAGGGCGAGACGTAACAGGTCGGAGGTCTTTAACGTAGTCGACCAGACACTGCAGAAGGCCTTGCGGCTGGGTAGGTAGCTGCGCTGATGTGAACAAGTCTCCAGGGAGACGCAGGGAACTACCGCACACCAGCTCTGCTGCAAAGCACTGTAGGTCTGCTCAGAGAACGGCCCGTAAACCCAGTAGCACAAGGGGCAAGGCAACAACCCAATGGGCTCGATTGGGAGGGGTAGCTAGGGCGGCCTTCAGTTAATGGTGAAGGCGTTGCACCATGCTGTTGGCGCATGTGTGGTACGCAGTGATGCGAGAGCCTGATGCGAAAGCCTGGCTTCGAGAATGCAAATAATGGAAGCGGACAGGATGTACTCATATTGGCGCCCACGGTCTGCTGTCACGGTGTCAAAACGAGACACCCACGAAGAAATGAAGGTGGGGGAACAGTCGTAGCTGTGATATTACAAACGGCAACAGTCTCCGGCCAGCGCGTGAAACGGTCACCCATAGTGAGGATGTAACAGTAACCCTAGGTGACAGGTAGAGCACCCACGATGTCAGATAAACATGGTCGAAATGCCGTCCGGGGCAAAGGAAGGCCTGGGGAGGAGCCTTGGTATAACGGTAGACTTTTGCCACCTGGCAGGGCAGACATATGCACGTTCACGCGTGCATATAACCATTATAACCGGGCCAGACATTGCGCTAGGTGAAAAGGCGCTCAGTAGCCCTAATGCCTGGGCGTCAACTGTGGAGCGTGTGAAAAATCGTGTGGCGAAGTGTAGCAGGAACAAAAGGGATGGGAATATATGCTGAGCGATTGCACCACAAGGGCTCAGACCAGCAAGGATAAGGCACGAGCCGTAGCCGGATGAAACGGGTTTCTTCCGTAAAGCCTTGAGCTCGCTGTCACGCTGCTGTGCGGAAGACAATGCGGCCCAGTCGACGGCTGAAGCTGGAGAGTCAACTGCAACTATACGAAAATGGCATCAGTGGCGCTGCTCATGACACTCTTCAGGTGACAGATGTTGTATGTAAATCGAAAGACGTAAGCGGGATGGCGGAGTTCGCGGTAGACGTGTTTTGATGAGTTGGTCCGGAAAACGTACGCCAGTGGCTTGTGAGCGCTCAGCACGTGAAACTTGCATCCTTCCAGAAAATGTTCATGGGGAGTAGCCCGCTGCCCAAGACTCTCTAGCGAGTGTCAGCGTGAAGTAGGTTCAGAGAATGAAATGACAATAGCTCGGTGCTGATAACAAGACAGAGACCCGACAGCTTGGCAGCACGCCTTTCTAGAGGGGAGAAGGCGAACTTCAACGTCCTTGAATCCGATCGCCACCAGCGTCAACGTCTTTCTGCCTGAGCGCCACCTGGCATTCCTCCTCTCTTAAAAAGAACGTGCGCAAACAGGCACATAAGCACACAAGAAAGGTTCGAAGAAGCTGAGGGAGTCGCCGCGCAAAATATGGCTTCATGCGTAAAACGTGGATGATCTCTGGATGGGGTAGTCGACGTCTTCTCTGCTCCGGAAGTGCCTCGTCCGAGAGTACCTGGTAATATCATCGCTGATGAGCCGCAACACTGTATAACTGAAATAGCGAGAAATGAGTTTTTCGTGATCGCCGGGATTGTAGAAGACTTGTGTTTGTCGGAAGTTGTACCGGCGCGAGTCTTCATCTTGTTGCTGTGCGATGTGGTTTCGTGCTAGCTTACGAGCCTCCTCCGCTTCTTGTGCAACCTGCTCACCGTCAGGAGAAAGTTCGCTATCGGTTGCGCAAGGAAGCATTGCGTTGAGCACCGTCTGAACCTCCCTGCCGTAGTGGAGACGGAATGGTTTAAAACGGGTCGTCCCTTGAACTGCTGAATTATAGGCGAATGTCACGCGCCATAGGATCATGTCCCAACTCCTGTGCTGGACAAAGACGTATATCGCCAGCATGTCCGCCATGGTCTTATTAAGTCGCTCTGTCAACCCGTTTGCCTGCGGGTGGTAAGCAGTAGTTTTATGTTGAGTCGTACCGCTGAGTTGAAAAATGTCGGCCATCGCCTGGGAAGTAAATGCTGTCCCTCTGTCGGTAATGACGTTGGTCGGGGCGCTGTGCCGAAGTAGGATGGAATCCATGAAGATATCCGCAACCTCGGACGCTGTACCAAGAGGTATGACTTTGGCCTCGGCGTGTCGGGTGAGGTAGTCAGTGGCAATGATGATGCACCAGTTACCACCCGAGGACAAAGGGAAAGGGCCGAAAAGTTACGTGCCGACCTGATCGAATGGGGCAGGTGGTGGTGGAATAGGTTGGAGGAGCCCCTGAGGTTTGGAGGCCGGGGCCTTACAGCGCTGACATTGCCGACAGCTCTGTACATAGCGTTTAACAACAGTGGCAAGTTCGGGCTAGCAGAACAGCTGGCGTATACTGGAAAGCGTGCGAGAAAATCCAAATTGGCCAGAGGCTAGTTCGTCCTGGCACGCAGAAACGATTTTGTTCTCGAAGAGTTGTGGGGACGACGAGGAGGTAAGCTCGAGAACTCGAACCAGTTCCCTTCTTTTAGAGCACGCCTTACTTCAGAGAAAACGACGACAGGTGCCGAGAAAAACATTAATGAGGGGTTGCAACGCTAGATGAGCGTGCTGCTAGGTAGAAAAATCAAAAGAATAGATAGCCTCAAGGAAACTGATGTTTTCGTCCGTGTCGGGGGTTGCGAGTTCGACAGGCGCACGAGAGAGCCTGTCGGCGTCTTCATGCTTATGTCCTGACTTACACAACATTGTCAGGTCAAACTCCTGCAGGCGAAGGCTCCATCGTGCCAGGCGTCCTAATGGGTGACGCAGGTTGGCCAAACAACACAAGGAGAGTTGTTCAGTGACCGCTTTGAAAGGGCGACCATAAAGACAGCGGCGCTAACGACATGGCCGAGAAATTTTAGCTCTTGGTAACCGAAGTGGCTTTCTTGGGGCTTGAATATCAGGTTAGCGGAACGAAGGGCTTCATAGACCGTCCGCAGTCGTTCAAGATGTTGACTAAATGAGTCGGCGAAAACCCCCACGTCATTTAGATAGACTAGGCAACACTGTCATTTAATACCGGCGAGGACAGGGTCCATCAACCGCTCAAATGTGGCAGGTGCAGAGCAAATACCGGAAGGTAGAATTTTAAACTCATAAAGGCCGTCGGGAGTGAGAAATGCCGTTTTCGGATGGTCCCGTTCGTCGACCGTAAGTGGCCAGTATCTACTTTTTAGTTCGTTGGACGAAAAATACCGAGAGCGCCGAAAGCGGCCGAGAGAGTCGTCAATACGTGGCAATAAGTTAAGGTCCTTCTTCGGTGACTGCGTTCAGCTTCCGGTAATCTACACAAAAACGCAGCGTGTCATCTCTCTTTTTAAAGACGACAACGAAGACCATGGACTATTGGAAGGCTGGATTGCCCCATCTTCGAGAATCTCCTCAATTGCGCTTTAATGACTTCGCGCTGTGTCGACAATACGCGATACAGTATTGACGGATTGGGCTAACGTCATAGAACGTCATGATGTGGTATTTGGCTATGGTAGTTTGACCCACTTTCGACGACGAGGTGAAAGGCTGTCTGAATTCGAGTAAAAGTGTGCACAGCTGTTCTCGTTCTGTGGTTGACAGCGCGAACTTGATGTCGAGGCTCTCGAGGGAGATTGGAAGCTGCACTGGTTGTAAGGAGAAGTACTGTGAAACACCGCAGACGCGTTCGGCAAATGCTAGGGAAGTGTCGCGAAAAAGATGCGTGAAATTGGTAGCAAGTACTTGTGACTGCCCATTGTGAAGATGGATCAGATTGCAGGCCACACACATGCCTTGCGTCAGCAGTGATGAAAGGCTGGTTTCGACGATGGCGTCACCGTCCTGAAGTGATTCACATTCGATAGTAATCAAAACGCTAGACCGAGGCGGCAAAGTGGCAGTGTCCGTTTCCGAGACTAAAATGACAAGGCCTGCCAATCGGAGTTAATGACCTGTTGTAAGACAGCGCCGACAGACACGCTAGAGGCATTCACCATCAATGTAGTAGTGGCATTGCTGCGCATATGGATTCAGAAGAACAGCGCTCGCGACAGCGTGCTTGGAAGCAGTAAATGCGGCCTTGTATTCACTGACCAGGAAATGGCAGAGGACGGGCACCGTTGGACCGCAGGAGGTTGGTGAGCAAGTCGAGCAGCTCTGCGCAGTGCGGTACGAAGCGCTAGAAAAAAATCAACCCTCCCCATTAATTGGCGTACCCGGCGCAGTGTAGAAGGGTGGGGATAGTCCTGGATGGTCTTGACAGTGGTGTATTGGCAGCGTTCACAACCAGGCGATATTCCTGCAAGCGTTGGATGAAGTCGCGAAGATGGCGCTCGTGATCTTCACGCGAAGGGCTGGCGATGAAGACATCATCGATGTAGGCGAGCAGAGAAGGGAGCTCAGCGACCTCAGCGATGAACTGCTGAAATGTTTGAGCTGAGTTGCAGAACCCAAAATGCATACGCACGTACTCAAACAGACCAAAGGGCATTGAGATGGCGGTCTTAGGTATGTCGGTGGGCTAGACAAGTATCCGATGGTAAGCCTTAATCAAGCTCTCTCTGCTAAATATGGTGCATTCGTCAATGCGGGATGTAGAGTCCTGGATGTGAGGCCGCGGATAGCGGTCGAGAAGTCTTGGCGTAAAACGCTCGATAGCCCCCGCATGGACGCCAGTCACCGGGACCCAGCTTGGCTAATACATAGATACAGCGGGGAAGCCCACGCACTGGACTACGGGCGTATAATGCTGAGCTCCAGCATGTGGTCGAACTCAAGTTGGGCGATAGTCAGAGGGTCCCCAAACAGGCGGAGTCGTTGAGCGGCGACAGTTGGGTCACAGGTGACGATGTCGTGGGTCGCCGTGTGCTCAGGCGGCTGAGAGAGGCTGCATGGTTTGCTTAGCTTCGGTAAGTCCTTCATGATTTTCTCAAATGGCGAGGAATATCTGCGTGGAGACGCCAATTTAAGCAACGCCAGACAGGATTCCAAAGATGGAGAAACGAGTGAAACCATCAGTCAAGCGATGACGCACCACGCTGGCGTCCTAGTCAAAGTAGGAAAGGAAATCCGAGCTGATGAATCAGATGGACGACATCGGTGACGACGAAAGCCCATCGGAAATCCAGGTGAAGTCCCAAGTCGAGGGCGAGTGAGCGAAGACCGTATGTCGCTATAGACGACTCGTTCGCAGAGCGGAGTGAGTGTTTCGTTGACTGCGACGGTTATCCTTAGTCGGGGGTACAACGCTGATCTCCGCGCCAGTGTCTACGAGGAACTGGGCGCCAGGTAGCTTGTCGGTAATCTTAAAAAGGTGGCCGCAACGAAAAGCGAGGCCACACGCAGCCATCACTGATATCGACAGGCGTTTCTCAACCACGAACAGAAGATGCGCACTTCGTGGCGCGGCGCCGAAAGCGGCTGCGGTACCATCACAGAGACAGGGGGCTGGGACTCCGAGTACAACGTGCGCGTGAAGGAGCGCGATAGTTAGGACGAGGCGAATGACTATCCCTGGGCGGGCGGCGGTGTGCGGCGACCGAAGCGGTCAGCTCAAGGATGCGGGCCTCAAGGCGCGAAAACGCCCTCTCAGTAGGCGACACGACATTAGAGACGAAAGGGGAAGCCACCTCATAAACATCATCATCGAGCTCCGCCAGGTGGCCGCGTGTCATGTCGCCGGTCGCCGCAATGACGAAGCGAATGGGCTGAGGAAGCGGTTGAGGAAGAGCTCTCGGAGCAACGCGGTGTGGGTGGGAACGTCGCGCTCCACGTGAAGCTGCCGCATCGTGCGCAATAGTGTGGTGGGCGCCAGTCGCCAATGCCCACCGCGCTAAGGAGCCGCTGGAGGTGGGCAGGGTCCGACACTATGATTCTCGCCAGCACTTTGGTCTTTGGTCTTATATGTTGTATGGTGTTCAGTGAGAAGATCCGAGAGTTTGGAGACAATCTGGTACCGAGCCAACCTGCTACTATACTGAGACCACCTGGTAGTAGCGCTTCGTTTCCGAGGTGATGCGGTAGAGTGTGAACTGTGCCCCGTTCTGTAAAAACCAGACTTGCGGGTTCTGAGGACAGAAGGGAGGGAGGCGAAGCGGCAGCGACGCGATGTGCTGCCGAAGCGAGTCCTGTTGCGTGGAGAGGTCGTCCGGCCGAATCATTGTTCGCTCTAAATTACCACTTGTAGGCTTATGCCCTAGGAGCCTAGTAACGGCCAGCTGACTAGGATCTAGGCAAGAATATAACAGCCTGGCGTGGCTTCAGGTGCCACGGGCTCGCTCCGTCTTTATTTTCTTATGCAAGCACGCTTGGACCGTGCTCTAGGCGCTATACATTCATCCTCCTACCCAATGAATGTTGCCACGCGTTTGAACTGGTGCAGGCGTTTTTCAGGGTAATCTCGTGGGGAATCGTTGAAGGTCTAAGTTACCCGGAGCTGTTGCAGGAGGATTAGGGTTGACGCTGTTTGCGGGGTCACGGTCGACGTCGATGTTTCTTTGCGCTGCTCCTTTGCGACGCCAATGCCGAGCTCAGGTGGAACCTCCCTAAACGGCGGCTGCTTCGAGTCTCGTTGCTGGTCTTGGCAGTCTCAGTGTTCTTATTGGTTTGGTCAAGTCAAAGTCAAAGTCAAATTTATTTTTCTCCGAGAGGAAGAAAGGGGGCAACGGAAAAAAGCTGCACATGCGCAGCTTGACGAAGCCCGGCCCCCTTAGGTACAGTTCAGCAGCAATTCAAGAAAAATAAACAAAGGACGCTCAATGACAAGCATTGTACAAGATATATACATATGGACGACAATGTCAGGGTTTTATACGTGAGATGCAAAAAGTAAGCGGCTGACATAATACAATGCACGTGGTACAGGGCGTAGTTGCAGCACTATGTAAGCAAAAATGTCGTTAGCTGCACGATATAAAGAAAAAAGGAAGGGATATAAAATCAGACAGGTGGGCAATAGCGCAGCGGAGGATAAGAAATGAAGCCAGAGACAATGGTGAGGGTATTAACAGAAAGCGGATGCATTACGATCTAATTTTTTGAAGAGTGAGCGTGCAGATTCTGTATTTGTATCAATACCAACGCGACTGAGTGCGTTCAAGAGGACGGCGATGTGGTACGATAAAGATTGATTGCCATATGTTGTGCGGCAGAAACGTTCGACCCATGAATTATTGTGTCTGGTGTTATGACTATGAGTGCGTATGTCAAGGTTGAATAGCTGAAGAAAATATTGATTATTAGTGCGAACAGCAGTCTTGTAGTGGCAAAGAAGGTGGAACGAATAGATGGTTTCAATTGGAAGTATGCGATAGGATGCGAAGTATGCGGACGTATGATCACGGTATGGAATATTCGCAATGGCTCTAATTGCGGGTTTTTGACATATTTTTAGTTTATGAATGTTTTCTTTGGATGTGGTCGCCCATACAAGATGACAATAATTAAGTGCAGATAAAAATAAGGCGTTGTACACCATCCTTTTTACTTTTGTAGGTAATACATGCCGATTCCTACTCAATATTCCCGCGATTCTGTTTAATTTGTAGCAAACGTGTTCAATGTGCTTATCCCAGGTTAGGTTTTCTGAGAAAAAGACCCCAAGTGATTTAACGTGCGTTCGTATATCAATTTCATCATTCGCTAGAAATAGCTTTTCTGTGGGAGTGACAGTGGTGTTTCTTGCACGAAAAAGTATTGCTTGAGTCTTTTTTGCATTAATTCTCAGGAAGTTATTTTCGGACCAACGCTTAACAAACTGTAATGCTATATTTGCTGTGTGTATCAAATTGTTTGGGTTATCTCCGGTAATGAAGAGCGCGGTATCATCTGCATATCCGATCCATTGTACCTCGCTTATAGTGTAAAAGATGTCATTTATGTAAAGAACAAATAGGAGGGGACCGAGAATACTGCCTTGAGGGACACCGGAAGTAAGTTTTTTGACGCTGGAATTTTATTATTACGGCTAACATACTGAGAGCGGTGTTGAAGGTACGATGATAAGAGAGCATTGGAATTTCCCCGTATGCCATAATGCTGAAGTTTCATTATTAACGTTTTGTGACACACACAATCAAATGCCTTTGAAAAATCTATATATATGCCTAAAACTAGTTTCTTATGCTCTAGAGCGTTAATAATGATTTCTTTTTGCGCTAAAAGAGCTGATTCTGTGGATTTTTGTTTCAGAAAACCGTGTTGGCAAGGTGAAATGAGTGAATGCTTGCCTAAAAATGAATAAAGACGAATGTGCCTAATTTTTTCTAAACCTTTTGAGAACACTGGGAGAATTGAAATGGGTCGAAAGTTATTTATATTATTTTTTTCACCTCCTTTGTGTATTACAGTCACCTTGGCTATTTGCATTAGCTCTGGAAATGTATTTTGCTCAAAGGCTAAGTTATACATGCTAGTCAACACTGGAGCGATGATATCAATAATGTATTTAATAGGGGCAATTTGCATGTCATTTGCATCACGAGATTTAGAATTTTTGAGGTTGTTATATACATAAATCACTTCACTTTCATTAGTGGGAAAGAATACCATACTTCCAGAGATATTAGGGATGCAATCTGCAGTGGGAGAGTAAGCTGTGCTTGCGCAGACAGTTTCCCGAACGGAGACAAAATGCGCATTGAACGCATTAGATAGATCAGTGCCGCTTATGTCTTCATTGTTGATTTTTATGCTGGTGATGTTGGAATGACTGATTGGTTTAATGATCTTATTTAGGCGTTTCCACAACAGCTCGACGTTTCCGGATGCGTCATGTAGATAGGTAGCAAAGTATTCGTCCTTGGCAACTTTGAGCTCTTTATTTACCCTATTTCTATTTGTTTTATACGCTTTTAATAAATTTATGTCCTTGCTTTTCACAAATTTTCAGTAAAGATGGTTTTTTATGTTAATTTTATTGACCAGATCACGTGTTACCCACGGTTTCCGTGATTTCCTGTTCCTTCGTCGCGCTACAGATGGAAAGTGCTTTTGGTAAAGATCTTTAATTTGACACACAAGGGCTTTGTACATTGCATTTACATCAGTGCTTGAAAGAACATGGCTCCAGTCATGACACTGAACATCGGCTCGAAAAGATACCAAGGAAGATTGGGTTATGTCTTGTCTACAAATCGGCGGATCGTTTGAAGGTGCAGGATAATCTTTTACATGAATGAAGGCGAAAATGGGCAAGTGATCACTGATGTCGCTAGCAAGCGCACCGCAAGAAGAAACACTTTTATCAGTATTAGTGATGAACAGATCGAGTAGAGTTGCTGACACTGATGTAACACGTGTTGGTTCATTTATAATGTTTAGAAACCCATATGACTCTAGAATGGACAGGAAATCATTTTTAGCCTTAGATGTTTTGAGGATATCAATGTTTAGGTCACCGCCAAGAAAAAGAGAGTATTTGTTAAGAGATATAAAATCTAAAAGGCTTTCAAGAAAAAGTAGGAAATTTTTCAGATCACCCTTTGGAGGACGATAAATAACCGAGAAAAATTGTGAATTGTCACGCGCTGTCACTATTTCGTAGTCGTCAGTCGACTCAGTAAACTCAGGAACAGGGTACACGTTAAAGCTGTTTTGCATCAATAGCATAACGCCGCCACCATTTTGCAGGGGGCGATTTAACGCAAATGTTTGGTAGTCGTGCGACAAGAACGGGACAGAACTATTTTTGTACCACGTTTCACATACCATAATCGCATCGAAAGAAATGTCAGTTGCATTAATTAAATAATGAAGGTCATCGTGCTTGTTTTCTAATGAACGTGCATTAAGGTGAAGAAAAGATAAAAGACCTTTATGATGAAAATTTTTCAGATCGGAAGGTTGTACTGCCATGAGGGCGGTAGAAAACTACTAAAGACTGCAGGTACAGGGCCACGGACAGGATTGCTAGCCTGATCAAAGTGTGTCGGTTTGCCTAGCCATTTTTTCCAAGTCGTCCAAACAGTTGATTCGGAGTACAGTGGTGTTTTCAGCTTGCCGCGCAAAGATTTTTCCATCTTTCGTCCATGCAAATTTCCAGTTAACCTGTTTTTTCTTTGTGATGGCAGCACCTAGCAGTAGAAAAACGTCCGGTGGGTACCAATAAGCTCCAACTAATGTTACATAATGATGACGACAGTCCGGCAGTGAGACACAGCTAAAAGGAATTCCAAAGGAAACTGTTTATTCGGCAGACCAGCGCTCACAAAGAACTGAATGCCTCGGCGGTGACGTAGCAACATGAGTGCTCGGCGGTCGTAGAAGAGAATGCATGCCGCTCTCAGCCGCGCTCAATTTGAAGCTTCCAAGGAACCATCGAGATAAGGCAACAAAGCAACTACAACAGCCTGGAACAATGTGCAAGCAGTCGCTCATGAATGCGATCATTCGATATTAATCTGGTCGCATCTCTCGTCAGAAACAAAATGAAACATGTGTAACGGCTGCTTTGAGCGTGAACGAAAAGACAGTGCTAAGATTTGTGCCAGTATACAACACCGACTACTGGCAATGCACCTACATGAACTTCTAATAGCTTTATGTAACTACAATATAAACTTTTCGATCACCCTGCGCTCGAATCCTGGTGATGCTGGGATCGAGCGAATTGGGTTGGTTAATCAGAGAGCCCGAAAAACGGGGTTTCGAACACCTCGTCAAATCCAACGTCCGTGGGTGTCGTGACAACTTACAAAGAGCTATTTGTCGCACATGTTCCCGAGGGCTATGCAGGATCTTCTGTTGCCGGACGCATTAAAATACAGGAGTCCTGGCTTGCTCATCCCGTGCTAGAGGGCATCACAGGACTCCTCGAGCCGACAGGATCTCCACGAGCCGACCCGGAGCCTGAGCTTTTGTAACTTCATCGTCATCGTGCCGTCAGTCCTGAAGAGGAAACGCTGCTACAGGGCTTCCACCTCGAGGCATTGGGCGGCGTGTGAGTTCAAGGGGTGTGGCTCTAATGAACGCCGCGAGGTGCCGTGGGCGCAGAGGACCGACCAACAGAAATATAAGTTGGCGGAGTCATTACGCCGTACGCTGAATTCAGCCGCTAGGGCTACATAGTAGGTGTAGCCGTTCACGCCGATTCTATAGGATGCAGTGCAGCGCCCAAGAACCCGAAAATGCCCGAGATAATACCGTTGAAGGCGGCTGTAGTTTGAGTTGTGACACACAAACGCATGGATAGCTGTCCTGAGATTGAGAGAGATGTAAACTGACTGAAGTGTCCCGGGGCACGATGGATAAGATCGAAGATGTCAAAACAGATCGCGGAGGAGATATATGCGCTCGTTGGGGCTGGGCGGTAATGCTGGAACCTCGACGAAGACATTAGAAATGCGAAGAGAGGTGCCACAAACTAGCTGAGCCGTTGAACGGGAGATGTCTTGCTTGTAGGTGCAGCGCATGCCTAATAAGGTCAGAGGCCGGCGCGGAACCGACTCCGTTGGTGTGGCATGTGCTGTGCTTGCGACCTTGAGATGGCGGTGGAAGCGTTCGGCCATTAGTCCTCGATGACACGCAGTGGTGCGTAGGCGAGCCGTGCCGGTGAGGACAGAAACGTCAGCGACGATATGCAACTCGAACTCACTGCCGCGGTCTGCGCTTATTGCAGCCGGACATCCAGAAGTGGCCACCCGCTTCGAAGCGAAAGCAGACGCCAAGGTGGCAGCACAAATATCGGGGAGTGGTGTTGATTCTGGCCAACGCGTGTACCTCGGCAGGCGGACAAAGTCAAAGAAGCTTGGACATTACAGACGCAGCGGACGACCACAGCGGCGAACGTACAGCTGATAGTTTGTTTAGGCTATGCTGCGGCAAACGATCTGAAATAACACAACTATAAAACGCACGAATGGCATCTCAAAACCAGTACCATGCGATTGACAACTGACCAGGTGGCCAGCTGTGTGTGACCGTTTTATCTGCCTTTTAACAACCGAAGCTCTTTATCACACAGGGCTATTGAACCAGTGCTGACACAGTCATCTTGGTGTCTGTGAATCTCGTACGCTTCAATGATATCTCTGGTTATTTTGATGCGACGCTTTCGCACCGGCTGAAAGTACGCTTACATGGTTTCTTTTTTTCCTTCTTTCTTCTTACAGTTCAGTTACCGCAGTGAACGCTTAGATGTCCGGCCGTAGTGTTGCTCACGTTTTTGTTCTCTTTCCTTAGCCAGTCATTGAGCCATCTGCAGTCTGTCCCGCGTAGTCCTTGCCACATGTTAGCGGAATCCTGTGGACAACATCGCTAGTAGACGGAACTAATCTCGGTTGGTGCTTCTTTGCACAGCCCGCATTGCAATTGGTGCTAGCGTTTACACTGCGGCAAAGAATCGAGAGCTTGGCTGACGCGGAACCAACAACACTCACATTGGCGCGTGAGCCTACCCTCTTGAGGTTATGGAAAATCTTGTGTAAGTAGGGTATAACCGCGACATTTCGTTTTCTTTCTGTGCTTCTCCGTCCCTCCCTGGGGGCTGAATATAGGATATCCCGGCCATAGCAAGGCTCCTGAAACAGCGATCAGGTTATGGTTTGGGTATCCCGCTGCCTCAAGGCGCTCAACCTGACGCTGAAAACACTCTCGCAATCCATGACTGCACGATTTTTTCAAGGCGTTTTGACAACAATTTTGCAATTGCACGTTTCACAAGTTTGGAATGAGCAGAATAAAATGGCGTGAAAAGCTTCTGGCTTCCTAGTTCGTACCTCTACCACACCTGGGGCAATCATAAAAATCGCATGGAGATATCTAAAAACCTAAATGTTCCTCGGGAAGGCATTTCAGGCAGATAAAGAAGGTGGTTTTACCGCGATGCCTAATCAGCTGCACCAATTCAAAGCAAAAAAAATGGCGTAGCACTATGTAAGCTGAAATCAAAGGGCGAAAACTCTGTGAAGAAATGAACCTGAGAAACTGAGTGGCGTCCATTGAGAAAAGTAAAGGCGCATGCCTGAAAATCTTCACAGCAAAAATTCACAAGCTGGATTGTCCTGTCTGAGCAATAGTTACTTAAATACGGATCGCGGCCAAAATCTGTAGCATTATTCCTGCAGAAACAACTGAAACTTTTACACACTGATTATCCGTACGAGGTGAAGCTCCAACCAGGTGATCGAGATCGGACAAGGGTATTAAGAAAAATTGTTTTCAGTGTGCTCCATTGATATAAAGGATATATGTTATTCCCTTCCCCGAAGGACATTGCTATCTTGTGTACAAAAATGCATTGGCTGTTACGGCGCGGCGAGCAGCTGCCTTGACTTCCTGGCTTTCTATCTCACCTTGATGTTTTCCACCTGCAATGATTCGGTTTTCCTTCAAACAAATTGTGGTGGGTATAGGATCATGCATAGCTCCGCGTGACATTTATCTTGGGCGCCATAACAGACTCCTTGAAGAAAAATTAGTTGGCATTAATGTAGCACGTGTTTTAGATTTGTTGATAACTTTTCTTATGTGCTGTTCAACTTTTGCCACGTGTGCTGAAGGTACAAACCAAGAAGCCAGCAACCTCAGACGCCATTTTATACTGCTCATTGAATACTTTCGAAACATGCAATTGCAACATTGTTTTCAAAACGCCTTGGAAAAATCGCGCAGGCACGCTTTGCAAGGGAGCTTTCAGTGTCAGGTGGAGCGTATTGTGGCGGCGGGATACCCAAGCCTTATTCTGATCGCTCTTTCAGATACCTTGCTACTAGATATCCTAAATTCAGCACACTGGGAAGGGATGGAGAAGCAAATAGAAAGAAAAGGTCACGGTGATACTATACTTACCCTAGAATTCGCGTAATCTGAAGAGGGTAGGTTCACGCGTCAATGTGTGTGTTGTTGTTTCAGCGCAAGCTAAGCTCTCGATGCTTTGCCGCACTGTGAACGTAAGCAACAATAGCAAGGCGGGCTGTGCAAAGGAGCGCCAAAAGAGATTCATTCCGTGTGCTAGCAACGTTGTCTACAGGATTCCGCTAACATGTGGCAAGCACTACACGGGACAGACTGCCCCGATCCTCAGTGACTGGCCATGGGAACACAACAACGTGAGCAACAATATGGCCGGTCATCTGGGCGTTCACTGCCGAGATGGCACGGAAAGGAGGAGGAAAAAAACCATATTAGTCCATTTTCAACCGGCGCGAAATCGTTTTTGATTGTAGCATCAAAATCACGAGAAACCTAAAGAAGCATACGAGATCCAGAAACACAAAGATCGCTGTGTCAGCACCGCTTGAACAGCTCTTTCAGATAATTAGCTTCGGTTTTAAATGACAGATAAAAAGGTCACGCTCAGCTGGAAATGTGTTCTGTTCCCAAGTGAAGCGGTCTAGTTTTGACATGCCATTCATGTGTTTTATGGGTGTCCTTCTTTATTTGAGATCGTGAGGGTGTGCCACCGGATTTAATCTGTGGCACACCCTCAATAAATCATCAGTTGTAAGTTCAGCGCGGTGTCCGTGCGCTCTTCTTGTCCACCTATTTTGTGCTGTGTCGGTATTGTACCGGTCGCCTGGGGAATGTGGAAGTTGTCCGACTACGTCGATGTCATCACAATCATCAGCCTGACTACGCCCAGTGCATTGCAAAGGCCTCTCCCATGCCTCCCCAATTAACCCTTTTCTGTTCCAGCGGCGGCCACCGTATCCCGGCAAACTTTTTCATCTCATCAAGCCGCATTACTTTCTGCCGCCTCCTGCTACGCTTGTCTTCTCTTGCTGTCAATTATGTTACCCTGAAGAGCCAACGCTAGTCCTGCCTTCGCATTACATGCCCTGCTCAAGCACATTTATTCCGGGTGAATTTGACTAGAATGTCCGTAACCGACGATTGTTCCCTCACACACTTCCCGTTTCCGGTCTCTTAACGTTAGACCTCTCATTTTTCTTTCCTTATCATTATCATTTTCCTTAAGCTGAACGCTTTTTTAGCCTTCACGTTTCTGCCCCATAGATCGGTACCGGTAAGATACAGCTGTTGCATGCTTTTCTTTTTAGAGATGATAGCAAACTGTCATTCATGATCTGGGAGAACCTGCTATATGCACGCGCTCCACCCCATTCTTCTTCTAGTTATTTTCCTCTGAATATGCGAATCAGCGGGTAATAGCAGCCCTAAGTAGACGTGTTCTCTTACCAGTTTTCAATCCCCATCTCGAGAGCCGACGCAGCGGGTTGGCTTCGAACACTGGCGTGGGAGATCACGCCTGCCTTTTAGAATTCCGGCAGTTTGGAAACCCGCGTCTTCTATCTCTGGACCTTGACAAGAAGCTACGGCTTCAATCCGGCCTACGACGACGTGGGGCAACTTTGCCACGTCGCCTGTGGCTAGGTACGTGTCGCATTCCCATACCATTTTTCTACTGTTATGGGCATGGCTGATGACTATGCATGTGAAATTTGTGGCGGCGATCAGACTATATCTCATATTCTTTGTGAATTCCCAGCGTACAGTTCAGAAAGACATTCTCTACGCCGTGTGCTGTAACACATCGATTCACGCCCGCTAACGGAGCTCAAGATTCTTGGATACTGACCGTGGAGATCATCGGCAATGAGGGTCTGCCGGCCCTCTTGCGGTTCTTAAGAGTGTCGACCCTGCATGAGAGGCTTTGACTTTGCCGAAGTCTTTTCGCCTTCTGATTTTTCTTATCACTCCCTTTTCTTCCTCACCTTTATATCCCCTCAACCCTTTCCCCCAGTGCAAGATAGCAAACTGGCTTCATCTACTGGCTAACGTCCTTGCCTTTTCTCCTCCTTACCACTTCCAGTGCCTCGCTATCAATTGTGAACTGCTGTTCCGTTGTGGGACTGTTGAACATTACTTTGGATTTTTTATATATTAATGTTAATAAACACGGGACTACTCTGCAAGTTTAACTCATTGATATGAAGTTCAGTTCATATCCTGAGTGACTCAGCAAGGCAATGTCATCGAAGAATTGCATATTAGTAAGGTATATCAACTCTTTTCCCCAACAGTTTTCAATTCCAGGCATTGGAACACCTCCTGTACAAAGGCGGTGAATAGCATTGGCGAGGTTGCGTGTATCTGCCTGAAATCCTTCTTTATTGGAATTTTTATTGCTGACGTAATGGAGAACTGTGGCAGCTGAGCAGTCATTATAAATATATATACATAATCCAGCATTTTCACATCAGGCTCTTCTATACCTTGATTCCGCAATGCTTGCATGATTGCTGAGGTTTCCACAAAGTCGAACACGTTCCCGTAAGTGTTCGCCTTTCTCTACTAACTGACTGATCATCATTCATCATTTATTGATTCCCTAAGGAGCCTTCACAGGCTATTACATAAGGGAGGGGGGGGGGGGGGCGACGCACATAGGACAATACCAGAACAAAGCCAAAGAGGATGAAAAAGAGGAAAACAAATCTAGTGAAACATATATATATAAACATACAATGAGGGAAATTAGGACAACGAATACAATCAGTATCATCAAATGAGAACACAATTAAAACAGTTACAAAAAAATCAATCGAGTAGAAAAATGGATTTACAAACGAGTTCCTCAATCACATCAAACTAAGGGCGAGAAAAGAAGTATAGACCAATTTAATGTTCAAAGACAGACAGTAACCGCTCTTTGAATTTGACAGGGCCCTTTTCCATGACAGTAGTATCTGGCAATTCATTCCATTCTTGTATTGTAAGTGGTACAAATGATTTCTTAAACGCAGATGTTGATCCATGCAGGCGCTGCATACTTAAGCTATTGAATAAGCGTTGAGATGAACGTGCTGGTGGGTGAAGAAGAGAATGAAGCAGATGCGTGAAATGATAAAATATCTTGAGAAATAGGCATAGTCGTGATATCTTGTGGCGAAAGACCAACGACGGGAGATCCAGTGATGATTTTATACTGCTGATACTGATTTTGTTGTCATATTTTGAAGATATAAAGCGAGCGGCGCGGTTCTGCACAGATTCTAAACATTTGATGAGGTAAGTCTGATGTGGACACCAGATTGCTCATGCGATTCGAGTTTGGATCGTACGAAGGTTTCATAGGTCAGTTTACGGACGGCCGGGGGCGACATCGATATTGCTCGTCTAATAAAGCCCAGTGTGAAGAGTGTGAATACGGTCGAGTTTCGAGTACCCTTTACGTAAGACTGCACGATGATTTTGTTGACTGAAATCTAAGGTTCTCCTGACTCTGTTAGGGATAAGTTTAGTAAAGGCCTTTCAAGAAACGGGCAGCAAGTTCATAACTGTAATTTTTATCTCCTTACGATTCCTTTCTCATCAATTATCATAATGTTAGCGCTCTTCCAAGCCTCTGGCGCACTCGAGGTCATAAGCCATTGCGTATAAAGATTGGCTAGTTTTTCTATCACAATCCCTCATCCGCCCTTCAACATTGTGCTGTTTACCTGATCCTCACCAGCTGCTTTCCTAATCCGCATTGCTCCTATAGTTTTCTTTACTTCCTCTTTCCTTACTGGCGGGATGTCCCACGGCTGTCCTCTACTGGTTCTCTCATTGACATTCTGATTACGTTGGCTACTGCATATACTTGTGTACAATTCTTCGGCTACTTTAACTATCGCGTCCATATTACTAATGAGAATGCCCTCTTATTCTCAACGCATACATCTGGTTTTTACGTATACCTAGTTTCATCTTTATAGGTTTTGCGCTACCTCCGTTCATTAGAGCATGCTCGATTCTCTCCATATTAGAGTTCGTATTGTCGGCTAACGTGCGCATGTTTATTCACCGTCATAGCTCTGCCAGTTCTATTCTGTTTGTGGTAATAAAGACTTTCATGCTTTGGCGTCTCTTAATCAGAAAAGTAGTGCCTTATGGGATTTGGTGCTGGTGGACTTTCGCTTGTTGGCAAGAAACATGCGCGTATTCAATCACAGATACTAGCGTTCATGCGCCGTCACAAGTAGCGAGAGATCATGAGATTTTCCGTCGCGCTAATTACAAGGTGGGCCAAGTTGTGCAGGCTGTCACTGATCCGCTTGCGGTAAGCATCGGGGAGCAATGGGGCGGGAAAAGCAGAGGAGCAATCGCATGTGATAGTAGTACCGTGCATGTGGACTTCCTCCAGTTGTACGAATTTGGTAGATGCGCGCTAGGCGGTAACCTGCGTGGCAGCAAGGCCATAAATGGGAATCGGGGGATGGACATTGACAGGACTCACATGGCTGAGAGCGTTTGCAGGAATATAGACGGTGCCTCTCACGTGTAAAATGGCACTTCTAAATCCTGATACGTAGGCAAGCTGACGATCTTGTCGCAGGTTGAAAGGACTGTCGGAGTGATTGAGCGCATACGTGGTCGGCAACGGTCGAGAAAGCACGACCTTCAAGAATAAGACACAAGCGGCAAACAGGAAGGTACATTGCGAGTAACTCCCTGCCAAATACGCTATAACGCGTCGGAGTACGAGTCGTACGCTTGGAGAAGAATGTGAGGGGCTGCCAGGCGCCACCAGTATGATGTTGAAGGACATCGTGGCAGCGGTACTAAAAACGTTCATCATCAGTACAACAGCACTGTCTGGCTTAAGGTGAGCACGCAGGGTGAGAACGCTCTGCGAGAATCGGCGTCCCAGTTTGGGTATGCGTCTTACGTTTTGCCGTGAGCAGATAATCAAAATGGCTTCACAAAGGTGGCATAATTCAGAATAAAACGGTGGTGGCAGTCCACATTGTTGAGGAACTGGCGTAAGAGGTCGAACGCTACTTGTGTCGGCGTGGTGACAGAGGAAATCAAGAGAAGGGACACCAAACTCACTCTTAGCTGTGCGAAATGTTACGTATGTTGGTATTGGTTCACTTTGATAGAAGCACCGCGTAAAATAAGGAACGAGAAACTCCGAACAACATACGACGGGCACTCGACGTGACTTCCCACAAGTCTCTTTCATTCTTTTGCGCTGTCACTTTCAGCACTATTGATGACGATGCCAGGGACAGAGACACAGCCAGACAACTGCCGCATGCGTTGCAAGTGGTCGTCCGTGTACAGGCTGTCCAGGGCACCACATATACGAAGTCACTGTCACCGCTCAATTTTTTTCCAGTTGCTGATGCTGTCGTTATTGAGCCAGCCGTCACCTGTCACGCCGGCACCAATCAGGCTCGTGTTTCCGCCACTGTCTTCGGGTGTCGATGCCTCAAATATTTCTGCTACCGGACAGTCAGCGAAAATCGAGGCATCAAGATGGGCACAGCATCGCCCACCGCCAGTTCTGCACGCTACGCCGCCCTTGGTCCGGCAACAGAGCACGTTGTCAGCTGACGCAGCAGCTCAAACGCGCGCTAATTTTATCGATGCACGGGGCCACGGCACCGCAGATACGATGTCACTCTCACCGCTGACGTTCTTCCAGGTTAGTCACTACGAAACACATTGCTACCTTGCCGATAATTTTTGCCTTTTTGCGCTGTCATGGCTACCCAATTCTTTTAAAGGTGCTCGTTCGGCTTTCTTGTACCTTTGGCGCCACGTACTTCTTGGTGGTGACATTGAAGCCAACAGTGCGCTTATGACTGAGGCACAGGAGGACAAGCTAGAAAATATGGCCCTTGCGGTTGCACGTTTGGAACCCAGTAATACTACACTTTGGAAACACTGACTAAAGTTCATAACATTCATATCGACCTAAGGAACGAATTCAACGCACTAACAATGCGTGTCGGTGAATTAGAATTTAAAATCGAACTCAAGCAATCTGCCGAGTCCCCGATAAGCCATGGAAATATGTAAAACGCAAGACAAAATTGATGACTTAGAAAACCGATCTAGACGGTCGAATGTTCTTTTTTACGGCGAAACAGATACTCACGATAAAACTTGGGCCCTTTCGGAGCAGCTCGTGAATTATTTTTTCTCCAGTAAACTTGGTATGACAACTTCAATTCTGAGAGCGCTCCGTTTGGGCCATTCTTCTTCTGGTAAGACGCGGCTAATCATAGCTAAATTCTACAAAGATAAAGAGCATGAATCATTGTTAAGTAACTGCTCCAAGCTCGAGAACATTTACTTCTGCATCACTTGTGATTATTACGAAGCCGCACGATGAAAATGCTATCGTCTATGGCAGTTCGCAAAATCTGTAAACAGAGGGGGAACGCATTCGTCTCGCTTTCAACAATCTTCACCTTAGCAATGATGCATATGTGTGGGGCACTGAGGCTGGTCGCGTAATTTGTGTTTCTCGGCACTCTAAGAAGAACGACCTATAGAAGAACGAAAATCTTCTGTAGTCATTCCCTCAAACCAGACCCAAGTTCCCCATCTCTCACAAAGATCTGAATGCAGCACTGATAAAACATTTTTTCATTACACTAACATTAGAAGCGCTGTTTCTAAGAGTGGGATATTGTTTTAAATGATTTACTCACGCTCTGCATCAATAACACTCGCAGTATCATTACTAGTGACATTCAGGAGCGGAATTAGCTCGGCCAGTTGGTTCATGACAAATAAATAGCAGCGCGACAGACGGGACAATAAGGAAGACACCAACACGAGCGCTGCGTGTTTGTGTCTCTCCCTTATTGTCCCGTCTTTCGCACTGCTTTTTATTTCTTACTTGTAGTGAGATTGGTCTCCTAACCTTACAATCGGATTCAGAAGAAGTTCTTGTTGGGCTAGATGGTGCATGTTGTAAGAAAAGAACTATAGCCTCCTCATTACATGGTTACCAAATTGAGTACCTCAGTTTGTAAGCTCAGAACGCCTTCCAAAATGAAATAGCAGCTTCCAGATCTGCACTACCCGTTTGGGAACGCTGCATTTTTTTTGTCTGTAAAAGAAATAGCGCTGCTTACGTTGCTGCAGCCGCAGCATTTGGAGGCAATGACGGCGTCCTGCAGCGCGCGCCCATGTTTTAGTCCTCGCGGTAATAAATTTTTTTTTTGTTTCAGCATACGGCGCTCTTTTCGAACTTAATGGCACTGAAAACAATTGTGAAAGCATAGAGCATCTGTTGTGACAAATGTAGTACATGTTTTTCAAAAACCTTAATGCTACAGGCAAGTCAAGGTGCAGGTGCCCAATAAGTACTTCAGGACTAAGTTGCTCTATTGTAAATCACAGGTCAACACCTCTCAGATGAGGAAATCAAGGCTCTTTTAGAGCACTGTGCACGTTTTCACGCACTTCTTATGCATGGCGTGCTGCAACAGGTGGGTGTATTATAGGAGTGACTGCGAAAATTTCATCATCCCTGAAAAGGATCGCCTAGATTTGCTTGCATTCAAGAAAAACATTGCAAATGTACTCATAAAAGTTGAGAGAACCAACTCATGCTAGTGTGAGCTAAATAGAGATAACGATGAAGATCCATCTCCACCGAGGAAAGCCAAAGCGATTCCTCTACCGCGTCATGAAGTCCGTCTCTACATGACCGGATATTTTCCTGAGCATGCCAAGATAAAGCTGCAGATCAAATGCCGAAACCCACGCTTCAAAGGCAAGTCTAGAGTGAAATGCTGCAGATGCGATGTGTTCCTTTGCCTTCAGAACAGGAATTGTTTTCTAGACTTTCATAACCGTTGACTCCCAGAGTACCCATTTGGGTACAATTAAACTAATTAACTTCAATTTGATATTTCGCCGTGCAAGAATTTTTTACTTTCCTTTGTGACATTTTAAGATTAATAAAGCAGTTTCATCACAGTTATTAGATAATTGTGGTCTCAGGACTCATGAGGATAGCGCAACCAAGACGAGCACTAGAAAGGACCACACAGGACTAGCGCTAATATCATCTTACTTCATTCATTAACAACTCAGAAAATATAATTAAGAACCAGGACATGCGCAGGGCCAAATTCACACACAACACTATCAACAGAACCGTTCAAGCTATGCCGTTTCCGATTAGAAGAGGGCCACAGACGTATCGTTTATATAAAATACACTTGTCTTATATTGTGACGAAGAAGACGAAGTTGGCAGTGGCCCGAGACGGAGCGCTCCGTCTCGGGCCACTGCCAACTTCGTCTTCTTCGTCACACTACCCGGGGCCACCGCAATGACGGACTGCCGTCACGTAACAATATGAAGTGCTTCCAGTAATTCCCCTGTCCTTGAATAATAGCTTTCACCTAGAAACCATGTCTCATGAAACTGCGGTTGACACTTTTTTCAGTGCTTGCATGTAACCCGCAACGATTGTTCTCCCACTCGAAGGCACTTATGAAAGTCTTATGAAAGACGAGCACCACCTACGTCTTTTAATGACCGCGCATGCTCACCTGCCCTTTCACTAATGCATCGCCCTGTTTGGCCCACATAGGCCTCCGCGCATGAGAGCGGCATTTCGCTTACCAGCCCGATGAGCAATTAGTGAACTTCTTGCCGTATGTCAGGCGGCAACCACTCTTTTTCTTGCTCGCAATGCGCGCGCAGAGCTGTGCCAGCTTTCGCGGGGTCGGGAAAACTGCCGGTATGCCATGTTTGTTGGCCACTCTTTTCAAGTGGTGGGCTATCTTGCGCGCATAAGGCACTACCTGAAGTTGAACGGTGCATTTTCTGCTTTCACACAGCTGCTGCAACATGGCGGCTTTCATCTTCTGTAAGGAAGCTTCAACAGCTGCTGTCATGACTGAGTCTGGGGATCCTGCCGAAAGTAAGTTGTCAACCTGCTTGTCATAGCTCCCTTGCATGGTATAAAAGCAAGACTTCGAGAAAGCCGATTCAAGGCAAAGCTGTAGTCTTTTGCTACAATATTTAATCACCGATCTGACCTGGCAAAATATGACCTGGACGCAATCAGCTGATGGTTCTTACCCTGGTTAATGACCCTAAGCGTTTCTAAAACACAAAATAAGCCCTTCACTAGACGACCATCACGCATTCCAACCACTTACGTTCTTGATGACAATATTGTAGAAATAACGACAAAATAGGTTGGGATGCACCTTCTCTTTACCATAAAACGGCGTCACCATAATGATCTTACCCTAGTGTCTGGTAATCGTTCGCTTTGTCTCCTCAAGTGTAACCTGAAACACACCCTATCCACGTCAGAAAACTTGCTTGTACTACCTTAATACACACTAAAATGCAATGCGCCGCGCCCATTTGGGACCCTGATCAAGCTCACGTTATCATTAACATTGCATCCTCGAACAGCCGTGCTTCTCGCTTCAAATTTTCAGAATACACACCTTTCACAACCGTGTCAGCATTAAAGAAACCTGCTGAACTGGAAACACTTATGACATCGCAGTAAACTTTCTCGTTTAACGCTTGCATAAACCTCATCACCATCAATCTTCTCATGACGATTTGTTTCAGACATATTGTCATCTTTTCACGACGTAATAATTCTTTCAAAGTCAAATGTGTACAGTGCCATTCATTTTCTTATGCAATCTCATTCATTCTCTCGTACCACCATCGAGTGGGATAGTGCGCGAAAGGCGGTTCGGCGTGTATTTCTTTCGACGAGGGTACTCGTCGATTTCTTGTGGACGTTGGCCGAAGCGTGGTCATGGTGCGTCAACGGCAAATCCACGAAGACCGATACGTCGGTACGGGCAGTGACGAAGAATATGGCCGGCCTCACCGCAATGGAAGCACAACGGCCGGTTGTCGGAAGTCCTCCAGGCGTCGCATTTCCTGGGGCTTGAGCGTCGCTCGTAGTGTGGACGGGCGGGGGCAGAGAGGCGGCGTTCTGGAACAAGTGGCTGATCTGGGAGAGGGCGTAGGAGGTGTCGTTGGCGATGCGGAATGCGTAGTGCAGCAGCGTAGGTCATCGCCTGGGGTTCTGTGGCTGCCGGGGTGCCAAGTGCCTGTTGCACTTCTTCCCGCACCACATACCTGAGAGTCGCTCCTTCCTGCTGTGCGGAGGATGACAGTAATCGGCGTAGCTCCTCGCGGACGATTTCGCGGATATCTTTGTGGATAAAGTTGTCGCTGGTGGTGCTTGTGTCCGGACGGATTGCACAGACAGAGGAAGGGCGGTTGTACTGCCGAGCCCAGACGTCGAGGGCCTTCTCGGTGGTGCAGGCTTCTTGCATGAATTCCTCGACTGTTTTTGGCGGCTGGCGGAGGAAGCTGGCAAAGAGTTTTTCTTTTACGCCACGCATTAGAAACTGAACTTTCTCTTCCTCAGTCACCTCGCGGTCGGTGCGGCGAAAGAGGCGCTTCATGTGTTCAACGTAACCGCGGACGTGCTCATTCGGAAGCTGGATCCTGGACTCGAGGAGTCATTCGGCTCTTTCTTTCCTCACGACACTGGCGAATACCTTCAAAAGTTCCTTTCTGAATAACTCCTGTAACTCCTGTAAATGTAACGCGTTAATAAAAAAAATTTTTACCGCCCCCCCCCCCCCTCTATGTAACAACCTCCTAGCGAGGGCCTTGAGGGATAATAAAGGAAAAATAAGAGAAGTCCGTCTATGTAAGTGAAAACAAAGGCAGGCCATTAAGGACGCTATGAAGAGTTGAAAAGTCCGGATGGTATCCGCAGAAATTTGATGAGGCCAAAGGGTGTTGTGATGCCTGTCTTCGGAATATATTCTTCTTTCTGTTTTATTTGTTCTTCACAACATGACATAGAGATTGTCAAAGAGGCCAAGAAGAAAAGCCGCTTTGTTACGGATTGAAAAAAAAATCTTGGTCCCCTTTTGCATCGATGGCGACGAAGCAACACATTTATAAAAGCAAAGGCATGCCAATTTCCAAATGACACTATGGGAAAAGTTCAAAATACAATTCAACAAGAATTTCCTCACAAATGTACTTATAATACAGGAGCAGCAAAGCGTGGTGAAAAAGTTCTGCTTATGAGGATCAAGTGTGCTGGCTAATTGGAAAAATACAAGTGTATTAAAAAAAACAACCCCTTAAGGTACCGCAACTTTAGCTCTGAAACGTCTATTTCGGTTTTCGTGTCTTCATTTAGTAGGCGAGGCAGGTTAATCTTGGGCATTTCAAAGCCGTAATTGGTACGGCATTTTGCCACTTTCCAATGTTCAGTTCTTTTGGTATGATAGGCCACGTCGCCTAGTGATCCTAAGTGGGAAATTTCTAGTAATAGCATCTTGTCTTTCTTAATGCTGAGCAAGTAATCACGCAGGAGTCTATATTTGTACATATTGGTTGCAGGAATAATCTTGAGGTTTTTGAAGATTTCTGAAGTGGAATGAAAAGTTGGCACATCACTAACGACTCGTAAAATTTTATTTTGCATTCTTAAGAGGCTAGTAAGGTTTTTAGGTTGTTGCGCCCCAAACTAAATGTGAATAACTTATGTAGGATGAAAATAAGGCGTAGTAAATAGCTAGCTTTGCGAACATTGGGAAGGCGTAACGATTTCCTTTAAGAATATCGGATAAGAAACAATTTTTCCAAACTATGATTTATGTAGTCATCTCACTGCATTGTCTCGGAGAAATGTGCACCTAATACTTTGATGGTTTCAACCACATCAATCTTTGTGGATCTGAAATAAACGTCATTTCCGGTAGTTAGCTGCCTACCCTTGGGGCGAAAAATAATGGCTTTTGTTTTTGTAGTATTAATATTAGAATGGTTATTGTTAGTCCAAGCTTCTAAGTTTTTAAGTCTCTATTTGCTTTAATGAATGCTTCAGCACAGGAGGAATGGGACATAAATGAGCTTGTGTCGTCTGCATATATAATGAACTTTAAGTCGGATGAAATAGAAACAATGTCATTTATGTATAAAATAAAGAGTAAGGGGCCATGAATGCTTCCTTGTGGGACGCCTGAGACTATTGTTTTCTGATGAGATACTAGGTCATTTACTTGGAAAAATTGCTTTCTATGATAGGTAACTGATTAGCATACTTAAGGCGTGTACACGGATACCATAATGATTTAGTTTATTAAAAAGAATGGAGTGAATAATGTTGTCTAAGGCTTGGGTAATGTCAACAAGAATGCCAAGAACAATGTTCTTAGCTCAAATTTTTGCAATATATATTCATTTTGATCAAGAAGTGGCAGTTTTGTGGAGCGGATTTTTTAGAAGCCATACTGTGATTTTGTGATTGCGGTATATTTACTTTAAAACGAGAGAGCTGTTTGAACAGAATTTTTTTTCCATACCTTTCGAAACTACGGGAAGTATTGAGATTGAAGGCAATGCGAGGCATCTCCGCTGTCAGCTTTCTTTTTGTACAGCGGGAGCACTCGCGCTACTTGCATTCTTGATGGATAAACAGCCGTTGATAGACAAAGATTGAATATGTAAGTTAATTTCGGACTAATAATATGAAGGACGTACTTTATCGGACTAATCTGTATGTCATCGGCGCCATAGCTATGCGAATTCTTCAAACCTAAAAACATGGAACAAACATCTTCAATATCTGTTGGTTCTAGAAATGTCGTATGGTCAACAGCTGTGCCTAGAGTGGGGCTATACGTGGAGCCTGAGATTATGCATCTCTCAACAAAAAAATTGTTAATTGCATTAACCATCGCATCACCTCTGGGTGTTTATCCCTCGCGAATAGTTCCAATTACTGAATCTTTTTCCTGCTCGCGTGCGATGAGAGCGTTCACTCGGCTCCACAATTCACACGCACGACCCGAACACGAAGAAAAGTATTGAAAATAGTAAGCATCCCTGCACTTTTTTAATTCTTTATTCAGGACATCACGAAAGCGTTTCAGGGCCAAAAAGTCCGCTTCATCACGGGAATGCATGAATTTTTGGAAATGTCGTTCCTTTTTAATATTTTTTTTTGCGGAGTTCACGTGTCATCCAAGGTTTTCAATGATGTTTATTTTTCACATCCTCAGGCTTTGGAATTTCATAGTACGAGCGGACGACGTCAATCTTCATGAACATGGTAGTGCGATAAAGAGCATTGGTGAAGGCCTGTATATGGGGTGGTGGGTAGTGGCAAGAGATGGTGTGAGCGTTGAGAGTGCGGTAAGCCGCCACATGGCCGCCATTTCACGGCACTTTTGGGGTAGACATTTGAAGTGTAGGAGCCGAACTTCAAGAATACGGTCAACTAAATCAAAAATCGAGAATGAGCAATCTTAAATTATACGTGTCAAGGCGGCGTGGACGGAAAAAAATTGCTGGCGATTTATAATTGCTAAGCACGAATTATTGTGCGAAAGCAGTTTTTTGCAAGTGGACACCACCGCCACGTACGGGATAGCGTGATTGAGGAGTTCAATGATCCAGGGAACCAATTATACACGCCTTCAACTTTTTCATCATCAATGCTAATTCACTTATTGTACGCCGACGAGGCCTATACTCCACTGACCCCGTTTCTGCAGCAATGTTGTGAACGCCAACGCGTATTGCTCTGAGGCCGTGTTTCTGACACAACGTTGTCCACGATAACGCATGCAGCCCACATCTCTCTTGTCACTGCCGCCATATAGCCCTAAGTGCGAAGATCAGTTTGACAGTAATAACAGTTGATGAAGAAAATGGCAATGCACAGACGCACAGCGAGAGTGTGTTGCAGTTTAACACAAGTCGTGTTCTGCTGATGCGACAGCCTAGCGGACTCGCGCAGTGGCCTGCGGAGCTGATCAGTCCTCGCCGCCACGGATACCAATCACAGTCGCGGATATTTCTTCTAATTATATTATTTATTTATTTCACTTTGCACAAACTCAGAAACATTGCAAGATCTTCGCAAACGACAAACAACTTAACACCTTGCTCGAATTTTACCTATCGGCATGGAGCTTGCGAATTAAAATACACGCAGGCCGGTGACGACCAGAGGCTGGCACACCTCACGCGGAACCTCAGTCGCATCCCATGGTGCCGTGAGCTTCGGGCACTCGCGGAGTAAAGGGGCGAACGGAGGATCGGCAAACTCGGCACTGTATGGAGCCGCATCACTATAGTCGGGTACAACTTTAGAAGACAGGAGAGGCCCCGTCCAGATGACCGAAGCGCAGCAGCCAATTGCCTCCGCGACTAAAGAAATAGTCCCGCTCAAAAAATTGTGACTGCTTCTAAAACGCGTATTTCTCTGTATAAATAAGATTTGTGTATCTTGATGAGTGGTTTAGTAAAACTATCATGATGCAAATGCTTCAGCACATGCTGGATCGCGAGAGAAAAATAACTCCGTGCCTTCTACAACGCTGTGCGTCGTCTGCTACGGAGCGAGATCGACGGCACCGGGCGTGTAATTACAAAACAGTGTGGCTCAATAGCATAGGATTCATATGTACTTTTTGTGTGTTTTCACAAGCTTATTTTTGAATTGCTACTTTTTTCTTTTTTTTGCGGTTGCGAACCTACAATCTCGTGAGTTCACGCATGTTCGCGCACGGCATTCCGTACCTCTTTTCCGCCATGGAGCCCAGCGAGGTGACATTGGAACGCGAGCCTTTGTTGCCGAACGAGCCTTGTGTCGCATCGATGATCACACCACCAAGGAGCCTCGGCAAGAGCAAGAGCCGCCGCATCCTGAACAGCGATTCACGCAACATGATCTTCCACTGCTACACGTTTTGACGTAACAGGGAGCCTGAACGCAGCGTAGAGGAGACGAGCAAGCTTGTCGCTGACATGCTCGGTGTCAGCGAAAGGACTGTGTTCAGGGTGAGGAAAAATTTAAAGCTTCGCATTTTTCGGGTGGCAATCTGACGACGCCGTCCCGAAAGCGCCCACGCAATGCGGAGAAGAGGAGACGCAGCGCGAAGTTTGACAGCTTCACGTTGTGCGCGCTGAGGTCATGTGTGCACGATTTCTTTCGCCGCAACGAGATACCGACGGTCGAGAAGATTACTACAGAGTTCTCGGAACGTATTGAACTCCCATCACTAAGGCGGTGTACTGTGCGTCGCCTGCTTTCCGAGATCGGCTTCAAGCACAAAAAGAGAAGCCGCAACTCGCTGCTTATCGACCGGGATGACATCACCGATTGGCGGAATCGCTACCTCCGCGACGTGGAGCGCTACCGAGCGGAAGGCCGAAAGATCTTCTACCTGGACGAGACATGGGTGACGGCGGGACACACTCGGTCGATCGTGTGGACAGACACCGTGGTGCAGAAGCGCGGACGCCTGTTCGCTCGAGCAAATGGCCTAACGGCGGGTCTAAAATAACCTTCTGGGAAAGGTCAGGGCCTGATCGTTACGCGCATCAGCAGCGAGGATGGCTTCGTCGACGGCTGCTTGGATGTATTCCGAGGCCAAAAGTCAGGCGACTACCACGAGGAAATGGACGGCAATCGCTTTGAGGGCTGGTTTAATGGCGTTCTGCAGAACTTGCCAGCTGGTAGCGTCATTGTTTTAGACAATGCACCTTACCATAGCCGGTGAGAAGAGAAATTGCCAACGACGGCCTGGAAGAAGGAGAAGATACAGGAGTGGCTCACAAGCAAGAAGATCACCTACGCTGAAAGGATGATAAAGAAGCAGCTGCTTGAGCTGGTGGCATCTGTAAATTCACGCTTTCTGAGCTACATCGTAGAGAATGCAGCTGTAAGCGCCGGTTGCATTGTACTCAGGCTCCCGCCGTACCACTGCGAATTTAATCCCATTGAGCTTGTTTGGGCCAAGGTCAAAAATGGCATCGCTGCGGACAACAGAGACTTCAAGCTGTCCACGGTCGACGCCATCTTGAGGGAGAAAACCAAGCACGTAGCGGCGGAAGACTGGGCGAAGAGGATTCAGCACGTGATGGACTTGGAGGCAAAGTTCAGACTTGACACGTCTGGGAGTGAGCACATTCAACCCATCATCATCCAGCTGGGTGAAGATGACACTGAAGAAAGCGACTCCGACTGCGAGCTGTCTGGCATTGAGCCACTCGACGAATCATGACGGCTTCTTTTAACGAAAGCACAGCCTATATTAGGGCTACAAAAATTTTTCCCGCTGGTTCGCAACAGACAACCATCCATTCCGTGACCTCTAAAATAAATAAGCAGTTCCATTTATGGCGTATTCCTTATAATAGAAGCTCAATTCTGATAAGCTACGTCCTGCACACATTGTGCTCGATTTAATAAGTGGCATAGAAACATGTTTAAATGCTGGTATATCTGAGTTGAAACACAACTGTTAACTCTGATTATCTTTGGCGGGATCAAAATGCTCATTCAGGCAGCCACCATCTAGTTTGACGGGCCCCATGTTGAATTAACAGTATTCAAGGCACGCTTTATAGCTCTGTTAGCAGTCGGCACTGGAAATTGCAGTCATGTCATAGCCAGTGCTGCTGCGATACCAGTAGTCAACACGAAACTGACAGCCACTGTTAGCAGCAGCTTGCACGCCAAAGCACATTCATGTGGTTTCATTGTTTATTTTGGTTATCTGGCTCACACAAGTAATGAGAATAAGAGAATAAATATAAAGCATCATTAGCTTATTGAGGCCCAAAATGCTCATTCAGGCAGCCATCGTCGAGTTTGACGGGCCCCATGTTGAAATAACAGTAGTTAGAGCACGCTTTATGGCTCTGCTAGCAGTATGCACTGAAAATCGCAGTCATGTCATAGGCAGTGCAGCTGCGATACCAGTAGTCAACACAAAACTGACAGCCACTGTTAGCAGCTTGCAGGCCAAAGCACATTCATGTGGTTGCATTGTTTATTTTGGTTATCTGGCTCACACAAGTAATGAGATTAAGAGAATAAATATAAAACATCATCAGCTTATTGAGGCCCAAAATGCTCATTCAGGCAGCCAGCGTCGAGTTTGTCGGGCCCCATGTTGAAATAACAGTAGTCAGAGCAAGCTTTATGGCTCTGTTAACAGTATGCACTGAAAAGCGCAGCCTTGTCATTGCCAATTTTTAATTTATTTATCTGACTCTGGCATTAACGCGAATGCAAGCACAATTATTAACGTGAATAACTTTGCTAGCATTTTTTTTGTTATACTTACGTACCGGAAAAATACTCAGCAAGGTTGAACGTGTTTTAGTGAGTCACTTTGTTCATTACAAGCCGTAGGCAAAATGACGGCCAGATTCAGACAGTGATATTGGTGAGGTAATAAATGGTGAAAGCTGAAAACGCTCTCACAGCACTGCTTTGTTGGACTCCATTCACTAGAAAACTGCATTTGTAATGATGAAAGCGTCAAGACAGGAAATGATAATCCACTGCACAATGTTATGTGTACCCTCACATGTGACGGACAGCGATACCATCTATTTATTAAGACTGAATGCAACAACGTCGCAAGATGCTGTTGCACAATATGGCACCCTTTCATGTGCACTCCTGGCGAGCTGCCGTATGCACTGATGCATAAACACATTAACAGGGGTAAGAGACGAAGTTATTGCGCAAGCCACGTGATGCTTTTAACATTTTGTATCGGTCAATGTTTCTGTCGTCACAGCTGATAGAAGTTTCTTTAGTGCAAGTTGGTTAATCACGTTGCGACAACACCACAAGAAGCAAGGTCAGAATAGTAGGAGAAAACACAGCAAGATGGCAGACTGAGGAGGCAAGGTAGACAAGAGTGTAAGGATTTAATGACACCGAAGAGGCCAGCCCTGCTATTCACAGGACTTGGTGCTTTGAATGAGACGAGTTAATGAGATTGTAAAGGAAGAGGTGGATGCAGCATGCTTACAAGAACAAACACAAAAATAAAAGGACACAAATAGGAATAATAAACACATACACGCACAGAAGCACTCACATATTCACACACATGCACACAAACGCGAGCGCGAAAACTAAGATCTGAAATGCAAAAAAGAGAAAAATAACAAATATAAACAAACACGCAAGAAAACATGCGCACACATTTAATGCAGACGCGAGTAGAGGTATTAGGAGTCAGTTCACAAGCAGCTGTGCCTACTTTGTCGTACTTTTATTTGATGTACATAATGGCTCTGTTGCCTTCACTGTCTTGGAATTGTTTTAATAGCAACATATTGTCACGTAGTGGTGACGGCAGTCGAAGCAGCGATGAAGACGGACGAAAGGGTCTTCTTAAAGAACTGTTTATTGGGCTGACTTGCACCCAAAATGGACTGAATCACTCGGCGGCGGCGAAGCGTCAAGCGTGCTCGGCGGTCGTCGAACAGAATGCCCGCCGCTGTCAGCCGTGCTCAATTTAAAGCTGATAGCGAACATTCGAGATAAAGGGCGCAAAGTTACTAGAACATTCCGGAACAACGTAGAATCAGCTTTGCCTGGCTGCGATCAATCGAGATAAATCTAGTCGCGTCTTGCGTCGCAAACAAAGCGATAAGGTGGTGTCGCGGCAGATTTGAAAAACGAACAAACACTGCAAATATTGGCGGCATTACTCCCCTCTCAAAGAAGCATCGACCCGATGCATTAAAACAAATAATGCGACTAGTAAAGGAAAAAAAATGATCTTGCGAAAATAGAGAATGGAAATGCAGCGGCCTTTAGCGCGCATAATACGGCTTCAGACGGACTACATGGACAACTTCTGGTCGTACGCGGCGTCGCTGGGATGCAGTCATTGCGTCAGGGATGACTTCATAATCCAGTTCACCCAGCCGACGAAGAACCTTGTACGGGCCGAAATAGCGGCGCAAAAGCTTTTCACTCAATCCAAGGCGGCGAATGGGCGTCCACACCCAGACTTGGTCTCCTGGCTTGTATTCCGCGTTGCGTCTTCGTAGGTTGTAGCGTCTGGCGTCGGACCGCTGCTGATCTTTGATCCGTAATCGGGCAAGCCTTCGAGCTTCTTCTGCGCGTTGAAGGTAGGCGGCAACGTCGACGTTCTCTTCTTCTGTAACGTTGGGCAGCATGGCGTCTAGCGTGGTCGTGGCATCCCTGCCATGGACGAGCCTAAAAGGCGTCATCTGGGTGGTCTCCTGCACTGCGGTGTTGTAGGCGAAGACGACGTAAGGCAGGATGACATCCCAGGTTTTATGTTCGGCATCGACATACATAGCGAGCATATCGGCGATGGTTTTGTTCAGGCGCTCGGTCAGTCCGTTGGTCTGCGGATGGTATGCAGTTGTCCTCCGGTGGCTGGTTTGGCTGTAGCGCAGGATGGCTTGCGTGAGTTCCGCCGTAAATGCTGTTCCTTTGTCCGTGATGAGCACATCGGGGGCGCCGTGTCGAAGAAGAATGCACTCCACGAAAAATTTGGCCACTTCTGCTGCTGTTCCGTTCGGTAGGGCTTTCGCCTCGGCGTAGCGGGTCAGGTAGTCGGTCGCTATGATGATCCACTTATTTCCAGATGTTGACGTTGGAAAAGGGCCAAGCAAGTCCATGCCAATCTGCTGAAAGGGTCTTGAGGGAGGTTCAATGGGGTTCAGAAATCCTGCTGGTCGTGTGGGAGGAGTCTTTCGTCGCTGACAATCTCGGCATGTTTTCACATAGTGTGCGACATCGGCAGACAGTCGGGGCCAGTAATACTTGTCTTGAATGCGGCGGAGGGTGCGAGTAAACCCGAGATGTCCGGCTGTCGGCTCGTCGTGTGAAGCCTGTAGAACTTCTTCGCGGAGACAAGTAGGTACAACAAGGAGGTAGGCTGTTTTGTTCGCTGTAAAGTTCTTCTTCACAAGGACCTCATTCTGCACACAGAAAGAAGACAGTCCTCGCTTGAATGAAGCGGGGGGTGAAGAAACCTTGCCTTCCAGGTACTCGATGAGGCCTTTTAGGTTGGGGTCCGAGCGTTGCTGCTGAGCAAAAGAGCTTGTGCTGATGGGTCCCAGGAAGGCGTCCTCATCGTCGTCCAGCGGCGGTGCATCTACAGGGGCTCGTGAGAGGCAATCGGCGTCAGTGTGCTTGCGTCCGGACTTGTAAACGACGGTGACGTCAAACTCCTGGAGACGCAGACTCCATCGAGCGAGTCGGCCAGAGGGATCCTTCAAATTGGCAAGCCAGCAGAGCGCGTGGTGGTCGCTGACCACCTTGAACGGCCGTCCGTAGAGGTAGGGGCAGAATTTCGACGTAGCCCAGATGATGGCAAGGCACTCCTTCTCAGTGGTCGAATAGTTAGCCTCGGCCTTGGAAAGGGAACGGCTAGCGTATGCGATGACCTTCTCCAGCCCGTCACTTTTTTGAACGAGAACGGCGCCTAGTCCCACGCTGCTTGCGTCGGTATGAACTTCAGTATCGGCGTTTTCATCAAAATGCGCAAGGATCGGTGGGGACTGTAAACGACGCTGAAGTTCCTTGAAGGCTTCTGCTTGCGGCGCTTCCCATTTAAACGGCACGTCTGCCTTCGTCAGTTGGGTCAGGGGCTCGGCGATGCGCGAAAAGTTTTTCACAAATCGTCGGTAATATGCGCATAGTCCGAGAAATCTGCGCACTGCTTTCTTATCGGCCGGCGGTTGAAACTGTTCAATAGCAGCTGTTTTCTGCGGGTCTGGGCGTACTCCTTTCTTGCTAACGATGTGGCCTAGAAACAGCAGCTCTTCGTAGGCAAAGTGGCATTTCTCTGCTTTCAAGGTTAGGCCAGACGACTTGATTGCGTCTAGTACTGTTCGAAGTCTTTTGAGGTGCTCTTCAAAGTTCGAGGCGAAGACAACGACGTCATCCAAATATACCAGACAAATCTGCCACTTCAGGCCTGCCAGCACTGTATCCATTACTCGCTGAAACGTCGCTGGTGCGGAACAGAGACCAAATGGCATCACCTTGAACTTAAACAGCCCATCCGGAGTTATGAATGCTGTCTTCTCGCGATCTCTTTCGTCGACCTCAATTTGCCAGTAGCCGCTCTTGAGGTCCATCGATGAGAAATATTTGGCGTTGCAGAGGCGGTCCAGTGTGTCGTCGAAGCGGGGGAGGGGGTAGACGTCCTTCTTTGTTATGTTGTTCAAGCGGCGGTAATCCACGCAGAATCGAAGTGCGCCGTCTTTCTTTCTCACTAGAACAACCGGTGCCGCCCATGGGCTGTTTGAAGGCCGGATGACGTCGTCGCGAAGCATTTCTTCGACTTGGTCCCGGATGGCTTGTCGTTCTCGCGGAGACACACGGTAGGGGCTTTGACGGAGAGGAAGGACGTGTTGATCCGTTATAATGCGATGCTTGGCAATTGGCGTCTGTCGCACCTTCGGCGATGTCGAAAAGCACTCACTGTAGTTTTGAAGCAGATTGCGGATCTGGTCTTGTCTGTTCCGGTGCAGGGCTGGGTTGATGTCGAAAGTGGGCGAGTTCTCTTGGTCAGGCGGATCTTCTGCGGAGGGGTCGGAGAGGGCGAAGGAATCTCGTACGTCAGATATTTCGTCGTAGAAAGCAATCGTCGTTCCTCTGTTAATATGCCGGTATTCTTCGCTGAAGTTAGTCAGCAGTACTTCGGCCTGGCCATTGCGGAAATGTGCGATGCCTCTTGCGATGCTGATTCCTCGGTCTAGTAGCAACTGCATGTTCCCCTCGATGATGGCTTCAGTGTTTATGGCTTTCGTGGCGCCTACGGTCACGATAACGCTTGAACGGGGTGGGACGCTGACTTCTTCCTCCAGGACACTTAGGGCAACGTGATTTTCCCGGGTTGGGCGTGTGGTCGAAGCTCCTCTGGGTGGCGACGTCGATTTCAAGGTAGCTTGCGTCGTGGTCGAGGTTCTTATTGTGTGCGGCGTCGGTGCAGCGAGTTCGGTTCTTCATGCGGCGTCGCGGGTGCAGCGTCTTCATGGGGCGTGGTCGGTGGAGGATCTTCGGCGTTTAGCTCGTGAGCAACCTCACCTCCAGAGGTTGCTGCCTTTAGTTTCCCCTACGGGGGCTGGGCGACCTTCCTCGTACCGCGGCTGCGTAGCTGCGGCGTGGCGACGCAAAGCGCGAGGTTGACGGCGATGGTGAGCGCGAAAAGCGGTTCGGCGTGTACTCTTCTCGACGCAGGTACTCGTCGATTTCGTGCGGACGTTGTCCGAAGCGTGGTCGTGGGGCGTTAACGGCAAATCCTCGAAGACCGATACGTCGGTACGGGCAGTGACGAAGAATATGGCCGGCCTCACCGCAATGGAAGCACAACGGCCGGTTGTCGGAAGTCCTCCAGGCGTCGCATTTCCTGGGGCTTGAGGGTCGGTCATAGGCTGGGCGGGCGGGGGCTGGGAGGCGGCGTTGTGGACCAAGTGGCTCATCTCGGGGAGGACGTGGGGGTTGTCGTTGGGGCTGAGCAGTCCTTACTGCAGCGGCGTAGGTCATGGCCTGGGGTTCTGTGGCCGTCGGGGTGCCAAGTGCCTGTTGCACTTCTTCCCGTACCACGTCCATCAGAGTCGATGCTTGTGGCTGTGGGGAGGATGGCAGTAATCGGCGTAGCTCCTCTCGGACGATTTCGCGGATAACGTCCCGCAAGCTGTCGCTGGTGGTGGCCGGCGTGTCCGAACGGATTGCATAGGCAGAGGAAGGGCGGTTGTACTGCCGAGCTCGGACGTCGAGGGTCTTCTCAATCGTGCAGGCTTCCTGCATGAATTCCTCGACCGTTTTTGGCGGCTGACGGACCAGGCTGCCAAAGAGTTGTTCTTTTACGCCGCGCATTAAGAACTGAACTTTCTTTTCCTCGGTCATCCCGGGATCGGCGCGGCGAAATAGGCGCTTCATCTCCTCGACGTAACTGCGGACGGGCTCATTCGGAAGCTGGATCCTGGACTCGAGGAGTCGTTCGGCTCTTTCTTTCCTCACGACACTGGTAAATACCTTCAATAGTTCTCTCTTGAATAGCTCCCATGTCGTAAGGAACGACTCGTAGTTTTCGTACCACGTGCGTGCGGAGCCATCCAATGAGAAAAAAACGTGTCCAATCTTTGCCGCATCATCCCACTTGTTGAATGACGCCACGCGCTCAAATTGATCCAACCATTCTTCAGGGTCTTCGCCTAGGGATCCATTGAAAGTTGGCGGCACCCGCGGCTGCTGCAGTATGATCGGTGTCGACATCTTCGGCGAGATTGCGGTGCTCGTAGCCGCGTCTTTTCGCTGTCTTGTGCGGTCCGGCAGTTTCCCGAACTCAGGCTCCTCTCCCTGGAGAAGTCGGCTGGCTCGCTGAGCTGCTGGCTCGTCCTCAGGTGCGAAGCACTCAGGGCTGGCTTCACGACTTGAAGGGGGCGTCCGGAACATGGAAGGCTCCCCGGCACCTCCACCAGATGTCACGTAGTGGTGACGGCAGTCGAAGCAGCGATGAAGACGGACGAAAGGGTCTTCTTAAAGAACTGTTTATTGGGCTGACTTGCACCCAAAATGGATTGAATCACTCGGCGGCGGCGAAGCGACAAGCGTGCTCGGCGGTCGTCGAACAGAATGCCCGCCGCTGTCAGCCGTGCTCAATTTAAAGCTGATAGCGAACATTCGAGATAAAGGGCGCAAAGTTACTAGAACATTCCGGAACAACGTAGAATCAGCTTTGCCTGGCTGCGATCAATCGAGATAAATCTAGTCGCGTCTTGCGTCGCAAACAAAGCGATAAGGTGGTGTCGCGGCAGATTTGAAAAACGAACAAACACTGCAAATATTGGCGGCAATATCATAACAATCGAAAAGCAGCGCGAAGCTGTGTTGTGGGAAAGCAAGTCGAGCGCTGACAGCACAACTGATGTGCGATTGTGTCACAGCAGGCATTCTACAGCTGGCGCGTGCAGTGAGTGAAGAATTCTAAGCCATACAGAGACGCGAATTCATGCCAAGCTCCCTTGTAAAGGCACCAGTGTGTCGGTCATAATTTTATATTAGTACAAAGGCTGACATTAAGGAAACAAACACTGCTCCCACACGCCTGGCCGTTAATAATCCAATGACATTCGCTCAAGCAGCGCGTGTTAGTCACTGATTGTTAGCACTGGTGGAAAGTGATCAATCGACGGTGCTACACAACACTCGAACGACGCCCTGCTAGACGCTCGGCTATCTTATCATACTGCTGCCAACGATCGATCGTTTGCGCGCTGAGCTGGCAGCAACAAATCTTTGCGTTGGAGGTTGCTTCCGCAAATCTTTTCGGTTGAGGAACTCGTAAGTTGGTTTCATTCGAGCACGCTTTCCTCATTTATCCTGAGAATGGTTTTGCTCCATCACTTCGCCACGCCAGACGTGAAACGCAGGGGCACAGTACACTAACACACCCGCCGCTCACAGTAGGTACCAGACTTTGGCAAATTCTCCTCGTCGTAACTTCACTTAGGAGCAAAACAAAACACCATAGAACAAACACGCACGATGTTTGTTTGCAGCGGTGTGCCTCTGCGGGATCCTGTTTCCAGACGAAGCGCAGCGCAGCGCGGTCATCGATGTTCGCTGTAACCTTTTTTCGTCGCCTCACGGCTCAGAACAAACGCACGCGGCGCAAGTTGTGCATCGTAAGCTTGCAATAATATTTCCGACATGACAAACGCCCACAAACAATTCGAATTCACTCTGACGAAGGGAGACGCACACAGCTGACGCGACTCGGCCCAGTTCGAAGCGAGGGCGGCCATGTTAGGCAAGTTCTCCGTCGGCGGGGTCACCGGCCGTCCGGCTCATGACGTCACCTGAAGTGCGCGCCTATTGGCGGAGGCTCGTGTGCATCCGTCTTTGAGGGGCAAATGCCGCTGCCTTCTTAAGTTGTACCCGACTGTAGTTGTCTGCGTTGCAAGACCATGGACCGAAAGCTGAGTGTTCGAATACAGAAGACGGCGAGACTGGAAGTCTACAAAACTACTATAATGAGTAAGGAAGTCGTGAGGAAGGAAAGCCTGACTGCAACGAAGTCGGCTCCGATGATAAATGCTAATTTGGAGGTCGGCAACCGCAAAAATCATCCGAGAACTCTACGGAGACTCAAGTTCCGTGTAACAGAGCGCTGCTTGTAGACGGGACTTGACGGATGCTTACCCACCTGCTCGCCGTGAACGCCACACGCATTTTAGGTCAGCATCTGTATAGCACAGGCGGAAACAGGACTCGAACCAGCGGCCTGCTGGACTCAAAAGAACTGTTTATTCTGATCCCCTCGAGCCGACCAGGAGCCTGAACCACTCTGCCACGCGGCTCGTGTAACTTCATCTTCCTCGCGCAGTCCGCCCTAAAGAGGTAGCGCTACTACATTATAAACGCGAACAAGCGATGAGGAAAAACACTAGAAAACTTGCGACACGTTACGCTGGCAACAAAAGAGAAAATGAACTTATCACGAGCATGAAGAGAAAATCCGTAAATCGCAGACAACTAAGTAGAGACAACAACCGGACGAAATAAATTATTACATGCTTACAAAGCTTGAGAGATATAGATCGGGAAGAAAAGGCTGTTAGGTAGTTCTTTTCGTGGCCCCATCAGGTCACCTCTTAACCATGCAATATTGAAGTAAATATCAGCGCACAAATGACATTTGTGTAGCATGCGGCAGCTATGCAGCAAGCAATCAACATGCTCTGGTATACTGTAAACATATTGATACCGATATCAAAGAGGATATGATGGGCTCTCAAGTAGCTTTGGATTTTATGGATATTGAAAGTAAAATCAACAATGCAGTGCCACGGAAAACAGAAGACTAGGGTAGCGGTAGCGTAAAAGCGGAATTGAGAAATTGGACTAACCGTAACGGAAACCGAAGTAATATACAGTACAATGACAAATACCCTTAAATTAGGTGAAGTAAAATGAATCCTAATCAAAATAAAAAAAAAAACTGGCAGAATACATATTATATTGCTGGGTTGAAGAAAACAGGACGGGGAACACTCTGGGAACCTCGAGTGAGCGCGCATACAAGCCATCGGGGCATAGCAACATATAGTGGTTACTGAGTGCAGTGTCACACTTGAGAGAGAAGACTCTGGGGGGCAGTTACGCCGCAACGTCCACTCTTGGTGTGCTCGTGTGTATAAAGGCGAAAGCCTTTAGTGGCTCATACTCGCGGCCATGGGTCTGTCCGGCGTCCGTTACATCCAGAAACTAACTAACTTGTCGTAACTAATACTAATCATTACTAAATAGTTACTTGAAATGATTAAGCAACTATTAAAGAATAGTTACTAATTACCCATTTATTTTAGTTAGTAGTTAATTAGCCATTTTCATTTCATTTTCTTTTTCTTACGGGGCGGTTCGGCTGTCCACCGAGATATGTCAGACAGGCGTCATTTCCTTTCCTTAAATTGTCCAAAGGGCAAGGCGTCGCGCTGAACGGGCGATGGCATTCCGTGGACTCCTTGGCAACGCTGCAACACATTGTCGCGTCCCAATCCAGGCGCCATCGGAATGCCGATTTGAAAGGATGGCTCCTAAATGCTCTTTGCAGTGTTTAATCAACACCTTCACCACACATCAGCGGCACAAGCAGCTACACCGCGCTAAAGGCTTTCGCCATACTGCACTTTAGGTCAACAAAGTGCCCCCCCTGAATTTTTGTTTGTGCAGGCTGTGGGTCAATCTCCAAGAGAAACTCGAATGCCTGGAAGCGCTATGCCCGTGTCTTGGGCAAGAAATGCTTCGTTTGCGGCTTGTTGTCTGTCTTCTCTCTCTCAGGCCTGAGAAAAAGAACAAGATGGGTCCGACTGCGCTGCATGGGGCCATCTCCAACGTCGGCAACGTAGAAAGTAGGCTCGCATGCGGGCGCCTGCACGTTCCCTTTCCGCTTCCGGTCCGTAATGCGGGCTTTGTTTCATTCCCGAAAGATGGGAATTTGACTCACATCATGTCCTCAATCCTACTTTCCGCGCTGCTTTTCGTGGCTCTGTTTTCAAACTTCCGGAGTTTAGTGATATCAGGTTGCAGGGAACAGGTATCAACTCTAATAGGAAGCGTTCTGTTCAGCCCTCTCCCAGTTAGCAGTATAGAGGAGTTGTAGTCATTTTCAGTATAGCTGACTTTCACGACAGAGGGTCAAGTACGTGTCATGTGAGTAATAGAAGTCCTAATAATTTTGACAGAAGCTTTGGTGAGTCCGCTGCTGTGATAATGGTGCAGGCTCGAGGTGATGTGCGTGAACCAGATTTATTCAGCAAAATTTTACAATTATGAGGACGAGAACTCCGGTCGCACTCCAGCACTAGAATTCCATAGCGGGAGGAAACTCGTTCTCAGTAATCAGCCACTGCACCAGAAGTTAAGTTCTCTGAAGGAGCGAAATCAGCATATCTTGACTAATAATTGGTAACTATCACCCACCAGTTGCTACTGACGAAGAGCAAGATCACTGCAACGCGTTACCATGGTATACAAGGAAACTCGGTGTTTAATGGGCATTTCACCGTTCTTGCACGTTCTATGTATTCTTGACATTGGCTCACGGTGGTTGTGACGTTTCTGGCCACTATTGGGAGTCCTCAGAGCAGGCTGGCGTCTTCGTGGTAACAAAGTGGCCTTCGTGCAGACGACGCAAAATTTCCTTCCTGTACGCAAGTGGCACAACCACACAGGCTGCATAGAGCAGGAGATTGCCCGCAAAGGTAAATTGCTGGCAGGCCTCCTAGAAAGGCATCACGTTCAGGAGCAAGTCTCGCCGGAGGTCAGTCTTGCAGGGGTTTCAGACATATACACATACCGAATCGAACTTCGGCTATTTTTTTCAATAATTAAAGGCAGTATTGGTTATTGGCAAGAGCTGCCGTCACGCAGTAGCCAAAAGCTTTGAATTCGCTTCATACCTCTGTGTTACCGGTCTACTTAAGAGGCGCCGTGGAAAGCGACTCCGCGGCGAGTTCATTCCCAGGGACGTTCTTCATCTCGTACTGGCGCCTCATAAGTCTTTGTATACGCGCAGTAAGCGCACCGAAACGCTTTGCCACGAAGAGCCAGCGGGTTCTATAGTCTCATGTGTGAACGACTTGCCTATCAGGTAATGGCTGATATTTCCGCAAGCCCAAATTATGGCAGCAGCCTCTTTCTCTATTTGCGAGTGTCGTTTTTCCGTTTTGGATCAGAGCCTGTAGGCAAGAAAGATGAGAGACAACGTTCCATCAGTCGGTTTCTGTACGACCGTCGCTCCCAGCTCAAAGGCAGAAATGGTCTGCGCTGACCACTGTCTCACAAAATCGGACACCCCAAGCACCGGGCGACATGAAAATGGCTGCTTCTATTTGTGAAAAGATTGCTGCTGGTCTAGATTCCGAAAGATCTCCCGCTTTGCTGATAGCAACCGAGTAAGCTGTTAAACTATCTCAGCAAGCTTGAGACGAAAGCAAGCAAGGTAGGTCACCATTCCGAAAATTCTTTGCAGCTCGCTACTCTTGGTCGGCCTCAAACCCTTGATTGCATGTTGGTCAAACTTGTGGCCTAGGAATGTGAGCTGGTCGACGTGAAACAATCACTGGTTCTCATTCAGCATAACGCCTGCCTCAGAAAAGGACATCATCGATATGACAGACAGTTCTGCTGACAGCAACAAGAATATTTTACATCGGCTTCTTGAAGTGCTCTGGAGCGGACGCGATGCTCAATGGCAGCCTGCTGCAGGAAACCTGCAGAACGGTGAGATTAAAGTCGTAGGCTTGCTGTTTTCACGCAGCGGCATCTGCCAGAACCGTATTTTGGCATCTAGCTTTGAAAGTGCATTTCCACCGTTGGGCAGTCCGAGTGTGCACTCTACGGACAGAATCGGATGATACTCTCTCAGCAGGTGCCGGTCGTATTCAATGAGGTCCACGCAAATTCAAATTTAGGACTACTACCATAGGCGACGCCTTTTACTCAGGTCGTAGACAGACGATACGAAGCCGGTATTTTCTATTCTCTGCAGCGCAAGACTTATTTCCCCGTAGAGCTGGATTCGTATAGGGCGGGGTGAGGTGACAAAAAATTCCTCTGCTCCTTCTACCAAGCGGATGTGCTCTTTACGTATGTTGCCCAGTCCTTGAAGCAAAGAAAGAGAAATCCTCTCATGGGCTCAGCTTCCTCGCGATGGCATTGATGAAGGTTAGCATCTAGAAGTCGGCAGGCTTGCTGAGTAAAGTACTGTCATTTTCCAGCGCATAGACTTCTTAGAGCTTCTTGCGTCTACAGCGCCGTAGAGCTGATGAGGAGCACATAAGAATAGAGGCTGATGTCGGAGCATGCAGACAGTCGCGGGTAGTAGGACAGATTCGTCGGTGCCCGATCCATTAAGGAATTTGAGAGTTCGGCCTTGCATCCCGTCCATAGTCTCTTATGCGTGTGTTCGTATCCCATTTCTTGGACCATGTTGAGCTGCAGAAAGCTACTGCACCAAACAAACTGCTAATACTCCACCAAATTGAGATTCTGTAGCGTGTAAATGCAGAGAACAGGATTGGTTTACTCGAACCAGCCGAAGTGACCACAGTCACGAGCTCGAGCCACTGAACACGACACACACCCAGGGAGCCTCGCGGGAGCGCACATCCAAACCATCTCGACGTATCCCCACAGAGTGGCCTACAACAAGGGCACTTTAAACTCACAAGGCAAGGTGTTAGTCGCCACCATCGAGCTCCAAAGTGAGTTACAGTAGTTATTTACCCGCAGTGAAAACAAAGTGAAGCGGTAATAAAAGCAGCCTAGTATTAAAGTTACAGCTATTTTAAATACTTCACAGTTCGCAACGATCGACAGAAAGTGATGGCACGGCAATGGTAGGCAATTGTCAAGCGCGCGGTGGCCGCGTCGCATCCTAACGTAGCCATAACAAACGGCCGGCAAGTTCTGTTTCTGGGCGTGTGCTTGCCGCTCAGCGGCGACGGACGAGGCACAGCCTCCGAAGAGCAGCTACGGGGGCATCGTGGGTGCCTTTGTGCGTGCGCAACGGTGCCACAGAACCAGTCGTACGCACTGACCGAGATGTCCAAGTTCGCGCCGGAGAGACTGGGCGCAGCCGAGGCAGGACGCTGGGCCCTGCGAGGCACACCGCCAGATCATCCGATCTCACCGCGGATTGCGATTGGGAGCGGCGGACGCCTCCGTGAAGACTGCCGGGTTCCGGAAACTAGCCGAGATGTCGCCTTCACAAGGAGAGAGCGACCAAGAGCCTGATGGTGAGAATGAACCTAAAGCGGGAAGAAAAGGCTCCAGAGGACGCGGTCGGGAGGCACAGGGAGAACGGGCTGAAACGCCGTGCAGAGAGGCCGCACCCTGACAGCAAAGCTGTTTCCGCAATTGAAGACAGTTGTAAATAAACACGGCACTGTATAATCTGAAGACTTCATGTGACCTGGCTGTCTAGCTAGGAGAAGAGAAAAGAGGAGATAGGAAGGAACCTGCTGACTGGCGCAGACGGTAAACCAGCCAATAGACACATCGAGACGTCATCAAAACGCCCATGACTGAGAAACAATTTCAGGCATTGAACGCCAAGCCAAGCCGTCTCCTACAGTGATGTAGGTTGGTGTCTTGTAGGTCCTTGTAGGTAAACCCTTCCGCTTGTATAGTGTGAGCGGGGAGGACGAGAACCGACGAGCAGGAGGTAGGCAGATGGAGCTGGGTGGGGGTGAACGCCAGGTAGCATACGTCAGAGAAGGCTCGTGTTGTCTTTAGCCGATGAAATCGCGTTTTAGAAACTGGAAATTTTGGAAGCAGAATTGGCAATGGAAAAATTTCGGTACGAGTGAGAGGTCGGGGAAGCGATGGCCGGTGTAAAACAAGATCCGCGCGTCCGGAGAATGCGGTGGGCATTGTGAAACATGTCGAGGTAGGCCAGAGAGCGGTGAAGGCATACCGCAGATTGGAAGGGCGACAGCGAGGTCGCAGTTGTGAGACAGGAGGTAGGCCGGAGTGCGGTAAAGCAGTGCGCTGGCTGAAAAGCTGGAATTGTGGCACGGCGGCCGCGATCAAAAAACAGCAGGCAGATGTCAACGAGTCAGAGCAGAGCTCTGGCAAATTGAAGGAAACTGATGCAGACAAGTTTGACAGTGGAAGTCTCTGCGCTGTAGCGAGCAGGCTAGCATCCGGTAAAGATGCGGTCATCGAGGCTGTCACACCTCTCCGGAGCGGTTGGAAGCGGCATCCGCAGTGTAAGAAGTGGTGACTGCACTGGAGGAGGATAGTGGCAACAAACAGAAGTGCGCAGACGCGGCTGCGGCTCTAACGGTCACCTCAATAGAGCAGACCAGTATCGCTGCTGCTGAAAGAGGGCACGGCACACATAAAGTGTTCCGGAAAGCGAAGATTCCAGGCGCGAGCAGACTGGCGGCGCTACGTCGGCGGATATTAGCGAACATGCGAGAATGCACGCTCATGATGAGTTCGCAGCTGAAATTTTGCCTGACAGTGGAGGCGAGATCGCGGGCCGACCGTGCGTGCAGGTGGCATCACGGGAGCCGCAGCAAAAGAAAATGACGCGACTGGCGAATAACACTGAGCGGAAAAGTCACCAGGGTGGCGGAAAGACTAAGCGAGCATTGAAGCGCAAGTTTCGCTTGGCAGAAAGGGCCATCGAGAGAACGCGTGGTCAGAATTGTAACTACTGTCCGGTGGTGTCCTGTCAGAAGCCGTACGAAAGGGGACGGCCAATTGCACTAGTCGTCAGGAGGTACGCGCCGTGGCAGATGGACAGTAAGGGCGATTGCATTGAACCGACTGACCGTCCTCCACCGCAGGGGGTTCAGAGCCCACCGTGGCGAATAGCAACGCCAACGCTGACAAGCTGCTGAGGCTTATAGCACTAGCCCCATTGGTAGCGGAAGTGGGGGGAAATGGGTAACGCTGTTGATTCGCTCTTCGTTTTAATGCTGTCCTATAACCCGGGGGAGGATCGCGGGACATCGGCCGCGCACTGGTGTGGTGTCAGGTGTGATGCGTTCCATGGAGGCATGCGTCACAGTGGCAGTTGAGGTGTCGGGCGGGCGGCCGCGTCGCATCCTAATGTAGCCAGAACAAACGGCCGGCGCCTTGTGTTTGTGTTTGTGTGTGTGGTTGCCGCTTAGCGACGACGGAGGAGAGACACCCCCCGAACATCAGCTATGGGGGCATCGTGGGTGCGTGCGTGCGCGCGGGCCGGTCCTGCGTGCCACAAAACTAGCCATGTGCACCAACCGAAGTGGCGGCAAGTTTGTGCTGGAGAGACGGCTCGCTGCCGAGGCAGGACGCTGGGCCCTGCGCGGCACGCCGCCTCGACTGGGTCTTATTTGGTCTGGCTGCGGTCTGCGCTTGGGAGCGGCAGACACCTGCGTGACGGGCGCCGAGTTCCGGGATGTTGCTTTCACAAGGAGAGAGCGACCAAGAGCCCGCTGGCGAGGAGGACCCCAAGGGGGAATAAAGTTTTTTGAAAGCAAAGAGCAAAAAACACAAAGACGACACAGAAGTGGACGGGAAAGGCGCTATAGAACTGTTACCAACTAGCCCAAGCCAACCTACTGTTGGGGAGAAAAGATTCGAGAGGATGCGGCCGGTGGGAGACCAAGGAAGAACGGTTTTGGACGCCGTGCATAGAGGGCGCACCATAACAGCAAAGCTGTTACCACAATTGTAGATAGTTCTTAATAAAATCGGCACTGCATAATCTGAAAACTTCATGTGGTCTGGATGTCTCGGGAGGAGAAGAGAAAATAGGGGAGGGAGGAAGAGTCCTGCCTGGCTCCAGGGCTGCGCACTTCATTTCTGAAGCATTAATTTACCTCAGAAATCAGACCGCCTTTTTCGTGTTCCTAGCTATTATCACTGCAGCACTCGTGCGACCCTTTTTTGCCTCGGTTGTGGAAAAGCAGGCCAAGTCGAAATCGAGCGAAAGTCGGCCGCACGAAAACAGAGTGGGTTTGTTTAGATCCGTTTACCAGAAAACCTGTGCAGCTGCCTCTTTGACTTCCGAATCATACGAGAAATATCGGAAGCTTTTTTTTGTTACAAGTCTTCAAATGCATCCGCTCTCGTTGTCTGACCATGACGGATTTATCAAGGCTACGCGAAAGGTCTCTACATACCACGTGATCATTTCCAAGAAAACTTACTTATCTGACAATTGTCGTTGATCCACATATGTATGGACCTTCATTCTACAGTTCAGTTGATAGCGCTTCGCACGTGTCTTTTTCATGTGCTCGTTTCTGAACACAGCCCACAGTTGCAAAATGAACTGAAACGAGGTGGCCCAATTCTTAGCACAATTTGGTTATTGAAGATTAAAGTATGGTTTAGTACTAATTTTTTAGCTGGACCACATTTTTTTATATTATTTCTTTGATGCTTAATGCGCACAAGGCTGCTTTTAAGGGCCCCTCAGATTCAAATGGGCATTTTTGAACCTGCATGAAAACGACCATGTGCCGCCAACCGATCTCTATAGAGTTAGATGTCTATTGAATCCATGGGCATTGAAACTGCCAGTGAGAGAGAGGAATTAATTACCAAGAGTGCTTTGCACCCAAACTTAATTTCAATTCCGTGCTTAACAGCACTCAAGGACATGATATTCATTGGAGTCAGGCACTTTGATAAATAATGAAATCAAAACAGCTGTTAGCTGCCAGATGCGTCCCATGGGAACGAAAGGGAAGTTTTTTTTTATTATTTCTGTCCAATATAATAGGTTTATATCCTGTTTGAATTGCTTCTCGCAGAAAAACAAATTAAGCAGGTTGAGTTGAATGAGGTAAAAAAACACATGCTTTTACAGCATGGTCGCGTATTCTTCACGAAAATACTGACGCTTCAGTGTAGGCGTAGCCAATCCTCACTTGATTTCTGCTTCTCGTTAGGAGCGGCAATTGCACGCCGTATATTCATGCTTAGTGATTGCCTGCATTGGCGTACCGTGTCGTTGTCAGTGACCACCATGGGGAACCGCCTGCTTCCCGGTATGCCGATCTCGTCGAAGATGCCGTACCGAAGCCGTGGCCAGAGATGCACGAATTCATGCTCTGCATTTGGATTGAAGGGCTGAGTGTTAGCCTTCCTGGGGTTCGCACCTTGAGAGAAGCAACCCAACGCGTAACTCAGCGCGCAACTCGAGGAAGAGGACGGGGCAAGTACACACGACTTTCAAATACATTCATACTTTCCGTGCGAACGGAATTCATGAACATGCAGCAAAATTCGTACAATGCATTAATTCGAAGGTAGGTTTACCAGGCTGAGTTTTTTTTTCTATCAACAAAAAGAAAGGGTCAAGGGGTCGCCATGTCTTTAAAGAATCAATGTTGCTTAAAGTCGCTTCCTTTCTCGTCCTTCGAGAATTTAATACTGTTCGTGACCTTCCCCTACACAAATCGCGATAAGCTCGCTGCAGAAACTCCCTCCGTAGAAATCATCAGCTTGAGTGTTAGCCCTGCACATGTCAGTGCAATTATGTAGCTCCGCGGCCAGACAAGCCACCATACACAGCGCCGCGTCTCTTTGTGTTGCAACAGAGGCAACACCAATGCATCATGTTGTTCTTATTTCTTTTCCCTTTCAATTTTGCTCCCATATTATTTCTCACTGATTATTTTTATTGCTATTAAACCTAACAGCCTTTGTTCACGTATAGTTGCAACGCTTTGTTTTATGTACTTGCTTTTTTGAATTCTGTTTTTGCCCTTCCTGCAATGATCCCGATTGGGATTGCAGTATTTCTAACTAAATAAATAAACATTAAATTTGCTAGGAAGTGACCGATGCACAAATTTGTACCTTGTTATCTATAATTATGGAGGCATAGAATGCAGGTGCAATAACAGGTGCAATGAAATAACCGCTCAGAGAGTATATGAAAACTGGCTACAGATCGAGCATTCCAATTTGGATTTCAATTCAAATTGAAACGTCGACCTCCAAGGTATCCCGAATGTTCGAAAAAAATCAACATTTTGGAACGCATTCAGACTTTACTTTCCTATTCGCGGCGGCGAGTAAGCGAGCATCACAGACAGCGATGTAGCAATATGGCGCAGGAAGCCGCCAATAGGCATACGCTAATAATTTGGTGTCAGGTGCAGCAGATGTTATGGGGCGCTTCAACGAATAGAGCGCAGAAAGTGCCTTAGATGTTAGATACAAAACATGTCTATTCCATTTTAAATCCCATGAGATCAAAATTCCTAAGTGCTTATAATCATCAACTTTATTTAGTTCCTGGTTCTCAATGCCATAAGTAAATATTAGAGGATTTTTTTCCTGGTTGCTGTCACAGACATAGTTTTATCTAAGGTAAGCGTCATCAGCCAGTATTTGCACCGTTCGGAAAATTGCACTAGTGAGTTGTTAACAATTATTTGATCTTCATAGTTACTAATTTCTTTGTAAATGATACAGTCGTCAGCGAACATACGGACCGTACAGTCGATGTTGTCTGCAATGTCATTTATCAAGATAAGAAAAAGTAATGGAGCTAATACTGCGCCTTGAGGCACGCCGGACACTACTTCAGCACATCCCGAACGTTTCCCTTCATATTCAACGAACTGGAATCGATTAGTGAGATAAGCCTGAAGCCATTGTGTTATTTTCCCAGAACAAAATAATATGTGTAGTTTATGAAACCTTTTTGAGTTTGATACTCTGTCGAATGTTTTGGATAGATCGAGAAATAAAATGTTTGCCCACGATTATCGATAGGTAAGGCGAGGTCATGAATGGTGTTAATTAATTGCGTTGTAGTTGACACGCCTTTACGAAAACCGTGTTGGCTGCTGCAAATGAAATTGATTACTTGCATGTAAGTCACGATATGTTTCAGAATAATGTGTTCAAGAATTTTGCAAGCTGCAGAAGTGATAGGAATGGGGCGATAATTAGAAGGGTCGTCATACTTTCCCCTCTTATGAACAGGAATTATTTTAGCTATTTTTCATTCCCGTGGTAATTCTCTAGTTTTATGTAATTTCTCATACACAAGCCTAAAGTATTTGCATATCCATATTGCATATCTTCTAAGGAAAGGAGCTGGAATAAAGTCTGGACCACTGGCCTTTTTGACATCAATGGCAAGCAACAAGGACAGGATGCCAGGTTCAGTTACTGTTGTTTCCTCTAGTTCTGAGGTTCCATCAGATATCAGTGGGTCTCTGTCGGGTAATATACCATTGTCAGCAATAAACACAGATTTAAAATAACGGTTAAACTATTCTGCTCTAAGTAGAGCTTGGCTATGAGGGACGCCGTAGTGAAGGGCTCCGGAAATTTCGACCACCTGGGGTTCTTTAACTTGCACTGACATCGCACAGTACACAGGCCTATAGAATGTTTCCTCCATTGAAATTCTACCGCTCGGCCGGGATCAAACCCGCGTCTTTCGGGCCAGCAGCCGAGCGCCATAACCAATCAGCCGCCACGGCGGCTTATATTTATACACGCTTGCATTGAGAGCAATTAAAAATGGAACTCGCGACATATCTTATCTCAGCGGTGTCGGATACCAATATGACGTACCAACTGCCTCAATGTTACGTGTAAGTGCACTTGATTTCGAGTACACTGAGCTGTCCCGTGGGTCAACAGCGGTCTTCTCTATGCCGTCTTGGCTTCTGCAGTAGAATTTGGCGGTTTCAAAGTAAGATTCGCACCCTGGTATACAAGACGGGCAATCTGCCAAGTTGTGGTTCAGGTGTATTTGACGGACTAATTCTGTCAGAAGTCACAGCTGCCGGCTGGGCCGAATAATTTCATCTCAGTGGTGGCGACAACACTGGCTCTACAAGGATAGCCTTTGGGCGGAAAGACATACGAAATTTCTTTAGTACTGTGCGTACCTTTCATTACCTGCGAGGGAAAATGCTCGTGCTCTGAAGTAAATCTGCCGATTCTCTGAGATCAGCGTGTAACAAAAAAAAACAGCGCTTGTCCCCTCTACATGCTCGTGCGTGTCTTTCGCGCAGTTTTGTATCAATATGAAATATCAATTAGCTCTACTTTCTAATTTGCCACCTATCGTTTTATTGGCAATATTATGAAGCATATATTTGTAGTATTGAGAAAAAAATCTGTACGACCATAACGTAAAAGACTTAGTTCATTTTACGCTTAATTAACTAATGTGCGTAAAGAAATCTTGATGCAAAGTAGAGGCTAGCTGGTTCTGCACCCTTCACTCGAAGAAAAAAAATGGAGCGAGAGGTTAGTCCTCTTGGAGAAGAATATGTCTGCCACAAGCAATAGTCCTTTTGGGTTTTAAGTTCGAAGGGTGTAATGGTTCATTGCCCAGTTCGGGGGTGCAGCAGGATGGAAATTTGACCGAGCTAGGTAGGTAACGAATATGCCGAAACACCACAAGCAACATACAGAAACAAAAAGAACAGGCCGAACTGCTAACTATCAAGTTAACATTTTTTTTTTCAGATGTGCAAAAAATAACCGAAAAGCGTAACATGCGCAGTCGAGGTCACGGTGCAAGAGCTTAAAAAAAAGATGCAAGTGATAAGGCATCGGGACTCAAAAAGCAGTGACAGAGGCAGAGAAGCTCTTTTCAGGCAGCCAAACTTTTCACCCACCAACATCAACTATGACTTAGGCATTTATCGGCATGCAGTTAATGAACATGCATTTTTCGGAATAAGAACATGCTCTTTTTTCTTTATTTACGCACAGCGCCAAGCGGCATTGCAGTGGAGGAGGGTATAGTAAAATAAAACATGACATAAACAGTGTCCGCCTCGAAAACAAGCTAAAATCTCACAGCACCACAAAAGCTAAATGTTCATTATAACATAGGAAAGAAAACATCATTGGACCTAACACAAGCAGTGTCTGAAGGCAGTTTGTTCCAATCGCCTATTGTTTTGGGGAAAAAAGACTAGAAATACATGAGTTTTCGAGGCAATCTCCGTACTTTGAAACTGTGATCTACCCGTTGAAAGATGAGGTGTTAGTATATATTCTCCCCTTCAATACCAACCGAACAATAACATATCGCGTATGAAAACTTCAGTCCCAACTCACGCCGACGGGTTTCCAAGTGCGCCCATTGCGGTCTTTCTTTGAAAGTATCGGCAGAAATATCTTTTCTGTAAATCCCTGACACAAACCAAGCAGCTAAATTGTGGACCCTTTCATTATTTGTGGCTCGCAGCACTGAAGGGTCTCAAATACATACATACATGCACATATTCTTTATTTCTCTAAAAGAGAAAGAGCCCCCTGGGCAAAAGGCTACTTCAGCGTAGCCTGATTGGGGGCGAGGCCCATTACAAGGCAGCACAGCATATACAGAATTCATAAACATAATAAAGCAAAGGGTGAATTTGGATAAGCCATGCAATTGCGAAGCGCAATAGAGACGAAACATGTAATTTGTTTACCAGCTAAATCAAAGTGAACATGGCACATTTTTTTCGGGCGCTAAATAAATATGCTGAGAGGAGAAATCATCGTTTGCATAAATGACGACTACTAGACTAAGCAGAAGTTATGTGCAAAAAATTACGCAAAAATATTCATCCTTAAGCATATTTTATCCGCTTCCACATTTGTGGACATAGTGCCTTAAACCTGATACATGAACGTAAACACTGCTACATTTCCTTGCCTTTTCTAACTGATCGTTAGACGTGAATAAATGTTTAGCTGTCACAATATACGCTTCAGGGAATTATTCTGTTGTTCATGACTTATAAAAGAGATAAAAGCAGTCGTTCCATGACGACAGGCAGAGGAAAATTCGATATTCCGAGCACCGAACGTGGCTCTTAGATGTGCAGCCTTCACGTCGGCACCGTTGTGTAATTAACGTGTTGTAAAGTTGCGGCCAATGGTTGCTTCCATCATAAGTAATGCTTCAAGTCCGACTGCATCGAAGCGTTCTCGAGTGATCTGAGCAGAGGTGGAAAGGAAGAGAGAAATAGCATCTTGCGGACTGCTATACACATGGTATTTGCAAAAATGAGAAGTTACTTTTAAAGGTAGTTGTTTGCTTAATTTATGTCAGAGACCCACGGCTAGAACAGCTAGGTCTACAGATTCTTAGTGCCCTACACGGCGTCACAGTTCTAGCAATTATTTGCTCAATAACAGCTGGAGATAAAGAATCAAACAAATTTAAGCTGTACCTATGACCATAATCACTCTTTAAAAACCAGAATTGTGGAACTTGAGGCGTTAATTAAAGGAAAAAGACAATCGTAGCTTTGCCAAGGTGTAAACAAGGGCATCTGAAAAAGCGACATTAGAGCTTCATGAGGCAGTTAATTATTAGTCGTTTTCTTTTTAAACTGTGCATAGAGAGTAGTGGGCGACATGACCGTGGCCATCATTTGTTGCTTGCGTAGCGTGGCTAACTAACGGCCCCTACGCATGCCTAGTCGCCTTATCCCCACCAGATCTATCCTGCACTGCTGAAGCTACGTGCAAGACGACAGAATAGCGCCCATGAGATTTGAATAGCCCCTATGTGGGCACGTCGGCTGGCTGCGTGTCAGCATCATGTCAAACCCGCTCGTATTTTACATGCAGATGTTCCTCCTTGTCTCGACACTGACGGCCAGCACACTGCAAGCATCAGCATGCTCGGTCATCGACGCACCGTCCCCTTACGGAGACTGCGCATACCAGCCACCCTGTCAAGCTTCTGTGTACCCGGTCATCCAAGCGCCCTTCTCCCGCGGAGCCTGCGCACAAGAACCACCGTGCTATGACGATCGCTGGGCGCTATCACGGCCAGCTTCATCGACATCAACAACTCCGGCTATAAAAAGAACGCTGCCTACAAGTTCCTTCAGTGGGCACGTCGGCTGGCTGCGTGTCAGCATCATGTCAAACCCGCTCGTATTTTACATGCAGGTCAGTAACACATTTTCTACTGTTAAAACAAGCGACCGATGTTTCATTCAGCTGACGCGCCCACATAGTGTCGCTATGGTCCTCCTTGATTTAAATGATTTTGTTTTATCTTTGTTGATGCTTTGCGGCGATGTAGAGCCCAACCCCGGGCCCCCGACTGAACAAATGCTAGCTGAACTACTCGAAGGCCAAAAGAACATCCAAATGCGCCTAAATGAAATTGAATCTAAACTAGAATTAGTAGAAGCCTCAGTAACAGCCATCAAGGAAATGAATGTAAAAATATGTAGCCTTCAGAAGACTATTCGAAATTTAGAAGGCAAACTGACTGATTTAGAAGACCGCTCAAGGCGGAACAACATCCTGGTTTATGGTATTCCCGAGAAAGACGAAGAAACACATGATGACCTAATTAAAAGTGTAGTCGAGGACGTATTTGATACCACGCTTGGTGTGCGAGTAACGTCCGCTGAATGAATACACAGGATAGGCCGGATTCAGCCAGACAAATCACGGCCAATTATAATAAAACTGATGGACCACCGTGAAAAAGTTGATGTACTGAAGAATTGCTTCAAGTTGAAAGGCAAAAAAATCTCAGTCTCGGAGGATTTTTCAGTGCCCACTAGGCAAAAGCGAAAGCAATTATGGGACAGCACAAGCGAAATTAGAGCAAGTGGAGAGAAAGTTAAGCTGCTCTACGACAAAATCAAGATAAATAATGAGCTGTTTCAATGGGACGAGGACAGCAATAGAAGGGTTCCTGTTGGCAAACAAGCAAGCAGGCATAGCCATCAAAGCTGAACCGAAACTTGCAATAAAAAGCCTCTTCGATGCATCAACCTTAATGCTCGGAGAATCATAAATAAATCCGAAGACCTGGAGAGCATAATATCAGCGTACAAACCGCACATAATAATTGTAACAGAAACTTGGTTAAACTCTAGCATTCGCGACGACGAGATTACACCGCCAGGTTACAGTATGTTTCGAAAAGACAGGAATTCCCGAGGGGGTGGTGTGGCAATTATATTTCAAGAAGCGCTAAATGTAACACGTCTACCTGACATACCTGCGATTGAATGTGTTATCGCGAAAGTACATCTAAAAGAATTAAACTTCATCGTAGGGCAGATTCTACAGGCCCCCAAATAGCGATAGTACGTTTTTTGATGAACTAAACGAATTTTTATGTTCTACCAAAAGTCTTTCTTCAAACATGTTACTTGGCGGTGACTTCAATATTCCTTCTATTTGCTGGGACGGCCCATTTCCTGATCCCCTGTCTGGGGCAGCTGAACCACTTGTTGACCTAATAATTTTGCACGGCTTAACACAACTGGTAAAGCAACCAACCCGCATCCTGAACGACACTCGTTCGATATTATATCTTTTCCTGGTCAGCAGTAGCCTACTTCAGCGTGATCCAAAAATACTTGTTACTGAGGGCATATCTGACCACAAAATGATATGCTTAACCTTGGAACTCAAATATGTGACAAAAAACAAAAAGGAAGAACGTTTGGTGCCAATCTTTTCACGTGCTAGTGACGTCGACATATTAGATGCCTTAGATAGTTCATTCTCTAACTTTGTCCTTCTTGCTGAATCAACTGAATGCTGCGTGGACGACCTGTGGTGCTTTTTCAAAGAACTTGTTCTGAGGTGCATCAAACGCTTCATTCCCGTGCGGCTGAAGAGAACGCAGCAAATGAATCCCTGGAAAACAAAAGAAATTGTACGCCTGGGAAGAAAAGCCAAAAAAATTAGAAAGCAGCATCGCAGGTGCCCTTCGGCAGCTAATGCAGATAAGCTTTGCACATTACGTTTGCAGTTGAAAGACAGTATCAGTAAAGCCAAAAAACACTTCTACACTGTTTCTATGAAGAATTTTCTCCTTTTTTCCCCGGCGAAGTTTTGGCGCCACTTCTCTTCAAAAAAGGAGCCCTTGCCCAGTTTTTGCATAAATAATGAAACAGTGACCGATAAAGCATTGACAGCAGTGTCATTTAATGAGTTGTTTTGCTCTGTGTTTACAAACGACGATGGTATAAGACCAAGTTTCAACCTACCCGCTAATTTTCCTCCTATCGATAATGTCTGCATATCAGAAGAAGGCGTTCTGTCATTATTGCTTAACTTAGATACTAAAAAATCCCCGGCAATTGATGGCATACCAAACGCCTTCCTTGTAAGGTATGCCGAATGGTGTTCAATATACTTGTGTTTATTACTTAGCAAATCCTTGTCGCGAGCTGAGTTACCAAATGATTGGAAATATGCCAAGATTACACCAATACCCAAAACAGGAGACCGCTCATTAATTACTTCTTAAAGGCCCATCTCACTACTCTGCACATGCGCTAAGACATTCGAGCATATTATCTTCAAGCACATTATGACGTTTGTCGAAAATAACATCATAGATTATAGGCAGCACGGGTTCCGTAAAGGGCTATCGACTGCAACGCAGCTAGTCAAAACTGTTCACGACATCGCAGCAGTTCTAGATAGGCAAGGCCAAGTTGATATGATTTTCTTAGACTTCGAAAAGGCATTTGACCGCGTGTGTCACCAAAAGTTGCTTCTAAAATTAAAACCGATATTAAAAAATGACTCACTGCTACAATGGATAGAGGCATATCTTTCATCAAAAAAACAAAGCGTGTTCATTGATGGAGTGTGTTCAAGGCCGGCACTTGTTCGTTCCGGCATCCCACAGGGATCTGTTCTCGACCCGTTATTTTTTCTTATCTTTATTAACGACTTAGTAACGAATATACCGGTGAAAATCAGGTTGTTTGCAGACGGCTGAGTCTTTTATAATGAAATTAACAGCGCGAGAGACCAGGCCGTATTAAATTCTTCACTTACCGCTATCGAAACATGGTGCTTGACATGGCAAATGAAGATAAATACAAAGAAAACAGTAGCAATGACAGTCACCAGGAAACGGCAACCATTACTCTTTAAATACTGCATCAATGGACAGGTTCCCTCTTCTGTACTAAGTTACAAATACTTAGGTGTAATTCTTACATCCGACCTCAGATGGAATGAACACGTAACCTACATCACAAAAAAGTCCATGCAGAAACTGGGATATCTGAGAAGATGTTTGCGACAGTCAACACGAGAAATAAAACTTCTAGCGTATAAAACCTACTTTAGACCAATCCTTGAATATTGCTGTATTGTATGGGATCCATGGACCCAGCAAAATATCAATAAGTTGGAGAGCATCCAAAGAAAATCCGTAAGATTTATATTCTGTTCCTATAGCTGGCGCACTTCACCAAGCATACTTGTTAAACAGGCTGGCTTAGACCCACTACGAATCAGACGCTATCGGGAAAGGTTGAAGATCATGTATTTACTGTACCATGACAAACTAGGAGTAGAAAAGAATAAGTACATTGAACCAGTCACTAGACGCCCAACGCGATCGCATCACTCAAAAAAATTAAAGGAATATTGTAGTAAAACCGATGGTTTCAAAAATTCATATTTCCCACGAACGGTCCGAGATTGGAACTTGCTGTCTCCAAACACAGTGGAAAGTCGATCGGCCGAGTCATTCTGCAGCGCTCTAAAGAAAAACGTAGGTATGTAAATATTTTATTGGAAACAGATGAAGTATAACCTGTCTTATTTCTTTGCTGTCATTTTCCCTATCACAGCGATGGTCTACAATTAGCATTCATGTGTGTACATTTTTTTTTACTTTTTTATGCGAAAACTGTGCTAAAAATGTTTTGCAGTGCTTTTTATGCGGTGTTATGTTTGTTTCTATCTTATTTCCCACTCCTGCCAAGGGCCTCAAATAAGGCTGGCAGTATCTTCGAAATAAATAAATAAATAAATAAATAAATAAATAAATAAATAAATAAATAAATACACATTTGCAGTGGTGAAGGGCTTCCCTGGCGCACTAGTGTTTGTCTGCCTCTTCATTTTGGTAGACCTGTAACTCAGTGGCTATGGTGTTGGGCTGCTGACCTGGAAGACGTTGGGTCAATTCTGGTTGCGGCAGTCACATTTCGATGCAGGCAAAATGCTAGAGGTCCATGTACTCTATAATGTCTGTGCGATAATGTGCACTGACATTGCACAGTACACGGGGTCCAGGTGGTCGAAATTGTCCGTAGCCATGCAATACAGCGTCCCTAATAATCTGAGTCACTCTGGGACGTTAAACCTCATAAGTCAAACCGCAAATGGACTGTTTTGAGGAAAAATGCCTCATCAAAAGACGAGCTGCATAAATCAAACTGCTGCTTTTTTTGAGTGTACTAAAATCTATTGCAAACCGCTGTGCTAGCATAGCTCCACAGTTTCAGAAGCTTATTAGGCATATTGCAGCGAAGTGCTGACATGTATGCATTTGCCTCCTCAGTGCGTATGCGGTAATGTTTTTGTTTTGCATTTTGCGCAGGACAAGTGTTGTAGTGAAGGCTTCATGGGCTTAATGCTCCTGCTCACTGCATTGATGAAGTGGCGGGTACATCTGGGCCAACATACAATAAATGCTGTTGCATGGCCTTCCTGTCCTCGTTACCACTTTAACCAGGTGAGCCTTGTGTGAAATCTGTGCCGAGCTGCAACGGTATGCTACCATAATTGGTTTCTGCTCCCAGGTCTGCTGTGCTGTGCAACCCTTTCATTTGGTGGCACATCACCAGTGGAGCTCATGGTAGCTGACCTTGCTTAGCTTGCCTACATTTTACATGTATAAGCATTCTTTTCTGCTAGCATCTGACACACCTCGAATCACTTTTCCAAGAAAATACTCAGCAGCTTCTGTACATGGTTCCTGGCTCTTTCTGGTGACATCATCAGGAACCAGGGACTATGGGCACCAGCTTAAGGTTCAGTTAAGCCAACCATTATGTCATTATGAAATGTCTCTCCTGTTTAACTACTGTAATTTGCACATCCATATACTTCCCACCCACAGAATTTCTAGAAACACAAAGCAACAAAGGTCAGTCTTGTCAAACTCGTGCAAAAATGCAGTAGCCTAAGGGGACATCAGCCAATTAAGAGAAGTGTTTACAGAGCACTCCTATTACATTTGAAGTGGTCAAACAAGCATTTTACATCAAAATTTATAGCGTTTAAATGAATGTAGAAGGAATAAGTATACAGACATTAAAATTTAGGTGGGTGGTATAACTTTTATATCATGCATGTTTTCTTACTGACACTGCTATCACTATACAATGACGCTGTCTTACCTGATAACCCCAAAGGAAGCTGAGTGGCACTTCATGTACTGAATGTCAACAGTTTCAAATCCAGTGTGACAGGAGTACAAATGCATTTATGTATTCAACAAGTCACGGAGCACAGCCAGTTGCAACAATGTTATCTTCACGTTGCCGCGGAAAAACAGATCACACAGGAAATTGTGAAATAGCACACATTTTTCAACACATAAAACATGACATTAAAAGTAGTAGATGAATGAGGTATAAAAAAGAGTGAAACTGATTATGATGAAAAGATTTGGGGCAAAAAGTGCACCTAAATCAGATTATCTATATCGACGGTAGAAAGTGAAGTGGCACAGTATATCACACATTTTGCGCGGCAAGAATGCGATGTTCGCGGCTAACAAAGAAGCCATCGCCTCGTGCTTTCAACCCCAACCTCTTACGAACGAATGATATATGATCCTGCTGCATTGCCCACAAGTAATTTTCAAGCAGTGTACAACTCACCTTCATAGGCAACCACCATTGGCATTCACACCAAGCCTTCTTTCATCCAAAGTCGGCGCAGTATGGCATTCCAGCGTTCCAGAAAAGCTTCAGGCACTTCCTGCGTCTTTCGAATTGCTCAAGGGCCACACCACTTTTGTCCGCAGACCAAACAAAACTATGCTTTGGTGATAACAAAGATCTAAAGCAGCACCACGCTACACAACAAAATGGCAACGGCGCAACGGCGCAAATGCGCCGCAAAGTTGACTATTGGATTGGACTGGACCGGCCGCAAACTGACATATATAATGACGATGAGAGGAATATTTGGCGGCAGTTTTGAATTTACGAGCGCTCTCAATTGCAAGTTTAACGAACAAAGTGGACATGATGTCGCACAATTTCGATAATTTGTAGAGGTATTATAAACTTAGAGTTAGTAACTGAGATGCTTCAAAATTGTGGCACACCTGCTTCCACCCATAAATTATTTTAGGTCATTGGCGGCCCTTGCACTACAGAAAGAATTGTGGAATCGGTCCAATTTACAAACCTATTCGTGTCCAAACCTGTTGCTGATGCAAAAAAATTTCATGGAAGCAAATATGCAGTTTGAATTAATGCGATTCCGAGCTCACTTGCCCATAAAATTCACAATATTTATTTCCGGGATAAGTCTTTCTCGATAAAAAGAATACAAAATATACATACACGAAAGGTGGAAATTTTCTGTGCGGAAAATAAAAAAACCTCCATACACATATCCTGGGAAAATACTCAGCCGTACATACCTCGGACTTACGCATTGCCGATCATGCGGATATAAAAAACCGGACACTGTTCATACGTCCGATGAACGTACGGATAAATATATCCAAAACCGAATGCTGTTCGTACGTCCGACGGACGTCCAATCTCGTTACAGGAAGCCCGGATCTAGTTCGGACGTCCGACGGATATCTGTGGTTGCTTGTGGAGGAAGACGATGAAATGGCTGTAGAGCCGAACGCCGTCCCTTCGCCTCTTGAGTTTTTTCCCTTATTTACCACATTATAATGGAAGCACTGTTTCTTTTTTGATGATGGTGATGGGAGGGGACGCTGTTGGACTTCAGTCCGGTCGGTCAGCCGCTGCCGCCCAGAGGAAACGTCTTGGCCTCCCGAATGACGGAAGCAGCCAGGCCACCGTGGTGTACTCGGCCGCCAGTGATGACTCTTCGGCTGACGACAGCATCATCAGAGTCGTAAGCAAGAAGGCCAAACGGAGACTGCGCAAAGGTCAGGACTCGTCGTCGAGTACGTCCACGATCACTACGGAGAGAGGATCATCGGCACATACTGTCCTATTTGTGCCAGATTCTCCCACCGACAATTTCAACCACATCAATAGGCAAGCCACATCTACGTTTCTGGAAGCCCGCGTCCCGGGAGCAATTAAAGATGTGAGGGTGAATCGTTTCAGGAATGTCGTCGTTATTGATGTCATGAATCGGAACGCGCTTGAGAGTTTGAGCAACATCAGAACGCTCGGCGGCATCAGCGTTCGTTCCCACGTCCTTCTAGGCAGTGGCGCTACGGCAGGCGTCCTTTACGACGTCGACGTAGCAATCCGCGACTTTTTATCTGCCCATTTTGATTCAACCAGCTACCGACGGTGAAGTCATAGTGCAAGCATAGCGTCTTGGAAGGACAAAGTGCATCAAGTTGACCTTTCAAGGGGACTGCATTCCAACGTACGGGCAGGATGGGCACTTTCGGCATGCAGTTAGGCCTTTCGTCCCGAAGCCTCTACAGTGCCGGAAATGCATGAAGATAGGACACGTGAGTAGTGTGTGCAATTTCCCCATCGTGTGCCCACGGTGTACTCAGCCACACAGCAGCGATACTTGCCGGGTAACTGTCCTTAACTGTGCCAATTGCCGCGGCGCTCATGACGCCACCTCAAAAGATTGTCCTCGTCCGAAAACAGAAAGGGCGATACTCAAACAAATGACAAGAGACAATTCCGCACACAGAGAATCTGCCGCTAAGGTGCGACGACGTCGTCGCCCTCGTCACATGCCTTCTAAGAGTGTCGCGAGCATTGGAAAGGATCGTACACGAATTTCCGCAACTTGCCCTCCCCCTCCGTATACTACTATAAGGATTGGGAGCAATATGACCGGCAAGACACAGACGGTTGTCGCAGACGGGCCTTGGCCATCCCTGACTGAGCTACACACACCCGCAGTGACCAAGCAGGTATTGCGTACTCAGAGTCCCGAGCCCATTGCTAATCAAGCAAAAGTCACAACTACGGTCCAAGATCGGGACCGGCAAGTGACTTGGCAATCGCTCCCGAAGCACCCAGCACCCAGTTCGTTGAGCCTACTGCTGGTCGGGTAGTAGGTCGGAAACCGGAGCAGGTCGCAGACGAATGCTAAAGCCAATCGTGAATGCCGTCCGTGTGCTGCTCTCCAGCATGCACATGCCAGACGCACAGAATACACTGCAGATGCTGGATTTGCTGAATCCAGTGCTTGCAGCTCTCTAATAGCTGGCAAAACGCATCCTCCAGCCTCATCCTTCCGATAAGTCCGATACTTACGTTGTAATCAACATTATCAGTCTCAACAGCAAGCAGCCTTTGTTGGCACTGAAACGTCTGCGCTGCCTTGTGATGCAGGGCCCTCGATCTGTTCCACTCAGGTTGCAGCAGTCGGCAGCCCTCAAGGTGTGCAGGCTACAGCTGTGGCGGCCTGTGACTTACAGTGCTTGTGTCATTACCTGTCGTGCTTGCTACGGACCGCATTCCTCTACTTCTTGTTCTTTTAGGCCTCCCTCATCCCTATCCCACAGTGCAGGGTGGCCAGCCGGAACATTTTACTGGTTAACCTCTCTGCCTTTCCTCTACAACTTCTCTCTCTCTCTCTATCTCTCTCTCTTTCTCTGTGTGTGGTTGCTTGGGTAAAAGTTGTTCACCAGTACTGCAAACGTGGGCATAAAGTATCGCTCAGTTGCAGGCCAGTCGCTGGCTGCTTGATTTTCCAGCCTTCCGAGTGCAAGTCGCAAGCTGCTGAGCTAATCAGTGAGTGAGCCCCGAAAAAGTACACCCTTATATGGAGGCAGCTTGTGACATCAGTTCACAGAACTCCTCACCCAATCCGTAGCGTCGCGGTGTATAACGCCACGCCACCTCACCAATATCCGGGTTCTTGTTCCACCGGGAAATTAAAGCGTAGGCGCGAGGCAGCGCCCAATGCGCGCGACGTTTCTGGGCGTCCTTGTTCAAATCGGTTCAAACACGCCGAACCCCGCATTTCAACGTCGACTGCATACGCTGTTCTCTATATTTAGCGACATTTTCGTGTCACCGTCATGAAATTTTCAGCGAAGGCAGTGAACGACGTCGTAAAGTAGTTTTTTGCTATTTTATGATAAGCAGCACGTCACTCCCGCTAAAAAAATTCTCTGCCAACACTGAATCAGTATTGGACTTCAGAGCGTTACCAACGGGAGCTTCAAGAGTTTAGATCGGGGTGCTCAGCAAACGTGGAGAAGACAAAATACAAACATCTGAGGGTGTTTCGTTTCGGAAACATTCCTTGGACGGACGGCCGGACGGACGGATGCATGGATGCATGGATGGATAGATGGATGGATGGATGGATGGATGATTGATGGATGATGGATGGATGGATGGATGCATGGTTAAGGCTGAACATTTAAATGGGTGGTGGCTCAAGCCACCTCATCATCATCATCATCATCATCAGCCTTACTACACCCACTGCAGGGTAAAGGCCTCTCCCATGTCTATCCAATTAACCTTATCCTTTGCCAGCTGCATCCACCCGATGCCTGCAAACTTCTTAATCTCATCCGCCCACCTAACCTTCTGCCGCCCCCTGCTACGCTTACTTTCTCTTGGAATCCACTCCGTTACCCTTAAGGACCAGCGGTTATCTTGCCTTCGCATTACATGCCCTGCCCAAGCCCATTTCTTTCTCTTGATTTCGACTAGGATGTCAATAACCCGTGTTTGTTCCCTCACCCACTCTGCCCCCTTCTGGTCTCTTAACGTTACACCTATCATTTTTCTCCACGGCTCGCTGCGTTGTCCTTAACTTAAGCTGAACTCTTTTCGTTAGCCTCCACGTTTCTGCCCCGTAGGAGAGTGCCGGTAAGATTAAGCTGTTGTACACTTTCCTCTTGAGGGAAATTGGAAAACTGCGAGAATTTGCCACATGCGCTCCACCCCATTCTTATCCTTCTAGTTATCTCCCTCTCATGATCCGGATCAGCTGTCACTACCTGCCCTAAGTAGACGTATTCTGTCACAACTTCTAGGCTCTCGCTGCCATTTGTGAACTGTTGTTCCTTTGCTAGACTGTTGAACATTAATTTTGTTTTCACTACGTTTATTTTTAGACCCAGTGTTCTGCTCTGCCTGTCTAACTCATTGATCATGCTTTTGCAATTCATCTCCCTATTGCCTCAGCAAGGCAATGTCATCAGCGGATCGCAGGTTATTCAGGTATTCTCCATTAACTCTTATCCCCAGCTGTTCCCAATTCAGGCCTTGGAATACCTCCTGTAAACAGGCGGTGAATAGCATTGGCGAGATTGTGTCTGCCTGCCTGACGACTTTCCTTATTGTAATTTTATTGCTGACTTTACGGAGGACTATAGTAGCTGTGCAGTTGCTATATATATATATATATATATATATATATATATATATATATATATATATATATATATATATATATATATATATATATATATATCTTCCAGTATTTTGACATAAGGCTCTTTTACCCCCTGATTAGGCAATGCCTGTATGACTGCTGAGGTTTCCACTGAGTCGAATGCTTTCTCGTAATCAATGAAAGCTATATATAGAGGTTGGTTATATTCTGCGAATTTCTCTATCACCTGATTGATAGTGTGAATATGATCTATTGTGGAATATCCTTTACGAAAGCCTGCCTGATCAATTGGTTGATTAAAGTCTAACGTTGCCCTGACTCTATTAGAGATTTCCTTAGTAAATACTTTGTAGGCAACGGATATTAAGCTGATCGGCCTGTAATTTTTCAAGCCCTTGGCGTCTCCCTTCTTATGAATTAAAATAATGTTTGCATTCTTCCAAGTTCCTGGTACAGTCGAGGTCATAAAGCATTGCGTATACAGGGTGGCTAGTTTTTCTAGCACGATGTCCCCTCCATCCTTCAACAGATCTGCTTTTATCTGATCCGCCCCAGCTGCTTTTCCCCTTTTCATTGCTTCTAAGGCTCTCTTTACTTCATCTTTCGTTACTGGCGGGATGACGCATTGCTGCGCACTGCTGTCTTTCTCATTAACGCTCTGATAACATTGGCTACTGTACTGGTCTGTGTAGAACTCTTCGGCTACGTTAACTATCTTATCCATATTGCTAATGACATTGCCCTGCTTGTCTCTTAATGCATACATCTGGTTTTTACCTATGCCTAGTTTCCTCTTCACTGCTTTTAGGCTACCTCCGTTCTTTAGAGCATGCTCGGGTCTCTCCATATTAAACTTCCTTATGTCGCCTACCTTGCGCTTATTTATTAACTTTGATAGCTCTGTTAGTTCTATTCTGTCGGTAGGGTTAGACGCCCTCATGCTTTGCCGCTTCTTAATCAGATCTTTTGTCACCTGCGATATCTTCCCGGTATCCTGTCGAACTGTCATACCGCCTACGTCTACTGCGCACTCCGTAATTATTGATGTCAGATTATCGTGCATTGAATGAACATCAAGATCGTCTTCCTCAGTTAAAGCCGAATATCTGTTTTGCAGCGCTATCCTAAACTCCTGTGCTTTCCCTCTTACGGCTAACTCGTTAATGGTCTTCTTCTTCAATAGCTTCTTCCGTTCCCTCTTCAAGACAAAGCTAATTCAAGACCTTACCATTCTGTGGTCGCTACAACGCACCTTTCCGAGGATGGCCACATCCTCAATGATGCCAGGTTTAGCGCATAGTATGAAGTCGATTTCAGTTTTAGTTTCACCATTGGGGCTCTTCCAGGTCCAATTCCTGTTTTCTCGTTTGCGGAAGAAGGTATTCATGATCCGTAAATTATTTCTATCCGCGAATTTTACTAAGAACTCTCCCCTGCTATTTCTAGAGCCTATCCCATAGTCACCTACCGCGTGGTCGTCAACCTGCTTCTTGCCCACCTTCGCATTGAAGTCGCCCATCAGTACAGTGTACTGCGATTTTACTTTATTCATTGCCGATTTTACGTCCTCATAAAACTTTAAACGGTCTGGTCATCATGGCTGGATGTGGGTGCGTAGGCCTGCACCACTTTCAGCGTGTACCTCCTATTCAGCCTAATTGCTATTGCTGCTACCCTCTAGTTAATACTATAGAGCTCCTCTACGTTGCCAGCTATATCCTTATTAATGAGGAATCCCACACCTAGTTCTCCTCTATCCTCTAATCCGCGATAGCACATTATGTGTCCGTTTGAGTGCCGTATATGCCTCACCTGTCCTCCTAACTTCGCTAAGCCCTATCACATCCCATTTAATTCCCACTAGTTCCTCGAACAGCACTGCTAGCCTAGCCTCACTAGATAAAGTTCTAGCGTTAAACGTTGCCAGGTTCAGATTCCAATGGCGGCCTGTCCAGAGCCAGAGATTCTTGGCACCCTCAGCTGCGTGTCACAGGTCTGACCGCCGCCGTGGTCAGTTGCTCCGCAGCCGCTGGGGACTGAGAGCCGAGGGTTCATTGGTTTGATCATAAAAGGTTGTGGCCAAGTATTACACCAGGGTGGCTAAATCCTGCTCTGGTGAGAGTGCGTTGTCGGTTCTGGTCACCGAGTTCAGGCCGCACTCCAGGCCTGGTTATGCAATTCCATCGACACGAGGATTTTTTTTGAAACCCGGTGGAGAATTGCGTGGCACCAGGATTTGAACCCCGGTCCTCTTGCACGCGAGGCACATGTTCTACCTCTACGCCACCGCTGCAATCCAAGTAACCCACCTAGCCATGACTTATGAAATTTTACTCTGGTCTTGATTTTTAGCCACCAATCAGATAATCTTCGCTTGGTTACTTCTACCCTCTTAAAATTTACTCTCCGTTCACTGACCTTAAACCCCAATACGTTGGATAAATCAGCCCCGCTACTTTCCACTGTAGGGTGAAGCCCTTTACAGAAAAGTAAAAGTGTTAAGCCGTTTCCTCCTCCTTTCCGCACGCAACGCACAGCGTGTCTATATCGTGGTACCTGACCCTATTGTCTTAGTCCGCAAAAGTCCCGCCCTGTCCTCAAGGAACAAAGAGCTTCCTCTAAAATTATCATAGATATTTTTTTTGGCAATTTCCTGCTTGAAGTTCCTGTATGTTCTGAGTGCCGATTTCGTCCCCATCCCTGTTTTGCACACAGCTCTCTCTGTTTCTCTAACCTTTTTCTTAACCGATAAATGCTGATTTGCCCCCTACTTTTCTCCAGATATTTGCTTGTCTATTTTCTTGTTCGCTTTTTCCATTTCGTGTCAACATTCCTTATGTACAGGTATCTGGAAACTTTTTTAGCCCACTGCTTTTCCCCCATTTTTCTCAATCGCTCCTCAAATGCTATCTTACTGCTAGCTTCTTTGCTCTCGAAGGGCGCCCATCCCGTATCACCCTGTACCCCCTGATCTGGCGTATTGCCATGTGCTCCCAATGCTAGCCTCCCTACGCCGCGTTGTTTGATTTCTAACCTTGCTTGAACATCTGGTCTCATGCACAGGACAGCATTGTAGAAAGTCAGACTAAGAACCATCATCCCTTTCCAGATCCCTTTTACCACATACCTATTGCAATTCTAAAGTGCCCTATTTTTCATGACAGCTGCATTTCTAATAGCTTTATTCATTACATATTTTTCATGCTCTGTCAGATACTTAGCACCGTTCTTTATCCACACCCCAAGGCACATGTACTTATCGACTACTTCGAGCGTGAACTCCTGTATTCTATGCTCGCCGGCCTGATCAATAAATATCATGACTGCAGATTTATCCTTACTAAACTTGAAACCTAATCTATCTCCCTCTGTACCACTTGTGTCTATCAACTTCTGCAAATCTTCCTTGTTGTCAGCCATTACCACTACCACCACTATATCATCCGCGTCTGTTAATCCCGGTAATGGCTGCTTAATCCATTCTTCTTGCTTGAAAAAAGAAAGGCGGAAGCCTAGTTTTCTCCTCTTTAGCTTAGTCTCCAACCCTTGCAGGTACATCATGCACATGAGAACATAAACATCATGAATATGAACAGAGGACATCCTTCAGGCCCTGATACATTTTTTCCCGTTTTATAAGCGCTCCTTTACCTTTATATATATATATATATATATATATATATATATATATATATATATATATATATATATATATATATATATATACATATATATTGTCACGCGTGAATGCGGTGATCACTGAACACAGGAACGCAGGATCCGACGAACGTCTGCACCACAACCCAAGATCGCTGACACCTCCGCTTCCTCTTCTTCGAGACGGCGCGTGCTTCAGGTCAACGCTAAGCGAAAATGCTGAATGCACTGTGTCACTGGCCCCCGGAAAAAAACGAGCATCGTCCCGATGCGTAGCCGGCGTGTTGAAAAAAAAAGTTCGCCAAGGGAAGTTCACGTGTTGTGCGGCCCTCAGTCCAGCTCTAGCGCTACCGCTCGTAGTAAGGCTTGGGGCGGACAACGTGTACCACCTCAAGGTGCTGGGAGTGCCGAGTTTTCTGAAAGCCGTCAGGAACGACCTCATAGTTCAGGTCTCCAAGTGGCCTGATGACTTTGTAAGGTCCAAAATACCGGCAGAGGAGCTTTTCGCTAAGTCCGCGTCGGCGAATGGGAAACCAGACCCACACACGGTCTCCTAATGAGTACCGAGCATCACGGCGTCGGAGGTTATAGTGTTGGGCATCTCAGCATTGTTGGTCGAGAATCCTCACCCTGCCCAGCTGACGAGCCCCTTCAGCGAGGTGCAGGAAGGTGTGAAGATCCGCATTCGGGTCGATGTCGTCCACATGCGGTAACATGGCGTCTAGCATCGTGGTCACGTCGCGGCCGTAAACCAGACGGAACGGTGGCATGCTTGTTTCCTGAACGGCCGTATTGCATGCAAACGTGACGTATGGGAGCACTTCGTTCCAAGTTTTGTGCTGAACGTCGACATACATGGAGAGCATGTCACCTAGCGTTTTGTTTAAGCGTTCCGTTAAACCATTCGTCTGGGGGTGGTAGGATGTCATCCTTCGGTGGTCTGTATGACTGTGGAGTAAAATCTGCTGTAGGAGGTAGGCCATGAAAGCTGTACCCCTGTCGGTGATTAGGGTCTCCGGGGCACCGTGACGCAAAACGATCTGATGGATGAAAATTTTTTGCTACGTCAAGGGCTGTGGCACTTGGCAGAGCTGATGTTTCTGCGTATCGGGTCAGATAGTCAGTTGCCACGATGACCCACTTGTTTCCCGAATGAGAAAGAGGGAATGGGCCCAGCATATCCATCCCGATCTGCTGGAAAGGCCGCGATGGTGGTGCTATAGGCTTCAAGAATCCAGCAGGTTTTGTTGAGGGCACTTTGCGACGCTGACAGACTCGGCACGTTCTGACGTAGTGTGCAACGTCCGACTGAAGGCGGGGCCAGTAATACTTCTCTTTGATTCTTGCAAGCGTGCGGGCTACACCCAAATGTCCAGTAGTCGGTTCATCGTGTGAAGCTTGAAGGATTTCGTCCTTTAGGCTCGTCGGTATAACAATGAGGTATTGCTGATTGTTTGCGGCGAAATTTTTCTTTACGAGGACACCCTGGCGAACACAGAGAGACGCTACCGAGCGCTTGAAAGCCTTCGGGACAGTCAGGCGGGTCCCGTTAAGAAACTCAATGAGGTCCCGAAGTTCTGGGTCGGCGTATTGTTTGTCAGCAAGGCTCGTTGCACTGACCCCATTTAAGGTGATGTCGTCGCCGTAGTTTCCGTCCTCCGTTGGGGATTCGACGGGGCCACGCGAGAGGCAATCGGCATCCGAGTGTTTCCGGCCGGACGTGTACGCCATTGTCATGTCGCATTCTTGGAGACGCAGACTCCATCTGACAAGGCGGGCTGATGGATCTTTGAGGGTCGCAAGCCAACACAAGGCATGATGGTCCGTAACTACAGTAAAACGTTTTCCATAAAGGTAGAGTCGAAGTTTCGACGTCGGCCACACGATCGCTAGACACTCTTTCTCAGTTGCTGAGTAGTTAGCTTCAGCGCGAGACAAAGAGCGGCTGACGTAAGCGATGACTCGCTCTCGACTGCTGTGGATTTGAACCAGAACGGCACCCAGGCCTACGTTGCTTGCGTCAGTATGAAGTTCCGTATCTGCGTTTTCGTCGAAGTGAGCCAGAACTGGATGTCCTTGCAGGTGACGTTGAAGAGTTTCAAATGATTGTGCTTGAGGGGCATCCCACGTGAAAGGCGTGTCTGTCCTTGCCAAACGCGTCAGGGGCTCGGCGATTTGAGCGAAATCTTTCACAAAGCGACGGTAGTAGGTACATAATCCTAGAAAGCGGCGGACTTCTTTTTGGTCCTGCGGTGGAGGGAAATTGGCAATAGCTTTGGTTTTGTCCAGGTCCGGCCGAACTCCCTTGCAACTGACGACGTGACCCAAGAACTTTAGCTCAGTGTAAGCAAAGCGGCATTTCTCATTTTTTAACGTTAGCCCAGAAGACTTTATGGCTTGCAGCACAACTTCAAGGCGCCGAAGGTGCTCCTCGAACGTTGGGGCGAAAACAACAACGTCATCAAGGTAGACGAGGCATGTCTGCCTCTTCAGGTCTGCCAGAACTGTGTCCATCAGCCGTTGGAACGTCGCGGGTGCAGAGCACAAACCAAATGGCATTGCCTTAAACTCATAGAGCCCGTCCGGAGTAATAAATGTGGTTTTTTCTCGGTCCCGTTCATCTACCTCGATTTGCCAATATCCTGATTTGAGGTCCATGGATGAGAAATATTTTGCATAGCAGAGGCGATCGAGAGCATCGTCGATTCTAGGAAGGGGATAAACATCTTTTTTAATTACTTTGTTTAGGCGACGGTAGTCCACACAAAACCGCAGTGTACCATCTTTTTTCTTCACGAGGACGACAGGTGCCGCCCAGGGACTACGAGAGGGCTGAATGACGTCGTCTCGAAGCATCTCCTTAGCTTGACAGCTGATTGCGGCGCGTTCCGTGGAAGACACGCGGTAAGGTGACTGTCTGAGAGGGTGCACGGCGTCATATGTAATTATCCGATGCTTGGCCAAGTGTGTTCTGCCGACGCGGGAAGAAGTCGAGAAGGTATCGCCGTAGCGCTGGAGGAGATTTTCTACTTGGCCTCTCTGCTGCGGCGAAAGTGCGGGGTTAATGTCGTATTAGAAGTCGGGAACACCGGTGTGAACTTCTGTTGACGACACCATGGCAAGACTGGGCGCTCGTCGAATGTCGGCGATACCATGAACGTTGGCCACAGTAGTCCCAAGGCTAAGATGTTGGTGCTCACTGCCAAAATTCGTAAGCAGGACTTCGGTTTCTCCGTTTTCGAAGTAAACAACCCCTCTGGCGACAGCAAGGCAGCGGTCGAAAAGCATAATTGGTTTGCTTTCGACGACACCTTCAAACTTTCGCAGCGTCTTCGCGCCGACAGAGACCGCAACGCTCGAACGGGGTGGAATGGTGACGTCATCAAAGATGGAAAGAGCCGCGGGACGTTCGAAAGCACTGTGGATTGCGTTCTCGGTGGAGAACGTCACTGACTTCGATTTAAATTCAATGACCGCACCAGTTTGTCAAAAACTCCATTCCGAGGATTACGTCCCGGGAACACTGGTCGAGTACGACGAAGGTGGCCAGGTACGTGTCCTCTTCGATGGTTAATCGTGATGTGCACGTGCCAGCTGGGGTGATCAAATGACCACCGGCAGTACGAAGCTGTGGGCCCGTCCAAGGTGTGGTCACCTTTTTCAGAAGTGCGGTGACGTCGTTACCGTCGATTGAAATGTTCAGATCAGCAGTTGTAGTCGTAGGTGTACGGGAACGTCGCGGAGTCCGCTCACGGCTGCGGTGCGGCACCAGGCGGTTTCGTTGCGGCGAAGAATTGATGCGGCGAGGCGTGTTATCGGTTTGGTGATCGTCGGTGCGTCGCATAAGCGGTCGGTCATGTTTGTGCAGCAGTGGAGGATCTTGGACATGTCGCAGGTGAGCAACCTTACCCCCAAAGGTTGCCGCTTCTAGTTTTCCCGACGGGGACTAGGAGACCATCCACGCGATATGTCGGCGGAAAAACGTCGCGGAGACCAGAAACGACGTGGAGACGGCGACCGGGCATAGCAGTGTGGTGCTTCGGATGTCGTGGCCAGGTAATCGCTTATTTCTGGAGGCCATTGACCACGCTGCAGTCGGGGCGCATCGACACGATATCCCTGCAGACCCATACGTCGGTAGCGACAGTTGCGGTAGACGTGACCGGGCCCGCCGCAGTGATAGCACAGAGGGCGATAATCGGCGGTACGCCAGACGTCGCTCTTCTGAGGGAGAACCTGAGAAGGGTGAGGTGAGTGTGGTTGGCGGTGAATGTGGCCAGGTGTATCCGGGCGACTTGGAGGCAGCGATGGACGGCGAACGGCTGCGGCATATGTCATCATCTGGGGTGTTGTGTTCGGGTGAAGAGGGGCTGGCGGCGTGAGCGCCTGTTGGACCTCTTCACGAATAATGTCCGAAATGGAAGAAACTTGCGGCGACTCCGGGGCTGGAAAGAGTTTTAGAAGCTCTTCGCGTACGATGGTCCGGATGGTTTCCCGAAGGATGTCGTGGCTAGAAGCATCGACACCGCTGGTAGACATCAGCGACGGCGGACGCTCGTACTGTCTGGATCTCATGTCGAGCATCTTTTCCATCGTAGTGGCTTCGGAAAGAAATTCGGCGACCGTTTTGGGCGGGCTTCGAGCTAACCCAGCGAAGATCTGCTCCTTGATGCCCCTCATAAGAAAACGCAGCTTCTTCTCTTCGGACATGTTGGGATCAGCCCGGCGGAAGAGCTTCGCCATGTCCTCGGAGTAAACGAGGACGGTCTCGTTTGGTAGTTGGACGCGTGTCTGGAGGAGCAGCTCGGAACGTCCATTCCTGAGGACGGTGGTAAAAGCCTGCAAAAACTGAGTCTTGAAGAAGCCCCATGTTGTTATTGTGGCTTCTCGGTTCTCAAACCAAATACGAGCTGCACCCTCCAGTGAAAAAAACACGTGCTGCAGCTTCGAGTCGTCAGCCCACCGTTTGTATTGGGCTATGCGCTCGAACTTCTCGAGCCAGTCCTCCGGGTCCTTACCTGGGAAACCTTGAAAGGTGGGTGGTTCTCGTGGCTGCTGCAGCACGACAGACGGCAAAGGGATGGCATCTGGCATGCTGACGGGAGTGTTTGTGGGCACTGATGGTCGCGCTGAGGTCAGTTTCCTGGCGGTCGGACGAGACTGCAGAGGCCCGAACTCTGGTTGCAGTCCTTGCAGCCGCCGGCTACTTTGATGGGTGGGCGTAACTTCGACTCTCAAGGTGTCAAGCGGGCTGGAGTCCCGGCTTCTTGGAGCGGTCCTGGGCATGGGGTGCACTGCCCAGCAAAGCTCCACCAAAATGTCACGCGTGAATGCGGTGATCACTGAACACAGGAACGCAGGATCCGACAAACGTCTGCACCACAACCCAAGATCGCTGACACCTCCGCTTCCTCTTCTTCGAGACGGCGCGTGCTTCAGGTCAGCGCTAAGCGAAAATGCGAAATGCACTGTGTCAATATATATATATATATATATATATATATATATATATATATATATATATATATATATATATATAAATTAATTACTCCATCTTTCACATCCAGTGCGCCCAGTGTGTCCCACAAATAGTCTTGAATAACGTTGTCGTAGGCTCCCCTATTATCCAAAAATGCTAGCCAATGGGACCTGTGTTCCTTTTTAGCAACCTCTATGAACTGCGTCAATGAAAATAGATTGTCCTCCAGCCTCCTTTATTTCCGGAACCCATTTTTTAGCTCCCCTAGCACCCCCTCGTTCTCCACCCAAGCCTTCTATGTTACAAGCAGCGCCATCTACTCCAAGGATTTTGCACTACTATTGCGATTTATAGCCACCTTCGCTATATCCAGTACGTTTCCTCCTGATATATCAGTTAATGAATTGTATAAACGTTGCATTACAACAAGACGAATCGTTTGACCGCATCCGGAACCCTCTGCGACAAACCTTTAGGCCATAATGGCCGTCTAAAAGTCCCCGGAATGCATGGTTTGGGGCGGAAAGGTCGTCGATGCGATTCCCACACGCATTTTGGGCTGTATTTAAATATTTATTTTATGCTCAGGAACATGACAAGTCATTTGACACCACTGCGAACATTCTGCGTCCAACGGGCGGCCCCCAACTTTGATGCAAATGGAGACCCCGGGGGTCCACTTCGATAGCCGCTATACTGGCATATGTAAAACGGATCGAAGGTATGGGCTACAACTGAGGCTCTACGCGCCCGCTGCTGCTATGTGATATAGTGTGGTAACTGTCTTGGCCAATTTGACCTCCCCTGGAGACAGACGTGTCCATGACAAACGTTAGTAAGAGCTGACGCTCTTGAAACTGAAAAATGGAAAAATTATATCGGGGTTGCTTTGAACATTTATACAGAGAACTGCGTGCATGTACATACATGCTGACTTTGTGTAGCCAGGTGATTATGGCGAGTAATTTTCCGTGATTGACGATTAACGAGATTCTTTTCCGCGACGCGCGTATAAGTGTTCTTGGCCTTTTCTGCGCATGTAGTAGTAGCGGTACATTATGTTGCACGGCTTGAAGAACACGTCACAGCAGCCAGGAGGGCACTGACTTTCAGTAGCGCCATTCGACTTGCGCACGCCGATTGGTGTGCAGGCGCTGTCGTGGCCGGCTACGCGCCGCCACCACATGCACGTGCGGATACGCAGGCAGCGCTGGCTTCGTCGCTTGTGCATTACAGCATTCTGGGCTTTCAAAGCCGCATTACTCTTGAGCATACCTGAAGCACTTTCGTCACACTGTCATGTGGGAACAGAAGGGAATTAGGTGAGTGCTCGAGCAGTCCCTCTCCTCTGCGCCAATTCTCGTTCGGAGAGATAGCCAGGTCGCGGGAAGCGAGTTCAAAACTCGACTCGCCAATGTGAATTAGCTCTTCATTTCGCTCGGGGCCCGTCACCAACAGACCAGAGCAACTAGCATCCTCTTGGCGACTCGCCATAGTGAACGCGCTTTAACGCACCTTTGGTCAATTTAATCCTATTGCTGTCACACGACGGCACGACAGTATTTCTAGAATTCTGGAGTAAAACAATTACCCAGGAATCTGTCGCACGACACATCCCACGATAGGCAGCTATCCCGCGACACAATCCACGACAGGCATCTGTCGCGCGACACATCCCACAACAGGTAACTGTCGCGCGGCACATCCCACGACAAGCTGTTGTGTCGCGCGACAAGCTGCACGACAGGCACTTTTGTCGCGTGAAAATAAGCGTGCTAGAAGTCTATCCCACGACTTAACCCATGGAAGGCAACTCTATTGAGGCACGCAGTCTCTGTCACGCGGCACGGCTCCCTCTGTCGCACGAGAGTACCTGCGACAGAAACCTGTCGCGCGACAAATGCTGCGACATGGACCTTCTTCGCACGTCAAAATAAAAGAAAGATGTCTGTCGTGCGGCAGAATCTACTACAGACACCTTTGTGGCGCGAAAGAACCCACGACACGTACCTCTGTCACACGACACAAGGCATAAGACAGCTTGTCTTGCGACACAAAATTGTGTCGTGTGACAGATGGGCGACAAAAAATTCTGTCGTGCGTTTTGACAGGAAGAGTACATTTAGGTGCCTACCTGCCTGATTCGGTCAGAATTAATCAAAAATCTATCATCTGAGGTGACGGCGGACCGAAACGCAAGTTTTCGCAGCAATCGTACCCGTAGCGCCATCTGTGCTCGCCGAAGGAAAGAGCACTCTACCCCTGAGGCTGCGGCGAAACCAAAGCGGGAGAAAGCGGCTGCGTGGTTAGTTTGAAAGTGCTCTCTCGGCTATTTTATGAAAATTGAGCGTATAAAATGCTGCTGCACGCAACGGCCCGCCTCCCCACACCTCGCGTTTTCCATGAGTTTCTCCGCAGCCTCCCTACACAGTAGAGTTCTCTTTCAACAGGAGGGCACATGATGGCGCTACCGGCATCATTACTGCGTAATCTCCCAGGTTTGGTTACCCGTCGCCACAGACGATGAAGATTTCCGATTAATTCTGACCGACTCATGCAAGTACTTCACCCAAACGTAACTTATAACAAAACTGCTTGGCAAATGCTACCTTTCTGCGAATTTTTAGTGCTAACGAGCGGGCAGTCAGGCCGAAGAAATTTTTTTCGATTTTCACTGATTTACGCCACGATCGATATATGTAATGTCAGAGAGGGTGACGAGACGTGTCAATCGGGGTCACCATTGGTGACAAAATTCTGGCCCACCCGTTTGGCGCAGAGGGTTCGAAATGGTGGCAAACCGATGGGCATAGACTGGCGCAAAACGTTGTTACTCAAGTTAAAGCCTAGTTTGTGCGAGTGTTTCGTACCGATGACTTTTGGTCCTCGAAATGCTAACGGAGGCGACATTCCGAGTGCCTTGGCGGGCGAACCAGTGGTCGCCGAGGGATTCAGTGGTACCAAACGAATCGACGTTTCCTTATGCAGACGTTGGTATCCGAATTTATCGTAAGCATTGCAGAAAACAACAGCTAAAGCTCTGCGTGTGATTTCGCATTCGCGAATCATTCTTTTCTTTTGGTGAAAAAAAGAGATTAGCTGATTGAACGTTTCTCACCCGGCGCCAGGAAGTCGGCCATCGGGGGAACAGGACGTCTGTGCATGTTGAGCATCGCGTCGGGCACGAGCAACATCTGGCCGGGCATCCCGCACGGCAGCGGCTGCAGAAGCTCCATGCGCGGACTCCCATCGGACGGCACCACCCGAACCTGCTCGAGACGCAGGCAGTTGTTGTTGCGACCGCAGGAAGAATGAAAAGGGCCTGCCCACTAGCTCCAGCTGAGCTGAAATCGCTGCCATGTGCAGACTAGTTGGAGAGTGCAAAGAGATATGAGAGGACAGATTGAAAGAAAGGGACGCGCGTCGCAACAACTGGGTCATCTGAAGTGACAACGACGGTTTAGCAACAGATACCCCCGGTGACAAAGAGCCCTCGTCACTAGTGTGGAAGCCCCTACATCCCAGCCCCGTGAGGTCAGGAAACCACCTCTCCGCCGACGCGTGCAGCAGCAACAGTTCATCGTGCAAGCCATCGATGCAGGTTACACGGACGCAGTTATTCTATGAAGATGAATTTAAAAAAAAATGTAGGACGCTTAAGCTTCCGCTTTAACACTGCAACGCGACAGCGTGTTGCAGAGCTGCCACGCAGTCCACGTAACGCCATCGCCAGTTCGTCGCGACGCTTTGCCTCCCGGATAAGTGATTTGGGTAAAGAAAGTGACGCAGTAACTCTCTTAGCTTTTTTTTTTGTCTGTGCACTTGTCTCGTCTTTTTTCTTTTGTGCGCTGAAAAACAATGTCGCACCAACTTGTCCAAGCTTCTACAGTGTCTCAGTTATCTCGGTGAATACCCGAACCGTGCATGATACAATTTTTTTAAGCAGCCCCCGAGTATAAGTCGCCGGTCCGAATCCCTACCGCGAGCTACGCTCTAACTTAAGAGGGTATATGTCTAGGCCAGTTAATGAGACATAAGGAGGCTATGCACCGCAGCAGAACACAGGATAGAGGGAGGAGACGACACAGGGCATTACTTGCAGCTAAGGTTTTATTGAAAAGCTTCATGGCTTTTATAGACAGAGGCACGAGTCATCTTGCAATCAGGTAACATGAAAACTAAAACGCAAATACAAAACAAGACCTTTGGCGAGACAATTAAAAACAATGCGCACATCGAAGCAAGAGAGATGCTCAGCACAAATGACGCAAACTACACGTAGAAGCGGTATCAGAGCATCTAAAACAAGAAGACGGCACCTTGAAGCAAGGACTTGCAAACCACAGCTTAAAGGAACGATATGCAAGTCAAAAAGAAAACAAACAAAGCGACCAAACGGTGACGTGTCATGGAAACCCAGTTCTTTTTGGAGGATGGAAATGGAAGGCGAGCTAACACATTCATCCGGTTGCGAGCGTAAGATGACAATCGGCTCTACAATCTCTCTTTCAAGGTGCCATTCCTTCTTCCAATTAAACTGGGTCTGGCTGAACTGATCGAGGGCAACAGCCCCGACGACAACTGCGGAAGTGTGGCAGGCAGATTCAAACCACCGTCTCCCCCAAGTAACGCATGTGCTTTGGGAAGCGAATATTTAAGCACCTAACTGTTTGCCCAATATAAAAACGCCCACAGCTGAGGGGAATCTTGTAGATAATTCCTGTTGCACATGCAACACACTTATTCTGATCCAAATGCTTTTTGTCGCAGGTGGCTTGAGGTGAGTCACCCTTTCCCCACCAGATTGCACAATCTAGAGGGCTTGCAAGGTGCAGAGAATAAAATCTCGAATCCATATTTCCCTGTATTCTCTTTAAGCTTATGTGAAATTCCGTGTGAATCAGGCATTACTTCCAGTTCTTTTTGGTCGCTAGTTCCTGGGAAGCGGCTTCATTTCGTCTTGCGAAGCTTGTTGTCCACCGTTTCTGCAAGTGCGCCTATAAAAAAAAAAACTAGAGTAACTCGCCTTTTCCAACCGCTCTATTTGAAGGTTAATAATAATTATAACTAGGATTTTTGGGAAAGGAAATGGCGCAGTATCTGTCTCATGTATCGTTGGACATCTGAACCGCGCAGTAAGGGAAGGGATAAAGGAGAGAGCGAAAGATTAAAGGAAGAAAGAGGTGCTGTAGTGGAGGGCTCCGGAATAATTTCGACCACCTGGGGATCTTTAACGTGCACTGACATTGCGCAGCACACGGCCGTCTTAGTCTTTTGCCTCCATAAAAACGCAGCCGCCGCGGTCGGGTTCGAACGCGGGAACTCCGGATCAGTAGTCGAGCGCTCTAACCACTGAGCCACCCCGGCGGGTCTCCTTGAAGGTAAAAACTGGATTTCAATATATCAGTGCATGATTTTAAAACTGCGGATCTAAAACTGGTGGAGGCAATACCCCGCTTGACCACATTGGAATGAGAGGAACTGAAAGGAAACAATGCTTTCATAGGCTTGGGCTGAAAGGCCCAGCATAAATGATCACTTTGCTTAAAAAATAACATTCAATCTAAGAACTGAATGAATCCATTTTGAGGAAGTCCCAGAGTGAATTTGAGAGAACTTGAACAGGTTGAAAATTCGCCTAAAATCTTGTCAGCTGCTTCTGCTAATGCGTCATGGGAAGAAAGTTAAAAAAAAAAGTCATCTACATATACGATGATCTTTGCAATAAAGGGTTAGGTTAGCTTTAGCTAGAGTACGCGGTCTAAATGCGCAAGAAATATTTCACACAGCACTTGTGCGACAAAGGAACCTATATATATTTCTTTTTTCTGTACATAAAATTTTTCGCCAAAGGAAAGAAAGGTGGAATCAAGAGATAAAAACAGAGCAGCTCCATAAAAGAATCAGGCGACGCACCACAAGTTTTCTGGAAACCAAGCATGCCGGCAGCGTCTCTCAATTCTCTTACTAGGCTGAAAAGTTCTTCGTGTGCGATCGAGTAAAAGCTCTTCCACATCGACAGACAACGCACAATTTGACACCTGGGACACCAGAATTCAACACGGCAATCGAGGAGTCAGACCTAGCGATCATGAAAGGATCTTCAGGCTTTAGATTTCCTAAATGTGTTTACAAAAATTTGCGCACTTGGGCATGCCAGCCTCTTCTTTCTGTAACAATAGCTGTGAATGGACACAAACCTTTATGCGTCTTTGCCGTGAAGATGTTGAGGACGTTCAAATCACTGAACTAGAATCACTGAACTAGAAGTGCAAGGTAGCAAAGGCAGATAAGCATGCCATGAAAGGGGCCGCCTTCCAAGCAAGCCCTGAGGGCGCCAGGTGCTGACAGCTGTCTGCGAACTGGCTGGACGCCTGCCGCGTGGGGACAATGAAGGCATAGACAGCGCGCAGTACCATAGCAGTGCTCGCTATGCTCAAGGTCTCTTTCATGGCCTCGCCAACAACATAATGTCCTTGTTTCTTTCAGTGCTGAGTTCATCTCTTTTTTCACGGCACCTTTCTATGGCCACCCACCTCTCATGCACGTTCCGTGACACTCTCTGCTCTGTTCCGGTCCAGCAGGCTCTTGGCACGTGATACGTTCTTTGAAAAGACACACTCGGTGTCCACGCTTACGCTGGTCGCAACCGCCCCATATTTCTCCGGGCGCCCGCTTTTAGCCACCTCTGAAAATTTCGGTTCAACTGTATTGCTCTAACCCAAACCTCGGCTCATCATGGAAGTATTCGTCCAGTGGGGTAGTCTAGGCGTACAAAAGGTTGCACCGCGACTTTTTTTATCCTATGGCTAATGAGACTACTGCGCTGATGGGAAAAAAAGCGCAAACGAAGAGAACTAAGCATCATTCAGTATAAATGCAAGGCAACGCCAACATATAATGCACACTTAATAAAAAAACGTAATTTATTACAAAAATTACACCACATTACAATACAGATTATTGCATCAGGAAGCAACACTCTGTTAAATACTTAGAAGGCGGCTTCTATTGCGTAAAATTATATTCAGTGAGAACTGCTTATGCACTTTCATTGCGCAATAAACTGAGTAAATTAATATGAGAGCGGCAGGTATATAAGTATATGTATTAACAGAGCAGTGTAGTTTTTAAGACATACTCGTTTTTTTGACTAGCCATTCTCTCCAGGAAATCGCTTCACGCACGCGGTGTCACCAGCGCTCTCTTCACGGGCAGCGCCTTTCGCAGCAGCCGCAGTAGACAGCGTGCACTCTCGCCCGACTACCCCTCTTCCTTCCACCGCGACCACACTGAGCGTTTCTACCATGGCAACCAGCACCTGCTTCCACGGCGGTCATCCTCCAGTGGCGGGTTCCTCCACTTCCGAGAGATCATACTCCTTCCACTGAGTCACTAAATATGCGGAATGCGTAATCTAGGCAATATTCCTCTGTAAAGCTTCGTAACTAGACGCAGTTAACAATGAGAAGACTCTTTTCAACGCAGCAACGTCGGTCTTAAGGTTAGCAAACAGAGCAAACTAAAACTCGGCATGTGTTGAAGAAGGAATTTGATTCCGTTATCAACTATCAGTATTCCGTACTCATAAAAGCCGACTTACCAGGAAAATATGAGCGCCTTTCGCGCACGACAACAGGCCACCACATCCTAGGGCATGTTGGTATCCGCTACGAGTCCCTCTTTTTCCCTAAAACCTTTCTTCCCCCTTCAATTAGTCAATTCTTTGACATTCAATGCTTTGACATGTGGGTCGATAGCAGAAAAATGCCTTCGCTCTCACGGTTACGGGCCGTATTTTCCGGCCCCTTTTTCTGCCTCCGTCATGACTGCGTCCTTCGATATGGACGAGGAAGTAGCTATTGCGCTGGCCATTATCTCCTCCAACCAAACCCCCCTCCCTCAAATCCTTACCAATGACACCAAAACCGCTCTAAATAATTCCTCTAAAGGCCGGATCTCTCCCATCACACTCCGTCTTCTACAGTTTAAACCCCCTGCCGACACCATCCAGTTCATCTGGACCTTCACACACTCGTCCCTCCTATGGAACGAGGCGGCCAGCTCATACGTCCGAGGCATTATTATCCGGGCGAGGCCCCGCCCCTATTCCCCTCCACGGAGTGAGGTCAGCTAGGGACCGGTTGATCACTTAGCAGGACGTGACTGACGGCTTTACCCACCGGTCTAGCTTCTAAGACACGCCCTCCCAAATCCGCAGTTTTCTCCCATATTTACCCCACTCTCTACTCTCCCCACTGCGCATTATGCGGTGGTTGCGCTACCCTATCCCACACATAGCGTGGTCCTGCCCTATCCCCTCTTCCGCTTAATCACTGCCGACGACCAGTAGGAGACCGCGCTGCGCAGCTCGGAGCCGAACCTTCAGTTTCGGCTCGTCCAACGGGCTCACTGGGTCGCCTAGGCTCATGAGCTCTTGGCCATCCGGCGGGGTTGAACTGCTGCCTTATGAGAGGCTTCGCCCTCCTACTCAGCTAACAGAATTTATTGTCTCTCTGTCTGTCCGCATTTTAGTGATGAAAATCTGCCGTAGGGCTTCGGCAGCGTACCCTGCCCCTAAATGATTGCGCTGGAGGCCAGCTTACACTGTTTTTACTCCTCCGTTTTTAATCCTCTCTTCTGGGTGTTCCCTTCTACTTCGATCTTAACTGCACTAAGGTGGTTTCTGTCGTTATCACCCACCGGTTACGCACGCCTCCGCTCTCATTATACACTCCTTTCCCGTAGAAACCACACTTTAAATACTAATGCTAGCACTCTATACCCAGGGAATGGGCGGTCAAAATCGGTCGCTGTGAAATCAATTCAGTGGTGTTAAATTAATTATACCAAACTTTAAATTTCAGTGCTCAATGGGACCAGAGAAAAGGCTGCATTTTCACACATCGGTGCATGTGCCAGCTAGTGCGGATCTAGGGATTGGGATTGATGGGGCAAGGGGATTAGGAAGAAGTGGGTAGGGCAGTGGGTAGTCTGACACTTAAGTGTGCGTCAGCACCTTTAGAGTAAGGCTAACAACAAAATGAAAGCAAGGCTGCCCCTCTGCCTTGTAGATGCATTATACTTTAGCACCATTATCTCGGGGCCGCGACGTTCGCTGGTGCTTCGGTAGGAAACCTTGTGTTTTGGGTACTTGAATGTTTGTATTGTACAGAATGATTTTAGAGGCCGGACCAGCGAGCTTGGGCTAAGGATGCATCCGGAACTTAGTCGTGTAGAATTTCTCTTGTAGACACTTTTTCGCCTACCGGTGCGAGCTGGTAAAAGTCGGCGTCCAGCTCGCCGTAGAACCGCCGCCGACGCCACGTGCTGGGAACTTGCACTGTAATGCTGTGGAGCCAGACGCGGCCGGTCACTTCGCGCAGCTCTCGGGAGGCCTGCGTCAAGAAACGCTGCGCACACCCCAAATACTGTGATCTTAAACACTGCGCTACCGAACGGCACAAAAGAAAGTTTTCTCGTACCACAATAGATGTTATTTCAGTATTTTGGTATTCTTGTAGTTTGTATAGGGTTGTTTACATTAAATTTATGGGGATTTAACGTCCCAAAGTGGCTCAGACTATGAGGGACGCTGCAGTGAAGGGCTGCTCAAATGTCGACCTCGTGGGGTTCTTTAAGGTGCACTGACATCGCACATTGCGCGGACCTTTAGCATTTTGCCTGCATCAAAATGCGACCGCCGCGGCCGGGGTCGAAACCGCGTCTTCCGGGTCAGAAGGCGAGCGCCATAACCACTCAGGCTCTGCGACGGCCGGTATGTAGTTGACCTCTTCGTAATAATGCGATGCAATGTTCACAGCATTAATCATGTGGTAGAGACACGCGCAGAGTAGAGCTAAGCGGAAAATGGGTGTCCATGGTAAAGGTAGCCAGCCAAGATTTCAAAATGTACTCAGTGCTGTACGGGGAATGAGACCACTTGAGTGGTGAGACATTCGAATGGCCGGGTGAGCATTTTTTCTTACGTTCAGGACACTAAGTAAGTAGCAAAAACTAATTACCTAATATTTATTTTGCTGGCCTGAGGAATACAGTGCCACAGCGGAAGTTGTAGATCGCCGTCAAAATGATACGCTTATAATAGATAGAATAATAATAATAATTGCTTTTTGTGGAAAGGAAACTGGCGCAGTATCTGTCTCATATATCTTTGGACATAGATAGAAAGATAGCACTTTTATTCATGTCGATTTTCTACATCATAAATCAGGCCTACCAAAGCCTAAAGCGCTTGAGTCGCAGCGCCTGGCAGACGGTGAACATTGGCAAAAAAAATAGAGGCGTTGCGATGAATTTGACAACTAAAACAAACTTAAAAACACAGAGAGGCAAATATTGAGTCATAACTTATTGCACAATCAAGAGGGGTGACAGTAGTTTGAAAATAAGACAGTAACATCAGATTAAGGGGCAGGAAGCAGCGTAGAGACATAATGCAAAATTTTTTTTAGGTTGTATTTAGTTTTTATGCTCAATATATTAGGTGGCAAATTGTTGAAACAGGCAGACATGTACTTACAGGCGCGGCCAGAATAATACGGAGCACTGGAACGGTCGCAGAACGGAGGAGAGCTGCTTATGCGCGCTACCTAGCATGAGGGTCAGGAACTATGTGTGTCGGCACGCGCAGAGAGGCGCCGGGGCACGGACCCATTTTTTTGCCGAAGGCATCACTGCTTAACGTATAGTCTGCATGTCTGCAGCAAAGGAAAGGCTGCGCGCTTCGTGGTGCTCGGCGCTCGGCGCGCGGCATCGACGATAAACTCAGCCCGCTTGGAGGAAGGCATCACCTGACCGAATTGCTCGGAACAGCTCAGCATCTTTCGAGCAAAGATAACGCCAGGGTTGAAGCTAAGAGTGGGGCTCGATGGCGAATACTCTCGCTGCGCGCGCAGAGCCAAGTGTTTCTTACTGTCATTGACAGGTAGCGCTTAGATGCAGTTTCTCCTAAAGTTACTGGAACGGGAAAAGTACCGCAACCAGCCGCCATATTTGGTCCAGCGCCGCATGTTGTGCACGCTTATCTCGGCCCATAAGATCAAGTGCTACGTAATGCTCCGGATTATCTGTGTGCCGGCGGCCGCGAGAAAGAAGCGAGCGTACCATTTATGGCGGGGAATGACCGCGTCACCGCGGAGAACGAATCGGGAACTCGCGCGCGCTGGCCGGCCGGCGCGGCGGCGAGAGAAAACGAATGCGGTACTTTTCCCGTTCCAGTGACTTTAGTTTCTTCTAAAGTCATTGGAACGGGAAAAGTGCCGCATTCGTTTCCTCCCTGTGACTTTAGTTTCTGCTAAAGTCACTTGAACGGGAAAAGTACCGCATTCGTTTTCTCTCGTCGCCGCGCCGGCGAGCAAGCGCCCGCGCGCTCCCCATTCGTTCTCCGCGGTGACGTGGTCATTCCCCGCCATAAACGGTCCGCTCGCTTCTTTCTCGCGGCCGCCGGCACACAGATCGTCCGGAGCATTACGTAGCACTTGCTCTTATGGGCCGATATAAGCGTGCGCAGCATTTCCAGTCGCGTATTGACGCTTGTGCAGTTCATGCCTGCGTAGAGACTGCGCGCGGCCGTCGCTTCAGCGGCGCTGGACCAAATATGGCGGCTCCGGTCATGGTCGCGGTACTTTTCCCGTTCCAGTGACTTTATATTCTCCTTGATACGTCGACTGTCGCGTGCTTCGTATTATTCTGGCCGCGCCTGTACATAGTATTGACGTGTGCACTTTCCGTACCGGGCTGAGGAGCGAGTAATGCAGTAACAGTATTTTGGTCTTAAATCACGTGCAGGAACATGAAATTGGGAACTGACTATACCAGAAATGTTTTAGCGCAAACATTTCTGTTAACAAAGCGTTAAAACTTGGAAGCTTTAGTCTTCTAAAAATATTGATGTCATTACCAATACACAAATCGTAGGGAATATTCTTTAGAAGGGAGCGCAGAAGTGAATTCACCCTGTGCTGCCAGCGAACTGTGCAGTGACCAGAAACAGTGATTCCATATCTAATAACACTTTAGGCTAGAGCATGTGTAACATATTTACGGACAGAAAAAGGCATAAAATTGCCTAATATTATACAGCACACGCGGTACAGCACGAAGTCTTTGGCAAAGAAAAGAAAGGTGTGAGTTCCGAGAGAGATCACTGTCGAAGATCAGGACAAGATATTTGACCGACTGCGCATATTTTACTAACACACAGTTACAATGAAAACAGGAGAAAGTATGCAAATAAACAGGATGACTCAACTCAAATTGTTTTAATGTGTTGTGAAAACATATAAGTTGCGTTTTAGAAGTATTAACATTGATACGGTTAGACTTGAACCTGTGCATGGCTTTAATAGCTGCCATCTCTAATGACGTAACTGCATCAGTTTATTTCTTTGCACGTGAAACAACAACAGTGTCCTCAGCATATTGGAACAGTAAAGCCGGCACATTGTTAGCAAGATCATTAACGTATAGATTTAATAGCAAATGGCTCAATATGAAACCTTGCAGAACTCCGGATGTAATTGCCGTAAAATCGCTGTGGAATCTTTGAATGGGCACACATTGGCGCCTATCTTGTAAATAGTTCATAAGCAATTGCAAAAATGAACCTCTAAATCTCAGTGCAGAAAGTTTATCATGCAAAACAATGTGGCAGATGCTATCAAAAGCCTTGCTTACGTCAAGAAAAAGAGAGCATAAGACTTGATTCTTATCGAAAGCTGAATATAGCACGTCTGAGAATTCTTCAAGAAGGACTCTTGTTCCTTTTTCTGGTAAGAAGACATACTGACAAGGTGTAGAACACTATCAGTATTAAAAATATTATTCATGGTAAGTAATAGAAGCTTTTCGAAAATTTGGCCAATGCATGGCAGAATCTAGATAGGTTGGTAATTACTCATAATGTTTCCAGCACCATCCTTATACAAAGGTATAACTTTAGCAGTTTTCATTGAAGTCAGTATTACAGCCCTGGAAATGATACTGTTCAGAATAACTAGTAGAAGAGCTTAATCGGTTAAAACATTCTGGGCAATTCAGAAACCGTAAGGCTGTCATGACCAGTAGATTTGCTACGTTTAAGACTGAAAAGAATACACCTTATATCACTTAAGGTAATATTAGGAAGGAAAGCAGATTCCATCACACTGGGAGGCATAGGACAATCGGTAGGCGGGGTCTGAGATGTACCAGAGACCAGAGAAAATAAGCTGTTAGTCATTGGCTATGCTCTGTCTATCTTTATGAACTTGCGAGATAAAATTTTAGCAGGGTGGGGATACAAACTAGGCAGTTTTACAAAGCAGGCAAAGGTAAACAAAAATAACAGTGCAAGTTGAAGCTCTTCTGCACCATTGCGAATACAACAATTAAACATAAACAACAGAACAGTGAAATAGCAAATGAAATAAAACTAGGTGATATGTTGCGAGAACAATGTCTGTGACGGCTGCAGCACTTTATTGTTAGTGAGGTTATTCCAATCGGAAATAGTTCGTTGAAGGAATGAGCATTTAAAGCAGTTATTTCGAACGCGAAAAGGAGTTAAAGTTAGCTGGTTTCGTTGTCGCGTCGCATTTCCGGACGAAAAAACAAGCAGATCGGTGATTTCTGTTCTGTAGTGTCTTTTGATTAATTGATACATAAATTTAAGTCGTGCACAACGATTTCGCTCAGTTATTGTCGCAAGGCCAGCTTGGATTAAAAGATGTGTGACTGATGTACGTCGGTAATTGTTATATATGTAGCGTGCCGCCCTCTTTTGAACCTTCCCTATTTTATTCATGTTAGTTTGGGTGAATGGGTCCCAAATGATAGCAGCATAATCTAAGGTAGGCAGAACAATACATTTGTAAGCAAGTAGGCGAACAGATGGGGTAGACAACCGCAATTCTCGTGTCAAGAAAAACAATTTACGAAAAGCATTACACGTTATGAAGTCAATATGTTTATTCCAGCTAAGAGTGTTAGTGACCCAGAGCCCTAGATATTTATATTCTGTTACTTCTGTCAGTGTCATGCCGTTAATACAATAATCGAAAGGTAAGACTTTCTTTTTGTGAGTGATTCTCATTAGTACCGTTTTTTTCAGAGTTAATGGACATTTGCCATGCTTCACACCATGCGAAAACTGTTTGCAACGCATTATTAAGTAATAGCTGATCGGAGACATTTCTTACTTCTGTGTAAATAACACAATCATCAGCGTAAAGTCTAATTTTCAAAGGAATGTTAGCGACAATATCATTAATATATATTAAAAAGAACAGAGGCCCAAGAACAGAGCCCTGAGGGACGCAAGAGTGAACTGTAAGCCTGTCAGAAGAATGATCATTAAAAACAATGAATTGTTCTCTGTTTGATAGGTAGGCTGAAATCCATTTTACTAGTTGTTAGTTATGAAGTACTGTGTCTAATTTATAAAGTAACTTTTCGTGAGTAACCTTATCAAAAGCTTTCGAGAAGTCCATAACTACGGCATCAATCTGCGTTCCATTGGTAATTGACGAGACAAAATCATGTATAGTTTTGACTAGCTGTGTACAAGTTGAGTAACCCCTCCTGAATCCATGCTGACACTTAGTAAAAAAATTTTTAGCTTCGAGAAAGTTTGATATGCGATTGTGAATTATGTGTTCAAGTAGTTTACAAGCAGTCGATGTGAGTGAAATAGGGTGGTAGTTCTTAATCAATCGCTTGTTTCCACTTTTATGAAGCGGTTTCACTCTAGCAGCCCCAAGTCTCTCGGAATTTGACCTTCATTTAATGACCTTGTAAATAATACAAACAAATATTTAGACGTCCATTGTGCGTATCTCTTCAAAAAGGCATCAGGTATTTTCTCTGGTCCAGGTGATTTCTTTATATCAGGGCTAAGTAACATGTTTAAAATTCCTTGTTCACTAATTACAAGGTCATCCAGAGGCGGCAGTGAAGCTTCAAATTTTGGAACGATATTATTGTCATCAGTAAATATGGACTTAAAATGTTTACTAAATACATTAGATACTGTTTGTGCATCACTGATCAGAACACCATTGATTTCAAACTCATTATTGATCCTCGAGGTTGGAGAGACCAAACGGCAGAATTTCTCGGGATACTCTGATTTAAAGTTGGGTAAAGATTCATTAAAGTAACGCTGTTTGTCAGTGACAGTGCTCTGTTTTAGTTGAGAACTAAGCAAAAGGATTTTTTGTTCTAATTCTGGAGAATAATTATTTGCTTTTTTCTTTTTCTTCCGTTTCAGTTTTCTTTTTAGCTGCAGTGTTGCCCGAGAAGTCCATGGGTTCTTTGTTCTCTTTTTAACAATAACCGGCACGTGGCATTCAATACATTGATGTATCATAGCTTTAAACCAGTCCCAAAGTTTGTGAGCACTGTGAGTGTTATTACAAAACATATCAAAATTGAAGGAAAGATTATCAACAATGGAAACATCATCAGCTCGAGAGAAGTTTCTAAAGGGGATCTCAGAGCAATGTTTATCAACAGATAGGCCGGAAAGGGTTAGTAGAACAGCCTTGTGATCGGAGATACCGGGTATCACTACACATTTAGCTGTACCTAAAATTGTGCCAGAAGCAAAGAAAAGGTCTAGCATGGATTTTGAATTCCCTTGTATTCGGGTCGGGTGTTCTACAGTTTGTGTCAAGTCATATGAGAACGCTATATCAAGCATGGCCTCACTTGATTCATCGCTATGTGTTTTGATTGCGAAAGTTGGCCAGTCAATATCCGGTAAATTGAAATCGCCGCCTAAAATAATCCGATTATTTGGCTTAACAAAAGTTCTCATATAATCTCCTAGGTTATTTAAAACACTGACAGGTGATCCAGGCGGTCTATACAAAGCCCCTACAATATACCGGACATTGTTTTGGTACGCCTTACAGAAAATGCATTCAATATTAGGCACATCAGGCATGCTCAATATATTTAAATAATTTTTAAAGATTATGAAAACTCCTCCTCCTTTGCTACCACTATCTTTCCTAATTACACTGTAGTCAGCTAGCGCAAATTCGCTATCGTAAACGGTTTCATTTAACCACGTCTCTGTTAAAACCGCGATATCTGGATCTTCTCAAAGTAAAATTCCTTATAACTCACTAATTTTTTTATTATGCTTCTGCAGTTTACATTTAATATTTTTTAGTGATTTAGGAACATGCTTGTGCTGTCAGTTATTTTTACTGTTTAACTTGAAACGGGCACCTTTCACTTCATCCCAGACGTACATTACACTGTCAACAGACAATTTATTGTGCACCAATTTCACCTTGGCCCCATTATCTTTTTCCTGTGTGGCACTCTTCCACAGGTGCTTTCGTATTTCGCGCATTCTGGTAGAAAAGTCTTCAGAGATTGAAATTGCGGAACCCTTTAGCTTGTAGGCTGATTTTAATGCCGAAACCTTTTTTCGGTAATCTATAAATTTCACTATCACGGGGCGTTTCTTATATCCAATTTTGCGACCGAGTCTATGACACCTCTGAATGACAGTGACAGTTAACTCTAATTTGTCTCGAAAGACCTGAGTAATAAGTTTTCTTTCAAAATCAGCCACTGCCTCTTCATCCTCCTCAGCTAATCCGTATATAACTAAACTTTTTCTGCGACTCCTATTTTACAAGTCATCGACTTTGGAGATAAGCGCTGATAACTGCTTATGAACCTTCTCGACAGTGTCCTCTATTACATTCACACGGTTGTTCAAAGCGTGCAAACCTACCAGCTGTTTTTCAAGACCTTCTATGCGGTCGGTCAGAGCTGAAATTTTCCGCTCAATATCGGTTTGAGAGTAATGTAAAGCTTCCACAGCTGCGGTCAATTTTCCCTGGCCGTCCAGTAATTCTGAATGCATTTCTTTTTCTGTAGGGCCCGGATTTGCGTCTACAAATATGTATCATTATAAAAAGCACCGCTCACTCCTTTAAGAATATTCACCAACGACCATGTTTTCTTGCTGTTGAAATGTGCCTCGCTAAAGTGGGATCTAAAGTTGTTGCACTTGGCCAGGCGGATCATGGCGTTCACACGGTTTCTCTCATGTTTAAATCGCAGTCGTAGTTCACAACAGTTTGCAGCACGTCTTGATCAAGCCCAGAGCAGATCTTTCTCATTAATGGCTTCCAATATTACGTGTCACATCCACGTATTGTCTAAATTTCTTTGCTCAACTATCCCCGTGCGTGAGGATTAAGCTTTGTGTGAACGAAAAACCTCGACGAAACTGTCATATAAGTCCGCAGGGGACACATTATCAATGAAAGCACCCCATTCATGCTTTGCTAGTCTTTCGTCAAGACGCTTATAATCAAGTACTGGTACCTTCTGCTGGCTGCGCATAGGTGCAAGGTCGCTGGAACCATCCGTTAACGAGCAGGAAAGAAAATAGTGGTCTGCAAGCTTCAACCACAGCAGACTGCACCGACAGGTTTTGAGTACGCACGTTTATGTGATCGCCAAGACACGACCAGCTGCACAGATACGTATTCCTCACGTGTAAGGATGTGAATTTGGGTCTCCAGTCTGAATTCTGTTAGTGTCCAGATGGTATGCGACCATTGTCACTGTGGGATGTAGAATATCGATATTCATATCATCGATAATGTCCACGAGTTCTTTACGGGATAATGATGATATTGCGGAATCAAGCTCAGCTAAAAAGATTCGACCGTTACAACACGGAGGGCGGTATATTGTGAGAAGAAACAATGACAACTAAGGTGTACTGAGGAGCAGCGCAACTATTTCTGCTTGAGTAAAAGGAATACTATTTTCAAAAACGGACCAAGAATCTTTAACAGCGACTGCGATTCCTCCTCTTGGTTGTAGACGAATGTAAGAATATAACTGATAGCCTGTCAGCTGATAAAGCGTTCACTGTAGCTGACGAAGCATTCGGCAAGCCGCCCTGGCTTGCTGTCCTGGGCACATCGTCTCGCTGCCGCCTGCTGCGACGGAGCGGCCTGTATCCTCTTCGCCGCATCCTCCAGGGGCAGCTGTGGCGGGACCAGTCAGCAGTCACCTCCGGCTGCTGTTATCCTGGAGACTACCGCAGAATCCAGGCCAGCAGTTTTCAATCGGCCTTCGCTTCGCGGGCCTGCGGACCCGTAGTCCACAGACATTGCGAGACGTCCCAGTGGAGGCCTTCACGGTGCATTCGGCAACACAGCTGAAGTCTGCGTGGATGCGGTCAGCGTGACCTCCGATTAAGTTCATGAAGACCTTAAGTTCATGAAGATCAAAAGACTCCTCCATAGCATGCACTTTCGTTGGTCTATTTAAGGTTGGGGGATGTGGGGATTTTATTTCACAACTGTTATAGGAAGTGATCGCGATGACCACGCTCTATAAGCGAGCTTTCAGCCGCGGAAGCGTTGCCACGGATATATATATATATATATATATATATATATATATATATATATATATATATATATATATATATATATATATATATATATATATATATATATATATATATATATATATATATATATTATGCCCGTGAATAAACGGCTTTTGTTCCCAGGATGCCTTAGTGATAAGGTACTTTATCTGGCGACGAGGGTGTCTACGTACCGCGTAGGCAGCAGCAGGCGCCAAGGCGGCGGTTCAGGCAAGAGAAGCGCAAGCACAGCTTTCGGCTGGCGATAGATGCCGTAGCGAGTAAGCACGCACTCCCGAAGGCATCACACCGAAACGGAGCACCGACCTGCGCCGGAAATTGCCAAAGCATGGCAGCGTGGAAGGCCCACTAAATAGGCCTGTGCGCCGCTTTTGAGCAACGCCGAACGACTGGATACGCAAAGGAGCCAAGCGGACGAGTACCGAGTTTTCCTTTCTGCTACGGAATGTGGCGTGTAGGAAGGATAGCAGAGTTCGACCCCAAAACACAGAACATTGAATTGTGCTTGGAAAGATTTGAGCAGTTTCTGGTGGCGAACGACGTAAGCAACGAAAAGAAGTTGGTGTTTTTAACACTGGAAGGGCCAGAAGCGTATGAGGTATTGAAGAGCCTGATTGTGCCGGCCTTGCCGGGCGGGAGGTCTTACGCCGATGTTTCGAAGTTGCTGAAAGATCATTACAGTCCCAAGAGCTCCGTGATAACGGAGCGCTGTAAATTTAACCGGCGTGTGCAGAATGAGCATGAAAGTGTCGAGGACTTCAGAGTAGAGTTGAATCATTTGGTGAGGACGTGCAAATACGGCGACGTTTTGCAAGATGCCCCGCCTGACAGGCTAGTTGCAGGCATAGAGAGTCAGCGTGCCCTATTCGCCGCCGAGAAACGGACTTTCGAAGGGGCTTGCAAGATTGCACTCGACAGAGAACTAGCGGAACGGAACTTGGCGCTAATGCAAGCACGAGACAAAGAGGCTTCGCTGAACGTGGTCAACAGACGTTCACTAGGGAGAGCTAACGAAGTGAAACGGGACCAAGTCCAGAAGAAAGACAAATGTGGAAGGTGCGGCAGAGGACACTCGTCTGACGCGTGTTGGTAAAAAAACTTTGTTTGCCGGAAATGTTCGAGAGAAGGACATCTGCAGAAAATGTGCCCGAACGGGAAAACTCGTTTCAAGATAACGAATGCAGTAGAACGTTCTGATGAGGAGGAGCAAGAAGTGTATCATTTCATAAACTTGAACCATTCGTGTTACGAAGTGAATGTGCAAGCTGGGGGGATGACTTATGCATGCAGATTGACACAGGGGCGGCTGTTACAATTGGGCCCGAGAGTGTGTAGGCGTCCCTGTTCCCACATGTGAAATGCCAACCACCAAGAATGTTTCTCCGCACGTACACGGGAGAACTAATGCGTCTTAAGGGTCAGTGTGAGGTCTCTGTGAGGTACAAAAATCACAGAGTCACTTTACCATTGATAGTTGTCAAGGGTCACGGCAAAACCATTCCAGTGCTCCTGGGGCAGAATTGGCTAGAATGTTTAAAGCATGATTGGCCGAAAATTGGCCAAATTACGTCTGAAGATAAGTGTGAGCACTGCAAAAGAACTACCCTTCCGTATTTACGGACGCACTAGGCACCATACAGAAGTTTGAAGCGCAGATAGTGCTGAAAGCTGGTTGCGCCCCAGTTTTCTGCCGCGCTAGGCCAGTTCCTTTTGCTCTTCAAAAACAGGTAACAGACCAGCTGAACAGCATGGTGGAATAAGGAATTGTGCTCCGTTTCCCACAGTGACTGGGCAACGCCGTTAGTAGTTGTCCCCAAACACGACGGTAGTCTCAGGCTCTGTGGGTATTACAAAATGACCGTAAACCCAGTCATGAAGACCGATCATTATCATTTACCCTGATCAGAGGACCTGTACTCATTATTTGCTCGAGGCAAGGTGTTCTGTGTCCTTGATCTATCGACAGCGTATCAACAGGTGCTTCTCACACCGGAGCCACTGTTAATTTTGGCCATTAATACCAGTTTGGGGCTTTTTGAGTTTCAGCGCCTTCCCTATTGTGTGACCAGTGCACCAGCGATTTTCCAGTCGATGATGGAGGTGGTGCTGAAGGGCATTCCGCACGTTGGATGCTACATTGATGATGTAATCGTCACAGGGTCGGACACGGCTGACTGCCAAAAGACACTCGAACGTGTCTTGGACAGGTTGTGTGAGCATGGCATCACGCTGAAAATGACCAAGTGCCGTTTCTTTCAAAACAGCGTGACATTCTTGGGCCACACTGTGACCGCCGTTGAAATGTATCCCATGGAGGCAAAGAAGACTGAAATTTTGGAAGCACCCGAGCCTACCACAGTTACGGAAGTCAGGGCTTACTTAGGCATGCTGAACTTCTATTCTAAATTCTTAAAAAAATGGTTCCACCGCCGCAGAGCCGCTGTTTCGGTTGCTAAGGAAGGGTCAGAAATGGTCATGGACAAAGGAATGAAGTCAGCTGCTCGCGAGCAGCCACGTACTGACATTCTACGATGTAGACAAGCCGATAGCAATGCTTTGCGATGCGTGGGCGTATGGGTTGGGCGCTGTTATCTTTCACGAAGCGGCTGACGGCGAGTAAAGGCCGATTGCGTTCGCGTTCAGAACGCTGACGGCTAGGGCGCTCGACTACTGATCCGGAGGTCCCGGGTTCGAACCCGACCGCGGCGGCAGCGTTTTTATGGAGGAAAAACGCTGAGGCGCCCGTGTGCTGTGCGATGTCAGTGCACGTTAAAGATCCCCAGGTGGTCGAAATTATTCCGGAGCCCTCCACTACGGCGCCTTTCTCTTCCTTCTTTCACTCCCTCCTTTACCCTTCCCTTACGGCGCGGTTCAGGTGTCCAACGATATATGAGACAGATACTGCGCCATTTCCTTTCCCCCCAAAACCAATTAAAAATAATGAGAAAAAGTACGCGCGTTGTTAGCGCAAAGCATTAACTTTGATTTTTGGGCTTCAACGGTTTCATTGCTACCTGCACGGTAGGATTTTCACGATCTACACAGATCATCAGCCGCTACTAGGCATTCTTGGGCAGGAGAAACCAACGCCCACGTTAGCCGCAGCGCGAATGAAGCGATGGTCTATGATACTGGCAGCGTACCACTACGGCCTCCGGTACCTCCGTGGAAAAGATGTTCAAGTGCACGACGCCCCATCCAGATTATAGTAGCCTGTCACTGCTGAGGACGTTCCCGAGGAATGTCTGGGTGTGTTTCAATCCCTTCCGATAGCTGTTAATGACATTGCTACGGCGACAAGGCGAAACAGGACCCTGTCTCGTGTGGCAGAGTTCATCTTAAATGGGTGGCCTATGTATCGTCTTCACGTCGACTGGGTTGACCGACGAGACCAGCATGAGCCCAGTGCCACGGCACGAATCCCGCAAGCTTTATTGCGCGCTCGCTTTTATACATAGAAAAGGGGCAACGCCCCTTCGGCTTATCAGCTTGTCGCTCGAAGCCAGACGGGATACGATACATCCTCTTTTGTTGCAGTGAAAGAAAAGGAGTAAACTATGCATTTATTTACAAAAGGATCATGACAAACTTTTGTGACGTTACAACTTGTAACAGAAAGTAACACGCGAAAAGATGCTCACAGCGGACTCAAGAAATCTGTTCAAAGTTCTGGTCGTATTCTAGTCTTCGTAATGCTCTTGTCTGTCTCTGAGACCTCCGCGGGGCTGGCGTTGGAGGCACATTGTGCGGCAGGGCAGGTGCTGCTGCGATACTGTTACCTGCGTCATTGACGGTCGCACATGAACTCACGCACCCCGGTTCCCCCACATCGTTGACGTGGCTCAAGTCAAGTCGGAAGTCTTCTCCCGTCGGCAACAGGTGTTTGCGATTGCGCCGAAAGGTCCGCCCCTCCTCCGCCACCACGTGGTAGGACCTGGGGTATGTTGACGATTTCAGGACCTGTGGTTTAGTGGCCCATGTACCCTTTTGGACTCTCACGACGTCTCCTTCGTTGAGTGCTGACAGCGGCCGCGCTCGGGACTGAAGCTGTGCATGCTTGACAACTTTGTGGGCTGGTCCAGATCGGTAGTCGGGCAGGGTTGTCCGTAGTCTGCGGCCCCGGAGGATCTCTGCTGGCGTCTGTCCATCCTCCAAAGGAGAAGTCCTGTAAGCCTAAAGTGCCAGCCAGAAATCCTGCTTCGCTTCGGTAGTTTTCTTGAGTAGCCTCTTTACCACCTGAACACCCTTATCGGCTAGCCCGTTTGAGCGCGGGAATCCTGGACTTGAGGTGATACGCTTGAAATCATATGCGCATGAAAACGCGGCAAATTCCCTGCTTGAAAACTGGGAACCGTTGTCTGAAAGAACTTCCAAGGGTATGCCGTAACGAGCGAAAATGGCAGGCACTAGTTGCATCAACGACGCTCCTGGCTGAAGTGTCGCGGAAGCATTCCACATCTGGGAAGTTCGATAAACAGTCGTAAATACACAGGTAAGACTTTCCACCGTAGTAAAAAAGGTCGATTCCCACACGGTACCAAGGCTGGTCAGGTACAGGGCGCATCATGAGGGGTTCCTTTGGCGGACTGTAGGCGTATTGCATATTACACAATTCTGAGCTGGCGCCTCAATTTCAGAGTTCATGCCAGGCCAGAAGACGAGATGACGTTCCCTTGCCTTACACTTGTTGATACCCTGGTGACCTTGATGAATCCTTTGTAAAACCTCTCGCCTCATACTACTTAGAATGATGACTTTGCATCCCTTGAGCAGAACACCTTTAAAGGGGATGCGAAACACCGCTTGAACGGATGCCGGTTACACTTCAGATGAATTCTTTATGTCGCACAGATGCTGACTCAAAAAGAACTACGAGAATCGATGCATAAAAACGGGAGTTATTCAATGAAGAAATTTCAAAATACAAGCAAACAAAATGCTGCCCTCAACTCCATTTTCGCGCAGCTTCCCATTCCCATTTCATTCTTCCAATGACGACACTCAGGGCGACCAATAAAAACAGACTATCTTAGCACGTGGCGGAAGTTTACACTCCATGGTTGCCTGTTCTCTGTAACTCGTTCATGCTAAGGCTTGCGGTGCATTTGCTTTTACACTCCATGGTTGCCTGTTCTCTGTAACTCGTTCATGCTAAGGCTTGCGGCGCATTTGCATGGTTAAAACAACCATGTGAATGCCCAGCTCACCCAGCGATGCTTCATCGTCACCACGACGGCGCAGAAGGAAACACTGATCAGTGACGTTCCCTTACTAATGGATCCCATCTAGAGCGCGAGATACTGCGACGGTGTGACAGCCTACGCAAGATATCAGACACATTTAGCATAGCGCGTACCGCTAGTGCTTACCGCCAACCATCGCCACTAGCGTTCTGGTTGGTCACGGCGAGCAAGGAGAGCGCGCTGTTGACGGGAATGCGGCGCCATCTGGTGCCACCACCCGGTGATTCTCCACAAACTGACGATGCGCACTGCCTGCTAAATGTGAAACGAACGCATCCTTCGTTGTGACCGAAACGAACACTTATAGAGTGCAATGGCTCGATCCATAGAGCTACTACTACCAACACTAGAGCGAAAGCGGCGGCAACCCTCTCCACTTTTTTTATAACCGTGGACGACAGCCATCTTGTTACTCCTCTCATGGTTCCCTGCATGGTCCAGGCGACCTAGACCAGGTTTAACGGCAGTTTGCAGCGTACTAATCTGGCCACCTCACAACTTTCCCCAGTATGGCCGCACGCTTCGTAGTGCGCGTCAAAAAGTTGTACGAGGAATGGTGCTGCGGCTTGCTTACGTACTGTGTTGATTTCCTTTCTAGTTCATGCGCAAAATGTTCGCGATGGTGCGCGCACGAAGATACTTCCAGGTGGTGGCGAATCTTGTGCCGCTCATTACGTATGATTTGTGTTTGTGTGAGCCGAGATCAACGAGGATGGTTGGCGAGGTTCAGCAAGGTTTGTTTTGATGTACGGGGTATTATAAAACAAGCATGCCCCATGCCTTTTGGCGTAACCTGGAGTCTCTTTAGTGAAGTGTGCACCATTGCCACCTCCTGTCTTCTCCGGCGGTCAGATCTCGTTGGTGTTCCATACAGGAGACGAGGCAGAAGGGAGACGACACTCGCGCGGAGTGCAGCGCATGCCTTCTGTACCGCTGCCTGTTAAGATGCGAATTCTGTTTGAATACAACGGAAGATCTGTAACAGACTCCGTTCCGAAAGGTTTAATCTGCTTGCAACGAAGCACCAAAGCGTACATACATGGAAGAGCTTTATGCAAGAGACATGTGGGATAAGTCGCACTCGGAGAGCACTAACAGAGTATTGTGCAAGGTGATGATAGTAAAGAGAAACGTTGGAATGCGGTTTGCTTGCGTACAGCTTTGGAAAATTAAAAATTCAGGCCATATTCTGTAAAACAAAAAATTTACAATCAGTGTATCTGCACAATCACAAGCATGTGAGATTATTAAGCAACCTGCCACTGCAAAGTTACAGCTGGTTTCATAGTTGACAGTCATTTAACTTCAGCAGTTATGTTTGTGAATGCCTGCTTTTTATTTCTGCCATAAATTCACTGATGTTACTGTTGTACACACTAGACAAAAGTATCATAGCTTGTAAATAATGTCTCAGTCATACACAATATAGCATTCAATACTTTGCACATCTTTTCACACACTCAAAGAATGCACATGAAAAAAAAAATAGAAACAGTACCAAGACCTCTGCTCTCATTTGTTGAACACCTAATAGGGCAGTCTTGATGCAGTACTGAGGGAAACTTGGAAAAAAAAAAACACATGTTCAACATAGTATCAATACAGTGGTTTTGCATTAACAATGTTCGAATAAATGTTCGATGTCACTCTTCATCATACTTGTTATCTATAGCAGGACTGTGCATTTGGTGCAGATCCCTTCAGAAATAGCATCCCTCATAGCCTGTGCCACTCTGGGATGTTAAACCCCACAAAACCAAAAAAATAGATCCTTCAGAAATGCACATGAGCATCTGTGTAAAAGCTGAAATATGCAACTGCTTTGCATTTAGATTTCTTTAACGCGAATAAATGTTTGAGTACCTGCTGAGCACTTCAGTGATCTTAGCTTCAGAAACATTTTCTGCACTGAACATTGCACTGGTGAAGAGTTGTTGCATTACACATATAAGGTGTGTTTTAAGGAACTTCAACAAAAGGATTCTTATTTCTTCTACTACAATCAACAGACATATTTACCTTGCGTGTCATGCATCATTGCCATTTATCTGACATAAGGCGCGACAAGAGATCTTTGCAAGTTAATGGAACGCAGTCCTGAATTTTACACTGCGATACTACTCTATATACATGTACATTGGCCAGGTTCATTCCTACAATGCACTGGTGAAGCTACTCCACTACTGTCGCTGTATCAACAGTTGTTGAACGCCAACTTGTGATAATGTAAAATCAGGAGTATTTAAGAGAATATGCAATGCGGCTAGTTGGAACAGCTGGTACTCTGTATTTTGTAATAAATTTTCGGCGTGTGTAAGACCCCCAGGTATCATAATTATTGAAGAATCCTCTTCTGCAGCGTGCTGCATAACCCAAGTGCGGCTTTGGCTTGTAAAAATTTATTATTATTAGTTTATTCGTGTTTCCTTCATTCCTTGCTTTGCACTAAATAGTTGTTAAGTTGCGGTGCAGACAAAGGGAGATAATCGAGGGGCTCATTATGACATATACACTGACAGTTCATTAACTTTGGATTCCTTCGTGTATATGTCGCTAAGTTGATTAGTGCAATTGGAAATGGTTGTTATTGATGCTGAAACAAGATTTGCTTTGTAAGCAGTGCTCTAACATATGCCCCTTTTGCCTTCGCTGTTATCCTTCTAGCCTCCTCTCTCAGTCTGAGTGTCACATATTTCTTCAAAACGAACTTGATCACTCCAATTACATGTGCTGGGCTCTGTTTGTAATGTTCTACTTCATTCAAGCCCTGCTCATGTCGTTGGCAGAACTGCTGGAAGGACTGTGGCCAAGCGGTCAACGTTTTTGTGCCCTTGCTCATCACTGCAGCGGAAAATCTTTTTTAAAAAACGCGACAGTGCCGTTATGAATTTTTCAGAGAAGAACAGTACTCACACATAAAGCACGATGGCGGCATTCTTCGGAAACTCTGTGCACGAGCGAGACAAAGCGGTAGATCGCGAGGCGCGGAGCCACAGCGCGCTGCGTGCTTACGGCATCTACTGAGCAACTAACAGGCGAGCGTGTATAAGCGGACGGTTCTGTTCTCTTTATTATCTTATTTGCTATCTGTGTTCTTATGCTTTTGATCGAAGGCGGACTTACTCGCCCGGCCGACTTCTATGGTAGTTTCAGGTGTCGCTCTGAACGCTGCCGACGGGTCCAGAGTCCAGATTCTTGTGTGCGATCGATCGACCGCCGTGCGCGCAAGAGATACGATCGGCCAACGTGCGCACGGGAAACGACTTGCGTGTGCAGCGCTTTCCTGGCACAGAATCAGACATCCAAAACCAACACCAGCAGTGAAAGCAACGTTCGTGCGAAAGACTGCGAACCGAGCGGCGGGAGTGAATGAGTCCAAAGTGCGAAGAGTGGCTAGAACGCACGGTCGAAAAAGAGGGAGACCGCTCTCAGTGGATTATGCAAGGGAGTGCCTTGAGCAGACACATGGGGTGGAGAGGTGTGTAATGCAGCGCGTATTGGGCGTATGAAACTGCCGTATCTTAATTCTGTCCTGCAGTCTACGCCGTAAGTAGTAATAAACTAGCATACGTAGGTAACCTACAGCTGCTACAGCAGACGAAACGAAAACGAAACTTTCCCAAGTTTTCTTGTACACGTTTGCATATTTCAAATTTTGAAACAACAAAAAGAGTTTGGTGTAATGCTCAAACATCTTCTTGGATGTTTAAAGTTTTAGAAGTTTATATTTAATGTAGCTATATTGAAAATATTCGCTTAATTTTCAGTAGCGCAAACAACTAATAAGTACAGGCAACTATGGGAGTAGCAAGATGGCGCTGCCCGAGTGTATGACAACCTCCTCTCCGCGCTTTACCCCCCTGGCTCGATCGGATCGATTCCGCAAAGCCGCTCTCGGATACATAGAGAGTAGCCATAAGTGTTGAGTGCTAGGTCGTAGGATGTTTACAGAGAGACGCAAAGTCCGTCTATTCAAAAAGTAGCCAGAGCCTCTAGTGGTGTATTTTTGTTTTACTTGTTTTACAGTGCTTCTATCTAAGGCAAACAAGTTGGTTTTGTTAATGCAATATAGAACACAAAAACCTGACAAATCGCATCTCTACTTATTAACACAATATGCAGTATATTTACTCTGTCCAGTCATAAAGCTCTCCCTCCGTGATGTCATATCCGATGCTAAAATCCGCCACTGTATGGTGACACCGTCAGCGCCATGAATTTGTTTTTGCGAGCTAATTAAAATATTAAAAACAGGAGTATACGTGGTACGACCGATGCTAATAGCATTACTATAACTCCTATGCAACCAATGGGCAAAACGATGCACTGAAAATGTATTTCGAGTCCCCCTTAACGTGGGAAATTTCAGAAAAGAAAGCTTCCAATGGACCCTCTATTGGTTCATCCATTCTCAAGTTTTTCAGCTCGTTTTAAGGTAACTGTCGCTGGCCGTTGCAGTAGTAAGACGTTTCCGTGTTGAGTCACTAATTAGTGAAGATACCGTACTCACGGCGTGCACCTCTACGTCATCGCTTCCTGGACTGCTGGAAGCTCGAGACAGCATGTCCGCGAGCACGAGCTGGTTTCCTGGAACGAAGTGCAGGTCCAAATCGTATCTCAGCAATCTCAAGAAGAAGCGCTGCAGCCGTGGTGGCATATCGCCGATAGCTTTTTTATAGATAGCGATGAAAGGGCGATGGTCGGTCTCGATGATCACTTTTCGGCCGTAGACAAAGTGGTTGAATTTTTCACAGCCGTACGTTATGGCCAGGGTTTTTTTCTATTTGGGAGTAGCGTTTTTCTGCAACCGAGTGAGTTCTTGACGCGTACGCGACTGGTTTCCACGTGCTGTTGTTTCTGCAAAAGTGCGGCACCTACTGCATCGCATGACGCGTGACATGAAACTATTATTTCCTCGTCGGATCGAACACTGAGAGCAGCGGTGCTTCGCTCAAGGCCTGGCAAAGTTGACGCCACTCGTCCGCGTGATTTTGCGTCCAGTCAAACACCGAGTCTTTCTTGATAATGCTTCTCAAAAGCTTTGTTTTGTCTGCCAGCGCTGGAGTAAACTAGCCAAAATAATGTACTACGCCGAGCATTCTTTGCGCGGCTAGTTTATTGCTTGGCTCTGGCATCTGCAGCATGCATTGAACGAGAGAAGGACTGGGCCGGATGCCTTCTGCTGAAATTGCATCGCCTAGAAAGTCTATTTTTCTCAGGCCGATGACGCATTTGGCAGGGTTGAAAGTTAGGCCTGCTCATTCTGCAGCTTTCAGCACTGCCCTCAACCGTTCGTCGTGTTCTTGTCGTGAGGCACCCAACACTAGTATGTCATCGACATAAACTTTCGTTCCTGGCAATGCCTCGAAGACGTCGTTATTGTCTTTTGAAATACTTCGGATGCCGATGAGATGCCGAAGGGCAGTCGCAGGAAACGATAGCGGCCAAAAGGTGTTGCGAACGTGCAGATTCTGGAAGTCTCTTCGTGAAGCGGAATTTGGTAGAATCCCGAGTTTGCGTCTAAGCGCGCGAACACTTTTTCTCCCGCAAGTTCAGCCTCTATGTCGTCGCGTCTAGGCATTTCGTAGTGCTCTCTTTTAATGGACTCCTTTATTCCCCTGGGGTCCATGCAGACACGAATTTTACCGTCTTTCTTGCGTACTATGACGAGGCGGCTTACCCAGTCTGTGGGCTCGGTTACTCTGGCGATGATGCCTCCATGCGCTCCAGCTCCTCTCGTAGCTGCTCTTTCAAGGTCAGTGGCACACGTCGCGCCGGCTGGACGAGTGGGCGTGCATCGTCAAGAAGAACCATGCGGTAACGGCGCTGCGCACAGCCTATGCCAGAAAAGAGGTGGCGAAATTCATATACAACTTTTTCCGAACTGCTTTGCAATACGCTGTGGACTTGTCGGGATGACAGACCAAGGGCCTCGCATGCCTGCTAACCGAGGATTGCTCGGCCTCCCTTGCGAACAATGCAGAAATCCTGTGTGGAAATATGCTCATCTAGCGTCACTTCTTTTCGTACGATTCCGAGGTGCTTGATCTGATTTCCACAGTAGGATCGTAGCACTGCACTGCTGGGCTTTAACAGCGGCCTGGGGTGCATCTTTGCGTACATGGCAAAGATGCTGAGCATCGTGGCAAAGGAGCTTCAGGTACAGCGACTTGTGTCGTGGAGGAACGAATTGGAAGACTTCTGTCATAAGGTTTTGGAATTATCTGTCTTAAGCGTGGGGTCCCGCTCCAGAGGCACGTATGTGTTGTCGTCGGGCAGCAGGTCCTCCATTTTTTCAGCGAGGTCACTGCTGTTCAAAATAATGGTGGAGTTGGGAAGTATTACAATATCCGAATTTTTTAGCAGATTCTTGATTTAACTGGAGGGTTGGACTGAAACTCGTCTGGTCGAGGCTGTACATGAAGAAGGCAGAAGACCGACCAAAATAAAAATTAACACTTAAATGATGTTTCGGCTCCCACACGGGAGCCTCGTTCGCAAACAGGCAAAGACGTGAAAGGCTGGCTATTTAAGCTTAAAATGTGCCCTAGGACGCGGGCGCATACTCTTGTGATTAAGAGTGAGTTCGGTTGTCTGAATAATTAAGGATTCTAGATATAAACAGCATTGGAGATTCTTTTCTGTTTTCAAAATGTGCGCGTTGCTTCAATCTATGTCATGCTGCCTGCTTTCGGAATGTTCGGCGAGTGCTTTTGACGAAGCTTTCTTGTTTGAAGCATCATACTGGTGTTGCTTCCACCATTTAACAAAGTTTACACTTTAACGCACATACACTTGGTTGCAGTCTCTGCACAGTATACTGTACACTACGCCCGGAAATTTTTCTTTTAGCAGGCAGTCTTTTACGTTGACGAGGGCTTGCCGCAACTTTTTCGCCGACACGTGTGACACCTGAACGTCGCAAGATCGCAAGATGCGCGCCAAGTTTTCGCTGATACCGGGTACATATTGCACAGGTGCACGTTTTTTGGCCGCTGGGCCACTGTCAGATCGTGGGGGACGCAATAGTTAGCGTTCCACAGCGTTGACCAAAGGCAACGGGTAGCCACATTCGGAGAGGTCCTTGCGAACTCTTTGACGGTCGGCCTTAACGGCCTCTGGCTCTGTGCAGATGCGGTCTGCTCGATGAAAAAGCAAGGCAACCGCTGATTTCTTGTGAGAGGGTGGGTAAAGGGAGCTGAAGTGAAGATAGCGGCCAGTGTGAGTACTTTTCCTGTACACTTTGAATGAGAACGCGGATTGGCTTCGTTTCACTAAGACGTCCAAAAATGAAGCTGCCCATTTTCTTCTTTTTCGACTGTGAACTGGGTGGCTCTTTCGATGCTGTTAAGATGCGCTGTGAAATCAAGTAAAGCATCCTTCTTGATAATAGAAAAGCAGTCATCTACAAAAGGGTTAACCTTGTGTGGCCAACCACCCTCAGTTGCGTCATATTTGGTTATAGTTGGGGTGTACAGCTGGCGTGGGCAGGACTTGCTTCAAGTTCCTGTCTCGTCCCCTTGTTGCGCTCCATGGTGGGCCGGCTGGCACCACGGCCGAGCAACACACTTATTCCACGTCTCCTCGCCCTTCACAAAATGTCGCCCTAAATAAAAAGTGCGGACCGATGTGGCAGCCCACTGCGTTCAGAAATGCAAGAAAGCTTTCCCGAAAACAACGTCCTTCACAGTGAAGCAACAGATACGACGACCGTCCAAACAATATCGACACTCGTATTAGCAACAATCCTAACCTCTGCCTTGGGCACAGGTTACAAGCTAAAAAGTGCCTAGTGGCGACGTCCAACTAGAACAGAAAGGCAACGACCAAAATTCTAAACTGTCCAACATAGTGTCCATTGGAGATACACCTGTCTAAGTTACTGCACATAAATGCTTTGTGGAGGTCGGCCAGGAAGGCGACCACGGCCACATTTATTGAGGGCTGCCGAAGAGGAGCCAGAAGCGGAGCGCAGGCGGCAACTTCCGGCCCTGGCCAAGGTCTAGAGCGTTCTCCTCGGCTCACGCTTCAGGTTCTTCCTCCTCTTCGCGCGTGCCGCTACGGCCGCTACAAGGTGGCGCTACAGGGCCTTCCCGCCCAGCGCGAACAAGGAGTTTGCGCTAGATGCGACGCACTGAAAGAAGAATGCACAAGGGAGCACAGACACTAAATAAAAAGGAACATGTGAAAGGCCGGTCAAGTTCAGATCGCTTCTTTCATGCGGGGCCGTCGGGTAGGCGGCGAACGTTCAGGAGGACGAGCCTGGCTACATCGCAGTGGTCGAGGTTTGTCACGAAATGTAAGCGCTGATGGAGTGACCAAGTAGGTGCTGCCGCCCAAGCAAAGCCGGTAGGCTCGTCTACTGCCTGACAGCGCGGATCCATATTGGGCGGGTGATGGGCTTGATGCAGCCACGTAGGTGGAGGAGGCTGTAAGCCAGTGGCGGGAAGTGTGGCATTCATGCGATAAGTACCTGGTACACGGCGGCGAGGTCGACTGCGGCGTGGTCGGCAGCGGGGCCTGAACGTACGTATTAGCCGGCGGCTGTGCCGGCGACGCAAAAACGCCGGATGTCGCTGAACTTGCCGCAGGCCGCTACTCTCACAGGCTATGATGCACTGAACTGTCGCAAGGCGCGGAGACGGAGCCGGGGTAGGCGACTTATGAGTGCCAGCCGCATCGAAAAGAGCGAACGCTGAGCTAACGGCAGCATAGTCAAGAGAGGCAATGAAGGAGTAGGGGACGGCATGTGCACAGATGGCCGTGAGGGACGGTGCAGACGCCACCGGCTGCAGTGAATGAGACGCAGGGTGGTGTCTCGATATCGCGCGGAAAACAGAAGCTTCAATGGTTGTCTCGGCTGGCACGGTGGCACAGGTATGGCTTACGGCGTCAGATGTACAGTAAGCGGCGTTGCGCGAATCACTGTTGAGTGTGCGTTGGGTGAGCGGCAGGAGGCAGAGTGCGCCACGCCGGAGGCAGGGACGGAGGTGCCGACGAACTGTGCGTGGAATGCGGTGTGGATTCACAGGTCGGAGAACCAGTCGAGGAGATGGGGCGCTCGGTGAGTGGTGCCTCATCCTGTATGAGCGCGAGAGTACTCACAGGAGTATGCGAGCAAGGCTGAGCTGGAGCCGCTGTCGGACGGGTGCCTTCGGCTGTACCGGCTTCCTTTACCCCAGTCTGTGGCAGATTGCTGGGAGCGGGATGGTGGAGTTGAGCGCCGTAAAACAGAAAAGTGCTTCTGTCAGTCCTTCGAACAGGTGGTCGTCTGGCGGCGGAAGGTCAAGCTAGTCAAAGATGTTGGCGGGCAACTTCCACTTGACAAGGAAGAACTGCCAAATTTGGGCCGACACGCCGTTGACGTATAGCTGGGCCTCCACTTGCGCCAACAAAGCAATGGGGCTGTGTGGGCGGAATGGCCAAAGCTCTACTCGGGACGGGTCCTGGGGCGGGATCGAGCGCCACACATCTTGCGGTACGTACATGGCGAGGCAGGAACTCGAAGGTACAGCTGCGGTGCTCCCATTGTGAGGGCGTTCGGGCTTTACTAGGTGACCACAAGGTGGAGGTCGCCCAGGAAGGCGACTGCGGCCACATTCATTGAGAACTGCCGAAGAGGAGACAGCAGCGGAGCGGCGGCGGCAGCGTCCGGTCCTGGCCAAAGTTGTTGTTGTTGTTGTTGTTGTCGTTGTTTTCCACATACTATGGTACATGCCCACAATGACGGATTGGCCAAGAATTGGGGGCACAGAGAGTTTTTTAGGTAAATTCCTGGACGAAATTAAAATGAATGGTAAGGACGGAAGAAGTAAACAAAAAGGAACAACGAAATGAAACGGGAAATGCAGAATGCGCGCAGGAGATCGAGACTGATGTTTATAGCCGAGTAGTTTATTGGTAATGACAGTTGTAAGAAGAAAAGTAATATTGAAAAAAAAATTAACAAGGTAGCCGTTTTGATTCCATTAAAAAATTTTGCGCGGCAGTAAAAAAAGATTTGCGGCTGTACCCAAGTATGGCGGATCCAAACGACCATAAGACTGGGCTGCTCAAACAAAGGCCAAGCTGTTGTAGAAATTTCTCTAAAAACCGTCTCCGCATCATAGTGTACCGGCGACAAAACAACAAAAAATGGTCTATGGTTTCGTGCTCACCACAAAATACGCAGACGGGATTAAGCGCCAACCCAGGCCTGTGCAAATAAAAAATTAAGGGTGGGATCCCCAGCGTCCCGAGCGTTCTTCTTGGCTTGCGCCTCATGTTCTTCCTCCTCTTCGCGCATGCCGCTACGGCCGCTACAGGGTGGCGTTACACTTTAAACACTGTCCGGTGTGTGATCTCCGAAACCGATTTCCTTGCAACCTCTGCAGATGCCTCCCGTGAGTCAAGCCTCGTTTCCACCTGCTGCGAACTTAATCCGCCTTACCATCAAGCCTACATTGCTCTTTGATATGACTGCTATCATTGCCCGGTATGTTCTTGACCATGTTCTTGGCTCTTCGAACAACTGCGGGTTTGTCGGCCATTGCCCAACGAACACCATCACGGTGAACTTGCCATCATTGGTTGACGCACACAAAATGTGCGCAGTCAGCCGCCGCGGTGGCTGAGTGGCTATGGCGCTTGGCTGCTGGCCCGAAAGACGCGGGTTCAATCCCGGTCGCGGTGGTAGAATTTCGATGGAGGCGAAATTCTAGAGGCCCGTGTGCTGTGCGATGTCAGTGCACGTTAAAGAACCCCAGGTGGTCAAAATTTCCGGAGCACTTCACTACGGCGTCTCATAGCCTGAGTCGCTTTGGGGCGTTAAACCCTCATAAACTAAACCTAAAATTTGCGCAGTTACACAGATGCCCCTGCACGACAGCAAGCATGTCCCGGTGCAAATATATTTTGCATCTTGTCCTGACACCCTCCGCTGCATGGTTTATCATGTCGACAGCACGAGCCCTCCGTGTGCGCTAACATTCGCTGCTAAACTCACGTAGTGCTGCAAGCACGGCCTATGGGGCGCCGGAGCTCATACCTGCTCATCCTGCAAGGCCCGTTGACTCTCCCGAAGTACGTTACCTACTACGGTGGGATCGTCAAACCACAGCCCTTCCGACCTCGTCGTTTTTTTGTTATGACTGCCATAAAGAAGGACATATGCAAAATACCTGCCCTAATCCAGCAGCTGTGGCTGACATGAATGAACCAAGAGTTCCTTGTGTCCTGTACAAATCGCAGGACCATGACATTCGCTCCCCCGCTTGCCCAAAGAAGAATCAAGCGAAGTTTCACAAGTCGCCTGCAAAAGTGAATGTTCCTACAAGTAATCGCTTTGCTGCTCTCGCATGTGACGACGACTTCTCTGAACTTCCTTTATCTCATCCCGCTGCTCGCCATACGTCTCCTCACCAGCGTTCATATGCACAAGCGGCGGCTCGCCTTCCCGGATCAAATTGTGCACCTAAACGACCAGTGCATCCATCACATGTGGATACCATAGATGAAGACACAGCTTTAGACAATGCAATCGCGGAGGCTCGCCGCCGACTAAAGGAACTCACCCAGCGCCGGGGACAGCGTCGTTCTCAATCCTCTCGAATAATTCTAATAACTCGGGAGCAATCATCAGAGCAATCACCTCGACTAAGCTTTTCTACGTTCTACCAACTCGGGTATCCGTATTCTAGCAGGTGGAGACTTCAACGGCGCACACACTTCGGGGGTTACCCAGCGGATTTCTCAAGGGTCACACACATCCAAGGCAGCTCTTCAGATCATTCCTTTCAACTTTTAAACCACCCGAATATTTCTACCCGCCCACGAAGTGGCCCGTATTCACCTGATTTGACTTGGTGGTTAGGCCCTGGTAACCCTCGTTGGGCTGTTGATTCAGATACTTGGGGTAGTGATCAAAGCCCTATTTTTATCTCCATCACTCCTACGCGTCTACGGAAAATATGCCGCAGCGTACGCATAACATCATGGGACTCTGTACGCGCAAACAATCGTTTATCTACATTAAACCCGTCTTCAGCACTGCCTACTCTTTCGGCTGTTCTCGCTACTCACACTATTACCACTACTGTAAATGAGGACGACCCAAATCCGGACTTACATCTCTTGAATCTGTGGGCTCTTCGTCGCCAGGCGGATCTTTATGCTACTCGTCACCCCGATGACCCATCGGCTCTTGCTACTCTTCACCGCGCTACCGCACGGGCGCGGCACTATGCAAAGCGGCTAGGCAGGCAACGCTGGGCTGCATGGTGTGCCCGCTTGTCCTCCACGCAGGGCAATCGACATCTTTGGAGAGTGTTTCACGCCATGGAGCGCCCTTCTCAGGTTGCAGATTACACAGAGCATTTGCCTCCCGCTGAATGTGGACGAGGATACATTTGCACAGCAAGCGGCCCGTCAGTTTTTTCCACACCTTGATTGCACCTCTACATCTCATCCCGACTTATCGGTTACACAACCCTCCGATGGGATTACTTCTGACCTAAGCATGGCAGAGCTGCTGGCCTCCATTGAACGCCTAAAAAATACCACTACTCCCGGGCACGACGGCATACTTACCTCCTTATTCCGTAACTTGGAAGGGACGGCTTTGCAAACCCTACTTGATACTTTGAACGAACTGTGGCATTTTGACGTCATGCCGGGAGAGTGGAAGCATTCTACTGTGGTTCCAACACCAAAGTCAGGTCAGCCTTCAGTATCTCTCTCGTCCCTTCGTCCAATTTTCCTCACGTCTACCATCTGCAAGCTCTATGAAAACATTCTCGCCGCACGCTTGTCGTATTGGCTGGAATCCTATGATTGTTACCCAGATTCCCAAATTGGCTTCCGCCCACAAATTGGAACGGAGGCCGGCCTTGCTACTTTGGCTGCTTACGTGCTTGACCACTCTCCGCAGAGTCACTTTGTTCGAACCGTGATTGCTACAGTCCTAACAAAGGTACATGATAACATCCATAACTCTGCCATTTTTTCCTCCCTTCAAACGCTTGGTCTCCCTCATCAGTTTATCATCTTCATTCACGCCATTTTAGCAAATCGAACCTTCTGTGTGCGTCTCCACGGAGACTCCTTTGGTAACTTCACTTCTAATTGAGGAGTGCCCCTGGGCTCCTTTCTCGCCCCCACATTATTTAATGTGGCTTTTACTCCTGTTCGAGCCCTAGTTGCCACCCCTTCTATCCGTGTTCCTGCGTATGCCGATGATATAACCTCGTGGTGCTGGCATCCAAATGCGGCTGTCCATCAGTCGGTCCTCCAGCACGCGCTAGATGTATTGGCTTCTCGTCTCCCACCTCTGGGTCTAACATTCTCTCCTGCTAAATCAAGTTTCATTCGCATTGGAAATAAAGCCGGCTTACGGAAAGCTGCCCCTTTAAATTTCACGATAGATATTTCTCCGATTCCTCAGCTAGAAACTGTTCGTATTCTTGGTCTTCTCCATTCGTCTGGGACTGGCACACCGTGGCTGACAGCCACCCTTAGATCGACTCACCCTACTCTAGGTCTGATTCGTCGCATAGCTATGCGCTCTAGTGGCGCGAGTCCTTATACGGCCCGCCAGCTTGTGCGCTCTACTCTTCACGCACTGATAGTACATCAGGCACAATTTCAACGTCTCACCTGCAGACAGTGGGACCCCTTTGAACCTATCAATCGTGAGGCTATGCGCGCCATAACATATCTGCCTCGTTTAACACCCATACGTATGCTACAGGAGTTCGCCCAACTTAATACACTAAGTGAACTCATCGACCAACGGGTGGCAGAGCTCGAAAACAGTCTCTCCAACTTCATCGCTTAAAGACACTTCCTCCGTGGTCATATTGCCAGCTCACTGACAATCGCCCCACTGTTACCCCGTCGGTATCAGCCGTGTAGCTGCCTGAAGGGTGCATATTGTACAAGAATGCATCACATACGGCAGATAGGGGAGTTACTGCAGTGTATAGTCCCTATCATCTACATCGCAACTTTCGCGCGACGTATACCACGGATACGTGCACTCCCCCGGCATTAGAATTTCAAGCCACTTGTAATGTCATTGCTTCCCTTCCGCTCGTTCCAGCATTCAATAGTGTTTATATTTACACCGACTCCCTCGCTGCCCTCAAACAGCTTAAGGCTGTCCGACGCACAATCCAGATTTCACAATAAATTCGTGTGCTCTGAGCACAGTACCCATGTCCTGTTTGCATACACCAGATTAGCGGCCATGCTGAGGATCCCCACAGCATTCAATCGGATGCTAAGACTCACCTTCACACATCAGACGACCCGCCACCTTCCCCTCTTCCCCCAGATCCGTTCCTGTCCCAAGATCTCAATTCCGAAACTCTGCACCAGCGTACACGCGCTCTAATTCCTCCGTGTTCGCAACCTCTCCCCCGTAGTCTTACTCGGCAAGAGGAGGTATCCGTGTGCCGGATTCGTGTAGCGGCGGCTCTGACGCCATCTGTCCGTCGCCGGTGGAGTGCAAAAGACCTGCCAGCAACTGACAGGTACCCTAATTGTGGCGCTCCAACGTACATTTGTGACGACTGCTATTAGAAAACGGCTTTTCTGGGAGGTGGCCCTGTGGTGAAACAGCGAACGTGACTATGTGAAGTGGTCTATGAACAATCATTTCATCGGCAACCTCTGCGACTACCTCAGCTCAACGGGTTTCACGTCTTTTATCGTTCTATCTCCCGCATAACCTCCCCTTTTTTCAACTTATGCCTCATGGCACAATTTTTGAATAAAAAAAAATTTCCCTAACTCACAGAAGAAGAAATGTTTGAACGTCCGAAGGACAAAAATGTCATCCATATTCACCACATCAAAATCCTAAGGGCAAACAAAGAATTAGCAACAAAAAAGTCTCACATTCACCTCCAGCACAGTGCCTGAGTCAATAGAAGTTTGTTGCCTAAAGATAAATGTCCGACACAGCATCGACAACACTCGACGGTGTTTCAACTGCCAGCGATACGGTCATGGCTCGCAGAGCTGGCGTGGTCGCGAAACATGTGCGAAGTGCGCCTCACAAGACCCCATTTCTGAAAACTGTGAAGCCGCAGCACTACGTTGCGCAATCTGTGAAGGTGATCACCCCTCGTACTCAAAATTATGCCCCTCATGGAAGAATGAAAATGAAATAATAACAATGAAAACAAAGCAAAATATAATTTCCAAGGACGTCCCACAACTCTTCCATGCAAAAAGCACATTCAACTTCACAGCAAGAACTTCGCCGATGTGGTGCGTGGGGGCGCTGCACCACACCGCGTTCTGGCCACTGCCCAGGCAAAGCCTCACGCAGGGCCATCTGCGCCCCTGCCACCCCCAAAAAGGTCTCGCCGTCCCCTGAGTCGGCGGACGATCAGACCCGTCCTCTCGGTGGAGGTCCGAAGCACGTACAAAGGCGTCATCTCAGCGTGCCTCTAGTGCCTCCACCCAGGAGATGGATGTATAATCCGGCTCGCTCGTCCTGCATGGGATGCACAGCTCACTTGACCGTCAAAACAAACGAAGGACTCGAAGCATGGCTCTGCCTAAACCAGAAACCTAGGCTCTCGCTTGTTCTATCCAAAACAAAAACCACATAAAATAGCGTTCCTGATACAGTGGATTTGTCGAGAACTTTTTCATAACTTCAATGATATAGAAGATCTTTTAGACACTCTTTCCCCTATGGCTTTATTTCTTCAAGAAACGAACCTAGGTCATAAACACAAGAATTTTGTAAGCAAATACAAAGCCTTTCGTTGAGACAGAGAGCAAAACCGCAGGCTATCGGGAGATGTTGGTATTGTCATTCAAGGCGGTGTTGCAACCAGCGAAATCGAACTTAAAGCTATGAAGCTGTTGCAGGGAATTTCCTACATTTCAAACCTATTGCAATATGTTCTATATATCTCGTACCACACTTAGCAGTTACATTAAATAATTTAGAAACACTTTTAAATAAGCTACGTACAGAGCCATATCTGATATTTGCAAATTTTCATACCCACTCTGCTTTTTGGGGAAGTGAACAGACTGGCACTAGAGGTCTTGTTTTAGATGATTTCATTTTGTGCAACGACGTTTGCCTGCTAAATACAGACAAACCTACATAATTCTCCCCAGCCTCAGGAAAAATGAGCTGCATAGACGTGTAATTTAGTACACCCTTCATTTTACCTGATTTTAATTGGAATCTTCCTGGCAATCCGTGTGGAAGTGATCATCTTCCTATAGTAATTATCTGTAATCAACACCATAAATCATTCCATGTAAACCACGCCGTTGGAAGCTCCACATAGCTGACTGCGAATTGTTTCAGGAAAATGCCACATGGCAGAAATTTTTTCGCAAGATCTTAGTGTAGACGATCTGAATGAAATGTTGACACCTTTTCTAATTGCAGCGGCACGCCTAGCCCTTCTTCAGTTTTCTAGAGTGGCGCGCCAACCCCAAAGGTTATGGTATAAAAAAAACAGAATAAAGCCTGGGGAACTTTTCTCAGGTATCCAACAGCTGAGAATCTTATAAGCTTTAAAAGGGCGCGCGCAAAAGCACGAAATATCCATCGCAGTGCGGAGAAAATTTCATTGAAAAGCTACGTACCATCTACAAAAATTTCCATTATATCCAAACAAATGTGGGAGCAAGTTTGCAAACAGAATGACGGCTTCTCCTCTTTCACAATTCCGTTTATAACAACCCCTCTTGCACAAGCAACTATAGAGGAACAAGCAAACATCCTAGGTGAAACTTTCTCAAGTGTTTCCACCTCTTCACACTATACAGTTCAATTTTTAAAATACAAAAACACCGTGGTGAAACAAAGACTACAGGCGCGTGCACAAATGAAGCATACGACAGTCTAATCACAATTCATGAAATAAGGAGAGTTCTATCTGCCGGCAAGGAGACTGCGCCCGGCCTTGATCAAATCCTTTATGAAATGCTGGCACATCTTTCTCAGCCATCTGTAGAAGCACTTTTGAGATTCCTGAACGAAATATGAATTTCAAGGAAAATACCCGAAACCTGGAAAACACCGTTATTGTACCATTCACTAAGGCAGGAAAACGACCGACCTCCCTAGCAGTTACACAACCATAGCCTTTACTAGCTGTCTTGCTAAATCATTTGAAAGCATTGTGAACATTAGGTTGATGTTTTCTTTCTTAGATCTCGTGAACTTCTAGATATCCACCAGTGTGGGTTTAGGAAATCTTGTTCAACTGTCCATCTCATCCACCTTGAAAATAGTCAGAGAAGCATTCATACATAGCCAACACTACCTAGCAGTTTTCTTTGATATGCAGAAGGCTTATGATACGTCCTGGAGAATTGGAATCCTCCGCGATATAGCAGACCTAGGTATCCGCGGAAGAAAGCTGAACTGCCTGAAAGATTTTCTTTCTGACCGTTCGTTCCATGTACGCTTAGGTTCCACCCTTTCCAAAAAGTTCGTTCGGGATGACGGGGAACCGAAGGGGCGTATTTTAAGTACTACCCTATTTGTCGTGAAAATTAATTAAATAGCTAAAATAGTTCCAAAGCCAGTTATGTTTTCCCTATATGTCAATGACTTCCAAACTCCATGCACATCCTCCAGCCTAGCAACCTGTGAGCGACAGATACCACTTACATTAGACAGACTTGCGATTTTGGCAGTCTGAATTGGGTTTAAGTTCTCGACGCAAAAACAGTTGTTCATTTTTAACTTAGAAGAGGTGCTTCCAATTAAACAAGAACACGAATTTTTGACCATAACATTTCACAAGAAACTCATTTCTGACACACATAAACATGATAAAAATAAAGCCTACCCATCCCTGAATATTCTAAAAGTACTATGGCGAAAACGCTGGGGATTTGATAGAATATATCTTTTACAAATAAATACCTCTGTAGTGCGCTCTACCCTAAACCATGGATGCGTTCTGTATGGCTCCGCGAGGTCATCATATTACAAACGACAGGACCCAGTGCATAATCTTGGTTTACGTCTTTCAACTAGCGCGTACACAACATCCCCCATAAATGGTCTCTACGTCGGAATCATTGAACTTTTCCTTACAGACGTAAGTATGCTCCATTGCATATAAGTCCTGAAAACGAGTTCCTTTCCGAAACACCTCTGTTATTCCATAGTTACAAACTGCACCTCCAGAACACTGTTCAACAACATGAATACCATGCACTACAAGAAAAATATGCGAACTGCAGAGGTTTACACCGACGGCTCAAAAACAGCAGCTTATGTCGGAAGTGCGGCAGTGCGAGGAAGCTGGCAAAGGCCCAAGCCTGAAAAAGGCCTTTATTGTACCATTCACGAAACTTCAATACTTGACGTTCAATACTTGCTGCTAACCTTTCTTCGTCTATGCAGTAGCTCACAAATGTAAGAAACTGTATTAAAATCTCATGTTGCTCAGGTTCCTGCTTCATGAATTTGTGGCCAGCTTCTGTATTTAACGCTGTCAGGTTGCGTTTGAGGCTACATGTTAGGCTGCCAATCTGTGCATCTATTTTTACTGCGGAACGTTATGCTGTCTCTGTAGCTGTAAGAAGAATAAGAAATAACTAAATAAATAACTAAATAAACAACTAAATAATTAACTAATTAACATAACTAAATATAGCTAATTATATAATTAAGCAGAATTCAAATATAATTACCGGAGCGCACACAATGGCAAACAATATGTCATTGGTTTCACCCAGCTGCAATCAACGACTTTATTTTTTTAATTATTGGCTCAAGTTACGTGAAACATCCTGTATACCAATAACAATATGTAGCATGGAATGCTGGGGCGACGGCCAAATGGGCTAAGGCATGGAGAAGATGATCTGGTTGTGCTGGGACTGCTTTCAATCCTGATTGCGGTTATGGTTGCCTCGTCCAACTGTCGAACTGTTAGGATAAATGCATGAATAGCCCCCTGGAGCTCTCGCGTCTGGATTTTAATGCACCTTTGCACTTCGTCAACATAAAAGCAGATAACACTTTTTTGCAAAGGACAAAAAACGAGAGCGACTCACTGCACCCTTTTTAGCATTCATCAGCCACCATGCCATCTACTCAGCTTATTCCTACCCAACCTATTTATTGATGAAAAGATGATTCATGTTCAATACTTGCTGCTAACCTTTCTTCGTCTATGCAGTAGGTCAGGAATGAAAGCAATTGTATTGAGATCTGACGTTGCTCAGGTTCCTGCATCATGAATCTGTGGCCACCTTCTACATTTAAGGCTGTCAGGACCTTCCCAAATGTTGCAACTTCTTTGTGCGCTCCCAAAGAAACCCGCAACTTGACTCTGGAATGCCGCCTTGCATTTTTCGTGAAGTGTTCTGGTTCCGTTTGGAGAGTGTTATTGACGTCGGAAACTAACCAGATTTAAGTTGTTGCTTTTGCTTTCTTTCTTTATTGATGTTTGTTTGTGTTGTACTGTCTTTTCTCATGCAACATAGGTGATCACAATGTTAACCTAATGTTAGCCCTGCTGAGGTGCGTTAAGGCGCTGCACTCAGTGGTGCCCACAGTAAGTGTGTCGCTTGCACTACACTTCGTGTTAACATCTTGTTCTTCAAATATTACATATATAGTATGCATAGGCCTTTTCGGGTCAAAACGCAGGTTCAATGCAATTTTTTGTTTGTTTCAGCAGTGCTGCTGAGGAGCTTGCAGATTGATCAGTCTTTCATTGACGCTTAGAAAATAAGCGGGAATTTCGCTTTTGCTTGCGTAACCTAAAAGAAAGCGAAATTCCCGCTTATTTTCTAAGCGTCAATGAAAGACTGATCAATCTGCAAGCTCCTCAGCATGCGTAACCTGCCCCGCCGCGGTGGCTTAGTGGTTAGGGCGCTCGACTACTGATCCGGAGTTCCCGGGTTCGAACCCGACCACGGCGGCTGCGTTTTTATGGAGGAAAAACGCTAAGGCGCCCGTGTGCTGTGCGATGTCAGTGCACGTTAAAGATCCCCAGGTGGTCGAAATTATTCCGGAGCCCTCCACTACTGCACCTCTCTCTTCCTTTCTTCTTTCACTCCCTCCTTTACCCTTCCCTTACGGCGCGGTTCAGGTGTCCAACGATATATGAGACAGATACTGCGCCATTTCCTTTCCCCTAAAACTAGTTATTATTATTATTATAGCATAACCTATTAAATCCAAATGCCAGTAAAGCACTGTCGAGGCTCTCATCTGTGCAATCACGATTTTCGTATGACATTTCTGTTGGTGACATTAAACTGAGGAGGCCCTAGTAGGAAAGGAAATTCGAACAGAGGATAACGCTCCAAACGACCTGTGCTATCACTAATTCATAAGCATCATCTCCAGATCCACTTCTGTTCCTTGGTCACGAGGACATACTGTGTAAAGCACGAGGACGGCCTTTGCACATGGAGCCACATCAATCTAGTGCCACATTGATATGTGACAAATGAGTTACTGGCATATGACATTACCATAGCAGATCACCTCATATTGCACCTCATATTTATTGACAGAGGATATGGAAATTAGATGTGTGTAAGTGTAAGATTGGGCTAAATTGTCTTTCTTTATGTCCACATGTTCGCTAATGAGGATTGCATGAAAGTGGACCTTAGCTGTGTGGGCTGTGGCTGGAGAGGGGGTGCTCTTGGCATGTGCGGTTTCTGGTCATTTAATCCTGCTGAGCACTAGAAGAAAGGGCTCCCTTGGAGGATGAGCTACAGGTCTGCCACTTCTTTGCTTCAAAAGATGACAAAGATGAGAGAATTTTTACTGTACTTTTGCGCATGGATATTGTAATTAAGAAATGTCAGCAAAAACCTAGTACCCCTTGGACACCATGCTATACACAACTATAGACTACGTGATGCACAGACTGGTGTGCCCAAGCTTAGGCGCAGCAGCCTTACGCCGGAGTCTTCGTCAGGAGAAGCGCAGGGACTTCCGTGTTCACCGTTATTTCAGGCTCAGCTCCTCCCCAATGGCTTGGGCGCTTGGGGGGCCGAAGGACCGACCGCCGAGTGGTGTCGTCTCGGGCCTTCCTCGCACAGCTCCCTGACTAATTTTGTCGTGTTTTTTTTCGCGTCCATTCGGTCGATTCTTCTTTCTCGACTGGATTGTCTCCACCGCCCTCCTTTCGGCGCTTGCGGCATTCCCCTTCTTCCCCCAAACCTCGTATCGGCTTGGGTGTTTTCTTTTCAGGCCGGCGCCCATGTCCCTCTTGTGGGGTGTGTTTGACCATTTGAATGCTTGTCGGCATGCGAATAAATCTGGTGACCACGCTGTCGGCTTTCGGACCCCGAATGGGCATTGACTGTCGATACCCGACATATAGCAATTACCTTAGTAAATACCTTGTAAGCAACGTACACTAAGCTGATTGGTCTGTAATTTTTCAAGTCCTTGGCGTCTCCTTTCTTATGAATTAAGAATATATTTGTGTTCTCCCAAGTTTCAGGTACGCTGGAGGTCATAAGGCATTGTATAGACAGGGTGCCTAGTTTTTCTAGCAGAATGTCCTCGCCGTCGTTCAACAGATCTGTTTTTACCTGATCCTCACCAGCCGCTTTTCCCCTTTGAATTTCTGCTAAAGCTTTATTTCATTTTCTCTTTCGTTACTGGCGGGATGAAGCATTGCTTTGCGCTACTGTCTCCATCATTTACGTTCTGATTGTATTGACTACTGTATGCATTTGTATTTAACTCTTAGGCTACCGTAACTATCTTATTCATAATGCTAATGACATTGCCCTCCTTGTCTCTTAACGCATACATCTGGTTTTTACCTATGCTTAATTTCCACTTCCGGAGTGGAAACCTCAGCAGTCATACAGGCATTGCGTAATCAGGGGGTAGAAGAGCCTTATGTCAAAATACTGGAAGATATATATAGCAACTGCACAGCTTCTATAGTCCTCCATAAAGTCAGCAATAAAATTCCAATAAGGAAGGGCGTCAGGCAAGGAGACACGATCTCGCCAATGCTGTTCACCGCATGTTTGCAGGAGGTATTTCGAGGCCTGAATTGGGAACAGTTGGGAATAAGAATAAATGGAGAATACCTAAATAATCTCAGATTTGCTGATGACATTGCCTTGCTGAGTCACTCAGGAGGTGAACTGCAAATCATGATCAACGAGTTAGACAGGCAGAGCAGATCGATGGGTCTAAAAATTAACATGCAGAAAACCAAGATAATGTTCAACAGCCTAGCAAGGGAACAACAGTTCACAATTGGCAGCGAGAGCCTAGAAATTGTGACGGAATACGTCTACTTAGGGCAGGTAGTGACAGCTGATCCGGATCATGAGAGGGAGATAACTAGAAGGATAAGAATGGGGTGGAGCGCATATGAAAAATTCTCGCAGGTCATGAGTGGCAGTTTACCAATTTCCCTCAAGAGGAAAGTGTACAACAGCATAATCTTACCGGTACTCACCTACGGGGCAGAAACGTGGAGGCTAACGAAAAGAGTTCAGCTTAAGTTAAGGACAACGCAGCGAGCCATGGAAAGAAAAATGATAGGTGTAACGTTAAGAGATCGGAAGCGGGCCGAGTGGGTGAGGGAACAAACACGGGTTAATGACATCCTAGTCGAAATCAAGAGAAAGAAATGGGCTTGGGCAGGGCATGTAATGCGAAGGCAAGATAACCGCTGGTCTTTAAGGGTAACGGAGTGGGTTCCAAGAGAAAGTAAGCGTAGCAGGGGGCGGCAGAAGGTTAGATGGGCGGATGAGATTAAGAAGTTTGCAGGCAAAGGGTGGATGCAGCTGGCAAAGGATAGGGTTAATTGGAGAGACATGGGAGAGGCCTTTGCCCTGCAGTGGGTGTACTAAGGCTGATGATGATGATGATGATGAATTTCCACTTCACCGCTTTTATGCTACCTCCGTTCTTTAGAGCATGCTCGATTCTCTCCATATTAAACTTCCATATGTCCGCTACCTTGCGCTTATTTATTAACTTCGATAGCTCTCCTAGTTCTATTCTGTCTTTAGGGTTAGAGGCCCTCATGCTCTGAAGTTTCTTAAACAGATCTTTAGTCTCCTTAGATAGCTTTCCAGTATCCTGCCGAACCGTCCTACCGCCAACTTCTACTGCGCTACGCATTTATAGCTGTCAGATTATCGTTCACTGTATCAACGTTAAGATCGTCTTCCTCAGTTAGAGCTGAATATCTATTCTGCAGCGATATCCTGAATTCCTCTATTTCCCTCTTACCACTTTTCATTAATGGACCTCCTCTTTACTAGCTTCTAGCGTCATAGTCTCTTACTCAAGTGCCTCTGGCGTCCCGCAAAGGGAAGATGTCGCCGGAGATAGTGGCCCTCTGGAGACGCTCAGCGCACTGTCACAGTGTGGCAGCTGGCATAACCAGCTAGAAAATGACCCTGCGGCCACTTCGCCTTGCCTTTGTTCAAATTTCTGTGAAAACGTCTGGAATTATTAGAAGCCATCCATTATTTTCATTTGCTGCGCATGTGCGATAGATGCATTTCGAAAAAGTTTTTCCAAAGCATTGGAGACTGAGATTTGTCTAAAACAATCGGCATCACCTTGACCGCCGCGCTTGCATAGCGCATCAGCCCAACTGTTATTGGCAGCAGTGCACATCTTGACACAGTCACTAACGTTTCCTGCACTTTGCAGCTACAAATCCGGCATTTCATCGACCCAAGTTCCCGGGATCAGCTGTTCGCCGTAACCGGACACGCGCCAGATCTGACACGCGCCAGATCACCGCCCTGAAGGATCGCGGACCTATCAGTAGCTCCTGCGCCTGCGCCAACTGCTGACCCGCCACCTGGATCACCGTTAAATAGCTGCAGCACGTCGTACGGCACCGTAGTTTGGCAGCAGTGCACATCTTGACACAGTCACTAACGTTTCCTGCACTTTGCAGGTAAGCTGAATCTTTCTAGGCACTCTGTCCGTGGTTTTTGCATGTTTGCACTGCTGCCAAATAGTTTCATGCTCTGCACGTATTTCTTTGTACAATCGTAAACCATCTTAGCGCGAGAGTAGTGAATTTTTCATTGGTGCTTCCAAGTGTGCATCGTTTTCTTTTTTCTTTTTTTTTTCTCGTCATCTGCTGTGAACCATGCCTAGCGAACTTGAGAAATTACGGGATGAATTAAGGAAAGAACTTGCGAAGGACATTGCGGCATTGCGAAGCGTTCTTGAAAGTGACTTGAGGAAGGAGCTGCGAGAAGTTTCACAGAGTATAGATTACTGTAGCAAGCAATACGATGACATGGTCAATGAGTGTGCTGCGCTGAAGGCAGAAAACAAATCCTTCAGGGCTGAAAATGCCGCGTTGACCTCTGACCGTAATGCGCTACAAAGTCAAGTGTCTGACCGTGAACTAAGGCTCAACAGCTTGGAACAATATTCCAGGAACCGAAACGTAGAGATCACTGGCCTGCCGGTAACCGAGAAGGAAAACCTTCCTGAGGTTATTGAGAGGATCGGGGAGGTTTTGAATGTACCCGTCACATCCGACGACATTGAAGTGTGCCACCGTGTGCCTACTAAAACCTCTTCGTGCCAGAACATAGTGCTACAGTTTCATAAACGCTCAAAACGCGACGCCTTCCTTGAAAAAGCCAGAAAACAAAGAATTACCACAAGCGATCTTGGGCACCCTGATGAAGATGCAAATCCTGTCTATATAAATGAGCACCTGTGCCCTTCACTCAAGAAGCTGATGGGACTCACTGTTGCTCGTAAGAAAGATAAGCAATGGAAGTTTGCGTGGACGAGGAATGGCCGCATCTTTGCTAAGAAGGATGTAACTTCGTCAGTGGTCCGGATCGATTGCGTCAATGACCTGGAAAAGATAGTCTAAAGATTTCGTGCGCCTACTGAGATTTCCCTTTTGATTAGGCATGGCTTCCCAGTTCTTTCTACCTGCAGATATCAATAGCCTTTTTGCAAAAAACAAAAAAGTAACGTCATTCTTTCATCTTAACGCACAATCTCTGCGCAGTAAAGAGGATGAAATAATCGCATTTCTTGGCTTGTTTGATTTCGAGTTTGACATAATATTTTTCACTGAGACCTGGTACCGAACTGATCATGAAGCCCTTATCATGCCGCATTATAACTCATACGTGCTAAACCGCCCAAACAAAAAAGGCGGTGGAGTAATGATAGCTGCAAAGGAATCCGTTCGGTGTTCAGTTCTTCCTGACTTTACTAAATCATGTGAAGATTTTGAAATACTTTCTCTAAAGGCTGGGCAGAACATTTTTTCTGTTTTGTACAGACCTCCATGTGGTAGCATCCCAAACTTTCTTTCATTTCTTGACACTTTTTTAACATGGATAACAGAAAACAGATTTTACTTAGTCCTTGGCGGCGACATCAGCATAGACTTTTCTACACCCTCAACTTAGCAGCGTCAAATAAATAACCTGTTAGACTGTAACGGTTTCATTAATGCCATCATTGATCCAACACGCCTGTCCACATCGACTGCAACTTCAATAGATGCTTTCATTACAAATTTGCATGACAAGTCAATCGTGTCTGGCGTTATCTCTGGCCAGGTTAGTGATCACCTACCGATTTTTTACTTCATAGATATTCGTATAACAAAGTCCAATAAAACTACTCCGCAACAGCGACAGTTAGTGAATAAGGATACCTTGACACGCTTTCGGTCTAGACTTGAGCAAATAGACTGGAGTCCAGTTTATGAGGTTACAGATCCTGACAAAGCATATGATATATTTATAAGCATCATAAAACCGGTATATATTGAATGCTTCCCATATCGAAGCACCAGAAAACCACAGAGTGCTCGTAAGCCATGGATAAACAAAGAATGCTTAAAGATGATAAAACACAAAAACTACCTTTATAATTGTTTCATTAAGAATAGAAGCACTGATGACTTTCTTATATTTAAGGCGTACAGAAACAAGGTGACATCATTTCTGCGTCAGGCAAAGAAAGAGTACTTCCATAATCTATTCAACAAGGATGTTCTGAAGCGAAGTGATAAGGTATGGAAACAACTTAATACCATTATTAACCCATCCAAGAGCATTAATGAACTGGAAGTCATGATAGATGATGAGACGTTATCAGGAAAAAAGCTGGCTGATTCTTTTAACGATTTCTTTGTGTCTGTTGCGCATACTATTCACGACCCTACCTGCATGAGATATCTTGGTCAAACTCGTTTACCGCTTTCCTGGCTCCAACAGACCAAAACGAGATTATGCGATGCTTTAATAGCCTCAAAAATAGCAAGTCGAAGGACGTGGATGCGTTCCAGATCCTACCGTTCAAACATGCAATTGATGTCCTTTGTCCTATCTTAGACCATGTCTTTAACTGCTGTTTCGCCCAGGGCACCTTTCCTAGTAGGATGCAAACTGCAAGGGTCATCGTAATTCATAAAGGAGGGGATACTAACAATTTATCCAATTACCGTCCGATATCTATACTCCCGTTATTTTCCATATGTTTAGAAAAGCTGTTACATAGCAGGATTCTAGGTTTTTGCGAAAAGCATAAGTTGATCACACCCAGTCAGCATGGATTTAGGAAATTACACTCCACTGAGACCACTCTTCTTACACAGAAGGAGCTGATTTTAGAATCTTTCGAACACAATGAACTAACACTAGGCATTTTTCTAGATTTTTCTAAGGCGTTCGATCGCGTTAATCACGAAACCTTATTACTAAAACTAGACAGATATGGCTTCCGAGGTTGTTTTTATAGTATCATTAAATCATATTTAGAGGCCCGTTTTCAGCAGGTTGTGATTGATAACACACTATCTGACCCCAAGCATATTGCTGCCGGCGTACCCCAGGGTAGCATACTCGGACCGCTACTTTTTAATCTCTACATTAATGATATTGTAAACATTGACCCTAACACAACTTTTGTTATCTACGCTGATGACACCAGCCTATTTTTCAGGGCACCATGTGTATCGAGTCTGGAAGTAAATCCTACGAGGTGCCTACGTTCGCTACACCACTGGTCACTTTCCAATTCGCTGAATATCAATATAAGCAAAACAAAAGCTGTGCTTTTTAGACCCCGTAATAAGTCTGTTTCTGAGTTAACGTTATCGATCGGTTCATCAAAAATACACGTCTCCTCTTCCGTTAAAAGCCTTGGTGTCACATTCCACGAGAACTTATCTTGGGATGTTCATGTTGATAATACAGTTGCCAAAATTTCAAGAGTAGTAGGTATCCTGTCCAAGTTTCGGTACTACTTTCCACAATGCATAAAAAAACTTTTGTACGACTCTTTGTTCACCAGTGTTATAACTTATTGTTTCTTAGTCTGGGGTACAACCACTGTCTCCAATATTACAAAACTCTATGCACTACAGAAAAAAGCAGTTCGTGCAATTAACAACATCCCAAATGATGTACACACGAAACCTGTCTTTGAGGCATTACACATTGTACCTATTGTGCAATTGTACTCTGTCATGCTCCGCAAAAAGTACACATCAAATATTAATCAAGGAACTGCATTTCTCGCTGATTTGTCTCGACTAACATGCAGAGAACACCCCTACAATACGCGCATCGAAGACAACTGGTATTTACCGCGAACGCGAACTAACTACGGCAGACAAATGCTGTCCTATAATATCCCGTCCATTTTAAACAATTTGTGAAAAACTGTAATTAGTGAAGAGTAACAGCATATAGTTTCTTTCTTTAGTGTGCTAACTCAGCCTGCTTTTATGCCTTCCCTCTTTACGTGATATGTTTGATGGTTATGTGTTTTTTGATGCCCTGAACGTGTTTTATTGTCGATGCAATGTGCTTTTGTTTTAAATATGTCACAGGCATAACATATAATGTACCGTTGTGTGATTGTGGGTTTTTGTGCACAGTGTAGTTGCTGTAGGGGGCGGGGATTTCCGTCAAGCCTCTATAGGCTTTTTGTCCCCGCTCCCCACATCCTTGATGTGAAATAAACCTGATTGATTGATTGATGTTGAGTTTTCAGTGCGTTAACATTAGGAGGGCCATCAAGGCGAGAACTCTCCAGCGTCGTCGGCACCAGTGTCTGTGTGGTGCTCTCACCTGCTAGATGCTGTTTAGTGTTAGCATGCCTTTGTCAACCATTCCTTTCCACTTATAGGGGAGAGCAGGCAGATCCCCTACGAAAAATGGATCGAACAAAATCCAAAAAACAAAGAAGGAAGCGGATAAGACAACAAGCCTACGTGTTAAATATAAAGCCCTGCACTAGATGTGCAGAAAGGAGGCTTGAGGGAGCTCTTCCCTCTCTCATATTCGGCAAAAGCAATCTGGGTCTCACATGCCTCACAGGTGGTTTTGTTTTAAACAGCCACCTGCCAGCGCAATGGCACATCGCTTAGCCACCGCGGTACTGTGCTGGTAGTGGCATGAGGACTCGCCGCCAACTCACAGTGTAATACATTTTGTACATGTTTGCAATCGGATTAGTAGTAGTAGTAGTGTTTTTATTTGACCATATAATACCCTATGCCCTCAAGGCGAGGCTAAAGGAGGAAGACGAAGCAAGCCTCCTGACGGGGCCTGTACCCCGAATAATACATCCAACATGGTGGCCGAATGAAGAAAAAAGCGCAAAACAATGAACAATAATTATCACAATACAAATATTGAATACTAAAAAGATGCAGGAATAGAGCAGATTGCGGGATTTAATGCAATAGATTCGGGCACAGAACACAACCATAATCTAAATAGATCTGCGAGTGAAAGAAGCATGCTATCGCATTTCCACCACATCACTCCCCTATTTTTTCCCTATTGCAGCGCCGCAAGCAAGAGAGGCAGAATGTCTAAGATTATTAAAGAAACCTGTTTCATCGAAGTTGTGGTTAATGCCCAGCTGATAGTCGCTCAGCCATTGCTTGGGATCCTCTTGAGAGGAGGAAGCACCAGAGCTTTCAATAGTACCCCCTTCCCCGTGAATGAGTCCAGTTTGAATCCCATTGCTCTTCTTAAACCTCTCACGCCATCCTCGTCAGTAATTAAAGTCAGGCAACCTAAACGCAGCGCAAAATAATTTATCTCACTAAATATGCGCATTTTCGACTGAAACGCACAATTCGCAGACCATTTGAAAGAGCGGTAATTTGCGTATCCCTACATCACCCAGGCAGCTAGCAGTCTCGTCATTAACGACAGCACCACTTGCGCTCACGTTTCAGAACAACATTATCAAGACTGACTTTAGTTCTTCGACATTTTCGGCAGTGGTTGACGCTACGATGCAGATTTTGAGCCGTTTGTCACAGTCCTTTAGTATCGATGGAACTGTCGATCTGGAGAGGCTTAGGCCGACTTTAACTTTAGCACAGGTCGATACTACTTGGACTGATCGATGTGTCTTTGCCACTTATATTCACGGATATATCGTTTTGTGCCTGTATTTATCTTTGTTCTTTTACGTTTCACTCCCGTCATGCCTGTCTACCGTTGAGTCCTATAGGATCTTGAGTCCTCATTTTTTTTGCCATCTACTCTTTATGAAAGGTAATACTCAAAGCAAGGGAGTTAAGTCAGCAGGACTATGTGCAGAAGACCGTTGAGCAACCCCTCCTGTATGAAACAAACCCTAGTAGACCGACTGCCTAAGTCGCAGGCCTTGTCAATGTTGCGTTCCTACCCCGAAGCTTCGCCAACAAGCGGACCACTAGGATATGAAAAGGCAAAGGGAAAAGCGTAAGGGCAAAATGTGGCACCTAGGCGGCGCAGCAGCGACGAAAACCAGATGCCCTAGAGGTGGACGCTGAAGAGGGAAGCGCGCCCAGAGCGGGACACGTGGTCCCGATTGTGTGCTGTCTCCTTTCTGTTGTGGCTGTGGTTTGAGACTTTGTGCTGTAACATCGACCAAAGAGCGCTGACAGCTTCATGGAGTAGACATTGTAAGGTGCTAGTGGGTAGAAGGAAGACAACTTCTGTAGTACTCCTCCTTTCGTGCACTTTTCGGTTTCTTGTCAATTCTTTCTGTGCCCTCCTTTACTAAGCAAACTTTATCACTGCCAGATCTTTTTCGCTTAGCTGACCTTCAGTTGCTATACGCTCCTCAGATCTCTTGCGTATTTTTTCTGTTTGCTGGCCTCATTCGCGACCCTCCAAGAATCTTCACCAATGAAGCCATGAGCATGGAACGTTCATTGCAAGAACGAAGGACACAATTTGGCCGTCAGAGAAATGTAGCGGCTACTCGCTGCTCCATGTCCGTGCCCGCCCCCGGAGACGAAGCGCTGCCTAAGCTTATGCGGAGCATTGTCCGCGAAGAACTGCGCGACCTCCGCTTGGGTGCTCCGTCTTCAACGATTGCTTCGGCAAGGAACGTTGTCCGCGATAGGATCCGGTAACAGTCTAGCCAGCACCGCTGCCAGAGCCGTAGGTCATCTCTTATAGCGTTGCCTTACGCCGACCTGCCCTCGCGCCGCAAGTTTCCGCCCCGTCTCTGGACCACCCCACCCTTTCCTGCGCCCCGTTGAGCAGCAACAGGCCCTGTGCCCTGCTACAATAAATGCAGACGGGTGGCGGACATCCAACAATCGAACGCTCTTCTACAACTGCGGGGAGAAGAGCCATATTCTTAGGAATTTCCGTACCGGAGGATGAGATCGAGGGAATTCCCACCGGATGTGCCTCGACCCCGCAGGTGGCTGTTTAAAACAGAACCACCTGTGAGGCATGTGATACCCAGATTGCTCTTGCCGAGTAATGAGAGAGGGAAGAGCTTTCTTAAGCCTCCATTCTGCACATCTAGTGCAGGGCTTTACATTTTGCACGTAGGCTTGCTGTTGTCTGATCCGCTTCCTTCTTTCTCTTCTTGGCTTTTGTTCGATTCATTGTTCGTAGGGGATCTGCCTCCTAATTGTTGAAAAAGGCATGCTAACCCTAAACAGCACCTAGCAGGTGAGAGTGTCACACAGACCCTGGTGCCGACGACACTGGACAGTCCTCGCCTTGATGGCCCTCCAAATGTTAACGCACTGAAAACTCAACATGGAGACAATAACAGTTGGGCAGATGCGCTATGCAAGAGCGGCTGTCGAGGTGATGCCGATTGTTTTAGACAAATATCAGTCTCCAATGCTTTGGAGAAACTTCTTCCAAATGTATCTACCGCACATGCGAACAGATAAATATATTGGATGGCTTCTAATATTTTCAGAAGTTTTCAGAGAAATTTGACCAAAGGCAAGGCGAAGTGGCCGCAGGGTCATTTTCTAGCTGGTAATGCCTGCTGCCACCCTGTGACAGTGCGCTGCGCGTCTCACGAGGGCCACTATCTCCGGCGACATCTTCCCTTTGTGGGACCCCAGAGGCACTTGAGTAAGAGACTCTGACGCTAGAAGCTAGTAAAGAGGAAGTCCATTAACGAGCAAGGGGTAAGAGGGCAAATACAGGAATTCATGACATCGCTGCAGAATAGATATTCAGCTCTAACTGAGCAAGGCGATCTTAATGTTGATACAGTGAACGATAATCTGACAGCTATAAATGCGTAGTGCGCAGTAGAAGTTGGCGGTAGGACGGTTCGACAGGATATTGGCAAGCTATCTCAGCAGACCAAAGATCTGATTAAGAAACTTCAGAGCATGAAGGCGTCTAACCTTAAAGACAGAACAGAACCAGCAGAGCTATCGAAGTTAATAAATAAGCGCAAGGTAGCGGACATATGGAAGTTTAATATGGAGAGAATCGAGCATGCTCTAAAGAACGGAGGTAGCATAAAAGCGGTGAAGTGGAAACTAAGCATAGGTAAAAACCACATATATGCGTTAAGAGCCAAGGAGGGCAACGTCATTAGCAATATGGATAAGATACTTAAAGTAGCCGAGCAGTTATATACAAATGTATACAGTAGCAATGCAATCAAAACGTAAATGATGCAGACAGTAGCGCACAGCAATGCGTCATCCCACCAGTAATGAAACAGAAAATGTAATAAAGCCTTAGCAGAAATTCAAAGGGGAAAAGCGGCTGGTGAGGATCAGGTAAAAGCACATCTGTTGAAATACGGAGGGGAGATTCTGCTAGAAAAACTAGCCACCCAGTATATGCAATGCCTTATGACCTCCACCGTACCTGAAGCTTGGAAGAACACAAATATAATCTTAATTCTTAAGAAAGGAGACGCCAAGGACTTGAAAAATTACAGACCGATCAGCTTACTGTCCGTTGCTTACAAGGTATTTACGTATTTACTAAGGTAATTGCTATAGGTCGGGTATCGACAGCCAAGGCCCATTCGGGGTCCGAAGGCCGACAGCGTGGTCACCAGATTTATTCGCATGCCGACAAGCATTCAAATGCTAAAACACACCCCAGAAGAAGGACATGGGCGCCGGCCTGAAAAGAAAACACCCAAGCCGATACGAGGTTTGGGGGAAGAAGGGGAATGCCGCAAGCGCCGAAAGGAGGGCGGTGGAGACAATCCAGTCGAGAAAGAAGAATCGACCGAATGGACGCGAAAAAAAACACGACAAAATTAGTCAGGAAGCTGTGCGAGGAAGGCCCGAGACGACACCACTCGGCGGTCGGTCCTTCGGCCCCCCAAGCGCCCAAGCCATTGGGGAGGAGCTGAGCCTGAAATAACGGTGAACACGGAAGTCCCTGCGCTTCTCCTGACGAAGACTCCGGCGTAAGGCTGCTGCGCCTAAGCTTGGGCACACCAGTCTGTGCATCACGTAGTCTATATTATGCAATTCCTCAATATATCTCTTTCGCAGCAACTGTGTCAAATAGTGTTTGTTTGCCTATTCGTTGCTCTTTGGACCCGCGCAATGTGTGAGGTCGTCACAGTTCCATTTCCCCTGAAGATACATCTTCCTGCCAGATATGACGACTGGAGTTCAGGGGCTTTGTGATGGCATAATTGGAGCGACGAAAGCATACTACTGACCTGCCATTGTACAACTCTACATTTACTGCGCCGAGAATAAGCAGCCCAATACAGTAGATCTCTATGGTGTGTGAGAGAATTTAATATTGCATGGTATGCTGAGACTAACACCTTAACGGATCAGGACTCAGAACGAGATAGGTGCTCGGAAGTGGCGCTCTGCTATAAAGGGTTCCACAATGTCTAGAAGGTGCAATCGACCTAAAGAGCGCCTGTAAAAAACGTCGATAAAGAAGCCGACTTGGAGGAGCAGCTAAGCAAAGAGGCAGTTTTAGACGGGGCACGGACCACACAGTAACACGTCAATTTGTCGAGCAGCGAAGACTCCACCATGAAAATTTTGGTCAGCACAAAGAGTACCATCAGAACTTTCATGGTGCGAGGCATGCTACAGATCGCATTGTAGTTTCTACTGCGGTAATGCGATGCTTGAAACCGACTTGAGTTTAGACCTTTGCGAACGCCGACGGGGGAGTGGAGGAAGAAGAGCACAACTGCTGCGGGGAGGAGGGAATCAGAGATTCACGCCATACGTGACGTCACAGGTGGCGCAGCCAGTCAGAAAGCGCTCGTCCGATAGGTGACTTATACCCCTGTCACACGGGACTTCTTCTCGACCTTTGCCGTAAAGTTGTCTTATTGCACTAAAGGAGGAAAACCGAAAAGGAGCAGCGACGCTGCTACACGGCAAATCCAAAGGAGCTAGAACGCGGCCTCCGTGAATGCCAAAAGTCACCGCTGTGTGTGAAGCGGCGCTAGTAACATTATGAAATTAAAGCAGACAGTAGCACTTCAGCTAAGAGTGCTTTCGTTTATGTTGGAAAAAGTAGCTATCACGATAATAAACGAGCGTTCTGACGGTGAGAAACTGATATTTTGAAACAAAGTTTCTTTTTTTTTGTCATCGTTTTCGGGCCGACCACGGTAGGCGCACTTTTCCGTTCGGCTCCTCGTTGTGTGCGAGAAGCGTGCTTTGTTGCTTGTGTCTTAGCGCACACAATCAAACTCAAAACACGCACACAACAAACAGCAAACGAAGAAAAAACAGCAAAGCAAGAAGCGCAAGCACGTGTGTGTCGATGCGGCTGCTGAAAAGCGTTCAAGTCCTTTCTTAGCAGTGTGGATGTCTTTAGTCATAGCCTCCTCTACGGTTAAGTGCACTGTAACGCAAAATTAACCATTGAATAAGATAAATTAGATATTTTTTTACGGTTTCAAAACTAAAAATTGCGTCAATTTTTTATTCTTTGAGCTCGCTAGCTGGCGCTGCCGTCTGGGTTGCTCCTTTAAGCAACTTTAAGGCCGCTTACGGCCGCCTTTATTGCTACGGACCTTTATCGCAAAGGTCTCGACGCTTTGCCGTGTAGATGCGCGTCACGCGCCATTGGGGCAAAGGACCTTAATTTCTAAGGCCTTACAAGTGCCCGTGTGACAGGGGTATTAGAGGCTGCTTCGCCTTACTTCACCGCAGCTGTCGTACCGAGTAGAGAGGGGAACCTCGCCTCGCTTAGCATTCGCAGATAGTGTTTGAACACGTTCTGCCGTGGCTCTGCTTCTCGGGTTAGGTTTGTTACGTTGGGGCATCCCAACCTGGCACCACTGTTGCGCAGATCTGAGTTATGAGGCAGTCAAGGCGACGTTGAGTCAAAGAAACGTTTACGTGCACGATATACAAAGGCGTTTCATATACGGCGCAGGGGCGAGGGCACAACGGGATCGCACAAGGAAGCTCCGCCCTTTGTTCAGCGCGGCTCGGTTTTTATAGTCTCCGGGATCGTTGCAAGAGCCAGCCTTTCAAAACCTACAATCATGTCACGCCACTGGTCACGCTTTGGATTAGACGAATGGCCCAGAGGGGCTCGGCTTTTCAAAGTTTGCAGCCGGGAAACGGCTGCCGGCGAAGCGTCGGTTGAGTCTAGCTGTGCTAGCAAGAGGGAGGGGTGCCGTCCCAACCTCCGAGGGGGAGCTTCCTAACCCGCCGGAGCACGGCGGCTTATTGGCCGCGGCCATGGTAGCTGCGCGACGTCTGAAAGAATCTAACCAATAACCATCTCCCAACATGTATACGCAAATGCGAGCGACGGAGGAGGATGCGCGCATGAAAAAGAAGCCGGGAAGGGCTCGCCACCTTTCGTGCGTGATTGTGGGTCCTCTGGTGCTTGTATAAGTGTATTATTTGTCTCAAGTGTTCATGACAACACAATGCAGTGATTCAACACGTTGAGGTCCTCTCTTTGGAAGATGTTTCAGAGCTCCTTTAAAGTTCTGACAACTTAGTCTGGACCAACGATCCGCACCGCCGGTCGACATGTGACGCTGATCGGTGGCTGCACGTGCCGGATACAGATCCGCGGTCTCGCTTTAACTGGCAGCTTTGCCGTATTTCACGAATGCTCAAAAGATCTGATTCTCGGCATGGATCTTCTTCAGGAATATGGTGCAGTCATCGACGTTCGGGAGCTCATGGTATCGTTTTCCGCCCAACGAACCGCTTATACCGACACCGAGCCCCGCAGAGCACAGTTAAGCGTACGTGTGGGCCGCATAACGATCCCTCTGCGAACGAGCGACTTCGGCACAGTTGAGTGTAATCATAGCACCGGATATGGTGGCATCGCTGGCTCAGCGAACATGTCGCTGCTACTCTCTCGACAATTTTGTGTAGCTCGATGCCTTGGAGCAGTTGCCAATGGTCACACCGACATCTTAGTGACAAACTTTACCTTTGAGCCATAATGTTTGAAGGGGCAGGCGGCGGTCACTTATTTTGAAGAACGTGAAGAGCGTACCGGCCAGTGCTCTTTTTTCAACACATAGGACTCCGACGAGGCAAAGGCTACAGCCATTAAGACCGACGTGAACACGTACTTCTTCACAAGTCAGATACGCTCCGTGCAAAGCCTTATATGTTAATTCCGCGGTTGTTTTGCGTCACTTTCCAAGGTCCGACAGACGCCGCTCACCAAGTACCGAATAATAGTTGCCAACTACCAAAGACCACCACATCAGCGCATTTATCGGCAGTCTTCAAAATTACGTGATGCCTCAGCTTCCAAGGTAGAGAAACGGTCCAGGACGACGTTATACAATCGTCGACGAGCACCTGGGCACCGCTTGTCGTCGTCGCGAAGGTGGCGCGCTAAGGTTCTGCGTGGATTACAGACGCTTCAACAATGTCACGAAAAGGATGTGTACTCCCTGCCGCGCATTGATGACTTCGTAGACCGTCTCCACCGTGCCTCCTATTTTTCGTCACCTGGGACTGCCTTTTTACAGCTGATGGTTTGTATAAGTTTAACGTGCTTCATTTTGGCATGTGCTCGGCCCCTGCCACATGCGAACGAAGGATGGACACGGCGCTGTCTGAGAAAAATGTATTTTTAGGAAAAGAAATGGCACAGTAACTGTCTCACTTATCTCGGTCGACACACTAACCGCGCCGTAAGAGAAAGGATAAAGGAGAGAAAAATGGCAGCGGTGGCGTAGAGATAGGGCGGCCGCCTCACGTACAAAAGGACCGGGGTTCGAATCTTGGTGCCGCGCACTTCTCCACCGGGTTAAAAAAAATCGCGGCTCGATGGAATTGCATAACCAGGCCTAGAGTGCGGCCTGATGTCGGCGACCAGAACCGACAACGCACTTCCTCACCAGAACAGTATTTGGCCACCCTGGTGTAGTACTTGGCCACAGCCTTCTACAAAAAACCTATAACACCTCGGCCCTCAGTCCCCAGCGGCTGCGGAGCAACTGAACACGGCGGGGGTCAGACCTGTGACCCAGCGGAGGGTGCTAAGAATTTCTGGCACCGGACAGGCCACCATTGAAATGTGAACCTGGCAACGTTTAACGTTAGAACTTTACCTAATGAGGCTAACCAAGCAGTGCTGTCCGAGGAACTATCGGGATATAAATGGGATCTCATAGGGCTTAGTGAAGTTAGGAGGAAAGGCTAGGCGTACAGAATACTAAAGGACGGACTCATACTGTGCTTTCGCGTATAGCGGTTAGGCGAGAACTAGCTTTGCGATTCCTCATTAATAAGGATATAGCTGGCAACGTAGAGGAGCTCTATAGTATTAACGAGAAGGTAGCAGCTATTGTAATGAGCCTCAATAAAAGGTATAAGCTGAAAGTGGTGCCGGCCTACGCGCCTAATTGAGCCATAATGACCAGAACGTTCAATGCTTCTATCAAGACGTGGAATCGGCTATTAATAAATTAAAATCACACCACATTGTACTGCTGGGCACTTCAATGCGAAGGCGGGCAAGAAGCAGGCTGGCGACCACGCGGTAGGCGACAATGGGATAGCTTCTAAAAATAGCAGGGGAAAGTTATTAGTCGATTTCGCAGATAGAAATAATTTACGTATCATGAATACCTTCTTCCGCAAACGACAGAACAGGAAGTGGACCTGCAAGAGAACCAATGGTGAGACTAAAAACGAAATCGACTTCATACTATGCGCTCAACCTGGCATCGTTCAGGATGTGGCCGTCCTCGGAAAGGTGCGTTGTAGCGACCACAGAATGGTAAGGTCTCGAATTAGCTTAGACTTGAAGAGGGAACGTAAAAAGCTAGTGAAAAGGAAATGCATTTAACGAGTTAGCGGTAAGAGGAAAAATACAGGAAATCGGGATATCGCTGCAGGACAGATATCCAGCCTTAAATGAGGAAGATGATCTTGACGTTCATACAATGAACGATAATCTGATTGGTATCATTACGGAGTGCGCAGCAGAATTAAGCGGTAGGACGGTTCGACAGGATACTGGCAAGCTATCTGAGGTGACGAAAGGTCTCATTAAGAAACGCCAAAGCATGAGGGCGTCTAACCCTACCGACAGAACAGAACTGGCAAAGCTATCAAAAATAATAAGCTCTAGGTAGCCGACATAAGGAACTTTAAAGGGCCACAGAAAGGGGTGTTTGAGCTTGGCTTTAAAATGCTTGCGCTATGCAGACTACAGGTGACCGAGCGTCTATGCCGCGTACGAGACCTCAGAAGCGGGCGGGAAATTTACAATACATTTTTAAAAATTCCCGCTTTCGCACCTAGCGGCGACGCATGGTGCCGGGCTTTCGCACGAAAACCGGGCAGACGACGTCACGTCTTGCACATGACGTCATCGGAGGGGTGGGGGAGGTTAGCATTGGTTCACAGCGCCAAATTCTATCAGACATCACGCGCTACCACGGCCACTCCGCGCGCGCGGCAGCTGGTGGAGATAGGGGAGGGGCCGAGTGAGTGGGGCCTAGGGCGCCTGGATGCCCGCTAGCCTCCGCTTTCGGCGCTGGCATCGAGGCACCCTAGTGGGGCCGGCGGAGGAGCGCCGCCGTTTTGGCGTGCGAGAGGAAAGGGAAAGGCGAAGATGCGGAAGTTCAAATTTTGTCTGCATATAACTCAGCTTCCACAAAACGCATTAAAATAATTCTTGCTGGGGGGTAATTATGAACCGTCGTCTTTTAACATCACAGACATATCGCACGTTTACTGAGACCCCCTTTCTGGGTCCTTTTAATATGGAGACAATCGAGCATGCTCTAAGGAACGGAGGTAGCCTAAAAGCGGTGAAGACGAAACTAGGAATAGGTAAAAACCAGATATCTGCGTTAGTAGACCAGGAGGGAAATGTCACTGGCAATATGGATAAGATAGTTAAAGTAGCCGAAGAGTTCTACACAAATTTGTGCTGCAGCCAATGTAATCAGAACGTTATTGAGAGAGACTGTAGTGCACAGCAATGCGTCATCCTGCCACTAACGAAGGAGGAAGTAAAGAAAGGCTCAGGAGCAATGGCAAGAGGAAAAACAGCCAGGGAGGATCAGGTAACAGCAGATCTGTTAAGCGACTAAGGGGACATCGTGCTAGAAAAACTAGCCACCCTGTATACACAATCCCTTATGACCTCAACCGCACCAGAAGCTTGGAATAATGCAAACATTATCTTAATTCATAAGAAAGGAGACGCCAAGGACTTCAAAAATTTCATACCGATCAGCTTACTATCCGTTGCTTAGAAGGTATTTACTAAGGTAATCGCTAATAGATCCAGGGCAACCTTAGACTATAATCAAACAAATTATCAGGAAGGCTTTCGTAAACGATATTCCTCAAAAGATCATATTAACACTATCAATCAAGTGATAGAGAAATGCGAAGAATATAACCAACGTCAATGTACAGCCTTCATTTATTACGAGGAAGTATTCGACTCAGTGAAAACCTGAGCAGTCATACAGGTATTGCGTAATCAGGGTGTAGGAGAGCTTTATGTCAAAATACTGGAAGATATATATATATATATATATATATATATATATATATATATATATATATATATATATATATAGCAACTGTACAGCTACCATGTTCCTCCATAAAGTCCGCAATAAAATTCCAATAAGGAAGAGTGTCACGCCAGGAGACACGATATCGCCAATGCTATTCACCTCCTTTTTACAGGAGGTGTTCCGAGGCATGAATTGGGAACAGTGTGAAATTGCAGTAAATTGAGAATACCTAAATAATCTGCGATTCCCTGATAACATTGCCTTACTGAGTCACTCAGGAGTTGAACTGCAATTCATGATCAATGAGTTAGACAGGCAAAGCTGAACGATGGGTCTAAAAATTAAAATTCAGAAAACCAAAGTAATACTCAACAGTCCAGCAAGGGAACAGCAGTTCGTAATTGGCAGCGAGGGGCTGGAAGTGGTAAAGGAATACGTCGTATACTTAGGGCAGGTAGTGACAGCTGATCCGGATCATGAGAGCGAAACAACTAGAAGGATAAAGATGGGTTGGAGCGGATATGGCAGCTTCTCTCAGATCTTGATTGGTAATTTACCATTATCGCTCAAGAGAAAAGCGGTATCTTAACGGTACTCACCTACGGGGCAGAAACATGGTGGCTAACGAAAAGCGTTCAGCTTGAGTTAAGGACAACGCAGCGAGCCATGGAAAGAAAAATGATAGGCGTTAAGTTAAGAAACCGGAAGCGCGCAGAGTGAGTGAGAGAACAAACGCGGGTTTAATGACATCCATCCTAGTCGAAATCAAGAGAAAGAAATGGGCTTGGGCAGGGCATGTAATGCGAAGGCAAGATAACCGCTGGTCCTTAAGGGTAACGGATTGGATTCCAAGAAAATGTAAGCAAAGCAGGGGGCGGCAGAACGTTAGATGGGCGGATGAGATTAGGAAGTTTGCAGGCAAAGGGTGGATGCAGCTGGAAAAGGACAGGGTTAATTGGAGAGACATGGGAGAGGCCTTTGCTATGCAGTGGGTCTAGTCTGGGTGATGATGATGGAAGAATTAAGAAAGAGCAGCCGTAGTGGAGGTCGCCGGATAATTTAGACCACCTGAACGTGCGTCTCCAACATGCACTGACATCGCACAGCACACGGGGGCCGTTTCCGTTTCACCTGCGTGCTGTCTGGCTAGAAGTGGAAGTCGTGCCTAGTACATCTCGATGACGTCGTGATTTTCTGTGACACGTTCGATGAGCACCTTAGACGTTTGTGCGCTGTTTTTGATGCAGTCCATTGCGCCGGTGTCTTTCGCAAGCCCGAAAAATGTAACTTTGCGTTTAGAGCTGAAGCTTCTTGCGTTTAATGAGCTGAAGCTGAAGGCGCTAGCTCAGACCTCGTAAAGACGACCGCCGTAGCTAAATTCCTCAGACCAGCATAATAAACAGAGCCAGTGTCGTTTTCAGGGCTTCTGCGAATAATATTGGTGGTTTGTTGACACTTTCTCCTAACTCGCTGAGCCCCTGACTCCCCTAACTCCCCTGACGAAGACGCTGAACCGTTCTTTTGAGGCCAAGACCAAGAAAAATCCTTCTCGGAACTCAACATCCTTCTTCAGTGCTCGCCTATATTTGGCCATATGGACGGCGAGAAAGACACGGCACTGCACACAGACGCCAGTAACGTCGGCCTCGGTGCGGTCCTTGTTCGGTGGCAGGACGGTACAGAATGCATGATTGATTTCTTCAGTAGCACTTTGACCCGTTCCGACGTCAGTTATTCCAACACAGAAAACGTGTGCCTCGCGTTGCTGTGGGCAGTCACGAAATGTCGTCACTACTTCATGGCCGCCCGTTTCGGGTCGTCATGCTCGTCACTCTGTTGGCTTGCGAACCTGAACGATCCACTGGGATGGCTTGCTCGTTGAAGCCTTCGGTTACAAAAATTTGATGTTACTATCGTGCACAAGTCCGGCCAGAAACACAGCGATGCTGACTGTCTATGCTGCGCTTCTAATCCGTGCTTTCCTCTGTGCCATCAGCACGCCCACCCTCGCCCGCCAATAGAGGGCTGACTCCGAACTACTGTCCCTCATCGAGTACCTCGAAGTATCAGCTCCATCGCCACCTCGACTCTTGACGTGCGGACTGTCGTCGTTTTGCTTGTGCGATAGTAACATCTACGATAAGAACTAGTGCCCCACGGAAGCAATCAAGCTGCTTGCTGTACCAACAACGCTTCACAGCGAAGTTCTGCATGCGTGTCACGACCACCTTTCTGCGGGCCACGTCGGGCTTTCCCGCACGTAGGCGTGGATGGGGCAAAGTACTACTGGCCTAGGATTGCTTCGGTTGTCCAACGTTAAGTACGAAGCTGCCGTGAGTGGCAGTGCCGCAAGACGACGCTGACGAAACGAGCCGGACTCCTGCAGCCTATCGATCCCACCAAAATCCCTTTTAAACAGGTCGGGATGAACTCATTCGGCCCACTTCCGGTGTCCTCTATGGGTAATCGGTATAGTGTTGTTGCCAGTGACTATCTCAGCTGCTACTATGAGGCCAGGACCCTTCCCCGTTGCACCGCACCCGGAGTTGCAAATTTCTTCATTCACAACATTGTGCTTTGTCACGGTGCCGCAACGCTCGTATTAACTGACAGTGGAACCGCGTTTACGTCAGCACTTACGAGCGAGGTTCTTCAACTCAGTGGAACCAGCCATCGAAAGGCAACAGCTTACCATCCTCAAACAAGCGGACTGACTGGGAGGCTTAACAAGACTGTAGCGTGCAGAATTGCGCCAATAAATTTTAAAGCTGCGCAAAAGACGAGCACATAGGCAACGAGGAACATACAAAACACCACGGGCCCAGACTGCAACCTGTTTATTCCTGAATAGGCAACGAGGTGAGTGACGAGGCGGTCACGTGCTTGGGTTTTTCACCTGATATAGACCCTTTTGCCTTTTCATGAATAAACAGCTGGCAGTCTGCGCCCGTGGTGTTTTCTAAGTTTCTCGTTGCCTATGTTCTCGTCTTTAGCGCAGTTTTAACATTTATGGACGCAAGGCGTTCGAAAATCTCCCGACGATTTCATGTGCACGTTACACTCCTCCCTGCCACTATTACAGTCATCATCATCATCATCATCATTTATTGAACCCTTAAAGATCCCGTCTGGGACATTACATAAGGGGGGGGGGGGGGGAAGACAGTGATGTGAAACGGTCACACAAAGGCATGTAAGCATAAAAAAGCATAACAAGAATAACAAGAATAACAAGTTTGACGTGAAATTAGCGTCAGGTGATTCAAATAGAACAGAATATACATGACAAAGCAGTAGTATATAAATTACACATTAAAAAGTACGGAAATTAAATAAGTGGGAAAACACTTGTGGGGGGGGGGGGGGGTGTCACAATAACACAAGCAGTTCAAATTGCACGCAGAGCATCGCGAGGGAAGTAGCTATAGTTGGATCAAGTGGTCTGTTATTAGCTGCCTAAATCTGGTGGGATTAGTTTCGATGACAACGGTTTCAGGAAGATAGTTCCATTCCTCTATGGCGATGGGAAGGAAAGATTTGTTGAAAGCGTTGGATGAACCATGCAACCGCTGAATGCTGAGGGAGTTGAATAATCGGCGAGATGAGCGTAAGGGAGTGGATAACAAAGTCTGGCGTAGTGCGGGGAAGTTAAAGTATAGTTTGTGGAAAAGACAAAGAATTGATACTTTTCTGCGAAATGCTAATGGTTCAAGGCCGAGAGACGATTTTAGGTTGGTAACGCTGTGTCGAGACGAATACTGCGACGTTATGAAGCGCGCTGCCCAATTCTGGATGGCTTCGAGCAGTTGTATTAAGTAGACCTGGTGAGGGTTCCATATTGCTGAGGCATATTCCACTTTAGCGCGAATGAATGTTTCGTATGCTTGTTGTCTGATTGGTGCAGGGGACATTGATAGTGATCTTCGGATAAAGGCAAGAGCTCTGGAAGTGCTTGCGCAAAGTTTGATAATGTGATCTGACCATGTTAATTTGTTCGTTATTTCGACGCCAAGGTACCTGTAAGAATTCGTTACTGACAGCGCCACAGAGTTCAGGGAATACTGGAAATTAGTAATGGAACGTTTGCGTGATATGTGCATGCATTTACATTTCGAAATATTAAGCTGCATGAGCCAGTCGGAGCACCATTTCTGTATTTTATTTAGGTCGTCCTGTAATAATTCCTGGTCAGTGTTATCAGATATGCGGCGATAAATGACGCAATCATCCGCAAAAAGACGGACAAATGACGAGATTCCAGATGGCTGGTCGTTGATGAAGATTAGGAAGAGCAGCGGAGCAAGGACGGAACCCTGGGGTACACCGGAGATAACTACGGTAGTTGCAGATACGTGATTAGCGATGACGGTGAACTGCGAGCGATTAGTCAAGAAGCAGCGAATCCAGGAAAAGACTAGAGGGTCGAGTGACAGGCATGCGAGTTTACAGATGAGACGTTGGTGAGGAACGCGATCAAATGCTTTAGAGAAATCTAGGTAAATGGCGTCTGTTTGAAATAAAGAATCTAGACTTAGATGAAGATCAGTTGTGAATTCGAAGAGTTGTGTTTCACATGAGAAGCCTGCCCTGAAACCATGCTGCTTGGGAAAGAAAAAAGAGTTTTTATCGAGGTGATCTGCAATATTGGAGTACAGTATATGCTCAAAGAGTTTACACGAGATGCATGTTAATGAAATAGGACGATAATTCGAGGGGTCAGAGCGGTCACCGGTCTTAAAAACGGGCACAACTTTGCTTGTTTTCCAATCGTCCGGAATTTGGCCGGTCTTTAGGGATTGGTCGAAAATGAGCTGTAGGATTTGGCTAGAAAATTCTTTGGTTCCTTTGAGGATTTTGGCAGGTATGTTGTCGGGTCCTGGGGAAGTAGACGGCTTGAGATTTTCGATGAGCTTAGAAATTCCCTCAGATGTGATGGTAACAGGTGGCATTGAATCAAAATTAAGTTGCGGTAAAGTAGTCCTGTTGTCCGGTGGTTCGTGGGTGAACACTGAGGTGAAGTAGGAATTCATAGTATCAGAGCGTTCTGAAAGCGGAACGTGTGTGCCATCTTGTCTTCTCAAAGAAATGTTGTATGAGCTGTTTTTGTTGGGCGTTATCAGATTCGAGAATTTATTTGGGTTAGAGCGCATTATGTCTAGGAGATCATGATTGTAGAATTTTCTTTTAGACGACCGTAATAACTGGGTGTATTCGCGAAGACTGGCGAAGTATTTGTTCCATTTGACAGATGATGTAGAATTTTTGGCATTACGGAAGAGGCGTTTTTTCTTCCGCGATAATTTGCGCAAGGCATTCGAAAACCAAGGCTTAGTGGCGTCGCCGCGGATGCATATGAGTGGTACGTAAGCGTCAATGAGCGACAAAAGTTTGTGCTTAAAAAGGCACCAGTTTTCATTAACGGATCTCGTAGACATGGATAGGAGGAAAGCAGCGAAAAATTGATCGAGGTCGGAGTTCACACTCGCTAAGTCGGCATTACGATAATCGCGGATGTATTTGACGGATGGTTGGTGGGCGGAAATTTCAATGGTTAGGTCGAAAAACAAGAGACTGTGATCACTGAGTCCACTAGATAGCGAAAGTGATTGGATTAATTCTGGACTGGAGACAAGAATGAGGTCAAGGATGTTTGAGCCCCGTGTTGGCTCATGAACTGCTTGGAAGAGGTTGAATGTAAGGACGAGTTCAAGGAAGTCTTTAGATTGGCGAGACGATGCTGTTAAAGCTTCCCAGTCGATATCCGGGTAGTTGAAATCGCCACAGAGTATAAAATTGGCGTGGGGAAGTCGAGAATGCAGGTCTTGAAGCACACAGTGAAGGTCCGTAATGAAAGATTGATCTGTGTCAGGTGCTCGATAGCATGCAATTACTAGGTTTGTACGAGACGGAAGACAGATTTTAAGACATTATTTCGCTGCGGCAATTAATCTCGACTAGAGCGGATGGAATGTTAGATTTGACAAGAGCAAGAATGCCCCCTCCCCTGCGACCTATTCTATCTCGCCTGTAGAAATGAAAGCACCGGTTGTCTTGCAGCAGTTCTGCGTCTTGGATATCAGGTGTTAGCCAAGATTCGGTAAATACCGCAATGTCCGTGTTATGATCTTCAAGGACGGTTTCAACTATTTCTTTTTTTGGCAGGTAACTGCGTATGTTGGTCATCAGGACAGAAGCTTTCTGATAAGTTGTGGTAGGACGCAAGCGTTTGGATGGTTGAACCTGCTGTAAAAACGGGACACATGGCGCCTTGGCTAATCGCTATGGTTTAAGTTCTACAATGGAATCCGTTTCAGCGTTGAAAGTGAACTGCCTTTTGCCGATAAGTAACTTGTCGAAGCGGATCTTAAATGAGGCGTTGCTTTGTTGGCCGTAAGAAAAAAGTTTTTTCCTCGCTTGTCGAACTTTTGCGGAGTAGTCCTCACGAACTGAGAATGAGGTATCTTTAAGTTTATGCCCTGCAACAAGAATTCTTGATTTATCTTTGAAGTGTGCCAGTTTAACAATTATTGGGCGGTTTTTGTCTGTTTGGAAACGGCCCAGTCGGTGCGCGCGTTCGATGTCTTGGCTATCAATAGTAATGTCTAGGTGTTCGGAGCAGAAAGAAATAATATGTGCTTCAGTCTGTGCCCAACTTTCGCTGGGCTCATCCTGAAGACCGAGAAACAATAAGTTCGAGCGGCGCAAGCGGTTTTCAGCGTCGTCGCACTTGTTTGTTAATGCGTTTACGTTTGAAGTAAGTCTGGCCAAGTCGGTGTTATTTACAGATGCAGCAACATTTTCCGGATTAGATTCGACTGTTTTTTCCAGTGTTTCGACCCGCGCTGAAAGACGGCGGACCGAGTCTTCAATGTTTGTTTGAGCAGAACGGATCAAGGCAAGCTCTGCAATTACAGTGCTCTGAGAGGATTCAATGCGTGATATGGCTTCGGAAATTGATTCTAGAGACGGCGGAGCTTTGCTTTCGGTCGGGCCTGGGTTCAATTCGACGTCCCCAGATAACATGAGCAGAAGACAAGTCAGGTGGACGTTGAGGCAGAAGGGGCAAGCAATATACAGCAACCTTTTGCAACAGTCAATGGCGTCAATGGGGCACGACACCGCTAGCAAGAACGGGTCACTAGAGCGGCAGGAAGCGGCACAGGGTGGATAACTAACCTGCAGTAGGTGAAGAAAGGGCGATTGCATGACGAGTTCCGATGCGGTGGCGTGCCCCAAATGGCCCCAGCAATACAGCGGCTTATGTAGGTGGCGGGTTCCGGTGTTCGTGCCCGGTTGCCAGATGACGGGCTGGTCCACCGCTGCAAGCAGCGGATGCAGGTCAGGGTGGTCGTTGTCGAAGAAGTCGTTGTCGGCAGGCAGCCAGGAGGACTCGGTACCGTCATGCGTCGCGAAAAAGCCTGAGCTTTCGGCGCTGATACTTGAAGTGGCGGGAAGCCATATCAGGATAGCCTGCAGTAGGTGAAGAAAGGGCGATTGCATGACGAGTTCCGATGCGGTGGCGTGCCCCAAATGGCCCCAGCAATACAGCGGCTTATGTAGGTGGCGGGTTCCGGTGTTCGTGCCCGGTTGCCAGATGACGGGCTGGTCCACCGCTGCAAGCAGCGGATGCAGGTCAGGGTGGTCGTTGTCGAAGAAGTCGTTGTCGGCAGGCAGCCAGGAGGACTCGGTAGCGTCATGCGTCGCGAAAAAGCCTGAGCTTTCGGCGCTGATACTTGAAGTGGCGGGAAGCCATATCAGGATAGCCTGCAGTAGGTGAAGAAAGGGCGATTGCATGACGAGTTCCGATGCGGTGGCGTGCCCCCTAATGATCCTTCCGCAGGTTCACCTACGGAAACCTTGTTACGACTTTTACTTCCTCTAAATGATCAAGTTTGGTCATCTTTCCAACAGACCGGCGCAACCGAAAGGCCGCGCCGGACATCGGTCCGAAGACCTCACTAAATCATTCAATCGGTAGTAGCGACGGGCGGTGTGTACAAAGGGCAGGGACGTAATCAACGCGAGCTTATGACTCGCGCTTACTGGGAATTCCTCGTTCAAGGGGAACAATTGCAAGCCCCTATCCCAATCACGAAGGAAGTTCCACGGGTTACCCAGTCTTTTCAGACAGGGACAGACAGTCTTTTCAGACATCCTGCTCCCCCTCCCGCTGATCGCGCTTACGACCATCTACAAGCGGCGCTCATTTTGCACGCTGCTCAATCGGAGAAACATCACCTGCAGCACCTGCCTGCGACAGAATAATTCGGTGCCCGCAAGCACACCGAGCTGCTGCGTCGTATGCTGCTCCTGGCTGCAAACCATTCTCCGTCGGTGGACGCACCGTTGCTGCGGCAACTGTTCCTGCGCTGCTTTCCTGGGCGTGTTCGCGATCCTTAGTGTGTCGGCAGAAGACATCGCCTCACTGGCCTAAATGGCTGACCATCTCAAGGACGTCTTGCCTGTGGTTCAGTGTTCCTCAGCTCATGTCTCATCGTCTCGATCAGCCACTGGCGACCGCTTAGACCGATTGCTCGCCTCCATCGCTTGTCGATCTCCAGCCGCGAGATCAACAAGCTGCCTTCCGACAGTACTGTCGTGCGAGCACATCGCGCTGGCGCCTCTTTGAAGTATTGGCATTGGAAGGCACTTCGCAGGGAAGACAGTTGACCGTGGAATCGTCCCCGCTGCTCGTCATACGCTCACTATGATTCTCGAACTCGCCACTGCTCGCAAGCCTGCCACTTCTCAAGCAAACACCGTGTTTGGGATGTGCCGCTGTCCACGGCCCCAGACATTCTCTTCATGGCCGCAGAGCAGCCTGCCAGGAGTCTTCCACGGCTCCCACTGTTGTAAGATGAAAAGCGCAAAAAAACGCAAAGACCGTCCGTGAGTTTTTTTTTTCGCGCTTTTCGTCTTACAATGCATTACCAACTAGCCCGCACCCACACCTTACTAAGCTCCCACTACCTTGCGTTTCCGATCCTGCTGTAAGCCGCAGGTAACGACTACACGAACTGTGGCCACAAAGCCGGCACCTGTTCCATTACTCCTGCCTCTTGCCTTCCCACCATCCCACGCCTTCTCACCGGCTGCGACAACTTCGTATTCCGCCACTCACACTGTTGAGGAGTCGGATGACCCGCCTACAGTAGTAGGCGGGTCGAGCCCTGGGGCCCCTGAGCCGAAGCACAGGTACCTGTTTCGTCTCCATTACCATACGGTGAACATTGTATTGTATTGGATTTTATGGAGCAAAAGCAACTCAGGGTATTATGCGCCAAACACGCGGTAGAATTTCAAAAATCGGGTGTCCTCAGCGACAGTCCTTGTCCGGACGAGGACTCCGAGGACTCCAACAAATCAATCAATCAATCAATCATTCTTTATTTTTCCCAGAAAGAACTGGAATGGTCTCCTGGGCTAAAAGCTGGGTGTGCAGCTTGACGAGGCCCAGGAGACCGTTACATGGCAGAACAGTGAAGTTGAGAAAAAAAAAAATAATGTGAATATAAAGCATTGTACACCATACGCAACATAATACAGTATTGCGGCAACATAATACAGTATGGAATGCACCATATTCGCCAAAATGAGCTAAAAATAGTTAAAAATAGTACAAGTTGACATTAATAACAGTACGAAATTGTAAACAAAGGAAGCACAGTAGAAAAAACTAAGTATAATATCAAAATGTGGTTCACAATGTTATGAAGTACGTGCGCAATTTCTTGGGATTCAGACGAGTTGTGTTTTGGTAGATATTAAGCATTGATGGCAGGTTATGTGCTAATGATTGATGTTTATAATAAGTGCGGAAGTGGGGGATTTCCCAGACATCTTTACTTCTTGTGTGTATATCTGTGCTACGTAGTGTTAAAAATGCCAGAGATGAGAGTAAGTTCTTGACTTCAGTAGAGGAAAAAAAGAATGTTTGGAGTAATCGATATTTGTATAAGTTATCAAAACAAAGACCTCAGGCTTCTTCTCATGCGTGATAAAATGGATGAGGTGCATCACAGAATGCGTCAAAGCAGAGGGTAAGAATTTTTAGACTTAGTGTTTTTGTGGTATTATAATTTGTTTAAGATCGCCACTTCTTTTGGGAAACTAAAAACCGACGAAGTACCTACAAGTGGTTTGTATCCTAAAAGAAAATTGGGGTGAAAGGGAATGCGTTCATTCCAAAATACTGTAATATTTTTTGCTTAGCCGTTCGAGTTGTGTGCACGAGAATAAGATGTGTTTTACTCTAAGCTCGTCTCCACATTTTGCACATAAAAGTTTGTCTTGTCTTGTCAGTAGAAAGATATATGTTAGGTGTGTGTTTCCTATAAGCAGGCGTAAAAAATTACCTGTGTAAAACGTTCCTGATGACTGTATGATCTTCATTCTCCCAGAATAGGTTTTACTAAATGTAGCTAGTTACTTTCTTCTCTATTCTATGTAGACTGCCATTTTTCTTTACCTCTATGTTTTACTAACTTTATGCAGTCGGCATAGGGTGTATTTACCGTCCATACTTCCTTATGGCGAGCTTGAGCACCGCACGCTTAATTTCTCTCTTTGCCGCTAATTCCAACATGGCTTGGTATCCAACAGCGCTTAATTACATGTCCTTGTGTTTCAGCAGTTATGTAGTATATCTTATATTTAACTTTCTCTCACATTTCTGGCCTTCAGTGCTGTGATTACGCTCAGCGAGTCCGTGTAGATAATGCTGTTTTCAAAGTTCATTTTGACTAATTTTGATACAGCCAACGAAACTGCATAACATTGGGCTGAGAAAATTGATGCCCACTGAGGCAACCTGAATACTTTTCCCATTTATCTTGCGCTGCAGCGCTTCCAACGTAAAGTGCTGTTTTAGAACCGTCTGTATGAAATGCTGTGTATTTGCATTTTTCGTCTGCCAGCAAAAATTCTTGTAATATGTGTTCACGTTTTTATAATATTGTGTCAGTGTGTAGTCTCCTACAGCGGGAAAGGTGTACCAAGGTGGCAGTAGTTCGGGTCTCTGGGCAACATCAGGTAGTGTTTCCGGAATACCTAACTCCTGGCAGATTTCTCCAAAACGGAGGATAAGGGGTCTCGTTGCGTTTGGTTTATTACTGAAAAGCTGCTTAGACGGACACCTCGTAACTATGAAGTAGCAGAGATGTTTTGGTAGTGAACGGGTTTTTAGGACGTATGCACGTGTGAGTATGGCTCTTCTATCTGCGAATGGGTGGTTTGTTACATTCTACGTATAGACTATAGGTGACGTCCTGTATGTCCCACTTGCAAGGCACAAACCTGAGTTATGTACTGGATCTCTAAGAGACACGTTTGACGTTGCACCTTTTGACGTGAACTTCGCTAATGCGGAATGCTTAGCGCTGACGATATCTTGTGGTGCTCGGTGTTTAAGGTTGGCAGCTCTATATCGGTTACCCTGCAACAGTGTTACTCGTTTTTTGCTGGAACTCGAGGAAATGTTGAACTTATGGAATTCAGTGGAAGAATTATGTTTAGTGGGAGACCTTGTGCCCTACGGTGGTCTCCGTATCCGACTACCTGTCATTCCTGTCCTTACACAGTGTTTCAAATAAAATTACCGCTCCTACCCGTGATGAAATACTTGCAGACCACTTAACAATATCTTGTCCAGACCAATCGCTTTACGTGCCCCTAACTACTCATTTGCTTCTTGTGTTATTTTGCAACATTTTTCAGACCATTATCTCGTCGCTTGTCGTTCGTCTGTATCGTTTCCTGCGCCAGCTGCTCTTAGAACCACCACATCTAATAATTTAATCTACATCACTGTAACTGACAAGAGGGTCTTAGATGACTTCATTAGCAGTTTTAATTTGATGGCAATAACTCAATCTAATTCTCCAGAGGTGTATGTTATCTTCTGCAACCAAATAAAAAAGTTAGAAAATAATTCAAAGCACGTCGTAATAAACAAGCGCAGAAAGGATTACAATTGGTTGACCACAGATGTAACACGTGCCATTTCCTATAGAGACATGCTCTGAAAACGATGTAAGTATGCCTCAAAAAATAAACACCTACGTCTCGAGTACAAAGCTGCACGAAATAGGGTAGTTGCCTTAATAAGATCCACGAATCGCCAGTACTTTTTCGAAAAATTTCCTCAGTCATCAAAGAACCCCACAAAAACATGCTCCTGACAAATTATCTTCGTGGCAAGAACGCTGCAAACATTTCCCCAATTTCGTTTTTTCCAGGCGATTCGGTCGAGGTCGCAGATAAGTTCAATCATCTGTTTGCACTGGCTTCCGAGAATGCATATTCTTGCCAGGCCGTCCAATACACGCTTAAGGATTCTATATCAGCGTCCGCTTTCCCACCTAGATTTTCAGAAAATGACCTTCACCAAATAATTTTCAGCTTTAAGCGCAATAAGCCTCCTGGCATCGAATGTTTATACATGAATCTGCTACTAAGAAACTTTGCAGCATTATCCAATATTTTTCTCTTCATGTTAAATGGTTTTCTTGATACCGCGCTTATCCCCAAGGAGATTAAAACTGCGATTGTTAAGCCGTTTTATAAAGGAGCGAAAAGGGATGACATGAAAAACTAGCGGCCTATTTTAATCCTACCTATACTTTCTCATATTATTGAAAAATTCCTTTTGAAATCTATGTCGTCCTTTGTTTCAAAATTTTCAATTCTGTCGACTCGACAGTTTGGTGTTGTAACCGGTCGTGGTTCGGTAACCCTTCTAGAAAAGTTCTCTGATGAACTCTTTTGGCCTTTTGACCAAAATTTGTTCAGAGTTTCTTTATTCTTGGACATATCAAAAGCTTTCCAAACAGTTCATCACAGGATTCTATTACAAAGATTATATTCCAGCGGTTTTAGGGGGCCATTTTACGATGTTCTCAAAAGCTATCTCACTGAACGATCACAAGTAGTTTTCTTAGACGAAATCAAAAACGCTAGTCGTAAACTTCCACTGAAGGCCGGAGTTCCTCAGGGTTCCATACTATCACCTCTACTTTTAAATATATTAATTAATGATTTACCTAGGGTTGTTTCAAAAAGTTTAATATTTCAATATGCTGGCGACGCTGTTCTGCTCTCGAAACATATTTTTTATACCATGGCTATCACGAATCTCGAAGGTAATGTACACAAAACAACGACTTGGTTCGCTGATAATCATTTAAAGGTAAACGCCTCAATACCCCAACTCGTTTGCTTCAGATTCCCTTTAAAATTAACTGCAATAGATGCCCAGTTTTTCTACACAGTCAAAACTATCATTCCTGTCGATGCGTGCCAATTACCTACGTGAACTCGGTGAAATACCTGGAAGTATTCTTCGACAGTAATATATCGTGGCACACTCAGCTATCACACGTTTGCGATAAGCTGAGGAACGCTGCACGGTTATTTTTCAACATCAAATCTATCGTACCGTTTCAAGTAATAAAAAACGATTGCACATGCTTTGGTCTACAGCACTCTTCGATATGGGATTACCGTATTTGCTTTTTGCCCCACCCGATGGCAAAACCGTGTGGATCCTTTGTTAAGGAGCATGCTAAGATATATAGCCTACAATTATCCGTCACTCAAAGATCATTACATCTTCTCGGCGCTTGGCTTGCCGTGCTTCTGGTCTTTGTACAAACTGTGGTGCTACGGCATTTTTGGTTTTGTGATTTTAAAACATACTCTATAGCCCCACGAAGCCTTCGTAATAGTGTTCGCTTTGTAGTGCCGCGCTCCTCAACAAGATATGCTGAAGCTAGAGTCTGTGCTTATGTGCCTAAAAATCTGAACTATTTGCCAAAGGAGGCATTCTATTGCGTCAAAAAGGGCATTCAAAAACATTATTTGTTCACTGTAACGCGGTTGCTTCAATACTTCTAATATATATTGGTCATCATCTCTGAAATATGTACATCTTATCTTATTGGTATTGATTCTTGTCTCGTGATTTGTTCCTTGTTTGTGTTAAGCTTCTTAATTGTTAGTACTCCTTCATTTACCTCGTTATGCGTCGATATTGATATGAATATTGCACACTCGTCCGCTGATTTTGCCGGGCCAACTCCTTCAAGCCATTGGTGGCTTTGACAGGTCCATTTCTTGTGCTTTGTATTCTTTTGTGCAATAAATTCATTATTATTATTATAATTATTATTATTATTACCTTTGACGGGCCTGAAACTCATTTGTACTGTATACAAAGGGGAAATAAAGACTATTATTATTATTATTATTATTATTATTATTATTATTGTTGTTGTTATTATTTTTATATTATTAATATTATTATTATTATTATTATTATTATTATTATTATTATTATTATTATTATTATTATTATTATTATTATTATTATTATTATTATTATTATTATTATTATTATTATTATTATTATTATTATTATTATCTAATTCCTTCAGGTAGGATGGCCGAGCTGAATTGTACACCGTGCACCCATTATCTAGGAAAGGGCGAATTATGCGGCGGTAGGTGTGTAAAAGGCTGGTCCTATCAGATCCACAGCGTTTACGTGAAAACACCTTTAAGATATTTAATGATCGAGAAGCAGTCTTCTTGAGGTTCTTTATGTGGGGCAAGAAGGTCAGTTTTTTGTCTAAAGTTATTCCCAGAAATTTGTGGTCATTCTTTACCGGTAATTCGGTTTCGTTCAGGTGTAGTCTAGGATCTATCTTTAGGCCGTGTTTGAGTGAGAAAATAGTGGCCACTGTTTTCAGTTGGGATAACCTGAGCCCATCTCGGTCAGCCCATGTTGAAAGTTTATTTATGGTTAACTGCACTTGTCTTTCGAATTTTGATATGTTTGAGGACGTGCAAGCTATCTGAACATCGCCGACATAGAATACATAATGGACCTTGGAATTATTTTTGCCATTGAATTTATTTTAACAACAAAGAGGGTCTTTCTTAAAATGCTCTCTTGAGGAACTCCATTTTACTGATTGAAAACTCTCGAGAGGGTTGGACCGAGGCGTACATGTAATGAACGGCTTCAGAGGAAGTCTTTTAGGCAGTTCAACATCTTACCAGGAATGCCAACTTCAGCCAAGTCGTGAAGAATCCCGAACCTCTATGTTGTATCGTATGCTTTCTCTAAATCGTAAAAACAGTAAGACAGTGTTATTTGTGTACAAAAGCTTCACGGACAGTATTTTCAATACGAACCAGGTGGTCTGTTGTGGAGCAAGCATTTTTGAAACCGCACACATGGATATCGAGAAGCTCACAGGCTTCTAGCAGAATGGTTAATCTAATGTTCACGACATTTTCAAAAAAATTTTGCAAGGCAGCTGTCGAGGGCTATGGGCCCATAACCACTGGAAGAGGCTGGTGGTTTTTCCGGCTTTAAAAATGGAACGGTGAGGGCCTTTTTGCAGGCTTTCGGTAGTTTACCGGATACCCAAACGATATTTAAAAAAACTTTAAAGAGCCTCTACGGCAGGCTCGGAGAGGTGGGACAGCATTTGATAGTGTATTCCTTCAGGGCCGGGTGCAGTCTGTTTACCAGCGAACAAGACTGTAGATTTCTTGAACTGTAAAAAAAATTAATATATGGTTCATTTGTATATCCAATTGTAGGGGTCTTTGTTTCTAGGCTGCGTTTTTGTGCTTTATAAATGATTCTGTGTACTGTGATGAGCTGGAAAAGCACTTCTTTTGATGTGGTGGAGCTTTTTATGGATGTCACGTAACTTTGCCACGAAGTCTTTTCAGCACTACGGCGGCTATATCAGGATTCAGCTCTTGCCTTTTAAAAGTTTGAGATTTTTCTGCGTGAGGTACATCGGAAAGTTTCGCCATGCTTTGTTCTGTTTCTTTTTTCTACTCTACATTCTTTTGTATACCAGCTTTTGTGGTTTCGTTTCACCACTCCAGAGGGCTGAGGTACAGCCAGGCGCAAAGCGGAAATAATGCAGTTTGTGACAATTTGATTAGGTTCATCTATACTTTAGTTATGTGGATTTATTTTTTCTAGGCTGGCGTTTTCTTGAAACAGCGCCCAGTCGGGCAAATGGAGCTTCCAGCGTCCTGGTTTTGTAAGAAGGATTTGCGGAGATGTTAGGTTGATAAGAACGGGTTGATGATCGCTACCATACGGGTTGTCAAAGAAAGGCCATTTAAAAGCAGTAAAAACGGAAGGGGATGCAAGAGACAAATCTATGCAGCTCCATTTTCCTGAACTTGGATAGCAGTATGTGTGTTTTCTCTTGTTGAGCAGGCATATATTATTGCACAGAATAAAATCTAGAATACGGCCTCCTGTGTCCGTTTGTTCGCTTCCCCACAAATCGGAGTGAGCAATAAAATTGCCGACTAACAGATATTGCACTCGAAATTGTTTTAAAAGGTCTCCTTAGTCATATAATGCTACTGTCAGGTGTGGTTGGAGGTATGCGGAACATACTGTAATTATTTTAAAATGTACCGTAACGGCTTCAAATGTCTGAAGCTTGACTTCACGAGTGGCCCCACTAAATTGAACAGCTCTGGCAGTACGTCCAGAGAGCCTATTTCCTTGCTCTCGGTCGTGGTGAAAGACTTTATATTCACTTAAAATATTTGTATGCTTTGGCCAAAAGTGTTTCCTACAAAACAACCGGGGAATAAGAAGCAAGTATATCTTTGATGTCACTGTAGATTTTTTAATATGCCTCGACAGTTCCAGTGAATTAGGAACGCCATGTCTGATGGCTTTTGGGGGTGTATTTAAAAAACTGTGCTCTCGGTTTTGTGGGACCTGTTATTGGAATTTTTCCACCTATTTTGTGTTCAAGGGAGTTGCGCCGCCACTGCTGCGGAGGCGGGCTACTGCTTATATCCATCGCCTCCTGCGAGATGATGGGTTTCAGCGGGTAACCCGCGGGGGTTGGGATTTGTGGCTTCTCCCGACGGGAGGAAGCCGTGCGACGTGCCGGCTCAGCGAGCCTTTCTTTTGAGATGGCAGGGCAGCCTTGGCTGCACCTGTCAGAAATGTGGTGGCCCTGCCTCGGCAGTGGCCTGAAGTTTGAGTGGTCTATTACCGCTCCAACTAACTTTGGTGGTGCCAGAGGCCGCCGTCAGCTGAACCTCTGGGATGTGAATGGTACCGACACCTAAGTGCCTTTCGGGTTAGGGACGGGGCAGGCACACATAAACAATGGCGTACTGTGTGCCCCCTGTCACCAGACGCCGCTCGTCCCACGGCGCACGACGTCAACATATGACTTGGATGCCTCTTCACTGAACTTTTTTCTTTCCTCAGGGTAACTTATTTCTTGTACTTTTAAATTGATTATTTGTTCTTCTTTTTTGAATACTTCGCAGGTTCGCGAGTAGGCTGCACGTCGCACTGCAATTTGCCCATTTTGTTTCCGTTGATTGGCAGTTGTCTGTATCATGTTCGGTTTGGGCGCATTTGCTGCAGGTCTCCTTTCCTCTGCATGTTTTGCTGCCATGTCCAAACCTTTGGCATTCGAAACATCTCCTAGGGTTAGGAACGTATGGGCGCACTGGGCACCTGATGAGTGGGACCCGGACACGGGCCAACGAGTTCTGCCGAATGTTAGCACAACGTAAGGTGTTTTTTCCTCCCCTTTACGCCTTATGGTGATGCGGCGAAGGGACGTTACGGCTTGGTTTCGCAAATTTTCGAAGAGCTCGTTTTCATCCTCTGCCATTAGCAGCCACTCAAAAATTACTCCCTGAACGCTGTTCAGGCTTCTATGAGGTGTTACTGCAATGTCGGCAAGTTTCTGTTGTTTGAGTAATGCACCACTCTGCTTTTTTGACTTGATCTCTACAAAGAGATCTGCGGGGAAGTTTTTTTTTTTGCTTTTATTCTTCGCCTATGTTAGTCGGTAGTCACTTTTTTATTACAAACGCTGATTGCGCGGCCATTGGAGCGTTTTGTTCAACAGCGTGGACTATCAGGAAATTTCTTTGCTTGGTTGGTAAAATATCCGGGTATTTTTTAAAGGCTGACTGAATTGCTTTGGCGGCCTTCGACAGGAACAATTGTTCAACCCTTACTTGTCAGCAATTAGCAGAGACAAAGGTTTTCCTTCAAATGCGAAATTGTTTTTTTTAATGAAAGCATCTTTCTTTCAGAATTGCTTCGCATCAACACATCACGCCGTCCGCGATACATCTGCTTCCCCCGAGGCTGCAAGCCTAGAGACTTGCCTGGCCATGGTCAGCAGTTCTAGCGCTGTCCTCTTAGGTTGCACAGCAAACTTTGGTCCGTGACCAAGGAACCGTTGAACATCCTCCAGGATAGACGTGACACCAACGAGGTGTACCAGGTTCACGACGCAGTTCTTCTTAGGAGGCACACGTGCACGCAGACTTGGTAGGATTCGCAGAAGCGGGCGGCATGGCCAGCAGTGGGCCGGAAGCCATCAAACATTACCAGCGAATGCAGAAACTGAACAGTCTCGCTCTGCCGTGCGCTACAGCAATGAGGGGTACTCTATTGCAGGGTTCGGCGAGTGACGAGGACAAAGAGCCCACTGAACTAGAAATGAACTTGAATAGAACAAAGAACTGTGGGAAATTTTCAGCAGATTTTGAAGTTGGAACTTTGATTCCTTCGGTGCGGTACCGTTTCCGGTTCCGACCTTTTTTTTGAGAGGAGGAAATTGAGAAGTCATGAGGCATGTAAGAATTAAGGGTTCCTATCCTGTTACTTGTGCTTGACACTTATAGACACAAGAAGGTCCCGGAGCCTCCCCCCCCCCCCCCCTGGTATACAGATGGGGAACGTGTCGGCCGGGGCTTGGCTATGGCCCAGACTGCAACCGTGCATGGTTTCTACACTCCACCTTACAACGAATCGCCAAGGTGCGGATGGCTGCTTCGGTATGGTGGCTAGGGGTCAGTGGTGGCGCCAAGCACCATCACCTTATGACTTAAGGTGCGCTAGCTGGCCATCCGTGAACATTTTCACACTGCCTTGACCCGACCTCGCATACAGACTCAATGGCGGCGACGGCACTATGGTCTCGTCCGTTTTGCACCATCGGCCCCTTCCACCCGTACCAACTGCCCTGGACTGCCAAGACGGTGCGGCTTCAGCAGCTTGCTCTGTGCTTGTCCCAACGACCACCATATCGCAGTCGGCTTTACTGGTTCCCTCCTGGCTTCTCCGACAGTATCGGACGAATGCACTGCAGTCTCCTTCTCTGATCCACATATTCCTGATCGCTGTCTTCCGGACACCAATCAAATTTCACGGTTCTTCTTTCTACAGGCTTCTTTAGCCGGAAAAAGACCTTTTTTTGCAGGTGAACTTGTTAAGGCGCCGCTAATCGCGAGGAAACCGTATTGTGCTATCTTTTTATTGACTAGTACCCCCGGATAAGCCCACGGGCTTCTGGAACGGTTGAACTACACAAAGCTGACGCATGTCGTCCACCATCCGACCATCAACGCAACGGTCTCACGCCGCGCGCAGTAGGTGCGGCTGCCGACGCTGAATATACTTTAGTATAATCTGTGTTCTTGCGATAACTTGCAATGCTAAGTAACTGACGGAACGAATTGCACAACATGATTGAAGGCTTCAACAGGCGAGCAGTACAGTGGGACCAAAAAATTGTGGCTCCAATCAACGCTGTGAAGGTGGTTGGACAGCGAAGCTGGAAAACGACACCCGATTACCCATTGCAACGTAACTTGAAAATTCACATAAGTGGCTCTACAAACAGTAAAAGCACAGACAAGTGAAATGTACATATTGGTCTTTATTACTTCACAATGACATTCCTGACTGGTTTATGATCAGTATGCTATACACTGAGATTTTCAGTTCGAAATGTCGAGATATTCTTTGTTAAGGTTAAATCAATGCGTGAACCATGAATGGCGGTTGCTTGAGTTGCATTGGTGAAAGACTTGAATTCGAATTCTTTCATTACGAATCGTATGAACCACTTGGTTTGCGGTTTTGATATATTCACATTAGAGACACCGACAATGGTGACGGGTGTGGTGTGATTTATTGGCAGTGATGAGAAGGGCGTTCGCATGAAGCACTCGATGTCAGCTTTGGGTGTATTCGGCGAGATGTATATCGTGAAAATTATGACTCCATCGCTTGCATTCACGGCACATGCATCACCGCAGTCGACTTGGCCTGATTGGAGTTCATACGCTGTAGCACAAGCTTCTTTGCGTAGATTGCGACGCCTGCAGCGCGGTTGTCCACTCACTTCGCACACACTGTTCCAGTGTAGTCGTTCACTTCCGTAACGTTTACCGTGAAACACACGTGGATATGTATTCTGTATTTATTTTATTACTTTCGTTTATTTTTTACTTTTGTATATTTTTTAATTTTTTATATTACGACTGCTTCATGATCAGTGTGATGTACGATTTCTGTGCTGCTGGGTACTGTTCCACTCGGAAGTAGCATTCAATTTTTCGTCTGCAGTTTCTGCTTATAACAATGACGACATGAAAATTTCTTTGGATGGTATAGGTATACAGCTTCGATGTAAAAATTAATATTAAGTATACTAATGTTCAAGTGCCTTGGAAAAGAACGACAGTTCATGGTATGGAGCATAGCACTGGCATACGTCTACACAGGGCAGGTAGTAACCTCAGAACCAGATTACGAGAGTGAAAGAACTACGTATAGAATGGGGTGGAGTGTATTTTGCCGCGAAGCTTAGTACTTTTTATTTATCACCAGGGCTGTCGGTACGCGCCTTTATCACTGTGTTTCTGACGAGAGGTGCGACTAGGTTTCTTTGGAATGATAGTAGCCACACGAAAATGTTTCTACAGCGTTCGAGGTTGGTGTAACTGGTTTTGGTGGCTCTCAAATGTTTCTAGTGACTTTAAAACTGAGCGCGGTAGACAGCGGAGGGGATTCCATACTTCGCAGACAGCCCAGCATTCAGGCACTCTCAGGTCACAACTAGTATGTTACCAATGTCCATCAAGAGGAAAGTGTATAACAGTCGTATATTAGCGGTACTCGCCTTTGAAGCAGAAGCATGGATCCTAAACAAATCCGAAACATGGATCCTAAACTTAAATTTAGGCAATGCAGCGAGTTTTGGAAGGAAAGTTTATACGTATTACGGTGAGACGTTGTAACTGATCAGATTGGGAACAACGGAGGTCAATGACATCCGGAGTGAAATCAGGAAGAAACTGGCATGGCGAGGCCACATAATACAGAGAGCAGATAATCGATTATCCCTAATGGCAACGGAATGAATTCCAGAAGAGAGCAAGCGTAGTAGGAGGCGGCAGAAAGTCAGGTGGGCAGATGAGATTAGGAGGTTTACGAGGCACCGCCGGCCAAGCACATTGCTACCTGCAGGCCGATGGGAGAGGTGTTATTTCTGCAGTTGGGGTGATGATGATTTCAGCACCTTAATCGCTATTGCCAGCTTTCGGTGACACTCTTCCGTCATCTGATACGTGCCGTCATTGATCATCATCACCGTTACCACCAGCTTGATTACGTCCACTGCAAGACAAATGCCTCTCATATCTCTCTCCAATTGATCTCGTCTTTTGCCAGCGGCGGCCACCTTATCCTCTCAAAGTTCTCAATCTCGTCCGCCCCGCCTAACTTTCTGCTGCCCCATGCTGCGCTTTTCTTATCTTGGAATCCATTGTTACCCTTACGGACCAGTGGTTATCTTGCCTTCACATTACATGCCCTGCAGAAGGCCATTTCTTCCTCTTGATTTCGACTAAGATGTTATTAACACGCGTTTGTTCCCTGACTCATTCTGCCCTCTTTCTGTCTTTTAAAGTTACACCTATTATGTTCTGTCCGACAACCGCCTGCATTGTTCCAAATTTAACCTGAACCCTTTTCGTTAACATCCACGCTTCTGCTCTATATGCGAGAACCGGGAGAATGCAGCGGCTCTATGCATTTTTTTTTGGTGGTGGTGGTGGGGGGGGTTGCTTGCAAACTTCCATTCATGATATTATATTACCTACCAAATTCGCTCCACCCTAATCTTACACTGTCAGCAATTTCGCTCTCGTGGTCTGTACAGTGTTATGCGTTTTTATCGTGAAGACTTTAAACAGTTTCCCCGCCTCAACCGCTGGCTCATTTGCCGTGAAACTGCACACAGAGCTCGCGTATTATGGTAACTTTTGTATCGTAGCAAGTTTGACAACGGTAGTTACTTAGTTGAGCCGTGCATGATGCGAAAACGCAATCGTCTACGTAGAGATCGGCGAACCAAACCCCGCAGACGTTTTTTCACTAAGTTGGGGCAGTGGCGCCATCTGTCTTTGGCAGTAGAAAGCGTAACGACAAAGCCGCCGAGGCGAGCGTTTCGAGAAGCGCGGCCCTTTGAATATGCCATTCCGGCCGTTTCGTCTGCTTCAACTGAAGCGCTTGTAACATTTTCGGCTAATTGAGCAGAAAATATCAAAACAACAGATTTAAAGAGCCTTTACCTTTCAAAGAATATTGTTTGCAACGCTCGTCTCGGGGGCCTTTACAAGACGCTTTCCACTGCCGAAAACAGATGGCGCCACTGCCGCCACTCAGTGAAAAAGCGTCGTCTGCAGGTTTTGGTTGCCGATCTCTACGTAGACAATTATGTATTCTCATCATGCGCGGCTCAGCTAAGTAAGTACCGTTGTCAAACTTGTTACGATACAAAAGTTACCATAACACGCAAGCTCTGTGTGCAGTTTCACGGCAAATGAGCCAGCGGTTGAGGCGGAGAAATTTTTAAAGTGTTCACAATAAAAACACACAACAATGTATATGCGGTAACTACTTGCTCTAAGTAGACGTATTCCCTTAAGGGCTCATTCACACTTGAGAGTCGCAGAGGTCGCGCGACCAGCAGTCGCCTGCGACTACACCGAAGTTCGACAACACCGATGTTCACACTTGGAAAGGCGACCTGCGGGTCCCCTTCTCGTTTGAAATGAGAACTCTTGGGAATGACGCCGTTCGCGCGCTTTCGAGAGTTTCGTCTGCTTTGGCCGCGTCTCCTGCGCTCGCGCTTGGCACTCGAAAGTGCTCTGGTCACTCGATATTAGCAATTGGCTGCGACGACCTGAGCGGAGAGGAGGATATAGCGGCAATGTGCACCGCGGCCGTACAAGCGGCCTGCCAGCCAGCCTGAATGCCGGCCGCTAGCATCAGAAAAATGCGCTAGTATGTTGTTTGTTCGCGTTCATACCATGCTCTGGGAAGTCGAAATTCAAAAATGAATCAGTTTTGAAGGTCGTTGGCCAATACCGAGTTGCTGGATACAAGCAAATTTCTTCTCATAGCCGCTTTGCTGCTGTTGCCCAAAGCGGCTCGATCGCCTGGCGTCTGTTTCTCCGCTCCTGAAGGCGTCGCGGAAATCGAGCATATTTTTATATTATCATGAGACGGGGTTCACAATAAATCCGTAGCGAAAGTAGCATCTTGGTTACAGCGCTGGTCGGTTCCGAAACGCCCTCAGCTGCGGCATCGATGTGAAACCGGCTAGGCTTAGTGACGAATACGGCAGCTCGGCGCACCCGCGAGCGGCGTCGTTGCCGAAAGGTCGGATCGCTCGCTGATTGGTTCAGCGGTTTGCGACTCGCAGTCGCGAGGCTGCAAAATCGAGCAGCGAGCGACCGGCCCGCGACTGTCGCTTTTTGACCAACACGACCGTTTGCGACTGTCGCATTTCGACCAAAACGGTCGCGCGACCTCAGCGACTCTCAAGTGTGAATGGGCCCTAATGCAGCGACTCGCTACATATCCTAAATTGCCGTTCTTTATCGAGGCTTTCGAATTTCCAACGTTTAATCTTCAGAGACGTCGTTCTGCTTTGCCTGTCTAAGTGTTTGCTTTGCAATTCTTACCATCAAGGCAACGTCATCAGAGCATCGCCACCACTAAGGGATTCTCCATTAACTCTTATCGCCCACTGTTGACAATCCAGTGCCCTGACTACCTTCTGTAAATAGGCGGTGAATAGCACTAGAAAAAACGTGCCTGCCTGACACTTGCCACTTGTAACAATTATCAAAAGTTGGGATCAGCCACAACTGCATCACGTGCTTCACGCTGCGAAAACATGACAACGGAAGCCCCAAAAGCACCTTTTTCAAAACAGTGACTTTTTACACATTTGAAAAGATTTCAATAGGCTTCAAAGATTTCAAAGATTCAATAGGCTGTTCTTGTTCGGCCATAGGCAAGCAAAGCGACTGCTGTTATTTTTTCTCCCAGTGTAAGCCCGGGCATGAAGACAACCCCTGCAGCGAAATTGTACCGTCCTCAAGCGCAGCTTCCCTGAACATTGCCTATTAGCGCAATCTAGTGGTCTACAGCAGCGATTTCCAGTTAACCTAGATGGAATATATTCAACTGTAATATTGAAAAAACTTAAAGCGCGGCGAGGTTCTGCGGGAACTGGTTTACAATAGGCCTACTCTTGCTACGTTGTGCCAAAACTATCTCTCATAATTGTTACTGCGGTCGAACCATCTCGTTCTGTTGGCCCTATACACTCAATCGCGTTTACCAAGCATTGAAAATTCCTGTCGCAAATTTGAAACTTCAGCACCGTGCCAAGCATGATAGCAGCCGTACAAACTAGACGCGTTTTTACAGATTTCCGAGCCTTGCTTACAGAGTGCGATCAGGTGTGGGTGTACCTGCAGGTTCTCCAGTAAGAAGTCGTGCTCGAGGACGTCTCTGTGTATGGCAACGAGGAGGTTAATCGCACCGGGCGTCCACTGCATAGTCGACACCGCCGCCGTGGCCTGGCACAACACCACCATCCACACGCCGCCGCTGCCTGCGTTGCACATTTATGGAGCACAGCAGACATTGTTCTATAGCAAAACATTTGATCTCTATATATTTCTTTGTCTTATGTTCTTTTTTTGCTCGAACTGTGTGAATCATGCACTGCTGCATATTTTAACCTATTGCATATTTTTTTGCTTTTTTTTCTCTCGAAGATTGAATATGTGTTTTGTATAGATTGCACTGTAAATATTTTCTTACCTTTCACTACGGGCATACGGCGTTATTTTGTAATTTCTATCACTCCTTCATTCTCCTTATGTTCACCTTCCAGACTTAGCAATCCTCCTTAATGTTACAAGACTGCCTTTTACATGAGTTTTATTATAATTCATGCTCAAGTCTTATCAGCTGAGCCCACCGCATCTCCAACTACACGAACCACGAGAAAGCAGTTTTCCCTTACCTTGTCCAGAAATTTGCGCATCTCTCATTTCTGCTTTTTTGTTCGCAACCAAAGGGACTTGAACAACTTGCCCAAAACCATCGTACTTCATTCCGGCTCATCATCTTCCAGATAACCTTTGAAAGAATCCTGGGCCCTGAAATCCACTCCCTCATGTAATACCCCTTAATGGAACCTTTTAGCTCCTAGTAAATGAATAAACAATACTTCTACATGCTCCTACTAAGGCATGCAGTATAAAAAAAAATAGATAATAGAGATAGCCCAGCGCCATATTAGTGCGATAGTCCTTGCGTCGAAATCACGCGGTTGTGTTCGGTAGCCGTGACAGCTGCGTTTTGCTTTATTTCTTTACTTAGAGATGCTGACGATCAGATAGGGACCAGCCGGGAGTGGTTTCACCAAACTAATGCGAGAAGGAAAAGTTGATAGTAACGCGCAGTGCAGCAACATATAGTCACAATAAAAAATTTAAAAATCCAGCATCAATATTGCCTTTCACACCTGGCCGCTTTCTCGGCGCCTGCAAATGTTCGCAGTGGAAGTCGCGGCCGTGCCTCAAGCGGGAATGTGTCTCGTTGAAGTGCTCGACATTCCTGGCCCGCTCTGTGTGTTTACTGCTAGTTTAATAATAACCAGCTGATGTATACGACTTGTCATCCCCCGACCCTTTGTTACGATCAAGCACGAACCCATTCGCGGTAATCGAGCGAAAACGTGGCATCCGCGCAGGAGTGGCGAAATATTGTCCCCATATCACCACAATCGTGCTAAAACCCGTGGAAAACTCTACAAAGAACAACAGTTAGCTCGGCGCGTAGAATGCCTGCCCGGACATGAACAGCTTGAGGCGTGTCCCGAAGTCAGATGCTAGCAACGCGAATATGGTTTCCTAACAGCGAGGTAAGCGTAGCAGCATAAACGAATTGTCGTGCATGCTAAGATTTCTAAAACGACAGCGTTACTGCTCCCGTTCTGCAGAAAACCCGGCGTCGTCTTCGGCGTTGGAGCGCAAAATCCCCGCAGAAGCAACCTAGGTGGGCCACCTAGGTCACGTGACCTTAGGGCGTCATCACAACCTGCTGCACGGATTGCGAGAAAACTTTCCACCGTGATAGATTAGCGTTAAATTAGAGATTGGTCGCTAGAGGTTGCTCGGCAATAGCAATCTGGGTCGCACAAGTCATACCGGTGGCAGCACCTACCATCGCACGGCAGTGGCGCATCGCTCAAGAGTTGCAGCGCTGCGCCAGGAGAGGTATGAGGACTCCCAGCGACTTATGGATGTGAAAAATGACCAAATCCACGTGCATGGGCATACATTGAGTAATGCTATCGCGCCTTACCCTTAAGGCGGAGCTTCCGCTCTAGTTTTTTCATCGTTGCTTTCTTAGACAAAGCCACGAGGTCCTCATGGAGCGCGAGACGTCAACCAAAAAAAGCAAGCCAGAAGCGAGATGATGCGGAAGCTGATAAAGTGGCCCGATTTTCAGGCGAAGGCTTTACTAGACTCGCAACGAGAAAAGCCGGCGGCGTGCGTGAGCGTGTCTGTGGGCTCGCCGTTGGTACAGAAAATCCCTGCCACGGCAAGAAAAAATAGGTTGACGTCATCAAGCGGCCACATGACGAACAGGACCAGCCCAGCAACGCCACTTCACACAATGATATACATGTCTTTCGTCTGTGTACTCGGCACTGCCGGCCCTGATGTGGCACATGTTTTCCCTACAGCATTCGTACCAAAATAATGACGCAGCCGTTTCTCATACAGCGTACCGGATGGTGTTATATGATTTGTTGATCCATATTGCTTACGCGTACTAATGAAGTTGGAGGCTAACTTGCGAAAGGGATTCGAGCCGACGATTTATTATACATCAAATATATGCTTTTTAAGAATTTTTCCCGCCGTCCCTTAAGGTGCGGTTGATGTGTCCACCGAGATTTAAGAAAATTACGGTGCCATTTGCTTTCCTCAAAAATCAATTTTTTCATCAAAATAGCGATGCAACCGTTCGTCGTACACCGTCTCGGGTGGCGTTATACACCCCTGTGTATGGGTGTATATGGGTCCATGCACTCTAGGAGAGTAATGCTTTCGCACTGACACACACAAGGAGTTTCTGACGAATTTTATTTTGAATATAGCTGCAAATATTCTCCGTTCTGTCTCTGAGAGCCGGGAAACGGTAGCAACCACGCGATGCGGCGAGCGGTCACGCCCACTTTTGCAGGCATGTATCTCAACGCAGCCCTTTGTTCTATCACCGTTGACCCTATGATGGTGCCACGGAACTCCCCGGAGAACACTCTGACCGAAAGAATAGACTAGGCGACAGGTGCACCCACACAAACTCGCATTTAATACACCCTACGTGACACACACTCTAGAACACGAAACTAACAAAACTAACACAATAAAAATATACACGACCAGGGAACACTGCAACCAGCGTCTACTACTAGTGTTCTCCTGTTAGTGGTCGGCGTTCCTCCTCACGTATTGGTTCGGTGCAGCTGCGGCGTTGTATAGATGCAGTAGCCGGCGTCGAAGCGGCGTTCGACATGCTTTGGCTGGTGTCGCTGGCGGCATCGCTGGATGCGTCGTTGGCTGCGTCGTATAAGCTCCCGGTCAAAGCGCCCGTGGAGGTGATGCCGGCGTTGTTGGCGTTGAGGGCACCACCCGGATGGGTGGCAACAACGCTGGAGACACCCCTGGCCGTAGCAGGTGGTGCCGTAGTGGAGGCCCCTGGAATAATTTCGACCACCTGGGGATCTTTAACGTGCACTGACATCGCACAGCACACGGGCGCCTTAGCGTTTTTCCTCCATAATAACGCAGCCGCCGCGGTCGGGTTCGAACCCGGGAACCCCGGATCAGTAGTCGAGCGCCCTAACCACTGAGCAACCGCGGCGGGTTAGGAACCAATAACCCGAAACGATTTCCGCAAGACCCTCCTCCACTTGGATACTGCCAATAGTTCTCAGTGGAATAGCGTCAGGATAACGAGTGGCCACGTCAACCAGAGTAAGCACATGTCTGTTGCCTTTGGTGGATACTGGAGAGATTGGCCCCACAATGTCAATAGCCACTCGCTGAAACGGTAGGTCGATGGCTGGCATCTTGCCCAGAGGTACGGGACCAACTTTTCCCTTCGGAACTGTGCGCTGGCACACGTCACATGAGTGAACAAAGCGCTTAACGTCACTCTGAACACCCGGCCAAAAGAACTCCTCGGTGATCCTAGACACCGTTTTTTAAACAGCCTGGTGTCCGGCCATAATGGCCCCATTGCCTAAGCGTAGCGCGGTCTCTCGCATATCTCTCGGCAACAGCAGCTGTTGGACCCGCCTTCTTGAACTAAATATGCATTTCATGTGCAGAAGATCATTTACCAATTGATATTCGAATGACGTGCGACTCTTCTTTCTTTTCCCTTTTTTCCCGACTCTTTCGAAGCAGGTCTTCAGGCTCGGGTCTTCTTTTTGCCTAATTGCAATTTCGCCCGGTGTTACGCTCAGGCACATCGTAAGACAAGTAGAGAGTGGATGCTGCGTTGCTCGGGCTGTCGCTTGAGCTCTTTTCTCCACTGCCGACGAAAAACTGACTGCACCCGTCTGAGCTGTCGCGGGCATTTCCTCCTTTGGATGCTCTTCAACGTTGAGCATCCTCCACTCGGGATCGGGGTCTTCGACACTTCTTGCCCCCGTAATGTTTGCCAAGATGGGATCGTAGATGGGTTGGACTCGCCCATTTTGCCACTACCTGCCCCGTATAATATGGCGTGGAAACTAGGATCCTGGCTTCAGGAAGATACCTAACTGTGCTATCTACTAGAGTGACAGCCAACGCTTCCCCTGCTAGATCCTCGTCCTTTACCAGGCTTCTCCGAACCAAGACTGTGTCGGCTCCGCTGTCTCTAAGCACAAATATAGGACGGTCCCCTATTTGCCCAACCACCACCGGCATTGCTGCTTTTGACTTGGATGTTCCACTCACTGCCTCATTTTCCAGCGGCGTTTGCTCTTCTTTCAGCTGTGGAACTTCGGGTGGCGTGACAAATTTTACCCTAGAGTCCACAACGAATGCCGCTCGGTACTGCGTTCTGTATCGGCATTCATCCAGAGTATGACCCCTCCTCTTACAACCTTGACACAAAACCAGCATTTTTGGGCAGTGCTTGTTGTCCGACAGTCAACTGCACGGTGTCCCACCTTTCCGCATATAAAACAACTTACTGGCCCCTTAGATTCACCGCCAAATGCTCCTGGTGTTGCCGCATCTGTCTCTAGCATCCTTTGGGTTCCCTCCTTTGCCTTACTCAAATTTCTTAGCCCTTGAGCCTCGAGGAATTGGTCTGCAGTGTCGGCGAACTCTTCCTCTGAACACAACTTTCTTTCTTTCAGGAATAGCGCTAGCTTTGAGCTGCAACACGCTAAAAATTGCTCTTTGGCTAGCTTTTCACGCATCCCTTCAATACTCTTTTCTGTTTTTGACATATCAAGCCACCTATCAAAATAGTTGGTCAGCCTGCAGGAAAACTGCTCAGCGGTTTTTGAATCCTCAAGTTTCGGGGCGCTAAATTTCTCACGAAAACCCTCTGCCATAAGCCTGAATCTTTGGAGGAGCGCCTTTTTGACTTTCTCGTAGTCTATGGACACTGCAGCAGGCATCCTTCCAAACACATTCAGTGCCTCTCCGATTAAACACATGCTCAATGGCGTGGCCCATACACTGCGCTCCCAGCCTTGCCCCAAAGCTATCTGCTCGAATCGTTGCAGATATGCGTCCAGATCATCTCTTTTGGCATCGAAAGGAGCCATCAGCTTCCTTAGACAAAGTCTGGCCGGTGTAGGAGACTCTTTACTCGCTAAGGAACGCTGATCACGGTCCGTGATCTCATATCTTCCCTCGACATGCACCTCTTTTCTCAAAAGAAACTCCTTCTCCCGTTCTATCCTTCTTTTATTCTGTTCTGCTTTTCTCTCTGCCTCGCCAACTCTTTTATCTTCTGGCTCTTGTGCCTCGCGAGCTCTTTTCGCCTTCCACTCTTCTGCTTCGTGAGCGTTTGCGCGTGATTGCGCCCTTTCCTCTCTCTGCATATCTGCCTCCTCTTTCTGCTGGTCGCAGAGACGCATCGCCTCTTCCTTGCTTAACCCAAGCTTGAGCGCCAGTTCTAACATTCTTGGCAAATCCATACTTTCTGCCGTCGAGAGATCGGAAAAATCCGAGACAAAGCAAAAAGAAAAAAGAAATGTATCCTGGCACAGGCTCGCCAATTATCTTTCCCACGGATCTCCCCGGAGAACACTCGGACTGAAATAATGGTCAAGGCGACAGGTGTACCCACACAGACGCCCATTTAATACACCCTATGTGACACACAGGCTAGAACACTAAACTAACAAAACTAACACAAAGCACAAAGAATAAAAATACACACGACCCGGGAACACTGCTACCAGCGTCTACTATTAGCGTTCTGCTCTTAGTGGTCGGAGTTCGGCTCACGGTTGGTTCGGTGCAGCTGCGGCATTGTATTTGTCCAGTAGCCGGCGTCAAGGTTGCGTTCGACGTGCTTGGGCTGGCGTCGCTGGCGGCGTCGTCGGCTGCGTCGTACAAGCTCCCAGTCCAAGCGCCCGTGGAGGTGATGCCGGTGTTGTTGGCGTTGGGGGCACCACCCGGATGGGTGGCAACAGCGCTGGAGACACCCGTGGCCGCAGCAGGTGGTAGCGTCCTCCGTTGACTCCCCGGAACGGGCTCAGGAACTACAGGAAGTTCACGATGCGAAGCCGTAGAACGCGCGCTCACCGGAGCAGTAGCCGGCGTCGCTCTTCCATCCGAAGCGTCCCTGACGCGCCGGAGCCTCCGCTTCTCTGTTCTTCGCCCCGTGCCTCGCTCTCCTTCGCCTTTTTATAGCATTGGCGTTAGTCCACATAAGCCTTGTCGTTGTCTTCTCCTCTTCTCCACCAATCATTTCTCTCCACTTCACCGAATGCTTGTTCTTCAACTTTTTTATTCTTCGGTTAATCCACGTCGTCTTCTTCACACCTCTTTCCTGCATAATTTTATTTTGGACGCCTTATTATATATGACAGGTGGCACCGGTGAATGTCGCAGTGACTAGGCGTAAGGCTCTTCGGAGCTGCTTGTAGCGATTGGGAGGACCTTCAGCGGTCGTCAGATGACGTCCAAGGAGAATGTCACGGATACCGTAAGACGACATTTAAGGAATGAGGCATGGGGAAAACCTCTTTCCCTCTCCGTCTCGCCGCGACCGACCATCATCCATCACTTGTCCGCACAGTGCGGCTTTAGCAGGGGGGAAGCTTCTGCTGGGGTAAGTGGTGGTAGCGACATTAGTGCAGCTTAAGACCTTAGACGAGCTTTGCTGTGTAGCCAAAACGCTTGCGGCATTGCAGACACATATTCGACAAAGTCCACTTTGGGAGTTCTTCCATCCGCCATGATCTTCCTGAAGCTCAAATTGCCTTCATCGCTTCTTGGACGTAAGCTTTCATATTGTATGCTCTTTATTCCAGAAAGAGCAGTCCGACGGAACCGTGCCTGTTGTAATCGGCTTATGAGTGTGCAGTGCAACAAAGGGGCTACCTGTCTAGCAATTTCGGGGGGAACTTACTCACAGCAAGGGACGAAGTGATCAGGCAATATTCCTATTTAACGCCGAGACAAAGAACGGCGAGTTGTGTGCGAGTGAGTGGTTATGAAAGTGAAGAAACGGAGTGGAATATGTGCTCTGGTGCATTACTGGACTCTCTGGTGAGAACAGAAGCGCTCAACCTTTCAGGCGAGTAAGATGCGCTCGGTATAAGCACTTTGTAGTGAAGAGACAGCCTGTCTGCAGCGGCGTCTTCCAATGGCCTCGGCTAGGTTTGACCGCGTAACTCAACGTGAATGCTCTAAAGAATTAGAGATCACTGCTGCAACCCGCATTGGAGGAATGCGCACGAGCAATTGACGCCTCCTCGACATTGGCCGCGTTTCAAATTAGGCGCCATGGTTGCTTTCCCGCTCACCTAATTGTCCAATGTTTTCCTATTTCCATAATTACACAACCTTCATTATCCAGTTTTACTGTGATTATGCCTCCTATTATCGATCCATTGAACAAAAATTATTACCCAATTGGTAACCGATCGACTGCCTAATTTCTTATTCATTTTTCTTGTCCAATTAATAGCTATTTGATTAATTATCAATTAATTATTCATTTATTTTGAATATACCCTCTTTTTATCTCAATCACCCGTTTTCAGTTTCGAAATTTGGCATCGTGGTAGCGTCTATTGAGTTCTGCTTACAATGAATTCTCTAATCACTGCACATCAATCAAGCTTTTTAAGTGATTACTTTTCCTTCATCTAACAGTCTTCAATAAATCTAAAACCTTTATTTGCCCTTTACCACAGTTTTCTGCTATTTTACCGTCCAATGCAGTTCTCCCGTCCAGTACTATATCGATGTACGTGCTATATATTTGGACGCTTTTTGACATTATTGGCTCTAATTAAGGGCACAGGGTAAGGTAAAATTAGAAAAAAATCGTTTTTTTTTCTTTTGGAATTTTAGAAGTTCAATTCTTTCTACACATGTTCCAGGATCGCACTTTCTTCAGAAAGCCATATTTACGGCTGAAAAACGCTTTTTCTGAAACCAAGTAGTGAGCGGCCACGCCCCTTTCAGGATTAACGTCAATTTTTTCATCCAAAAAGTCCACCACCTGATTTCAAAACTTGTCTAAAATCAGCTACATATAAAAAATTGTCTGGCAACTATTTACAGCTCCTCTTTTTTAGCCAAGACAATCCTGAGACGCTTTGCAAGTTTTTTCCACGTTTCTGCAACCTTCATGCAGCTGCGTCCGAGTGCTATCCCTTTCGATCAGTATTGTAAATTGTGCCGGTGTTGGTTGCTGCTGATAAGATCAGATGCCCAGGGCAAAGAAGGCCTTACAGGCGTGAATTTCACGGCAACCGCTACGCTCATCGTGAAAAAGCAAAAGGATGTCCACGACCGAATGAGATCCCGAACGCCGAACGCGCCAGCTCCTGGACATCGAAGCTTTCAAGATTTTCTCTGTGCTTCCAGGAAGAGGATGTGCTACAGAGCAGCAGCCAATATGCCTTAATGGACATGGACTGCATTTGTGCCGCAACTACACAGATTTGTGTGTGCAGAGAGTGCGGTGGAAGTGTTGAGCTCATCGAAATTGTGACAAAACGGGTAGGTGTTGCAAGCGTTTACAGTTTGAACTGTGAAGTGTGTAGTGCCGCACAACGATTTGAGATGTCGAAGAAAACTACTTCTGGCCTCTATGAAGCCAACCTCAGGTTAGTGTATGCCTTGAGGTCCATAGGTAAGGGAATGGCTGCAGGAAATATACTCTGTGCTATGCTAAACCTTCCTAAGCCGCCGACAAAGTTTGCGAAATACAATAACAGCTTCTAGGTCACATCGAAGCTGCTGCTCAGGAGTCGATGAAAAGGGCAGCTGACGAAGCTGTGCAGATGAATGAGGGGGATAAAGACATCGCAGTTGCTCTTGATGGAAGCTGGCAGAAGCGAGGCCATACTTCCAATAACGGCATAGTCTCTGCGACCAGTGTAGACTCTGGGAAAGTGCTGGATGTGGAGGTTTTGTCTAAACGTTGTCCAAAGTGCAGCATCAAGAGTACAAACAGTGACCCCCTTCATAGAGAGGTGTGCCAAAGCAACTACCAAGGCACCAGCGGTGGAATGGAAGTCGCAGGAGCACTGAAAATTTTCGGCAGGAGTGAGGAGCTTCACGGCGTTCGATACGTCAAATACCTTGGGGATGGTGACAACAAGGCTTTTATTGCTGTGAAGGCACAAATGCCATATGGTGATTCCGTTGAAATATCCAAGGTTGAGTGCATAGGGCACGTGCAAAAAAGGATGGGCACAAGGTTACGAAGGCTAAAAAAAGGAAACAAAGCAGGAAAACTCTCTGATGGAAAGAGCCTCTCGGGCCGAGGCCGACTGACTGATGCAGTAATAGACAAGCTCCAGACGTACTATGGTTTGGCCATCAGAAGAAATGTAGGAAACCTGGATGAAATGCGAAAGGCCGTTTGGGCAACCTTCTTCCACTTATCGGCCACAGACGATGACCCATGCCATGGACTTTCCCAAAGGGACCTGATACGTGGTGTGCCTTCAACAGAAGTCAGTCAGAGGGCAAGCCATTTTTCCACAAGGAGAGTTTGCCTGCATCTGTCTTGAAGGCTATCAAACCCATTTATAGGGAGCTATCGAAGGCTGAGCTCCTAGAGAAGTGCCTGCATGGGCGAACTCAAAATGCAAATGAGTCGTTCAACCATGTTGTTTGGGAACGCGCGCCAAAGAATGTGTTTGTTAGGCTTCGGACCCTACGGATGGCAACACTGGATGCTGTTCTTTCATTTAATGATGGTAGCATCGCACGGGCCAACGTTTTGAAGGCGTGTGGATTGAACCCAGGGAGCAACACCATCAAGTGGCTGAGGGAAGCTGACCATAAGCGCATGTACTTTGCGGACCGAGCAACATGACAGCTTACAAAAGAGGCCCGACAGTCAAAACGACAAGCCTAAAAGCGAAAAAATGACGGCGACAGTGACTACGAAGCAGGGGGCTATTAAACCAATTACTATGGAGGCGTTTCTGCGAATAAAAAATGGTTTTTCACATCTTTTTTTTCTTTACGCTCTATTATCTCAAAACAGTGTTTTTTCTTACAAAGGTACCATTATTTCCAATTCCTTTCAAGACAGACGGCTGATTTTTTTTTGCAATCATCTACATAAGTGTTGCCAACTACTGTACTAGAATTAAGCAATTTCACTGAGCAGTTATTCTGTTATGAATATTGAAATGCGCAAAGAAAAGCCAGATTTGTGTACTACCGGAAAAAATTTTATTAAAAATCGAATTTTCAACACATTTCAAATATTCTAGTTCAGTAAAAAGAGCACAAAATTTGGCAAACAATGATATATGTATTATTAGGCTTCTGTTATTAGTTAGTGAGAAACATGTACCTCAACATGGCCTAAAATGCATGGGAAGTATAGGGCTTACCCTGTGCCCTTAACTTGCTAGTCATCTTATTGACAATTTTTGGGGAATCATCCTCATCATCCTTTATCGATTATAACCATTGGTTTGACGCTAGCTTATCTGAGAACGTCACAACTGCTGCGGACAGGTTTTGGTGGCACGACACAGGTTCATTGCCTAGAAATGCTTTCGCATTAGTAAACATTAACGACGAGCTACCTGGGTTTGATTTGCATTCCAGTTTATTGTCCCGGCGTTATGTGCATTCCTTGCGGCTTCGAACTCACCCCGGCATGTTTTTAAACCGCATAACGAGACGCAACACCGTCCACTACGTTCGCCTGCGTGTTCTGCCAGATATTATCGCCGTCAGTTGGGTTTGGATATGCGGAACTCGTGCGTTCAATTTCGCTCTTCTGAGTGATAAACATTTGAATTACGTTCGTCGCTGCAATTGATAATACTTATGGCTATTTGTGTGCTTTTTCTCGTTCGTCACCCGAATTATGCTGTTAGGTATTCCAAGGTTTGTTTCCAATTTTGTTCCAGGGTGCTGCTCTTTGATGTTTTTTTTTTGTTTTGCGCTCTGTACGTCCCTCGTAATGTGCGTAATGTGCTTAAGAATACGGTAGAGTCCCTGGTACTTGCTAATAAGTTTGAAGGAAAGGCCGGGACCTGAGGAGGGTACCCAGAGCCAGACCAAAGAGTTAATAAGGTAACCGGGAGGAAGTGCAGGGGGATCACGGGTGCTTTTCTGCTGCTGCTGGGCGTGAGAAGTGAAGGATCGGACAAGCTGTCGGTATTCTTCGGCATAAGTTGCGGCTTGAGAAAGAGTCGTAAATTCGAAAGCATCAGGACGGTACGGGAGAATGGTGTTCATTGTGCAAGAAGGCTCAGGGCCGTACACATGTCTGGAAAAACAACATAGTGGCAACAACGAATACGTTGACCGTTGTTAACAAATGAATTAGGGTTTCCTGTGAAGCACTGATAGTTGTTACGTTGTTTCTAAAAGACACGTCTGTTTGCTTCTAATGACAATTCTACATGTCATGCACTCAGTTCATAGCCTTTGGTGCAAGCGCCCGTTTTGAGCAGGGATTTCCTTAACACTTTAACACTCTCGCTGCGGCAGCGATTGTTGGAACCCTAAACTGTGCGCGTTGTCGCCGACCGGTGGGCCACCCTAAGATTTTTCCGGGGTGCGGCTTGACCGACCAGTGAGCCTCCGGTGAAGTCAAATTAGTGAAACCGAAAACAGATGGCGATAGCAACCTGGCATTTGCGTTTTCCTCAGGCCTATTTAACGCCGAGAGAAGGAACAGCGTGTTGTGTACGAGTGAGTGGTTATGAAAGTGAAGAAACGAAGTGGAATATGTGCTCTGGTGCCTTACTCGCCTCTATGTTGAGAACACAAGCGCCTATAAAAGGATATCTGACTACTACAAGAAAAACGTCTCTCCTATCTCTCTCCATCTGATCCTGACCTGTGCCAGCCGCGGCCATCTTATCCCCGCATAGTTTCTGCCGCCTCATTCTGCGCTTGCCTTCTCTTGGAATCCACTGGACATCTGCACGTATTGGCAGAGCTCTGATGTACAACACTGCTTACAATGCCAGAACAAAGAAAAGCGCCTTTTAGTCAAAATGGGAAACACGCTTTATAGCGGTCGCACAGCTATGATAGACCTCTAAAGAGAATACGATTAAATCTCAATCCGGAATGCTGTCGGGCTGGAAGGCAAGCTCCGTGCCACAATCATCGCGTGTTCGTTCAATATACCACGCAGCCCACCGGTGACCCCCGATGCAGTGAACGTGTTAAGATGTGTGGCACGGAAGTTCTAATTCTGCCGGTTATGTGCTATATCGCTGTGTTATGTTTCTAAGATAATAATAATTGGTTTTGGGGGAAAGGAAATGGCGCAGTATCTGTCTCATATATCATTGGACACCTGAACCGCGCCGTAAGGGAAGGGATAAAGGAGGGAGTGAAAGAAGAAAGGAAGAAGGAGGTGCCGTAGTGGAGGGCTCCGGAATAATTTTGACCACCTGGGGATCTTTAACGTGCACTGACATCGCACAGCACACGGGCGCCTTAGCGTTTTTTCTCCATAAAAACGCAGCCGCCGTGGTCGGGTTCGAACCCGGGAACTCCGGATCAGTAGTCGAGCGCTCTAACCACTGAGCCACCGCGGCGGCTATTTCTAAGATAAGAAGCTTTTTTGAGCGCGTGTTTTTTTTCTTGCGTGTTACTAAGTCTGCGTTTCTGCTCGAACTGCAGTTGGTTAATTTAGTTGAACTGCAACTAGTTTAGCTGCGATTATTTCAACTGCACCACACGACACCGGACTGTCGCAAACTTTGCCCGCCTGGCGTATTATAAATGAGTCTCAAGTTTCTTGATGCAGCCCATCTTTTTGTGACAAGAGCTGTTAATTTCTGTACTTCATATAATAAGTTTTTTGTGCAAGATGATGCTGCCATGTCCTTTGTTCCCAGACGACGACCCTAAACGGCCAGCCATTCTTGTGTGTCTTCGCTGGCTTGTAGTGTTCTCCCGAAACGACTGCAACTTCAATCTGTTTATCTTCACCTGTTTGTTTTTAATGTGTTTCGCTTTCTTCTCCTCTTTAATGCTAAGCTTGCAATAAACCTCCAGTTCTTTGTTGAGCTCGGGCTGTCTCTTTGCTTGTTCCGTGTTCTGCCCACACCTCTCTAAGACCTTCGTTTGCAGCCTATGAAGCTGCAAACGCCCACTACTTACACGGTTCTGTAGCCGCACGAGAAGACATGCCATTGAGATGTGTTTTGTGTTGTTACTGCGCTGAAAACACCATGAATATCAGCATATAGGGAATACAGCTCGCCAGAAGCCACCTCGTGATTCGGCTGCTGCACGAAGCACTCTAGTCGACTTCACCGTCTGCGGCAAAACACGAAAATAAACTTGAAGCGCACTAGTAGTATGTTTCACTTCTTGTCCGCAGCTTGTTTTTTTTTCATCATCAGCCTGACTACACTCACTACCGGACAAAGGCCTTTACCGTGTCTCTCCAGTTCACCCTGTCGTCTTCCAGCTGTGGCCACCTTATCCCAACAAACTTCTTAATCTCATCCACCCACATAATTTTCTGCCTTTTCCTGTTTACACTTTCTTTCGTTTAGAATTCAGTCTGTTACCTTTAAGGATCATGGGTATCTTGCCATCGCGTTACGTGCCCTCCCTAAGACAATTTCTTCCTCTTCATTTTGACTAGGAAGTCATTTACCTGTTTGATCCCAGACCCACTCTGTCCTCTTCCTGTCTCTTCATGTTATACCTCGCATTTTTGTTTTGAGAGCTCGCTGCGCTGTCCTTTACTTAACTTGAACCCTTTTCGCAAGCCTTCACGTTTGTGCTTCATAGGTGAGGCCATAAATTTAGCTGTCCCCGAAGGTAAAACCGCGACTCAGCAAGGACTTCCAACGCACTGCTCAGATGCATACAGCCTCATCGCCCCAGGGCATTGGGAAGGACATGACTGACGACTTGAGCCGTGCAGAAAAGGAGGCGGAGTGTAAATGAACTTTTAACTACTTTGCAAAGCTGATCTAATAAAATAAGCGCCACCTAGAACTTTGCGGAACACGTGAGAGCCCCTTCCGGAACCCGCCAGCGTCGCGAACTGTTGCAGCCGCACGCACTCATCGCCTCCCATGGCAGGCTCACGGAAGACACGTTGCTCCCTGCCACCGGACTTATGGTTCGGGCAGCAAAGCTAGCGTAGGAAGCGGATGCTCTCACTGCCTCCCCCGGCGATGGTTTTTTTCCCAACCTGGCGGCGCAGCGGGAAGACCCGGCTGCCATTCTAGGCGTAAGAAAATGTTCGCCACTGAAGTCGTCCGCATCCCGCATCTCATAAGCAGGAAGCCCTTACTCAGCTTCCTATTAGTGGTAGAGCCCTGACAGCTCACCAATCCCGACCATGAATCTTGCGAACCGATCTTACGGACTTCAGCCATTGCCTAGCAACAGCAATGCCAGGTTAAGTTTCTTGCGTAAAATAAATAAATCAATAAAAATATTGCCAGGACTGGGATTCTAACCCACGGCGGCGCGGAAAGATCACTTTGGCTGGAATGTTCATCAGAGCACAATGCTATCGCCGCAGTCGAGCAACACACTCTCGCGCTGTGGAATGCAAACCTACATCTTCATGAACTTCTATCTGCCGCGAGAATAGATGAGTTCAACCTAAGCCCGATGAGAGCTTAACCTGAGTCTCATATTAGCGCCTTTCGTGCCGACGGCACAGAAAAGCAAAACCATGCACAAACCAGGATGAGCACGTGCTTTCGCACGCCTGCTCACATTAACAACGTTAAAACCCTACCATTTATTTCCGACGAACGCCTCGTTGATCTAGTTAGATTGAGTATTGAATTATCTGCATATATAAGGAATAACTACTCAATGTATACGCTGTTATTCCCCGACCCTTTGTTTCGATCGAGAAGGAACCCATCCGGGGTTAGCGAGCGAAGTTGCTGCATCCTCAGAGTGCGATCGGGGCGAAAGACTGTCCCCGTATCGCTTCAGACAACAAACGGCGGCCTACCTCGAAGCCCCTGCAAAGCCCGGTGAGGAATATCCAGACCACAAAACTCCTCCAAAGCAAACAGCGCTACCCAAACAAGCCTAAACACGCCTACTAGCATTGACATATACATGCACGAAAATTGACATAGCCGACGCTTGTGCACAATGGACAACACTCAGCGGTAGCGTTACGTGGTGCAAAGAGGTGCTGCTATAATGCAGCTGCAGGAGACAAATACATCTTATTGGCAGCTACAGCACTGGAAGTGTAAAACACCGAATGCACATTAGTTTTTTCATTTTCCTAGTATCGCCATTTGCGAGGCACTTTCGTTCACCTTCGGCTGTCTTTGAGAGCACCATTATAAACTTAACAGGAATTATCTATCTCTCCCAGCGATCGAAACCATTTTAGTCACAGCGCCATCGCTTTCTAGGTGTTGTGTTTATTAACGTCAAAGTCATAATAGTCATCTAGCGGAAATACGCACGCTGCAGAACAAAAGCTTCAAACATCTCTGTATTAACAATCTCCAGAGCCAGCCACAACAAACTTATTACCGAAAATCTCAACCGCCCACCCGACTCCACGCTGTTCCACGATACGTTTTGTTTCCTTTGAAGGCTACCCCTCCATTCAACAACATCGGCCATCATGACGCTCTTCCCTTACCGCCACCTCTACTCTTCTTATTCAACTGCGTCTCCAACGTGCGCAAGCTACGAATTTTTCGTCTTCCATTGCTAACAAGCGCTGCCCTGCTACAGTGCATAGCACAGTACAGGCTGCAGAGGACGTCTCTAGGTGACGTTTCGGCTCTGTGTTCCCTTGAAGCCAGCCGTCGTTGTTCGATGGAGTCACTAATTTCCTTATTCCACCAACTCCGTGGCTCTCTCTTTCCTATCCAGAAGTTTACTCCTTTTACTTGTTTTATTTTTGTACTAATGAGTAGTTCTACCTGGTTATAATCCCACTTTTCCATGGGGCGTTTTTCTATTGCTTCGCCTATGATAGCCGCTATAAGCACTATTTTTTGATCATTTAAATCTGCGTTCTCATACTGACTTCTCTGCATTTCTCGTTTGATCAGGGCTCCAAAATGTGGCCTAATACGCTTTGATCACTTCCCTGGATGTACTTCCCCTCTTCGTCTATTTCCATAATTCCGAGCGTGCTATAGATCTCTTGCGAATTTGCGCAGTTGTCTGTGTACGCCTCGATGCAGCCGTGGAAATATCGCGAGTGGCTGCCGAATGAGTTCTTTCTGCGAAGACGTGCAAAGGCAAAGGAATGCATGCTGTGTTGTGGAATGAGCGTAATGCGACAGAGAGTTAAGGGTGCGAGATGCGATCGTTTGCGATCATCACGGAACTGAACTGTACACGAATGCACTGCCCCTGTCGCGCCTGTTTGGCATGCACCCTTTCCGATCGGGCGAACAGAACAAAAAGATTATCCAGAGCTAGATAACCAAGATAAAAAGAAAGGTTACGATCTTGAAGAATCTACGAGGGTAAGCGCACAACATAACCGCATGAACAAGCTGTTCCACCACCGAAACCGTCACTACGTGCTTTCAGTTGCTGTGTAGATGCGTCCGCGTCTGTAGCGAGACCCCATTCCTCGTAAGCTAAGGTGTGCGGCTAATAGTAGCAGAAGCGCCCGAGGCCGAATTAGCTACGGAAAAGAAGGACCACTTACGCTCCTACGTACCGCATCTGCAGATTATGCAGTGGAAAGCCGCGCGAGCCGCCAACGCTTACCGTCAGTGCGTGTTTTACATGAACTCCTGGTGCTACTGTGGAGCTTCGCTCCAAGCAGCGCGGTTTTCGGAATAAAGCATGTGCGTTACGGTTGGTGTGCTAGGTGGGTGTCACTTCCTCGCGGTTCATGCGAGACAGTAAAAAAAACTGACTCTGCAGGCCTGCGCTCAGAGTGAAGCTGATTACTTGCCACCAACGACACCTCGAGCGTTTTCATCTCCGTATATTGAGCCTAGAGCGTCCATATTTTAATATTTGAGGCTCGCATAATTGTTAACTTCGTGTAGTATTAACGCGTTTCCATGAGCTCATTTTAACAATAATATCGCGGAACCCTTCGAAACTCTTGCACGCCAGCTCGTGAAGACTGCTTTCTGCATGGTACTGCTACTATATTAGCTAACAATTGTTTGTCTATTTATCTTTGTCGCTTTTCTGTATTTAACAAACCACCAGAAAATTTTTTTAGGTTTCCTAACCACCGCTAACAGCTTGTAAACAAATGCGTATGATGGGCATGTAAGGATTTTAGAGCGGTGTCTGCAAGCATAAACACAACATGACAACGACCTGCGCTGCCGCAGGAGCTTTAAACCTTGCCGTTTTAGTCAAAAACCTTCAGCAAAGCATTCCGCAGATCCAAAAACAAGCATTCAACCGATCCATCCCTTGGCTCGAAAAGGGAGAGCTGAGCTACTCTCCGCGACATAAAGCCCGATCATGTTTTCACCCCTCAAGTGATCAAATTATAGCTCTCAACTTGTGCTTCGAAGCTTTGGCCAAACCATAGTGTCGTCTGCCCTCTCCTTTACAACTGTATCAGCAGAAACACTAACTGTCGGAACCGAGCCATCAGGCGTAGCAGCCGTCGCAAGAGGCGCACGCCGAGCAGTCTGGAGGCGTGTAATGGCGGCGTGCTCACGAGCTCGAAGATGGCAGCCCCCATGTTGCGGCGCTGTAAAAGCTGTATATCCTCAACTCACTCCGCTGATCTTTCCTCGACATGTGCAGCGTCACCCTTCAGGACGTCATTTAGCCCCGCCGCTACCACTACCAAATTACTCTCTGCAACATTCTTAGAAAGCTCACTTTTTGTCAGTTGGAGTGCTGCGTCTATTGTCCTGCCTGGGACCACCCCGACTGGCACCGGCTTACCACCTTTTACACGCTCTATTATAGTTCTTTTGCACCTCCTTATGTTTGAGTCACCAGCCATAAGCGCTAGGGTATTCGCTCCCTCCCTCCTAACTTCCAGGCTTTTCTGCCTCTTACAAGTGACTAGGACCTCATTCCATGCGGTTAGCTTGTTCCGCTCCTCTCCATCGCCTCCAGCTGTCACCTCTGCGTAGCTGTTCCTAGCTGAACCTGGCCTACTTTCATGTTGCTGTCCCTGCCAGGGCAGGCATCATGCAAGAGGCTGGCGCTGGAATGTCCGCCAAATATGACCGCACATGGCGGTGTCAGCCATTTTTGCGTCCAACAATTGACAAAGCCGTTCTTGAAGCTAGCGCTTATCTGCCCTCTCTGCCTGTAGCTCCTTTTCTAGAGCATCCATACGTAACGCCAGGTTGGTGTCCGCTTGGTCAGCCCTGTCCAGGTGTGCACTTAATACGTAGCATTTGCTCATAAAATCCACGACATCGGCGACCACCCTGCAACCATGGCAGGTGGCATTTAGATTAATGGTTGACCTCTAGAGGTTGGCCCCCAATGAACGCTGCGGCCTATTGCTGCAGTGCCGCGTGTTTTCCACAACGTTGTCAGCGCTAATGCATGTCGCCCACATATCTCTCTCACCACCGCCAAGTACCTCAAAGCGGAATTAAGCCGTCCACTGGCCCAGGGAGCAAGTTATGCGCCCTTCCTTTTCTCAAAACCATAGAAGTCTAGAACGTTGTCAACGCCAACGCCAATGAACACAATGAGCGTCGACGGCCTTTAGAAACAGGCGAGTGCTAGTTTTCAGCTGCGGCAGCTGTGTGCCGTCATAGCTGTCACGTGGTTTATTCTCGTTTCAATGTCAAACTCGCGCACACAGCACACACAGCGAGGAAGCTACAAAGGGTAGTAATAAAGCTTTCGATGTAACAAGATCCCCAGAGGTAAATGTTGCGTTGCTCAACGGCCTTCTCTTCCGTCGATAGAAGCTACCATCCTGCAAACAACTGGAGAAGCTGGTCGTTCTTGTACTGCTTCGGCATATTGTTCTACAAATGGCGCACGAGGAAATTTTCTCTGCGCACCAAAGCAGCAGAATCAGGGAAGACCGTGTGTTTGAAGTCTTCTTCCGGCCAGGTGCTGTTATGACTGGGATGCACACCAGCCGAATAGGATTAAGGCGCAGATTCCATCCACCGGGAACCGCTTTGGCGGCAACAGCAGCGGCAGTTTTGACAGCGTCAAGTGGCCGACGACCTCACAGAAAAGTATGCGTCCTTGGGACGCAACCTGTGGAATTCTTCCCACGCTCCGCTCGGTGCGAATGATCTTCCCTTTGTCTGGTTCCTCGCAACACGCGACCGACGGTGGACAGTACGGGGGAAGAGGGGTACGGTGACTTCCAGTAATTTACCGTGTCTGACAAGAGTTGCCCCGACCGGAGAGAGCCCGCCGTGGTTGTAGCCGCGACGCCGCACCTGTGTTAGAACACGTGCAGCTAGCAGCAATGTTGCAGCACAGTGCGAAAAAGCTGCGGACTTGCGTTTCCTCCTCTCTAGTTCTCACGCGTGGACTCTGCAACAAGTGCCTCCGTGCACTGTGTGCTGTCACTCTTCCGATTTGTGCCTCGTGTTCAATTGGCCACATCCTGGTGTAGGGGCGAAACCTTAGGGTATTTAACAAGCGGCCTAAGTGATAACGAAGGCCCTGGCGACAAGAATCAGCCAGTCGATCGACGCTATGAACTTTTATTTGTTGACTTTTTTCTCGTATGTAGAATATGTAAATAAGATTTTTCAAAGTGCCAGTAAACTTGTTTGTGTATTTTCGTTCCCAAATGTCAAGTTCCATCATTCCTCGTCCCTTCTCCGGCCCGACCACGCTTCCCTGAATTCCAACAACTGGTTGGCAGCTATGGGATATCCACGTCAAATCACCGGCTCCAACGAACCCCGGCAGCTACGTGATTGACATCAACTAGGCTTGTGAAGACCGTAAGCTCGACACTTCAGGTCACGCGCTCCAACGGAGCCCGGCAGCTACAGGTCTGACGGCGTCAGCTAAATCTCGGCAGGGTCAGTGCCCGGTGTTTGCCATTCATTTAGCCAGACCGCACTAACACGGGTAGATGTTAGTAGTAGAATTTTGGCTATATCAGAAATGAAATTTTGGCAGTTTTGTGTTTTGTTTGCTTATAGTTCATGCATGTGTTTTAGCTAGGATCAGCGGCACTAGGCGTGATCCGCGATGGACAAGTTCGAGGTGAAGGACCTCCTTGAAATTCTAGAAGAATTGGGGATTTTGGTAGACCGCACTAAAACGAGAGAAGCGATTGTGGATGTTATACGGGCGGAGAAGGCGAGAGTCGAGGAGGCAGAAGAACCGTGGGAGACTATTTTAGAGGTAAGAGCTGAGAACGAAAAACGAAGGCTCCGTGAGGAGAAAGAGAAGCGTGCATTGGTTGAGGAAAAAGAAAGGCGAAGGCTCCGCGAGGATATAGAGAAGCGAGAGCTTCTTGAGCAACGAGAAAGACAGAAACTAAGCGAGGATCAAGAAAAGCATATGGAGGAGGAGCATCTCGAGAGGTGGCAGAGCTAGAACAGCAACGCTGTTCTTGCTCAGATAAATTGCTCAGATGCAAAGAACGAGAGCGCGTATGAGATTTTCTTGAAGAGGAGAAAATTTCCAAACTTTTCTCGCAACTTTCAAAAACACTTGCGCAGATCAGCAGCTAGACCTAGGCGACTGACCATGTATGTTGGCGGCCATTCTCTGGCGATGTCGGCGACGTACTAACGCGGCTATCCGACGAGGAGGTTGACAATTATGATGTAGCAAAAAGTGCCCTCTCCCGATATTTCCGCACTCGTGTAGCGGCCGAATGTGAAGCCCGAAGTGATGGAAGCGAGCAGCGCTCCCATCAGTGTGTCCGCGACCAGCGTTGGAACCCCGCTTGGTCAGCTGGGGACACAGCCGTTGATCAGGGGAGTAACGACCGGGCATGTTTATGCCCAAAAAGGAACGCCAGTTCGGCAGCTGTCGGGACAGCTTTTCTCGATTTAGAGGCGAAGAAAACAGTTGCAGCAAACCCGCCGAAAACAAAGCCGAGCTACCGGCTCCACTAGCGAATACTTACAGCGTAAAGAAAAGCTAAGAGGCCGTATCTAGCCTAGAAGCACAGGCTGCTTTGATAAGTGAGTCAGATGTTTTCTCTCGGAAAGAAAATAGAGCTCACAGGCCAGCGCAATGAAGTAATCAAAGGAGACCCTCCTTCGCTACGGCTGGCGAACAATAGTAGCCCAGTACTGCAGACACTTTGATGTGAAGAGGGTGACCGCGTGTCACCTGAGTGCCTTGCTGAAACCCCAGGCCAGAACGCAATGTTAACCAGAGTCTGGTTCATGTAAAGTTTCGGGCCATAAAGTTAGGATCGTGGGGTCGGATAGCAGGCCTCAGGAGAGCAAGTTGCTAGGCTCAACGGAAAGTAAAGTGCAGTCGGAACAGTTTCGGGCTACGACGTGCAGACAGACAGAAAAACTTTATTTTTGCAAGTGAGTTTTAGACCCTGCTGAGTCACTGGGCCACTGCGCGGTCCCGCACTGCGTCATGTAGGTCATGTCGGTGCATGACGTCGGCAGGTCGAGTCACCGCAACAAGCTGAGATATCTGGTCTGCAGACATGAGCAGGACCTCCCAGCTCAAGATGGCGTGCTGTCACTGCGGGGGAGGGTCAGCAAGGCAGCCGAAATTATGTGAAGAGTGTGGCGTGAGGGTCACCGCATAGGGAGCATGCTGGGTATATTATTCCACAATAGTGGGATAAAAGCTGAGGGGATGACAGAGAGCGGGTCTGGAGGCGTCTGAAGAGGATCTTTTTGGAGTGCGTAAGAGAGAGGTGGGGAGGGGTATAAGCCCGACGGTCCGGATGACGTGCAGTGACTCATTGAAAGCGCGAACCCATTGTTCAAATTCAAGTGAGAAATGCGGCTCAGTACTGAGTCAAAGAGTACTTGGTCAAAGGGAGGTGCGCAAGACAGAACAGCTAGGGCAGTTTCTGGAAATTGGCCGCGAGCAAGGAGAGCCAAGCAAAGGAGTTGTCCGCAGAGAACGGACGAAGTACCAGCCGAAAACACTGTAAGGATGAAGGCCGATCAACAATGTAGTCGTCCAAGACTCACCACGGCACCCCAGATGCGACAGGCACCGCACGAAGCCCATACTTACTAGACGGGGTCAAACAAAGCGAAAGCCACCTGCCCCATTGTGGCGACACTGCCGAAATTTTTGCACGAGGAGTGAAACTCGAAGCGGGCCACAAAGTAGCACGCACTGCTATGGCATGAAAGAAGCCAGCGGAACTCGCGCCTGGAAAAAAAGGAAACGAAGTTAATACAATAACCGAGAAATTAGTACACCAAGGCATTTATTTTGTACTCATTCGTCCCCCCTCGCATTCAACTTTTCAGGTGCTGCTTAGGTTTGGGAGACGCGCGGCCGTGATGCAGAACGAACCATTGTCGCGTGGCTCGCAGGTGTCTGGAGCTCGCAGGTGTCAACGCGCTCTTCAAGGGGCTGCGAAACACCGCTTCAACGGATGCCGGTTACGCTTCAGATAGATTCTTTATGTCACACAGATGCTGACTCAAAAAGAATTACGAGAATCGATGCATAGGAACGGGAGTTATTCAATGAAGAAATTTCAAAATACAAACAAACAAAATGCTGCCTCAACTCGATTTTCGCGCAACTTCCCATTCCCATTTCATTCTCCCAATGACGACACTAAGGGCGACCAATAAAAACAGCCTATCTTAGCACGTGGCGGTAGTTTGTTCTCCATGGTTGCCTGTTCTCTGTAACTCGTTCATGTCAAGGCTGGCAGCGCCGTTTGCATGGCTACAACAACCATGTGAGCGCCCAGCTGATCCAGCGATGCTTCACCGTCACGTCGACGGCGCAGAAGGGAACACTGATCAGTGACGTTCCCTTACTTATGGATCCGAACTCGAGCGCGAGATACTGCGACGGTGTGACAGCCTACGCAAGATATCAGACACATTTAGCATAGCGCGTACCGCTACTGCTTACCGCGAACCATCGCCCGTCGATCCTAGCGCGCTGGTTGGCCACGGCGCGCAAGGAGCGCGCGCTGTTGACGGGAATGCGGCGCCATCTGGTGTCACCACCCGGTGATTCTCCACAAACTGACGATGCGCACTGCCTGCTAAATGTGAAACGAACGCATTCTTCGTTGTGACCGAAACGAACGCTTATAGAGTGCAATGGCTTGATCGGATCGATTCCGCAAAGCCGCTCTCAGATACATAGAAAGCAGCCATAAGTGTTTAATGCTAGGTCGTAGGATGTTTTACAGAGAGGCGCAAAGTCCTTCGAAACAAAACGTAGCCACTCCCTCTGGTGGCGTGTTTTTGTTTTACTTGATTTACAGTGCTTTTATCTTAGGCAAAAAGTAGGTTTTGTTAATGTAATATAAAACACAAAAACATGACAAAACGTATCTCTAGTTATTTACCAAATTTGCAGCATATTTACTGTTTGTCCAATCATCAAGCTCGCACAAAGTGATGTCATATCCCCTGCTAAAAACCGCCACTGTATGTTGACACTGTCAGCGCCACAAATTTTGTTTTTTCGAGCTAATTAAAATATTAAAAACAAGAGTATACGCGGTACGACCGATGCTAATAGCATCACTATAACTTATTCTATGAAACCATCAGGCAAAACAATGCACTGAAAATGTGTTTCGGGGCCCGTTTAGGACCTTCGGTGGTGATGGATTTTTATGGCGCAAGGGCGTCTATGGCCAATGCGCCATGGCACAAAGTATTTTTGCTACTTCCCAAGGTATGGTCTAAGACCCGTTTCCCAAGCATTTGGTTTGATTTGGTTTATATGGGTTTAAAGTCCCAAAGCATCTCCGGCTATGAGACACGCCATAGTGAAGGGCTCCGGAAATTTCGACCACCTGGGGTTCTTTAACGTGCACTGACATCGCAGAGTTCACGGGCCTCTTGAATTTCGCCTCCATCGAAATTCGACGGCAGCGGCCGGGATCGAACCCGCGTCTCCAAGCATTTCACCTTAAATAAGCCGAGCACCAGACCAAGGAAAGCCTGTACCTATTGTATCACCGCTGGATACCCGGCGGCACTGGGGATCGAACACCGCACCTCCCACATGCGAGGCGGGTGCTCAACCACTGCTGCGGTAAGGAAGACGGGTTTTTGTCGGGTCGCGGCTGCTAAAGCCACTGTTGGTCTGCGACCACGCAGGACACGGCTGAAAAATAGAACTAGTACTTTCCATGAGTCATGACATGGTTTTCAAAGGAATTCCTGGAATAAATTCTTCGATCTATACACCTGTACAAAATTAGTTCGAGGTTTATACCTGAGTGCATTGGTTTGGTACGCTTCTTGATTTTTACTCCGGGTTGTAGCTTTTGAAAATGTTTCTGTTTTGTAAAGTTGCTAAGTGTTGCGTTGTTCGGTGTAAATAGAACGAGCTCTGAAGCAACAATGCTTTTAAGCTGCAATTTTCTCAGCTTATGCGATTCTGCAAATAAGGTTACCTGCAGTATTTTATTTTTGCGGTAAGCTTTAAGTTTTGTTAAGTATGTATTAACGTTCGCTGTGCAAGTTTGCACATTTACGGCAAGTGTCGTAAAGTAAGTTTTGCACATTTACGACAGGTGTCGTAGTGTTGGCTCTCATTAAGGACGGAAAGGAAGGCCGCAATTGTGCCGATTAAAAATTGAAAATAGGTTGGGGCGAAAATGGCCTCTGTCTGTCCTTTCGGTGAATTCCTCCCAGCCCGGGTGACGTCCGAGATTGTTTCCACCTTTCCGACCGATTCCAGACCAATTATAAATGCGTCTTGAAATGTCACGCGTGATGACAACGATTCTGAGAGGTCAGAAAACCTGAACATTGCATCCGGTTTACAGTTCAAGTTCGTTCGGGGAAAATTTGGCTTAATTTCAGAGGGATTTTAGATGAATCAGTGCTGTATAATCAGTTTTGATTTTGTCATGGTCTGGCGACACGAGTGGACTAGAGACGGCACTTGCTTTTGTTGCGATTGGCTTGACGTTTTTGGTTTCGTTTGAGTTGCCTCGCGGAAAAATTCTCAAGAGCTGGACTTCCAACAACACCAGGATGAGAAGAGGCCTAGAGGATTGCGGAACGAGAGCCCATTCTGGCACGTCCAGTCAGCCAAGCTGCGTAGGAGCAGCTCATCTTCCGGGCGTATTCTCTGGCGACAGGGGGGGGGGGGGCTTATATGATTGGGATGCACACCAGCCGAATAGGATTAAAGCGCAGATTCCATCGACCGGGATAACCACGGTGGCGGCAACAGCAGCGGAAAATTCGACAGCGTCAGGTGGCCGGTGACCGCACAAAAAATAATGCCTCCCTGGAAGCAGCCTGTGGAGTTCTGCCCACGCTCGGCTCGCTGCGAATGACCTTCCCTCTGTCTGGTTCCTCACAAGATGCGATCGATGGTGGACAGTCGACGAAAGAAGAGGGGTACAGTGACATCCAGTAATTAACCGTGTCTGACAAGAGTTGCCCCAACCGGAGAGAGCCCGCCGTGGTTGTGGCCGCGACGCCGCACCTGTGTTTGGAAGGACACGTGCAGCTTACAGCAATGACGCACCCCAGTGCGAAAAAGCTTCTGACTTGCGCTTCCTCCTCGCCAGTTCCCACGCGTGGACTCTGCAACGGGTGCACGCGTCCTTCCAAACACAGGTGTGGCGTCGCGGCCACAACCACGGCAGGCTCTCTCCGGTCGGGGCAGCTCTTGTCAGACACGGTTGATTACTGGAAGTCACCGTACCCCTCTTCCCCCGTCGACTGTCCACCGTCGGTCACGTGTTGCGAGGAACCAGACAAAGGGAAGGTTATTCGCACCGAGCCGAGCATAGGAATAATTCCACAGGTTGCTTCCTAACGAGGAAGACTTTTCTGTGTGGTCGTCGGCCACCTGACGCTGTCAAAACTGCCGCTGCTGTTGCCGCCACAGCGGTTATTCCGGTCGATGGAATCTGCGCCTTAATCCTATTCAGCTGGCGTGCATCCCAATCATAACAGCACTTGGCCAGAAGAAGTCATCAAACCCTCGGTCTTCCCTGCGTCTGCTGCCTTGGTGCGCAGGGAAAATTTCCTCGTCGCCATTTGTAGAGCAATATGCCGAAGCAGTACAAGAACGACCAACTTCTCCAGTTGTTTGCGGGATGGTAGCTTCTATCGACGGAAGAGAAGGCCGTTGAGCAACACAACATCTACCTCTGCGGATCTTGTTAAAGCAAAAGCTTTACTACTCCGCTTTGTAGTTTCCTCGCTCTGTGTGCTGTATGCGCGAGTTTGACATTGAAACGAGGATAAACCACCAGACAGCTATGACGGCACTCAGCCGCTGCCGCTGAAAAATAGCACTCGCCTGTTTCTATAGGCCGTCGACGTTCATTGTGTTCATTGCCGTTGGCGCTGACAACGTTCTAGACTTCTATGTTTATGAGAAAAGGAAGGGCGCATAACTTGCTCACTGGGCCAGTGGACGGCTTAATTCCGCTTTGAGGTATGTGGCGATGGTGAGAGATATATGGGCTGCATGCATTGGCGCTAACAACGCTGCGGCAGACACGTGGCACTGCACCAATAGGCCGCAGCGTTCATTGGGGGACCAACCTCTAGGGATGAACCCTTATTTTAACTGCCACCTACCAGGGTGGAAGGGTGGTCACCGGTGGCGTGGATTTTATGAGCAAATGTTGCGTAATAAATGCACGCCTTTACTGGGCTGACCAAGCGGACACCAGCCTAGCGTTACGAATGGATGCTCTAGAAAGTGAGCTACAGGTAGAGAGGGCAGATAAGCGCGAGCTTCAAGAACAGCTTAGTCAATTGTTGGGCGCAAAAATGGCTGTCTCCGCCAAGCGAAGCCACAGTGGCGGACATTCTAGCGCCAGCCACGTGGCTGGGGTCTGCACTGGCATGTACAACAATAGGAAAGTAAGGCAGGTTAAGCTAGAAACAGCTCCGCAAAGGTGGCAGCTTGAGGCGTTGGAGAGGAGCGGAACAAGCTAACCACATGGAATGAGCTCATAGTCACTTGTAAGAGGCAGCGAAGTCTAGAATTTAGGAGGGAGTGAGCGAATACTTTAGCGCTTATGGCTTGTGACTCAAACATGAGGAAGTGCAAAAGTAACTTTTTTGAACGTGCGAAGAGTGATAAGCAGTCGGGGTATTCCCAGGTAGAACAATGGACTCGCTACTCCGACTGAAAAATTTAGCTTTCTAAGAATGTTGCAGGCAGCAATTTGGTAGTGATAGCGGCGGGGCTAAATGACGTCCTGAATGGTGACGCTGCACAAGTAGTAGATAGATTAGCGGAGGGAATTGAGGATATACAGGTTTTACAGCGCCTCATCATGGGGGCTGCCATCTTCCATCACGTGAGCACGCCGCCATTACACGCCTCCAGACTGCTCGGCGTGCGCCTCTTGCGCCGGCTGCTGTGCCCGATGGCTCGGTTCCGACAGTTAGTGTTTCTGCTGATACGGAAGTAAAAGAATGAGCAGACGACACTATCGTTTGGCCAAAGCGTCGAAACACAAGTGAGAGCCCTAATGTGATCTCTTGAGGGGTGAAAACGTGATCGGGCTTCATGTCGCGGAGAGCCGCTTAGCTCTCCCTATTCGAGGCAAGGGATGGATCGCCTGAATGCTTGTTTCTGCGTCCTCTGAAGGCTTTGCTGAGTGTTTTCATTGCTATTGTCTAAAACGGCAGGTTTTAATGCTTCTGCGGCCGCGCAGGTCGTTGCCATTTTTTGTACATGCTTGCAGACACCGCTCTAAAACGCTCACATGCGCCTCGTACGATTTGTTTACAACTTGTTAGCGGTGCTTAGGAAAGCTAAAATATTTTCTCTTCGTTTTTTAAGTATATAAAGGCTACGAAAATAAATATACACACAAATGTTAACTACTATAGTAGCAGTACCTTGTATAAAGCAGTCTTCACGAGCTGGCATGCAAGAGTTTCGAAGGGTTCCGCGATATTATTGTTAGAACGAGCGCATGGAAACGCTTTAATGCTACCCGAAGTTCACAATTATGCCAGCCTCATATATTTAAATGTGGACGCTCTAGGCCCGATATACGGACATCAAAATGCTCGAGGTGTCGTTGGTGGTAAGGGCACAGGGTAAGCCCTATACTTCCCATGCATTTTAGGCCATGTTGAGGTACATGTTTCTCACTAACTAATAACAGTAGCCTAATAATACATATATCATTGTTTGCCAAATTTTGTGCTCTTTCTACTGAACTAGAATATTTGAAATGTGTTGAAAATTCGATTTTTAATAAAATTTTTTCCGGTAGTACACAAATCTGGCCTTTCTTTGCGCATTTCAAAATTCATAACAGAATAACTGCTCAGTGAAATTGCTCAATTCTAGTTCAGTAGTTGGCAACACTTATGTAGATGATTGCAAAAAAAAAATCAGTCGTCTGTCTTGAAAGGCATTGGAAATAATGGTACCTTTGTAAGAAAAAACACTGTTTTGAGATAATAGAGCGTAAAGAGAAAAAAGATGTGAAAAACCATTTTTTTATTCGCAGAAACGCCTCCATAGTAATTGGTTTAATAGCCCCCTGCTTCGTAGTCACTGTCGCCGTCATTTTTTCGCTTTTCGGCTTGTCGTTTTGACTGTCGGGCCTCTTTTGTAAGCTGTCATGTTGCTCGGTCCTCAAAGTACATGCGCTTATGGTCAGCTTCCCTCAGCCACTTGATGGTGTTGCTCCCTGGGTTCAATCCACACGCCTTCAAAACGTTGGCCCGTGCGATGCTACCATCATTAAATGAAAGAACAGCATCCAGTGTTGCCATCCGTAGGGTCCGAAGCCTAACAAACACATTCTTTGGCGCGCGTTCCCAAACAACATGGTTGAACGACTCATTTGCATTTTGAGTTCGCCCATGCAGGCACTTCTCTAGGAGCTCAGCCTTCGATAGCTCCCTATAAATGGGTTTGATAGCCTCCAAGACAGATGCAGGCAAACTCTCCTTGTGGAAAAATGGCTTGCCCTCTGACTGACTTCTGTTGAAGGCACACCACGTATCAGGTCCCTTTGGGCAAAGTCCATGGCATGGGTCATCGTCTGTAGCCGATAAGTGGAAGAAGGTTGCCCAAACGGCCTTTCGCATTTCATCCAGGTTTCCTACATTTCTTCTGATGGCCAAACCATAGTACGTCTGGAGCTTGTCTATTACTGCATCAGTCAGTCGGCCTCGGCCCGAGAGGCTCTTTCCATCAGAGAGTTTTCCTGCTTTGTTTCCTTTTTTAGCCTTCGTAACCTTGTGCCCATCCTTTTTTGCACGTGCACTATGCACTCAACCTTGGATATTTCAACGGAATCACCATATGGCATTTGTGCCTTCAAAGCCATAAAAGCCTTGCTGTCACCATCCCCAAGGTATTTGACGTATCGAACGCCGTGAAGCTCCTCACTCCTGCCGAAAATTTTCAGTGCTCCTGCGACTTCCATTCCACCGCTGGTGCCTTGGTAGTTGCTTTGGCACACCTCTCTATGAAGGGGGTCACTGTTTGTACCCTTGATGCTGCACTTTGGACAACGTTTAGACAAAACCTCCACATCCAGCACTTTCCCAGAGTCTACACTGGTCGCAGAGACTATGCCGTTATTGGAAGTATGGCCTCGCTTCTGCCAGCTTCCATCAAGAGCAACTGCGATGTCTTTATCCCCCTCATTCAGCTGCACAGCTTCGTCAGCTGCCCTTTTCATCGACTCCTGAGCAGCAGCTTCGATGTGACCCAGAAGCGCTTGATTGCATTTCGCAAACTTTGTCGGCGGCTTAGGAAGGTTTAGCATAGCACAGAGTATATTTCCTGCAGCCATTCCGTTACCAATGGACCTCAAGGCATACACTAACCTGAGGATGGCTTCATAGAGGCCAGAAGTAGTTTTCTTCGACGTCTCAAATCGTTGTGCGGCACTACACACTTCACAGTTAAAACTGTAAACGCTTGCAACACCTACCCGTTTTGTCACAATTTCGATGAGCTCAACACTTCCACCGCACTCTCTGCACACACAAATATGTGTATTTGCGGCACAAATGCCGTCCATGTCCATTAAGGCATATTGGCTGCTGCTCTTTAGCACATCCTCTTCCTGGAAGCACAGAGAAAATCTTGAAAGCTTCGATGTCGAGGAGTTGGCGCGTTCGGCGTTCGGGATCTCATTCGGTCGTGGACATCCTTTTGCTTTTTCACGATGAGCGTAGCGGTTGCCGTGAAATTCACGCCTGACGAAGGCCTTCTTTGCCCTGGGCATCTCAACTTATCAGCAGCAACCAACACCGGCACAATTTACAATACTGATCGAAAGGGATAGCACTCGGACGCAGCTGCATGAAGGTTGCAGAAACGTGGAGAAAGCGTGCAAAGCGTCTCAGGATTGTCTTGGCTAAAAAAGAGGAGCTGTACAATAGTTGCCAGACAATTTTTTATATGTAGCTGATATTAGACAAGTTTTGAAATCAGGTGGTGGACTTTTTGGTTGAAAAAATTGACGTTAATCCTAAAAGGGGGCGTGGCCGCTCACTACTTGGTTTAATAATAACATTAATAATAATAATTGGTTTTTGGGGGAAAGGAAATGGCGCAGTATCTGTCTCATATATCGTTGGACACCTAAACCGCGCCGTAAGGGAAGGGATAAAGGAGGGAGTGAAAGAAGAAAGGAAAAGAGAGGTGCCGTAGTGGAGGGCTCCGGAATAATTTCGACCACCTGGGGATCTTTAACGTGCACTGACATCGCACAGCACACGGGCGCCTTAGCGTTTTTCCTCCATAAAAACGCAGCCGCCGCGGTCGGGTTCGAACCCGGGAACTCCGGATCAGTAGTCGAGCGCCTAACCACTGAGCCACCGCGGCGGGGCCTACTTGGTTTCGAAAAAAAGCGTTTTTCAGCCGTAAATATGGCTTTCTGAGGAAAGTGCGATGATGGAACATGTGTAGAAAGAATTGAACTTCTAAAATTCCAAAAGAAAAAAAAACGATTTTTTTCTAATTTTACCTTACCCTGTGCCCGTAAGTAAGCAACTTCACTCTGAGCGCTGGTCTGCGGAGTCACTGTTAGTGAGAGTCTCGCATGAACCGCCAGGAAGTGACAACTACCTAGCGCACCAGCCGTAACGTAAATGGTTCATTTCGAATGTTGTCAACGAAAACCGCGCTGCCTGGAGTGAAGTTCAACATTAGTACCAGGTTCATGTAATACACGGACTGACGGTAAGCGTTGGCGGCTCGCGCTGCTGGGCACTGCATAATTTGCAGTAGCGGTGTGTAGGACCGTAAGTCGCCCTTCTTTTCTGTACCTAATTCGTCCTCGGGCGCTTCTGCTACTAATAGCCGCACACTTTAACTTACAAGGAATGGGGTCTCGCTACAGACGCGGACGCATCTGCACAGCACCTGAAAACACGAAGTGACCGTTCAGGTGGCGGAACGGCTTGTTCAATCGGTAATCTTGTGCACTTACCCTCGTAGATTTTCCAAGATCGTAACCTTTCTCCCTATATTGGCAATCTAGCGCTGGTGAACGCGTTTGCTGTGTTCGCCCGTCCGGAAAGGGTGCATGCCGAACAGGCGCGACAGGGGCAGTACGTTCGTTTATAGTTCGGTTCCTTGATGATTGCAAACGATTGCATCTCGCACCTTTAACTCTCTGTCGCAGTTCTTTCAGTCCACAACACAGCATGTAGCTGAAGTCGAAAGTGTAACAATGGCGGCTGAGCCCTACAAAAAGTCCTCTTAGCGCTATGCGAGACACATCTGAGGGATCTAGAGTATCCACCGTTTAATGATGGCTGCGTCTGGGACGCGAGCAACAGAACACCAGACAAGGGAGGAGGCGTAGGTATGCTGATACATCAAGGAACAAATTGGCAAGTGATGAAGTTGACTTGCGAAAAACATGTCTGAGGATCAGGTACAACCGCCGGAAAAAGGACATGGCTAGGCGAAGTTTAATTAGGGACTGGGGACAAAAGCAGGCAAGAAAACAAGGATCTATTTAAGCATCTCAATGAAGATATAATGTAGTTTGGAGACGGTACCGATTTTATTCTGCTGGGTGACTTGAATGGCCACATCGAGGATCCGGATGGATATATAGGGAAGTTAATGCTAGACTTGTGTGAGCGACACAACCTAGTTACTGCAAATAGAGAAACTAATTGTGAGGGATAAATCACGCGGGAATCCCGTAACAGGCAGACGACCACAGCCAACTGCCTAATGTCGCAAGTCATCTATAGCAAGCTCACAGTGGAAATACACGAACAGGGGAAGTACATACCTGGAAGTGATCATAAGCGTATTAGGCCAAAATTTGGAGCCCTGCCCAAAACAGAAATGCAGAGAAGTCAGAAAGAGAACGCAAAATTAAATTATGACAAAATAGAGGTAATAGCGGCAGGCCTAGAGTAAGCAATAGAAAAACTCCCTACAGAAAAGTGGGATTATAATCAGTTAGAACTACTCAACAGTACAAAAAATACAACAAGTAAAATGAGTAAACTGCTGGACAGGAAAGAGGAAGCCACGAAGTCGGTAGAATGAGGAAATTAAGGACTGAATCGAAAAATGATGGCTGGCTTCAAGGGAACACAGAGAAGCAAAAAGGGCGCAGTTATGTGAAGAGGAATTGGGCCAAAAATGGGAATCTCATCAAGAAAAGAAACAGCAAGTGCAGGTTCTCATTCAAGCTGAAATGAAGCAGTCGTCTGATCGCTGGCTGGCTGAAGTTCGCGGTGCAACTAAAGGGGGGCCAAGATAACTTTAGCACCATATAAGCTGGCTGGCTAATACCAGTTAAAGAAATCAAAAACAGATTCAAAATGCCGAGGCAATATGTTTAGATGGAGGCGACGCTTTAAAGTACATTGCATCAGTTATAGCCGAGTGACTTAGGAACGACGATAGTGTAATCTGCCCAAATGAGAAAGCAACAAAGGACTCCACAAAAGAAAGCAGCTTAGAACTGACCAGGCTTAACTGGAAAAAGGCGGAAGCAAATATGAAAAAATTCCCATCCGCAGAGACAGACGAAATTCCAATCAAGCTGATTGATGAACTTGTCCCAAAGGGGCACGGAAAAAGATTGGAGACAGTCATAACAAATAAGCAAATTCCACACAGCTGGAGACAGAGTAAAATGAATTTGGTTTATGAAGAGAAAGAAGATAATAAGTTGAACATAAAATCCTGTCGACCGATTACGATAGCACTAATTATATAGAGGCTTGCGATGCAGGCGGTGAATTAAACATGCAGTCATGGGTACAAAGTAATGGAATACTCGGAGAACTTCAGAACGGGTTCAGAAGGGCAGGCGCTTAGATGATAGCCTGGTCGTGCTTACCCAATGCATGGAAACGGCTAAGGCAGAAAACTGACCTTTGTTTTCGCCTTCCCGGACATAAGCGGTGCATATGACAACCTGAACAGGGTACTCCTGCGAAACATATTAAACGGTGAATGTATCGGTCATTACGTAATTGATTTTCTACAGGAATTATATCGAAAAAATAAAGTTGAAATAACATGAGAATGGATTAAGAGAACGACAACTGGTCCAGGTACACAAAAGATTATAGCAAGGTTGTCCTCTATCACCATTGCTGTTCATGCTTTTTATGACATGCATGAAGGGAATGCTACAAGGAAGCAATCGAGGATATAATCTGTCGTAAAGACTAGGCGGAAATGTTTTTGAGCGACAACTACCGGGTTTAATGTATGCGGATGATATTGTACTGTTAGCAGATAGCCAGGAATATTTGAAAACTGGTTAATTGCTGTGGAGACAAAGGAGACACTCTGTGCTTAAGTTTTAGCGCAACTAAGTCAGGTGTGATGATTTTCAACGATACAACTGATCAGGTGCTTACAATACAAGGCCATGAAATATCCCGAGTGCCGAATGCAAATATCCCGGTGTATGGGTGAACGAAGGTACGATGTACGTACACGGAAAAGCACGAACAGTCTCTTGAAGCAAAAGGGCAAAGAGATGCCGCGATAATGAAACATAAGGCATTGTGTTCGTACAACATGTATGAAGTACTTAGATGCATTAGGAAAGGAATAATGGAGCCGGGACTAACTTTCGGAAAAGCGGTTCTGTGCTTAAGGGCGGAAGTTCAGTCGGGATTGTAGTAAATCAGGGAACGGTTGGAAGATTAGCACTAAGTGCCCACGGGAGAAACACACACGAGGCAGTACAGGGGGATATAGGCTGGGCATCGTTCGAAGCCTGGGAAGCTCAGAGTAAAATACTATACCAAGAACGCCTGAGGAAATTGGACGATAACAGGAGGGCAGCTAAGGCTTTTAAATACGTATACAGAAAGAGCATTGACTCACAACGGCGGAAAAGAACGAGGAAGCTAACCAGTAAGCATGTCAGACACGAGGACGTAGAAAGAGCCTTAAACGGCAGGTTACAAAAAATTAGCACTGGCTTAGCTCGGCTATGCCTGGACATACGTAGCGGGAGCTATATACGCTTAGCCGCCGAGCATTAATTGCCGCCGAGCAGCAGTTTCGCACTCCTTCTCCATGGCTATACCACACTGCCAAACGCCCCGCTTATGTATTCCCCCACTGATACCTCTGCGCATGCGCACAAAATGAGAGGCGCTATCAAGCGGCTCCGACGCAGCGTCAGTCTTGGCCACTGCGCAACGGAGGCGCACAGCTGGGCACGCGCCGGCGCTAGTGCGTCAGCCGCGGCAATGACAGGCGAGGCGCGCGCGGCGGCGGCGGCTCCGGTTCGCCAGCTGTGCGCCGTGTGACGTCACTGCTCCTCGCGCATGCGCAGCACGGCTCTCCAGGAGTCACACGAAACTGCTCAACCTCGGCCAGTGTAGCTTACGCTACAAAAAATATTTTACGAAAATGACAGGTGGCTGTGTGTGGTAAATCGATGGAAACAATACAACACCTCGTGCTTAAATGTGATCACATCCATCCCGATGTCGATGCTGGCACAGTTGCAAATTCCAAATTTCCAACTGGTGGCTGAAAAGCAGTGAGGTGACATGAGGTTTGAATTGCAGGAAGACTTTTTTTTAAGGAAATGGCCAATTTTAATGAAAACTTACAAAAACGTTAAACGAAAGCAAAGAAAAACGTGGAGGATGGTGGCCCCTACCATCACCTCATTTCAAAGGCGACGCCCTTACCATCCATCTATCCATCCATCCATACATGCAGTGCGCGGAACGCACTCAACGTCAGAGACGCCAAGCCGCGTCTACTTGCCCTATACACCACTGCTTTCGCTCTCTAACCAGGTTCAGAAATACTTAACCCGCAGCTAATTTTTCTTTACAACATTCCGAAAGCCTCAAAGCAGCCTTGCAAGGTACACTCAGCCCGCTGTCTATCACGTAGGTGGGACGGAGGCGCAATAATTGTGGCTATAGATGCAACATGTAGTAGCCGAGCACGATACTTCGTTGGTGTCACAGCCACAGCAAGCGCTTGAGCAGCTTCGCTTGTCCCCATGGGCGGTTGCTCCGCTGAGGACTACCGCGACCTTCGAGGTTTACCGGGAAAGTCGGCAGAAAGGACATCGCGCACCCCAGGAATGTTTCTTAGGAGCACTTCATAAAGGGGACCGTCACGGGCAAGGACTTCGCTGTGTGCTCTAATATAAATATGGTGCTGTGGTTGCTCGTGAGCTCAGAATCAGGAACTAGGTACCTATTGACAATAACGGAGTCACATCCCGAGTCTCGCAGTTCTTTTACAGAATGTCTGGAGGGACATTCTTAGAATAAGGAACTAGGCGTCGCTTGACAATAACAAAGTCACATCCCGGGTCTCACAGTACTATTACAGAATGTCCCTCCAGCTCACCGTTGCCTGCTGCCAAGGCACTGCACCAAGTTCCGCTGGCATTCCCACACGCCCAGCGACACCTAGCGCGAACCTTGCTCCTATCTTCGTCACAGCCTCCCTGTCATTGCACCGAGGCTGTGTGACCAAGCACATCACTTCTATCTCAGCGCCTATTCTCGACTGGCAAGCATTACCTTATGTCGAGATTTGCGACAACTCCAGCGCACAGCTGACTTCGAGCTGCACCCTCTCGCTTTCGTCTAGAAGTGGGCAGCCCGGTGTCCTTGCTTATTACACAAGAACCAAATAGCCTTTCTCGTCGTGCTGCGCAAGAGTCCGACCCTGCGTTTTTTACTTATGAGAGTCTTTGGCGTCCTCACTTCTGCCTAGGTTCCTGAGGCGTTGCGCCTCAAGACGCTGATCGGTTTCTTCGGCTAACTTGTATAGTGTGGTGGAACTTACTTCCTTCAGCAATAATGCCAGCTTCTCTTCGCATTGAATCAGGAATCGCTCAGACATCATTCTGCCTCCGAATGCCTCATTGGTCCGCTCGGTCTTCGCCAACTCTAGCCAGCTATCAAAATATCCCAGAAGTCTACAAAAGAGCTGCCTCCAAGTTTCTGAATTCCGATTCGCGCCTCCTTAAACTTACACCGGTGTCTGAAGCGTGTTTAAATTTGCTGTAATCAGTAGCATAGTCTGCCGAAAAAGGGCTCATCACGCTCAAGGCTTCACCAGCCAAGCAAAGGCTTAATAAAACAACCAATTTACCCTAAGGCCAGCCTTGGCCAGAAGCTACACGCTCGATGCGTTGGATATAGGCATCTATCTGGTCACGAGCTTCATTGAAGACTGGGATCAGCTTGTTAGGACTCTGACAAAGAAGGGAATCCATTATTCCAGCTTCAGCCGAAGGGCTCGAAGCTTCCGCTCCAGAACCGATGTGAAACCGCTGCTTCAGCTCATGTACAGCTCGCTCTACCTATAAGTCGGCACGATTTCCACCGCTCCGCGAGCGCCACCGGGTTCGAAAGAGCGCTTGTCCTTGCCTTTTGCACGATCCTCGCCAATCCACTCTTTCAGTTCCGCACCTGACAGCCCTCACTCAAGACCTATTTGCATCAAAGATCCGAGATCCATTTTCGAACCTCACAAACTCACAGGCTTACAGGCGTCAAAGGTGGGGGGGATGTCCTTGTCGCTGACGCTAAAAAATTTGGTGAAACTGTAGCCTGTTGGCATGCTGCGCAAAAAATTATTCGACACGAAGTCAACTACCCGAATACACAAAGAGATTTAAGAATGCGAGAGTCGAGAAACGTGAGCGGGAGAAAAACAAAAACACGCGAAGGGGTTAAAGGCAAGCACATAATACATTATCGCTTGAAGGGCCTAACGCCTACACAACACTCTCACAGCTTAATGTTGATCCGAGGTTGATCCTATGGGGTCTGATGACCTAGCAGCTTGGCGGCAGCTTCTAGACAGTCCTTCTGTCAGACAACGACGAAATCGCTCGTCCCCGGCTGGCTCTCGGTATGATTCAGCTGGCTCCTGAGGCTAGGAACACAACCTGGGTATCCCAGTGCAGTTCAGCGTGACCTGGCACAGCCCGGCTGGTTCCAGGGTCTCCGTTCTGCGACCCCAAAATCGAACGACCTCCGCCCTTCTGCATGTGCTCTCTAGAAGCGCCCCAGAGGTCCACGGCTGTGTTTCGAGAAGCGTCAACCATCATAAAAAAAAAAAATAATTGCCGCTCGCCGCAGATATTTTGCTGCTCATCCGCTGCAGAGGAGTGCTCTGCACCCGGCCGCGCACGAGGAAGCTACTGATTAAACTGATCTCGGTGACGTAGCGGTGACTATAGCTAATATTTCTTCGGCGGCAACCAGTTTTGCGCATTCACAGCAGCAGCGGTGGAGATTGCTCATGGCCGAACACTTCCGCCTGTGTCTTGCAAGACCATCAACAAAACAAAGTTGACCGTCCGTCAGTCACCTGTCTCCCGCTAGTCGCCGAAACCTTGCTGCTTATTCGCAGCATAGAGGAGGCGCTGCACGTCCCAGTGTCTACAGATATAAATTTCTTTCACAGTAGGGCAAATCTCAATTTCGCCCCTAGCTGGAGGTCTTTCACAGCGAGCAGTCTCCGGCATTGAATGCTGCAGATTCGGAGATAACACATTGCTAAACACCGTCGCCTGTGTCTTGCAGGACCATCGTGACAAGAAACTTGACCTCCTGTATGACACCTGTCTGCCGCTCGTGGCCGCTATCTTCCTGCTTATACACTGCAGTGAGGTGCTGCGGCACATGGCGATTCAATTGCTCTCTTTCACGTTTCCCAAGCAGCACAGGTAATTGTTCCAATTTAGAACCGTATTGGTAAAAGCCGTCCATACAAAGGACCAGGATGGAACCATCCCGTTGCATGATTGGGCCGATTACCTGTGCTGTTTGGTTCATGGCTACTAAAGCTATAAATTCTTCAAAAGCGACCAGTCTCCCACTCTGACAGCACCAGTGGCGGAGATAACACATCGCTAAACACCGTCGGAGGTAGCTTGAAAGCAGTGGAGTAAACTATAGACAGAAGTAAAAGCGCATGAATGCACTAAGCGAGAAAGAGAGAAATGCTGTTAGCAATATGTACACGATACTTAAAGTAGCTGAAGAGTTGTACACAAATCTATCCAGTAGCCAAAATAATCAGTGTTAATGAGAGAGGCACTAAAGAACAGAAATGGGATATCCCGCGAGCAACGAGAGAGGAAGTAAACAAAGCCTTAAGAGCAATGGAAAGGGGGAAGCAGCTAGTAATGATCAGGTAACAGCAGATATCTTGAAAAATGGAAGGAAGATTGTGCTACAAAACTAGCTGCTCTGTATAAGTATTGTCTTACGCCCTCGAGTGTACCAGAATCTTTGAAGAACGCTACAATTATCTTAATTCTTAAGAAAGCCGACATCAGGGACTTCAAAAATTACAGACCGATCAGCTTACAGTGCGTTGCCTAGAAGGTATTTACTAAGGTAATCGCAAATCGAATCAGGTCAACCGTAGACTTCAACCAGGCAAATGATTAGGCAGGAATTCGAAAAGGACACTCCACAATAGACAATATTCACACTATCAGTCAGGGCATAGGGAAAGCATAGATCATAACCAACCACAATATGTAGTGTTCATTGATTACGATAAACGATTTAACTCAATGCAAGAACTCAGGAGTCATGAGAGCATTCCGGAATGATGGTGCAGAAGTCTTATGTGCAAACACTGAAAGATATCTATAAGAACGGCACAACTACCACAATCCTTCATAAAGTCAGCAGGAAAATTCCAATAAAGAAGACTGTCAGGCAGGGAGACGCGATCTCGCCAATGATATTCATCGCCTCTCTACAGAAGGTGTTTCCGAGGCTTGGATTGGGAACAGTTGGGGATAATATTTAATGAAAAATACCTAAATAATGTGCGGCTTGCTGACTACATTGACTTGTAAGTCACACAAGAGGTGAGCTGCGAAACATGACAAATGAGTTAGGCACAGCAGAAAGGCAGGTCCTAAAATTAACATGCAGAAAATTAAACATATTGCCGCACATAGTTTAGCCATCATGCTACCGGCTCCCCCGTGCGGTCTGTCTTCGACCTTTGTCGCGCGCCGGACTTCGTCCTCTTCTGCTCGGTGCTAGGCCCTGCCGGCTACGCTCTGCGCAGTGTGCTCGCCAGGCACTGTTCTGCCAGGGATTGAACGTCCTACCGGCGTCCGTGACATTTTTGGTGCAGCTGCTGGGTACGATCTATGTACGAAGAGGTCCCAGGAACCTCCAGCGCTCAGCCACACCCCCTGGACACGACACCTGTCCACAAGTCAAGCCGCCGCTTGAAAGGCTTAGCTCCCGAGTACAATCCCCTCGCCGCGCCATTCCGCAAGATGACCTCTACGGTGGCCAGCCAGACCTTCCAGCAAACTGAGTTCGCCACCGCTGCTTCTTCATTCGCCTCGTACGCCCGCGCCGTTTCATGGTGACAAGTTTGAAGATGTGGAGGACTGGTTGGACGGGTATGACAGGGTCTCTGAATTTAATCTGTGGGATGAGGACCGCAAGCTTCGGAAAGTCTACTTTGCCCTCCAGGACGCCGCCAAGACGTGGTTCGAAAACCACGAGTCCGCCATCCACACCTGGCAAGACTTCCGGCGCCAGTTGCTGGATACGTTCAGCAGAAACGAGCGGAGGGAGCGTGCTGAATTGGTCCTGCAATCGAGAGCGCAGCAGCCAAACGGGAGCGTGGCGATGTTCGTGGAGGACATGACCCGGCTTTTCAACCGCGCTGATCCTTCGATGTCGGAAGCCAAGAAGGTGCGCCATTTGATGCGGGGCGTCAAGGAGCAATTGTTCGCTGGGCTCGTGCGCGATCCTCCGGCTTCAGTCGCCGATTTTGCAAAAGAGGCGGCAGGCATGGAGCGCGCCCTGCAGCAGCGGTTTGCGCACTACGGCCGTTCCTCAAACATCACTGCTGTGGAGTGCCACATGCCGAGGCCCGGGGATGAGAACACCTCCCTCCGAGAGCTCATCAGGAGCATCGTTCGCGAAGAGCTGCAGAAGCTTCGCTCTGTGGAGCAGCCTCCTAGTGTCACCGCCATCTCGGAGGCTGTCCGTGACGAGATACGCCGCACGGTGCAGCCCACTCCACCGCCGCCACCGCCAGCACCCTATGTGATGACATACAGCGAGACATTGCGAAGTCCTGCGCCACCACCGCCGGCGTTCTACTCTCCTGCCCCTACCGCGCCGTCCCACCGATTCCCGCATACGACAGCGCTGCCAGACGACCGCCCACCCGTCACGAAGGCAAACATGTGGCGAACGCCGAACAACAGGCCCCTGTGCTTCCATTGCGGCGAAGCAGGCCACATCCGTCGTCACTGCCCGTACCGCCGGATTGGCCTGCGCGGCTTTTCGCCCGACGCACCCCTGCCGCGCTATGGTGAACGACCCCGCGAGATCGATCAGTACCTAGCGGCCAACGTCCCACCTGTACCCACTGCCCAACGTCAGTCCAGGTCACCGTCGCCTCGACGGTTTTCTTCACCAGTTCGCCAGTCCTACGTCCGGCAGTCCTCCAGCCCGCGCCGGGAAAACTGAAGACGGCGACCCCCGGAGGTAGGGCCGCCGTCACCGGACATAATGACGAACATCCTCCGCTCACCGACGTTAGCATGCGACCCGACCTCCGACCCCACGTCGCGACGACCTTTCGACGCCCAGAGACGCCTTCTTCGCTTGACGTCTCAATTGGACAATCTGAACGACCCTTAAGTCCGACGACTTTTCGACGAACGGAGACGCCTCCGCTTGACGCCCCAACCCGGCCGCGAGAACGATCCCCTAGTCCGACCTCCCTCACACAGCGTTTTTCTGACGGTGACCAAGCTTCGGCTGAAATCTCGGTCGTCGTTGATGGCCGCCGCGTGACTGCTCTCGCAGATACCGGCGCCGATTTCTCCGTCATGAGTCGTGGTCTGACGCTTGTCCTGAGGAAAGTACTGACACCTTGGCCTGGAACACACATCCGGACAGCTGGAGGCCATCTGGTGACACCGCTTGGCGTCTGCACCGCGGGCACAGCGAGCCCGACAGGCCTGTTTTTCGCGTGTTGGATGACAATGGCACGCTACCACCACGCTCCAGTTTGTTTATTACGGTGGAATGCTCCAACCCACGCACTCCTCACGGGGTTGCGGAAGGTAACCTGTCGCTACTGCTGAGTCAACAAGTCTGCGTTGCGCGGGGTGTTACTTCCCTCCACGGACTGCGAACGCAGCTTTTTGTTACGAACTTTAGCGCCGAATATCGCCACTTGCCGCAAGCAACCGCCATAGCCTATTTCGATGAAATTAGTGACTCAGTCTCCCACTGCGCCTGCTCCCTCAACGATACCCATGCATCGACGTCTGACGCCCCCGTTATGACTGACGTGAACCCCGACCTAACCGCCGATCAGAAACACCGCCTCCACATGATCCTCGACTCTTTTCGTGACTGCTTTGCGACCACTTCTAAAGTTCGACAAACATCGGTCGCTAAACACCGCATTGTAGTGGATGAAGGTGAGAGGCCTATACAACACCACCCCTATCGAGTGTCTGCGAAAGAACGGGAGGTGATTCGGAAGCAGGTTGAGGAAATGCTCCACGACGAGGTTATCCAGCCGTCAACAAGCTCGTGGGCTTCGCCCGTTGTGCTGGTCGCCAAGAAGGATGGCACTCTCCGATTCTGCGTCGACTATCGTCGCCTCAACAAGATTACTAAAAAGGACGTTTATCCGTTGCCCCGAATTGATGACTCGTTCGATCGCCTGCGTCATGCCCGATACTTTTCCTCTCTTGATCTACGCAGTGGGTACTGGCAGATCGAAGTCGATGAACGTGACTGTGAAAAGACCGCGTTCATAACGCCTGACGGTTTGTACGAGTTCAAGGTGCTCCCCTTTGGCCTGTGTACCGCTCCTGCCACCTTTCAACGAATGATGGACACTGTCCTGGTTGGCCTCAAATGGCAGTCGTGTCTCGTCTATCTTGATGATGTGGTTATTTTCGCTGCGACCTACGAAGAACATCTCAAACGCTTGAGTGCAGTATTGACGGCCATCCGATCAGCCGGTCTATCTCTAAAACCCGAAAAATGCCACTTCGCGTACCAACGGCTTAAGTTTTTGGGCCATGTTGCGACACCTGAAGGTGTCAGCCCCGACCCCGACAAGACGGCTGCTGTAGCTGCGTTCCCGACTCCCGCTGATAAGCGAGCTGTGCGCCGGTTTCATGGCCTCTGCGCATATTACCGACGCTTCGTGCAAGACTTCTCCAGGCTGGCTGAGCCTCTCACACGGCTGACAAAAGACGATCAGCCTTTCGTCTGGGCACAGGAACAGCAGGACGCCTTCGAAAAGCTTCGCAAACGCCTACAAACGCCCATTCTTGCCCATTATGACAAGGAGGCGGATACAGAACTTCACACCGATGCCAGCAACATTGGCCTCGGTGCAGTCCTCGTCCAGTGGCAAGATGGTGTTGAGCGTGTGATTGCTTACGGCAGCCGCACGCTGTCTCGGTCCGAGGCCAATTACTCAACCACTGAAAAGGAGTGCCTAGCTGTTGTGTGGGCGATAACGAAGTTCCGGCCCTACTTGTATGGTCGCCCGTTTCGGGTTGTGAGTGACCACCACTCACTGTGCTGGCTCGCGAATCTTAAAGACCCCTCGGGCCGGCTAGCTCGTTGGAGCCTTCGCTTGCAAGAATTTGATGTAACAGTTGTCTACAAGTCGGGCAACAAACACAGCGATGCAGACTGCTTGTCCCGTGCTCCTATCCCGTCCAGCTCTGATGACCTCGAAGATGACCCCCTCTTTATCTTTATTGGTGCTCTGGCCACGTCCGACCTCGCTCAACACCAGAGGGACGACACGGAATTGCGGCCACTCATCGATTATCTTGAGGGTACCGCCTCGTTACCGCCTCGTCTATTCGCGCGTGGCTTGTCGTCATTTTGCTTGCGAGATGGCGTCCTCTACAAACGAAATTACGCCCCGACGGACTCTGGTTACCTGCTCGTGGTTCCAACGGCGCTCCGCACTGACGTTTTGCAGGCATGCCACGACGAGCTTCCTTCCGGCCACCTCGGGTTTTCTCGAACGATGACACGAGTTCGTCACCGTTATTACTGGCCCAGGCTTTCTGCGACTGTCAAGCGTTATGTACGTACTTGCCGCGAGTGTCAACGTCAGAAGAAACCACCTTTCAAGCCGGCTGGCTTGCTCCAACCCATTGCTCCGCCGAGAATTCCTTTCCACCAAGTCGGCACGGACTTACTGGGCCCATTTCCCACGTCATCATTGGGTAACCGGTATATTGTGGTTGCTACCGACTACCTCACCCGGTATTGTGAGACGAAAGCCCTTCCCCGCGCCACTGCTGCTGAAATTGCTGACTTTTCATCATCAGCATAGTCCTCCGCCATAGCGCCCCTTATGTTGTTTTAACTGACCGAGGCACAGCGTTCACGTCCACGCTTACTCAGGAAGTTATGCGGCTCAGTGGCACAAGTCATCGTAAGACCTCAGCTTACCATCCTCAAACCAACGGCCTAACCGAGCGCCTCAATAAGACTATCGCTGATATGATTTCTATGTACGTCGACGACGACCATAAGAACTGGGACGAAATCCTTCCGTACGTCACGTTTGCCTACAATACTGCCCTTCAAGAGACGACGGGGTTCACGCCATTTCGTTTGGTACACGGTCGTGAAGTCGTGACTATGTTGGACACGATGTTGTTGCCCGATATTGCCCGCCCATCCGTTGCCGACGCTGATACATTCGTTCGCCATGCAGAGGCTGCCCGCCGGCTGGCTCGGCAACTAACCTGCGTGCGGCAAGAAGTCGATGCTCACCGCTATAACCTCCGTCACCGCGAAGTCATTTTCCAGCCTGGCGATCAAGTGTGGGTTTGGAGCCCCATCCGTCTGCGCGGTCGCTCCGAGAAACTTTTGCGCCGTTACTTCGGCCCCTACGAGGTACTCCGCCAACTCAGCGACGTTACGTATGAAGTGCGCCCGCAAGGGAGTGTTCGTTCTTCCAGACGCCCGCCGACATCCGAAATTGTGCACGTCGCAAGACTCAAGCCATACCATGCCCGCTAGGACAACTCTCACCACGTTCGGTGCCTGGGATTCTGTTAACACCAACACGTGGCTCCCCCTCACTGTCAGGCATCGAGTCGATGCCTTTCCAGAGGGGAGGGGCAATGCCGCACTTAGTTTAGCCATCACGCTACCGGCTCCCCCGAGCGGTCTGTCTTCGACCTTTGTCGCGCGCCGGACTTCGTCCTCTTCTGCTCGGTGCTAGGCCCTGCCGGCTACGCTCTGCGCAGTGTGCTCGCCAGGCACTGTTCTGCCAGGGATTGAACGTCCTACCGGCGTCCGTGACAATATGTTCGACAGTCACGCAAAGGAACAGCAGTTCCTAAATGGTGGCGAGGGGCTTGAAGTGGTAAGAGAATTCCTCTACTTGGGGCATGTTGTGGCCGCTGATCCTGATCACGACAGGGGAATCATTTTATAATAATGCGATGGAGCGCATATGGCAGGTAATCTCAGATCATAAATTGCAGTTTACCAATATCCCTCAAGAGAAAAGTATACAACAGCTGCCTATTACCGGTACTCACCTACGGAGCAGAAACGTGCAGGCTAACGAAAAAAGTTCAGCTTAAGTGAAGGAGAACGGTGTGAGCTACGGAAAGAAAAATGAGAGGTATAACGCTAACAGACCGGAAGAGGGTCGAGTGGGTGAGGGAACAAATGTGTGGTAATGAAATCGTACTCGAAATCAAGACGAAGAAATGGGCTCGGGCAAGGCATGCAAAGAAAAGGCAAAATAACCGCTGGTGTTTAAGGGTAATGGAGTGGATTCCAAGAGAAGGCAAGCGTAGCAGGGGCGGCAGAAGGTTAGGTGGGCGGATGAGATTAGGAAGTTTGCAGGCATAATGTGGGCGCAACTGTCAAAGGAGAGGGTTAATTGGAGAGACATGGGAGAGGCCTTTCCATTCAGTTAGAGTACTCGCGCTAATGATGATGAAGAAAAACATCGCCTGTGTCTTGCAGGACAATAACCACAAGCAGCTTGACGTCCTGTCTGACACCTGTTTGCCGCTCGTAGCCGCCATCTTACCGCTTATACACTGCAGTGAGGTGCTACTGCACTTGCTCATTAAACTGATCTTGTTGAAGTCATGGAAACTAAAGCTATATATTCTTTGTCAGTGACCAGTCTCCCTCATTGGCACCAGCAGTGGCGTATATGGGACATCGCTAAACACCATTGACTGACTCTTGCAATACCATTACTACGAGAAATTTGACCTCCTCTCTAAATACTGACTGCAGCTTGTGGCCGACATCTTTTTCTTCATATCAGAGGTGGGCAACCTCGTGAGTATACACCTCACAAGGTCGACCTCAACTTCAAAATGACGCCAACCTCAAGGAGTGAGGTGAAGTTGAGTATAGATCGGCAACAACTCGAAATTTTTTCAGTGAGAACAAAAAATTGGACCTCAAGCTCGCGCTTGAGTTTCAGGTTGAGGGATGTCGTGATTCGGTGAGGTCGAATTTTGAGGTCGTTCACAGTTTACCCCAAGGAGCGCCCTTTCCGAGGCGGAGTATAAGCGCCCCGCCGCGGTGCGTAGTGAAGCTTGGTGTATCGGTTACCAACCTTTCAAAACAGATGCTGCGGCCTATTTCTAGCTTTCTCGGACTCCATCGTAATGTCTTTTCAGTCTCGGCGCTCCCTTCAGGTCTTCTGGGAAGGATTGTTTCTACTGTGGCAATATGTTCACCCTGTTGGCGTACAAGCTGCCTAACGTCGGGCGCTTGAGCGCGAAACACGTAACTAACGCCGACCCGGTAGCTTTGAACGTCTGATGCAGTAAGCAAATATGTTTAACCCAACAAGCAGTATAGAAGCTCCTCTGCGATCATGGTCAAAACAAAGACTGCTTCGCCACGTTCATGCCCGGTTCATGCTCTTAAATCACGGCGGCTCCTTTGGTTTCGAGTGAAGGGGAACCCCGCTGTACATTACACAGCTTCTCAACGGAAACAGGAGCAACCTACATTAGCAGGGGGACGTGATTATGGCAACTTTTAAGGCATACCGCCGCTGATTTGACAAAAGAAGAACGAAAAAGCGAGCGAGTCACTTTTTTAATAAGAGTCTTCTCCTTTGAGTCGTGAACTATACCTGAATGCATTGTATTCTATAAATGTAAATAGATGTAAATATCATTCTTTTATCTCCGCATGAAAAACGTTTGAAGTCACTGCGGTAACCCGCATTGGATGAATACCAAAGCACTGACGCCTCCTCGTTTCTCTTTGGCCCTCTTTTTTCTCTTTGCCTCTCTTTGCATCACTCGTCGCCTCTCTTCCTTCGAAGTGTATCAATCGATCTTACTGGAACAGTCCGAGATAAGCATATATTCTTGCAAATAAATAAAATACAAACATGCTCAGCTTTCTCTGGGCGAGTGATCGCGTTCCTTTTTCCTCCGAGGAATGCCGCAGGATGCTTTTTTTTAAGCGAAATTTATTGCCCAAGGGCATCAATGATGGCTGAAGGTGTGATGAATAATGTAGTAGAGATTAAATGAATAGAGGTTGCTTTCAGATTCGGTAGTATCAGAGGTATCCCCTCCCCCCTCCCTGGATTGTTCGCACAATGCTTTAAGATTTCGAGAGTTCCAGAATCTTGGAAGCACGCTACCATTATCTCAATTCATAAGAAAGACGACGTCAGCGACTTGAAAAATTACACCGATCAGATTACTGTGCGTCCCCAACAAGGTATTTCCTAAAGTGATTTTAAGGAAGATCAGGACAACCTTAGACTTCAATCAACCAAATATTCTTAAAGGATACTCAATAATAGACCATATTCACAGTGTCAATCAGGTGATAGAAAAATGCGCAGAATATATCCCACCATTCTATATAGCCTTCATTGATTACGAGAAAGCATTCGACTCAGTGGAAGCCTCAGTAGTCATACAGGCATCGAGTGACCAGGATGTAGAAGAGCCTTATGTCAAAATACAAGATATATATCGCAACTGCACAGCCACCATAGTGCTCCAGAAAGTCAGACACAAAATTACAATCAAGAGGAGTGTCAGGCAGGGAGACGCGATCTTGCCAGTTATATTCACCGCCTGTCTACATGAGGTGTTCCGAGGCCTCGATTGGGAACAGTTGGGGATAAGAAATAATGGAGGATACATAGGCAATGTCCGATTCGCTGATGACATTGCCTTGCTAATTCACTCCAGAAACGAGCTGCGAAGCATGATAAATGAGCAAGACAGGCAGAGCATAAAGGCAGATCTTAAAATTAACGTGCAGAAAACAAAACTAATGTTATACTGTTCAGCAAGGAAACAGCAGTTCATAATTCGTAGCAAGATGTTTGGAGTGGAAAGAGAATACGTCTACTCAGGGTAGGTATCGGCCGCAAATCCTGTTCATGAGAGGGAAATAATATGAATATGAATCAGGGTATGAATGAGTTCGAGCGCATATGGCAAGTTTTCGCAGATCTTGAATTGCAGTTTAACAATATTTCTCAAGAGAAAGGATAAAAAGGCTCTATCTTACCGGTACTCACCTATGGGGCAGAAACGTGCAGCCTAACGAACCGGGTTCGGATTAAGCTAAGGAAAACGCAGAGAGCTTTGGAAAGAAAAAATAAGAGGCGTAAAGTTAACAGAACGGAAGCGGGCAGTGGAAGCGGAAATGGAAATGCAAGATAACCGCTGGTACTGAAGGGCAACATAGTGGAACTCAAAAAAAGGAAAGCGTAGCGGTTGGTGGCAGAAAGGCAGGAGGGCTGATGAGATTAACAAGTTTGCGGGAATACGGTGGCCGCTGCTGGCAATTGACAGCATAAAATGGAGAGACATGCATGTGAGAGGCATTTGCCCTGCAGTCGGCGTAGTCAGGCTGTTGATCATGTTGATGAAACACCGTCACCTGTGTCTTGCAGGACCGTGACCACAAGCAGCTTGAGTTCCTGTCGGACACTTGTCTGCCGCTCGTGGCCACCATCTCACTGCTTATACATTGCAGTGGTGTACTACTTCACCTGCTGATTCAACTCCTCTCATTGACTTCATGGAACCTAAAGCTATACTGGGTATCCCAGCTAACTTGAGCCAAGGGTAAAAAAATTATTACAAACAGAAGAGCGAAACCAGTTGCATATTGATGACAGCCATCTTGCGTACCGCAGGCAATTTTTATTTCGCGATTAATTATTAGTCTAGGTTTCATTATATAAATTAATAAATATTGACTTTAGACAAGAAACTGCGTATTATGAGTTGCCGAGCGCCATCAGAAACCCCCATTCCATTATTTACGTCAAGGAAACACTCACTTGCGTCTTTTTTTTTTGCAGCTCCAAAGAGAGCCCGCTAAATACAAAATAAACCACTGTACTAACGCATTCGCGCGCCACGATCGTGTTGCTCTCAAGCGTGGTTTGAGCAAACGAAATCACCTGCAGCCTTGACTCGACGGCCGCGCACTAGCAGTCAGACATGTTGCCGATGGATTCTCGTCGGCGTCAGCCAGTGGCAGACACGACGGTGCGAGTTGCCGCCGCCAACATAACTGCCTGTCGCTGGTGCGGGGCCGCCGAATCAAGGCTGCAGGTGATTTCGTTTGCTCAAACCACGCTTGAGAGCAACACGATCGTGGCACGCAAATGCGTTAGTACAGTGGTTTATTTTGTATTTCGTGGGCTCTCTTTGGAGCTGGAAGAAGGACACAAGTGAGTGTTCCTTTATCGTAAATGATGGAATGGGGGTTTTTGAAGGTGCTCAACAACTCTTCAAATGCAGTTTGTTGTCTAAAGTCAATATTTATTAATTTAGGTAATTAAACCTATATAAACTAATAATTAATCGCGAAATAAAAAAATGCCTGTGGTGCGCAAGATGGCTGTCAGCAATATGCAACTGGTTTCACTCACCTGTCTCTAATAATTTATTTTTCATTTTTAACCCTTGGCTCAAGTTAGCTGGGACACCCGGCATATTCTTCTACAGCGACCAGTCTCAAAATTAGCACCAGCAGTGCAGGAGATAGCGCATTGCTAAACGCAGTCGCTTGACTGTCCCAGTACCATCACTATATGAAACGTCCTCCTGTTTAAAGCCTGTCTGCCGTACGTGGCCGACATCTTACTGCGTATTCACTGCAGTGGCTGCAACTGCACCTGTTGATTCAGCTGCTCTCGTTAACGTCATGGCAACTAAAGCAACATATTCTTCGACAGCTACCAGTCTCCCCTATTGGCATCAGCAGTGGCAGTTACAGCACATAGCTAAACAGTGTACCCTGTGTTTTGCAGGACCGTAATCAGAAGAAACTCTACCCCCTGTCTGACACCTGTCTGCCGTTCTCGCCGACAGCTTACTGTTTATCTACCACAGAGGGGTGCTTCATGAGGCATCTGCTGATAAAGCCGCTCTCGACGACGTCATGTAGACTACAGGTATAAATTCTTCGAAAGAACCCAGTCTCCCGCATTAGCAGCAGCGGTGCCGAATGTAGCACATCGCTAAGCACCATCCCCTGTGTATTGCGGTGTCATCGTCAATGAACCGACCTCCTGTCTGAGACCTTTGTGCCGTTTTTAAGGCGAAAGCCACTCCATTAACACCATCCTCCACAACTATGGCCGCACATTAGGTGTCCCACTAATGAAAAACACTTTGTCACTACCATTACTTTCATTGCGCAGAAAAATTTCACGACTCTGTCCTTTTTTTAAGATCTACAATCTGAATCCTGTTTTGAAAAACGCCTTGCTCCTTCCACCCACCTATGTTTCAACGCGCATTGACCATCCACGCAAAGTGGGCGTTCCACCTTGTCACACTACCGCTCGCTTAAGTTCTTTCATTCCAACTACGTCATCCGAGTGGAATCACTTGCCAGCAGATGTGCCACTCATCGACGATCTAGAGCGTTTTAAGAAAAAGTTAAGTGCCTGCATTTTTTGTTGATGACATGTTGCTCTTCGATTCGTAGTCCCACATGAGCTCTGTTTGCTTATTTGTAGTTCGCCTGGTTAGTTCTTGTTTTCTTTTCCCGTTTTTATTTCTTTTCATTTCTTCTAGCTTTCAATGGAGGTGCACAATTCCTGAAATCTGTCAAATTCAGTGCAGTGATCCATATATAGTGCTGTAACCCATGAACGGATTTCCATTTCTTGTTATCTGTGTTATTGTACGTCTTGTTCCACTCCCCTCAATATTGCCCGCAGGATCATCAGGGTATTTGAAATCAATAAATAAAAATAGAGGCTCATGACTCACCAGAGCAGATGTTCGCAGAAAAGTGTTGCACTATAGCTGTCAATCGAAGTGAAGACGTCATCAGTGGTGTAGTATTGAAGAAAGTTGCGCACCGCACTTGCGCAGACAGTGTAGCTGATAAATCTCTGTGCAAGTGTGGTACGCTCTTTTCTTCAGTACATAGGCTCCGCAGGAGCACATTACGCTGTCAAATAGCCGCTCGATCAGAGCCGTGCGTAGTCTTTAATCAACATCTTCACCACACAACAGCGACACAAGCAGCAACCCCGTGCTAAAGGCTTTCGCCTCACCGCACGTTAGGTCAACAAAATTCCAGCCTGAATTTTTCTCTTCAAGCTTGCTGCTTATCTGCCGCTGTGGGGTGCTGCTGCACCTAGCTCCGCAAGAGGATCATGCAGATTGAATTGCTCCCGGGGATGTCAAGGCGACTAAAGTTATAAATTCTTCCACAGCTACCAGGCTGCCTCATTGACAGCAGCAGTGGCGGAAATAAGACATCGTTAAACACCATCGCCTGTGTCTTGAATGGTCATCATGAGAATAAACTTGAACTCCTGTCTGAAACCTGTCTGGCGCAGGTTGCTGAAATCTTACTTCATATCCACTGCTGTGGGATTCTGCTGCACCTGGCCGCACACGAGGAACCTGCTGTTTCAACTGGTCTCGTTCACGCCACTGTAACTAGAGCTGTCAATTGTTTCACAGTGACCAGTCTCGCACATTGACAGCAGCAATGGCTGAGACACACCGCGCACAAGAGACCTGCTGATTCAACCGGTCACGGCGACTGCAGCTGTAAATGTTTCTACAGCGACCAGACTCCCGCATTGGCGGCAGCACTGGCAAAGATATCACATGGCTACACACCTCCGCCTGTCTTGCGGGACCATCATCAAAGTAAACTTGACCACCTTTCTGACACCTGGCTGTATCTCGTCGCCGACAGCTTGCTGCTTATTTGCTGGAGTGGTGGGTGCTCCACCAAGGCGCGGACGATTTACCAGTTAATCCCACTGCTCTCGGCGACGACGCAGTGGCTACAGCTATAAATTCTTTTTTCGCAATACTGCAGACCTCAATTCCGGCCCTAGCTGGAGGCCTTTTACGGCAATCAGTCCCCCGCTTGCAATGCTGCAGTGGCCGAGATAACACGTTGGTAAACATCATCGTCTGTGTGTTGCAGGAAGATCATTAAAAGAAGCTTGACCGCCCGCCTGACACCTGTCTGCCGCTCGTCGCCGCCAGCTTACTGCTTATCCAATGCGAGCGGGCGCTGCCGCACTTAGCAACCCACGAGGAACCAGCTGATTCAACTGCTTTCCATGAACTCAAGATGGCCTCAGCTGTACATTCTTCCACAGGGACCGGTCTCCCGCGTTCATAGGAGCAGTGGTGGATATACCATATTGCTAAACACCGCCGCCTGCGTCTAGTACGCTGGTTACCGCTTTTTTCCGCCTGCCATCCTTTTTTTGTATATTTCCGTTTCAGCCACATCTGCTGTGCAGGAGGAACATATCCACACAGATCCCGCTGAAATGTCGAAAGAGCTCGTGAACCTTTTCGAAAAATAAAACGTTACTAAGGAAAGAATTCAGAGAATTGAAAGAAATATTCGAGCGGGATCTCAGGAAGGGCGGGCGAGTATCAAAAAAAGATTAACATTTTAATAGAAAGCTATCAAGAAGTGCAAACATCGATAAACGCCGTGGACAAATAAAATGAACACCTCAAGATATGTGTGCGTTGTATGCAACAGGAGCATGATGTCTTGCGCTTGCAGTTCGAAAAGCATGAAATTCAACTTATGCAAGATGAACAGAACTCCAGAAGTTTCAACATATAGGCCGCCTGCGAAGTGACAAGGAAACTGTTTATGGTTTATGGGGGTTTAACGTCCCAAAGCGACTCAGGTTATGAGAGACGCCGTAGTGAAGGGCTCCGGGAATTTCGACCACCTGGGGTTCTTTAACGTGCACTGACATCGCACAGTACACGGGCCTCTAGAATTTCGCCTCCATCGAAATTCGACCGCCGCGGCCGGGATCGAACCCGCGTCTTTCGGGCCAGCAGCCGAGCGCCATAACCACTCGGCCACCGCGGCGGCAACAAGGAAAGTGTTCTAGAGCGACAAAACAAGCTTGACGAGGTCATTGATGTTCTCCTTGAAAATACGGGCAAGATGAACTAGTTTAGGCTAGGTGATTCATGATTCGCAAAGTAAACGGCGCTAAATACGGGGTCAAACGAGAAACATACAAGACAGGACCAGCGCCAACATAAAACTGAATTTTATTTTGCATCAAACGAGCCTTTTTCTAAGGCAACACGCCGCAACATCCGTGCAATCACGCATTCGGAAAGTCACGAAGCCAACACACGTAGTAAAACAGAATCACTGACAGAGATCTAATACGTGAAGCGCGATAAGTAACTACGTAATGTTTTAGCTTGGTCATTCGGTAAAAAAACCAAACAACGTCAAGAAAATTCTGGTGCCGGCTAGTTGGTTCATACTTTCAACGAAACAGATTAACAGAGCGCAACGGAACGAGGGCGAGAAGAAACGCGCCCATCCGCGGCCGTCCTGTGTCCGGGGAAACAGCGCCCGTCCTGTGTTTCGTGTTTCTTCTTCTCGTCTTCTTCTCCGCTGCGCTGTGTCAATCTGCGTCGTACAGCAACCGAAAACGATACAACCGCATGAGGAGTTGTACCAGGTGACCAACAAGAAACGTGGAAAAAAGGTGAATGACGATGCAAGGCCAAAGCCGAGTCAAAGGTACAAAAGGCGAATAGGCGTGATGAGTCAAATACAATTAACAACCGATCAACCAGCAAATGAATGAAATCCGATGACCAACAAGAGACATGGAAAAAAAGTGAAAAAAAAGTGAAGAACAGTCTTGGACCAAAGTCTGCGTGAAAGGCAGAAAGGCAAACAGGAATTCGCGCGAGCAACGGCACATCGTCAGAAAGAATAGCACCCGGTGCCGAAGAAAGTACACGACACAACGACGAACCAAGAAAAAACCTTCAAGCAATGTGAACTCTTCGGTGCTAAGCGTGATGGATGGCTTACTGACGCATCTGCTTCCTTTTTTCTTGATATAGTAGGCTAACACTACCTCTTTCTCGAATAGGTCCTTTCCACTCCTCAAGAGGATAGTTTTCTCCAACTCAGGACGGTAATTGCTGCGAGCTTTGCAGTGATCCACTAAGAAGTACAAGCCGGTTGTTTTTCTTGGTTATTAATGGCGCAACGCTTAAAAAGTTTGCAGGGGGCCGAGAATGCGTTCTGAACGTTGACTACCTGCTACTTTCTTAAGGTTGTGCAAAACCTTGTGGATGTACAGAATTACTTTTACACGGTTGCGTGAAACCGCATGTCTGCTTTGAGGACCTTGCTTCAACTCTGCAGAATGGATTAACACACGGAAGAAAACATACAAGAGGGGTACCATGCTTCTTTTAACCGCTGAACTTTTGCGTTAAAGCTTGACGAGACTATATAAAAGGGCATGATTTGTTCAAAACCGCTTGCAAAGAGTCCGTAATAATCTCCCGCTTCACGAGCTTCAAATGAGCACTGGGGAAAGGGAGTGAACCTTTCTTTGAACGCGGATTATACATTCAACACAAGCCATCTTTAAGAAACCGTATCCTAAGATCCAAGAACTGGAGTTCACCATTTGTCGGGACTTCGTTGGTGAAACTGAGACCTTGGCTGTGGTCTGAGAACACGGATAGCCCTTGCGACTGCAGCGTCTACCTCATGCTCAGAAATATCCTTAAGAATAACCAAGAAATCCAATAACAAATGTAATAACCCATAACGAAAAATAAAGAAACGACGAAGTCCGTTTTCAAAATCCAGCAGAAGTAATCTATGACAGTCTTTGTTGGTTGCTGGAATTTTACTTGAACTCGACTGCTGTTGTGTATGAAGGAAAAGTCTTTGTTCAGAAGAAGGAAATTTGCATTGGCTTTTCTGTAGCGCCCCTTGTTTGTGACATTTTTCTCTCCTTTACAGGAGCCGACATCAGATATGCAACCTTATTGATCCTAACGTTCTTTGTGTACACGGGTGTGTTGATGATTGCTTAGTTATTATTAAGGATATTTCTGTCCAGCTGCGGTCGCAAGGACAATGGTGGATGATCTCACCGGGTATCAATTCTCGATGAGATCATCGGTCTTTACGGTGCAGTCCGTCCTTCCTTTGGGCACGTTAAACGTCTGTGCAGAATCCTGATGTTGGAGCTGTGGAAACAAGCGCTGCTCTTTCATGACCGCCTTCGTGTCGTCTACTATAGAGAAGACCCTGAATGGATAACAGGAAGAAAATTCCAGGCACATAGGAAGCAGGAAGCTCGCGGCACAGGTCACAGAATTCCTGTGGCATCATATCTTGATCAACTCGCCGCGATCTCTGCGAAGGCAGAAGCAAGTAGCGATTCTCTGAAGTTGCTGGCTGATGTTGAAGTTCAGGAGGAAGTCTTCAACGTCTCGGCAAAGGGACTGAAGTTCAGTCTTGATGCAACTACAGTGGCTCATGAGCTCCTGTCTCTATAGGCGAGTGGCTGGGAAGGCGCCGCCGGAGGTTTGTGAGCGTGAGCCTGCTGGGTTGACTGGACGCGCTGGCTAGGATGGCTACCAAGAGAGCCAGTGGATATGGGTCTACGGTCAACAAAGTGATGAAATACTTCAAAGAGAACGACGTTGGTTTGCTGCAAGCCGACAAGGAAGGTGTTTTTGTGGTGGTGCCAAAGAGGGTTTATAGTGAAAAAGCCTGTCGTTCCGTTGTGAAGAACTTTAAACCGACAAAACTCAAGCCCGTGAAAGCCAAGTCAAGGGCCATCGCCCTCTGCAACGAATTGGAACTGCAAAGGTTAGCAAAGTCTATAACCGACTGCAAGGACAAAAGTCTTAGCATATTTTTTTACAGCAAAGACCCACAAAGAGGATGCATCATTCTTTTGCATTATAAGCGAACGGGCATCTTGGCAATGTCTTGTGAGTCAGTTCCTATTGAAGCATCTTGACCAGCTTGTGGTCACTGATCCTTTCGCAACAAAAAACTCTTTCGATATAATTGAATTGCTTCAAGTTAATCAGCCAATTGGGTATTTCTTTTCTGTTTACGGGAAAGATATTTTCTCTTCTATTCCCCATGAGGAATTGTTTACAGACGTTCAAGCATGCATTGAGGAAAGTGGGGTCACGTCCTTTCAAAACGCAGCTGGTGTGCCACTGGGGAACTTTATGACTTTGTTAGAGTCTTACCTTAATGCTACAGTTGTACACTTTGAAAATGGATTGTTTATACAGAAGAAAGGGATTTGATTTGGCTCCTGTGTTGCGCCGGTTGTGAGCAAAATTTTCCTTTCAGTGATGAAACAGCACATCCTGATTTAGAACTGCTAGCCTACACAACTTACATATTGCCGAAATTAGACTACGCAGCAAGAGTATGTGATCGCTTTCATCTAAAGCATAAACATAAACTTGAAATTACTCAGAGGCGAGCCGTGAGGTTCATTTTCAACATGTTGAGTTCCACTGATTTCCCGTCACAACTCATGGCTGACAATTATATCCCTACCTTAGAATCGCGAAAACTATAGCACGACGTACAGTTCTTTTCACGATGTATGACAAGTAGCTGGAATTTAACGGACGGCGATACATTCAACGTTACCTGTCACGCGCTTCAAGGCACCACCACGCTCACAATTTGTAGCTTTTCCATGCCCGCACAAACTAGTATAAATATTCTTTTTTCTTTTTTTTCTCCTAGAGTTAGTCAGTGAAATGGCCTCTCCTCCACTGACAATTTTCTCTGATGACCATTTTCACCAGGCGTTACTGATGTATTTTGCATCGTGATATTCTGTGGAGTTTTTTTTTCGTGCTTTCATCCGGTTATCTTTATTCTGAGGGGTAGCGTATGCAAGTTCATTTCTGTTCAGATTACGTGAAGATCATTCTACAAAACTGAAATGTGAGCTTGTTCATTTTGGTTTCCTTTTCCTGCTTTGCATATCAAACACAAGAGCATATTGTCTCGGACTAGAAGACGACAAAGGGGGCAGTGGCGCGGCACGGAGCGCTCGCGCTAGGCTCACTGCCATTAAAATCATGCCATCGCCATCTGTCGTGTAGCCCTGCTTACACCTGCTTGCCGTCACGTAAAAATATGTATCAATTGATGTTAATGGAAAGAAAACGTTGTACGACATACATACCTGCTTGGTCTCCTTGAGACCGCAGTACTTGTAAACAAATAAATAAATAAATAAATAAATAAATAAATAAATAAATAAATAAATAAATAGATAAGCAGTAATGTTTTTTAGAAAACTACATTAAATCGCTAAAAAATATGAAGCAAACAAAATGCCAATATTTGACACGAGAGGACACCTTCCGTGTGTCTCGTCTCGTCCTGTGTGCGTGTTCTTAAGCGCTGGTTTTTAATACGATGGGTCACCACCAGCTCGCCCAATTCTCAGCTCTTCTGTGTAGGAAGCAGAGAAGAGTGAAAATGCGTTGTTCTGAAGCAGGGATATCGACATCAGCTTCGATATGAACATTAGCTTTAACTGAGCGTCGTCTGATGTTGTCTACATGCTTCAATGCTTCCCTTGTCAGAAACAACATATCGGATAAACGGGGCAATCAATGAGGGCAAGACTAATTGGTGAATAACCTGGCACAGCTAGAACCTAAAGAAGGCCGTGGCGGAACATTTTAATCAACGCGGTCACAACTTCGATGAGCTTAAACTGTTCGTTCTGCAATCAGCATTCAAGTCTGCGAGTGACAGAAAATACAGAACGGCATTTCAAATTCACATATTTAAAACCTTACAACCAGCAGGGATTAACATATCCAAACTAAACTTAGAATCTCTCAAGTACGTTCCGGCACTGGTGTAATTCTATAAAAACGTCTTGTACATGGTCACAGCATTTACCTGCACTTCATACCAGTGCCCAATCGTTTTTTCTACCCTACCCCTCCGTCCTGACCCCATCTTCCGCATTCCTTTCCGCCCCCCACCCCCCTGCTTCCTTGCATGTTTTTTTTTTCTCTTTTCTCTTTATTATATATTTTTTCTTATCTCAGTTCTTTAGACCAACGCACCCAGTGACACCAACATGAGGTTCCATAGTGCATGACGAAGGGACACCCTTCCAGTCCTAACCCTTCGAAGTTGTACCAAGCCACCTGTTTCAGCTAGACTGAATGTTTCTACGTTCCTCAACCCCGAATTACATCCTGCTCAGCTGACCTTTTCTTTCTTTTCAAAGTTTGCCGCAGAACCGTTTAATCAACTTTAGCAGCCATCATGCATGGACAATAAATCATGTTTCCAGGCTAGTTGCTTTAGCATCTTGAAACTTGGGGAAACACCCTGCGCAAAACAATTCACACAAACTGGCGAGGACGCGACGGACAGGCGTCAACTTCCAGAACATGTTAGTTGGCGCCTGACCGTCGTCCCCTCGTCTGCATTTTGCGTGTGAATCTTTTTGCGTCACGGTGCTTTCCAAGTTTCAAGATGCTTGGACAATATTCACCCTTCCTATCCTAACACCATTCCCACTTCACGCACTCCTCCCCCTCACTAGGGCTTTCTCGCCGGAGGGACAGCCCTATTTAAACCACGCCAACAATGAACGCTTTTCCCAGACGAAGACACGTTCTCTTGACGAAACTCTAGCAAGGACCGTGAGGTTCTCCATCTCTTGCTAAGTTTGAGATTTTCTGCCCCACGGTTACTTGATTAGAGACTGATGATGAGGCATAAATATTGGTTGGTTTGGGTTACGGCGTTTAACGTCCCAGAGGGATTCAGGCTGAGGGACGCCGTAGTGAAGGGCTGCATAAATTTCGACCATCTGGGGTTCTTTAACGTGCACTACATCGCACAGTACACGGTCTCTAGAAAGACGCATAAATATTCCATAAAATCTGATGACAGTGGTATATTTTCACATTCAGAGATATAAGAAAATCCTGTAAACAAACGCAACAAAAAGAAAAATATCTTATTCTGGTACCTCGAATGTACTCATGTACACAGTCCTTGCCTTTCACCATACATAAATGCTCAAACAAGTTGCACTCTACTGGATTCGACCGTTTGAGTACCAAACAATCAAATTAGCCGGTTCTGTCGAGAAAACTTACCACTTTAAAACTTTTGTATCACCTTTCCCTGTGCATTTTATGTCTCAGCAGTGCTTCTGCCAATTTCTCTATGTATTTTCTGTGCTGTATCCAATAAATTATCTTTGTATGTACTCTTGAAATACAACCACAGTGTTTAGTTGTGAGCACACGTCAATTGATTTTATTCTGTTTTTCTGCTGTAGCAATTTCCCAAGGGGGCCAGGAGCTCGTCAAGCTGTCTTCCACAACTTTTAAAACTTTTAGTCCTGGACCTCCATTTCATGCGATAGTCCTGGACCTCCTTTTCATGCGAAAGGGAAATAGAATATACTTGAACGCAAACAAATGTCGCATCGGTGGCTCAGGGGTTGTGGTGCTCAGCTCGTGAGCTTAAATACGAGGGTTCAATCCTGCGAGCGGTGGTCGCATTTCGATGGAGCTAAAATGCCAGACACCCGTGTACTGTGCCATGTCTATGCAAGTTACAAAGAACTCTTGGTGGTCGAAATTATCAGAAGCCGTTCATCACGGCGTCTTTTATTGGCCGAGTCGCTTTGAATGTTAAACCCCATGAACCAAACAACAACTTTATTACAACTCCACCCGCTGAGCAAATTACGGCGATACTTGAACGCATTTGAAAATCCAAGTGTTCCGGTGTGATCTCTGGACGGCAAGCGTAAAGCACTTAGGTTTATTAAATGCGTTAGACCCGTCTTCACGGCTGTTAGTGATCATGCTAGGCTCTGTCACAATATTATGACCACGGGAAGTTGGTCGGTACCCTTACTATTTCTCAGGTGGGAGTGCTACCTTTGCTCCTAAATATCTTGATAAAAAAAGGTGTCGGACTATATGATACTGCTAATAGCTTTCTGAAACGGTATGCCAAGCCTTGTAATAAATATATTTGTTTCCTTTGCGGGAAGTTAATTCGCGAATGCTGAATTCCCTCTGAGTGGCAAGTCGCCAAATTAATTCCTCTGCATAAAGTGACAGATACTCCCAGAATGATTATCGGCCACATTTTATGTGGAGAAATACTTAAGTATATTATACTAAAATTTAAGACTCAAGAACTGCGTCTAGAGGCTAAGAAACAAATCCCCCCGCCTCCCGCTAGTGTGGGTTCACAAAAGGACGACATGCTATTACATAACTTGAACAATTCATTCAAGATCTCGCACTAGTACTATTATTTTATTTATTTTAATTAGAACATACTGCAGGCCTACAGTAGGCCCAAGCAGGAGGGGCGAGTACATAATATATGCAAAAAAAAACAGGTTTAGCAAAATTGAAAAAATGTTAAATACAAGTTGTAACACAAAATACAGCAATAAATACAAGGCTCAGATGCAAAATGCAAAAAGTGAACGAAAAAAACGGCTCTCAAGTTAAATGCTGTGAAGAAAACATTGAGTCAAAAGAATCAGCTCTGGTTAAGAGATCTGGCGAACACCTGTTCCACTCCTCAATGGTGCGTGGAAAAAATTAGTATTTAAAGGCGTTAATCCTAGCACTGTAAGGGGTTAATGATTGTGTATGATGATTTCGTGTTTGGCGCGTAGTGTTAGGTTTAAGGAAGGGGTCTGCATTCATAGACAGTTTATGGTTTTTAGTAAGAAAAGTAGTTTCAGTCTGAATTTTCCGGCGCAGCTGTAATGTTTCAATACCGTGAGTTTGCATGAGGGTCGTTGGTGAGTCAGTTACACGATATTTTGAAAAAATAAAACGGACGGCTTTGCGTTGAATCATTTCAAGGGCCTCGATGTTACGTTTAGTGTAGGGATCCCAGACGGTGCACGCATATTCTAGTGATGGCCTTATTATTGAAAAGTAGGTTAATTTTTTAAGTTCAGGTGGGGCAAGTTTTAGTTTATGTCTAAGAAAGCAGAGTTTACGAAAGGCTGAGGAGCATACGTTTGATACATATTTATTCCAGCTAAGCTTTTTCGTTATTGTAACTCCTAGATACTTGTACTCGCTGACTTCGGTCAGAAGGTGAGATGAAATATTGTAAGGAAATGAGAAGGAAGCCTTTTTGTTAGTTATCGTCATGTATACTGTTTTCTCTAAATTTAGCTTCATGTCCCATTTATTACACCATGTATGTATGTTCTGAAGATTGGAGTTTAGTAAAACTTGATCATCTTGGCAAGTAATTCGGTGAAACAAAACGCAGTCATCTGCAAATAATCTAATTTGAACAGGGGTAGTTATAACGTTAGTAATGTCATTGATATATATCAAAAAGAGGAGAGGTCCGAGGACGCTTCCCTGTGGGACGCCTGAGGTGACCGGCAGGTGGTTTGAATAGCAATCATCAATACAAACAAATTGTGCGCGGTGAGAAAGGTATGAGGAAATCCAACGAATTATGAAATTAGGAAGACCAATAAATTCAAGTTTGTAAATTAGTTTGGCATGAGAAATAACATCAAAGGCTTTGCTGAAGTCTAAAAAAATAACATCCATTTGACCAGCGCTATTTAGTACACTTGCAAAAGTATGAATGACAGAAGTTAGCTGAGTGACAGTGGAAAAGCCTTTTCTAAGCCCGTGCTGATGGGGGGTAAGTACCTTGTTATCGTTTAGAAATGTAGTTATGTAGTTAGCTATGATATGCTCAGCAAGTTTGCAACATGTGGAAGTTATTGTTATGGGACGATAATTAGCAATCAAGGCAGGATCACCCTTTTTCAGCACGGGCACAATCCGCGCTTTCCTCCAGTCGGAAGGAATGTTTCCTGTTTCAAATGATTTGCGGAAAATAACAACCAGGAACTCTGTGATGGCTTCTGCATAACGGCGCAAAAAAATATTTGGTATCCCGTCAGCTCCAGCGGACGCTTTAGTTTTGAGGTTGAGTAGCATGGAGAATACGCCAGATGAAGAAACAATGTCGGTGGTCCTGTTGGGAGAAATGGTACTGGGTTGAACAAATAAACCATGATGGGAAAACACACTCTGAAAATACTTATTGAATGCCTCAGAGATTTGCGATTTATCAGCAAGCTGGACACCTTGACATGAAATGCGCGTAATTGTTTTTTTCTTTTTCGATAAAAATTTCCAGAACTTATGTGGTGAGTCACGAAGAAAATTTGGCAAGCTATACTGAAAGTAATTTTGTTTAGCCTGACGCAAAGCTCTTGTGAAGTTAGCCTGATGTATTTTAACTATATTTCGACAGGCACCCCCACGCTTCAGACGTTTGATTTTTCTTTTCAAATGTATTATTTCTCGCGTGATCCAAGGAGTTTTTTTACATGTTTTCTTTGTTCTATTAGGAATGTAGTTATCAATGCAGCACGTACAGATTTCTTTAAATTTATTCCAGAGTTCATCAACATTAGTTCCTCGAAACATGTCAAGGTGTAAGCTGAAGTAGTCTAACACACTTTCATCATTAGCTCTGGAGAAGTTTTTCACGGAAATAATTTTTGCCGGTCCACTGTGGACATTTTGTTGAATGGGACAAGTAAAAACCACCATGCAATGATCAGATAACCCAGTTTCAACTGAAACAGTAAAACGTTCTGTTGCTTGGCTGAGAAAGACGAGGTCGAGAATAGATGCAGCTTCACCGTGTATGCGCGTTGGGTGCTTAACTCCCTCTTGCAAATTATGAATAAGCATAATATCACACATGTATGAAGCATTTATGTCATTGTTTGTACTAGGGAAGGGACTATTCCAGTCAATATTTGGGAGATTAAAATCACCGACAAGATATATATTATCACGGCGAAATTTAGACATGTGATCGGCCAGATCACATAAATATTGAGCTGGTGAATCAGGTGGTCTGTATACAGCAAAAAGCACAAACGATCTACCCCCGTACGGCAGTTTTAAGGTCACACTTTCATGGTTAGCTATTTGCTGCAACGTGTGTGCCTCTGTGTTTTGATTCACCAGGACCGCAACTCCCCCTCCACCTGTTGCTCTATCACGGCGAAAAACATGATAAGAGCGGGGGAAAACAGTTTCATCATCAATATCATCTCTCAGCCAAGTCTCGGTTATAAATACGGCGTGTGGATTGTGAATCAACAAGATAGCCTCCAAAGCTTCCGATTTATTTACAATACTACGTGCATTTATATTAAGTAAGCGAAATTCCTTAACACGAGGTTGTGAAAGTAAGTCTTTGCTTTGATAACTGTTTTTATCATCGAGTTGAACTCTGCTGTTATCGCTGTCATCCCAGGTGTAAAGCATTTTTTCGATTCGCAGCTTGTCATTTATCAAGGTAACTTTTTTTCCTTCATTCCTTTATGTTTTTGCGCTGTCCCACAGTAGTTTACGCTTCCTAAGTGTGTTTCGTGAATAATCGTTCTGTATTGAAATATTACTGCCTTTTAGTTTCTTGCAGTTTTTAAAGAGTTCTTGCTTTTCGTTATAGTCCTGGAAGAACACAATTACAGGGCGGTTTGTTGCCTTTTTGCCCAGCCAGTGTATTCTGCCCACAAAACTGCAAGATACGTTAAACTTTTCTGCAAAACCTTCAGTTAGAACCTTCTTTTTCAAATCAGCCTCAGATTCCCCGGGTTCCTCTTTTACCCCAAAAACAATAAGGTTTGAGCGGCGGCTCCTGTCTTCTAAATCAGTTATTTTCGCCTGGAGTTCATGTATTGTTTGTTCTAGAGTGTCAGTCCTGTTTGCCTGCTTCTCCAAGGCTGTAAACCTTAGTCTCATATCATTCATGAGTTTTTCCATACTGCTCTGTTGCTCTCTCAAAGCAGTCACTTCAGTGGCTAGGTCCTTTTGCCCTTTAAGTAATTCTTTCAGCATTTCACTAGTATCCGGACCGGGATTAGTTTCAACGTCTCCACATAGGAGCAGTTTGCACATACAAAAAGCATTGTAGGCAATTTCAACGAACTGCTGAGGGCACGGCAGGACCAGAAGACAGCGGCAATCACTTTTAACAGAACAGTAATCGGTACCAACCTGCAGAAGGCAGAAGAGAAGCTTGTGAGACCACATGCCTACGCTGGTTCCGCCGCGCCCATTGAAGACAAATTCCTGTTGACGTTCTTTTAAAGGCGATTCGGACATGGTCACGTGGTGGCTAGGTGGCGTTCCAGGCTTGATGTCACGCGGGAATGGACAATCAAAAGGAAGAGGCTCCAAAGGTGACGGTGCAGCCAGAGAACACGTGTCGATTGCTGATCCATTTACTGCAATCGTTGATGCGGTAGAACTGGGCAAGAAAACCTGCAGAAGGCAGAAGAGAACCTTGTGAGACCACATGCCTACGCTGGTTCCGCCGCGCCCACTGAAGACAAATTCCTGTTGACGTTCTTTTAAAGGCGATTCGGACAAGGTCACGTGGTGGCTAGGTGGCGTTCCAGGCTTGATGTCACGCGGGAATGGACAATCAAAAGGAAGAGGCTCCAAAGGTGACGGTGCAGCCAGAGAACACGTGTCGATTGCTGATCCATTTACTGCAATCGTTGATGCGGTAGAACTGGGCAAGAAAACCTGCAGAAGGCAGAAGAGAACCTTGTGAGACCACATGCCTACGCTGGTTCCGCCGCGCCCACTGAAGACAAATTCCTGTTGACGTTCTTTTAAAGGCGATTCAGACAAGGTCACGTGATGGCTAGGTGGCGTTCCAGGCTTGATGTCACGCGGGAATGGACAATCAAAAGGATGAGGCTCCAAAGGTGACGGTGCAGCCAGAGAACACATGTCGATTGCTGATCCATTTACTGCAATCGTTGATGCGGTAGAACTGGGCAAGAAAACCTGCAGAAGGCAGAAGAGAACCTTGTGAGACCACATGCCTACGCTGGTTCCGCCGCGCCCACTGAAGACAAATTCCTGTTGACGTTCTTTTAAAGGCGATTCGGACAAGGTCACGTGGTGGCTAGGTGGCGTTCCAGGCTTGATGTCACGCGGGAATGGACAATCAAAAGGAAGAGGCTCCAAAGGTGACGGTGCAGCCAGAGAACACGTATCGATTGCTGATCCATTTACTGCAATCGTTGATGCGGTAGAACTGGGCAAGAAAACCTGCAGAAGGCAGAAGAGAACCTTGTGAGACCACATGCCTACGCTGGTTCCGCCGCGCCCACTGAAGACAAATTCCTGTTGACGTTCTTTTAAAGGCGATTCGGACAAGGTCACGTGGTGGCTAGGTGGCGTTCCAGGCTTGATGTCACGCGGGAATGGACAATCAAAAGGAAGAGGCTCCAAAGGTGACGGTGCAGCCAGAGAACACGTGTCGATTGCTGATCCATTTACTGCAATCGTTGATGCGGTAGAACTGGGCAAGAAAACCTGCAGAAGGCAGAAGAGAACCTTGTGAGACCACATGCCTACGCTGGTTCCGCCGCGCCCACTGAAGACAAATTCCTGTTGACGTTCTTTTAAAGGCGATTCAGACAAGGTCACGTGATGGCTAGGTGGCGTTCCAGGCTTGATGTCACGCGGGAATGGACAATCAAAAGGATGAGGCTCCAAAGGTGACGGTGCAGCCAGAGAACACATGTCGATTGCTGATCCATTTACTGCAATCGTTGATGCGGTAGAACTGGGCAAGAAAACCTGCAGAAGGCAGAAGAGAACCTTGTGAGACCACATGCCTACGCTGGTTCCGCCGCGCCCACTGAAGACAAATTCCTGTTGACGTTCTTTTAAAGGCGATTCGGACATGGTCACGTGGTGGCTAGGTGGCGTTCCAGGCTTGATGTCACGCGGGAATGGACAATCAAAAGGAAGAGGCTCCAAAGGTGACGGTGCAGCCAGAGAACACGTGTCGATTGCTGATCCATTTACTGCAATCGTTGATGCGGTAGAACTGGGCAAGAAAACCTGCAGAAGGCAGAAGAGAACCTTGTGAGACCACATGCCTACGCTGGTTCCGCCGCGCCCACTGAAGACAAATTCCTGTTGACGTTCTTTTAAAGGCGATTCGGACAAGGTCACGTGGTGGCTAGGTGGCGTTCCAGGCTTGATGTCACGCGGGAATGGACAATCAAAAGGAAGAGGCTCCAAAGGTGACGGTGCAGCCAGAGAACACGTGTCGATTGCTGATCCATTTACTGCAATCGTTGATGCGGTAGAACTGGGCAAGAAAACCTGCAGAAGGCAGAAGAGAACCTTGTGAGACCACATGCCTACGCTGGTTCCGCCGCGCCCACTGAAGACAAATTCCTGTTGACGTTCTTTTAAAGGCGATTCAGACAAGGTCACGTGATGGCTAGGTGGCGTTCCAGGCTTGATGTCACGCGGGAATGGACAATCAAAAGGATGAGGCTCCAAAGGTGACGGTGCAGCCAGAGAACACATGTCGATTGCTGATCCATTTACTGCAATCGTTGATGCGGTAGAACTGGGCAAGAAAACCTGCAGAAGGCAGAAGAGAACCTTGTGAGACCACATGCCTACGCTGGTTCCGCCGCGCCCACTGAAGACAAATTCCTGTTGACGTTCTTTTAAAGGCGATTCGGACAAGGTCACGTGGTGGCTAGGTGGCGTTCCAGGCTTGATGTCACGCGGGAATGGACAATCAAAAGGAAGAGGCTCCAAAGGTGACGGTGCAGCCAGAGAACACGTATCGATTGCTGATCCATTTACTGCAATCGTTGATGCGGTAGAACTGGGCAAGAAAACCTGCAGAAGGCAGAAGAGAAGCTTGTGAGACCACATGCCTACGCTGGTTCCGCCGCGCCCACTCTAGTAGTAATTAGATTTAGTTTTCCTTGGCTTGTCTAAATTACCCCGTCGCGGTGGCTCAGTGGTTAGGGCGCTCGGCTTGTAAACCGGAGTTCCCGGGTTCAAACCAGACCGCGGCGGCTGCGTTTCGATGGAAGCGAAACGCTAAGGCGCCTTGTGCTGTGCGCTGTGAGTGCACGTTAAAGATCCCCAGGTTGTCGAAATTATTCCGGAGCCCTCCACTAAGGCACCTCCTTTCTTCCTTTCTTCTTTCACCTCCTCCTTTATCCCTTCCCTTACGGCGTGGTTCAGGTGTCCGCCGATATGTGAGACAGATACTGCACCATTTCCTCCCCCCCCCCTAAGAAAAAGATAAAGCAAAAAACCTTGGGCTATATAAAGCGTTCGACCGATGACACACAGGCAAATGATCTACAAACTCGAGCATTTAATTGGAGGTGTTGACTTCTCCCAGTAATTAACAAATTAGCTTACCTTTATTAAACACTTCCTCAAAGGCTGCCAGATTGCAGCACGTTAGGTAACAGTTAAACGGGAGCAGTGAGCCCTAAAAGAATATCACCCCAACATCCTTTCAGTTAGCCAAAGAAACTCTTGTAGTTTCTTCATTAAGCCCTCTGTGGCGGCCCATAAAACGTCCCTGCGTGCGCGAAAAAAATACTGTCACCAGTGCGTACAAATTTCCTCAATTGTAAATTCCATTATGCCCAGAAAACCTAACTGGGTGCGAATAAATTATCAATATCTTCCATGCGGAGTACAAGCAAGGGAGTGTGGCAGAGAGCAATTTTATGCCCATCTGGACGCCGTTCTGGCTTAGAGTGTTGGAATAAGACGTTGGCAGTGGTTATCATGCATTTAAAATTTGTTTTCTGAATGTTTTTGCACAGTAAAAGAAAATCAAATATGCAACCCTCTCCTCAAAGTGATAATATTCGTACGTTAAGAAGGACGTTTCAACTGTAATGATAATTATGCGACCGGGCGCAGCGGCACGATATTAGATGAGTTCATACCGCTAGCGGTCACATATCTCCAGGGCATGTTGGGGCGTCGTGCGAGTCGTCATCCTCCTGTTCGTTTCGCTGTGGCATTTGGTGCTTCCAGCGTTCATCGGCTTCCGAACAACTACCCGCACGTGAAAAGGCGACATCCTGGCAACTTATGGACTCAACACCACAGCTGAACACTAGTATGCCTTCGGCCTGTGGACGTGTTCAATTTCGCGATGACGTTGATGAGAGCACGGTGTGATTGGCTCGATGATGTTTTGACAAGGGATGTTTGGCAAATAATGCGGTAGGGGCACCGTAGTAGCTCAGAAGTTTGGTGGACACGGCAGTGCTGGAGTACGGATCCTCCTGTTAGAATATGGAATCAGGAAAGAAATGGGGAAAGCGTATGGATTTAGTGTGGCTGCTTTTTAGACGTTGTTGCTCATGAGTCGTGAAGGAACGGGCAAGCAGGCGCCATTCGTCACCTTAACTTCCCGCTAAGGAAACTAATAAATTTAGAGGGATCAGCTCGGCACGGGAGAATAGAGATTATGCTTTATGGAGGCTGACGGCTGTGCAGAAGAAAGTAAGAGGAGAATCTGGTGGAGGCTTGCATGACGGAATTATAAGCATATGAGATAATGTGAAGAACGGAGTCCCAATTGCAGTGATCGGAGGAAATATATATCGCCATCATATAACACCGAGTGGGATTAAAACGCTCACTCACGCCATTTGACGATAGACGGCATACAAAGGGGGCATGACGCACTATTTCACATTACTTAAAAAGAACGTCAACGACGTCGGCGAGGAATACGCGGCCTATGTCGATGGGTGTATCACGGGCTCCAGCACAAGGTATGAACGTGATTCCGGCGAAGCACAGGATGGCTGATGGCAAGGATTATCCAGCAAGTGACATCGGTGTGGCGGGAAAAGGGCTCTACCGTCCATTTCCAGTCTGCTTTTATGGGAAACCTGGACAACTGAGGGGCTGCAGGAGAGCGGCGGAGTGGCGAGGTGATTTTTTCCAGCTCTAAAATTCGCGGCAGGAGCGGCCACCATCAACATCGAGCCCACTTCAGTACACATAACCATCTTAGGTCCCTCCAATCAACCCTGCCCTGCACCAGGTGCGGCCACATTATCCCAGCAAACTTCTGAGTCTCATCCGCCTACGTGATTTCTTCCGCCCTTTGCTAGACTGGCGTGCGCTTGGAATGTACACCGTCACCTCCGTCACGCTCAACGCCCATCGGTTATCTTGCCTCCGGACTTCATTCCCTATTCATGTCCATTTTTTATTCTTTATTGCAGCAGGAATATCATTATCTAGCCCTTGTCACCTGACCAACTCTGCTCTCTTCCAGTCTATTAAAGTTACACAACATTTCCCTTTCTACAGCTCGCTGCGCTGCCCCCCAGGTTAGGTTCATCCCTTTTCATGAGCCTCCATGTGTGCGTCCCAAATGTGAATACGGGTAAGATATAGCTTTTATAGCAGGGGTAGTCAGACAGGCGTATGAAGAGAGCCATAAAAATTTCTGATGATAACTAGCGATATCAAGAGAGGTTTGGAAATTTTTTACTTCTTGCAACAAAGCTGGTGGTAGCCTTGAATACCACTTATCCAGCTATGATTCGTAGTTGTAGTACGGAGCAGGTCAGTTAGGTTTTCATTCATATGGTGTTTTATTTCACCACTTTTAGTCTTTTTACTCTATTACACAAGGGAAGCTGTCTTTCGAGGCAGAAATGGGAGGGGGGGGGGGGGGGGTACAGATGCCCGACAGCCGCTAGACGCGCATGGACGCGCGAGGAGCAGCACCTTGGCCACCCCTGTTTTATGTACTTCCTTAGCGAGGGACACTGGTAGACCGCCAATCATGATATGAATCTCCCAAATGCACTCCATCCCAATTTAATTTCCCTAGTTATTTCTCTCTCGTGGCAAAGATCTGCGGTCACAATCTGCCATAATTGAGTTCATTCATTCCTTCTTCATTGGTTATCGTGAAACACTGTTCCCTTCCGAAACTGTGTAAAAGTAGATAAACACTGCAGCGTTATGCCTCCTGTTCTGCAGAAAAGAAGGCGTTCTCCGCCTTGCGAGCGAAAATTACGGGAGAAGCAACCTGGGTCCCGTTGCATAGTGGCGCCATCCCAACCTGCCCTCCAAATTGTCAGAAAACTGCCCACCCTGGTTGGTGAGGCAAAAATACTTATTAGTTTCGATACGTTGTTCAAGAAAAATAACCTCGGTCGCATAAGCCCCTCCGAGGGCAGCACCTGTCATAGCAGGGCAGGGGCGCATCCCAACCGCAGCTCCTCTGCGTGAGGACTGGTACGTACAGTCGCGAATTACCGATTCTGTATATATGTGCAATAACCACTACAGCTATCGCGCCATACCATTAAGGGCTAGCTGGAGTGTGCCTGCCAATTTCTCTTAATACTAATCTTTAGACCCACTGTTCTCCTTTGCCTGTATACGTCCTCGGTGAAGCTTTGCAGTTCATTCGCTGGATTACTAATGCAAGGCACGTGAACTGCGAAAAACAGATTTTTAAGGATTTTCTATTAACTGTTATAGTGGATTCTGTTGCTGTCTTTTAACTTTACATCTGCATTTTTTCTGATCTAATACACTCTCTGTTGTCCTGAATTTACCCACTTATATCCAGCTCCGCGCTATTAGGAACACTGAATGCCTCTTGTAAGCACTGGGTGAATAATACAAGAGGATTCGTATCTTCCAGTCTCACACCCTTCTTGATTGTAAATTGATTGCGTTCTCTGTGAAGGACTATCGTGGCTCTAGAGCCGTTACAGGTAACTTCAAGAACTTTTACAAACCTCTTCTACATCCTATTCCATTAATGTCCGCACGATGGCTGAGGGTTTTCCGACTGAGTAAAGACATTTCTTATAGGCTATCAACAGTATATAAGGGATGGCTATATTTTCCACTTATCTCTGTATCTGACTGATGATCTGGATAGGTTCTGCTGAGGAGTAGCGTTTACTAAAGCAAGCCTGGCCCTTTGGTTGACTGCAGTCTAAGGTTGCTCTGATTCTATTACGCCTTACTTTAGCAAATACCTTGCAGGTAACTTCGTCCAGCTGCAATTTTTCAAAGTTGACATTTCCTTTCTAATAAATAAAGACAATGACAGCATTGTTCCAAAATCCCGGTGCTCATGAGCCATATTGCGTATAAACGGTAGCCAGTTCTTCTAGCACTACCTCCCTATTGTCATTCAATAGATCCGCAGTCATGTGACCTTCACTAGCTCGTACCCCCTTTGCTACGCTTGTAATGTCTTCCTGTCTTCAGCTCTCCTAGTCATTATCCTGATTAGTTCTTCTCTTTCCTCGTAATTTTCCCGGTTATCAACCTGGTTATATCGGCTACTGTATATATCTGTGTAGAACTCTTCGGCTACCTAACTATCTTATCCATATCAGTAACAACACCGCATACCTCGCTTTTGGGAGCGGAAGTACTGGAAGTAAAAGCAGTGAATGCTTTGCGGGTAGTAACGACGACGAGGGCGGATAAAAGTTGTCAGCATGCCGGCGTACACCCACTGTGGATCATCACGGAAATGGGAATCAGAGACGCAAGATGCAGTGGAATGAAGAGAAGCCACCTGTGGCGATCTGGAAGATAATTACGGCGATTAAGAAGCTCGTCTCTGAAAGCGAAATTGTGCGCTTGGTGCTGGGCAAATCTGGAGAGTGATCGACCAGATAATCTCTTTGCAAGAACCCACGCGTCTGGGCGCTGCTCAGAAGCTATATCGGTGGCTTGAAGCGACGCAAGATCCAATAGAAGGCGCCGGTTACAAGGCAGAGGGGAAAGCGAGAGGATGTTAGAATCTGAATGCTTACGTCCGGAGCGATAGACGACGTGAGTGAAGAATATTTGAGACCATGATCCCAATGTGGCAGGTAACTGGTTTATGGTTTGTAGTGGTTTAACGTCTTAAAGAGAATCAGGCTATGAGGAACGCCGTAGTTAAGGGGTCCGGAAATTTCGACCACCTAAGGCTTTTTTTTGTAATGCACTGACATTGCACAGAACGCAGGCCTCTAGGATTTAGCCTCCACGGAAATTCGACCGCAGCGGCCCCGACTGAGCCCGCGCCTTGCGGGTCAGCCGCCGAGTGCCATAACCACTAAATCGCCGCTGCGGCTTGCCAGGTGACTGCTGGGATCTTTCAGAGACGACAGCGAGCATTGCGCGTGAGTGAGAACAAAGCCTTAAAAAGGCAACAAGAACGACAGCTTAAAAAGTTAAGGGCGATAAATTCAACTGATGCTGAGGAAATGTGAAAGCATTCCTTCATCGTGAATTCTACTGCAAATCTGAGCCTGATATAGAGTCAGCTTTTCATCTAGCGGTTACTGTTTGATCCTCCCCCTTTTGTCATTTCTGGTTGTTTTTTAACACCACCTGTACGAAAACAGTGTAATGTTAATACATCGCGACGTGTCTTCATACAACTCCGGGCACCCTAATGCAGAGGATAAAAGATACGCAACTGTCCCGACAGGTGGGCGCGTCAAATACAGCCGGCGGTAGGGGTTTGTGAGACTCAGGCTGCCCTTCCCGAGCAATGCAATGAAGGAATATATCAGTCAAGCATATACTACACTGAGATGCGGTCTAGATTGCACGTATAGATCTGCTGTTGTCCGAGTCTTTTTCTGTCATTATGAGTTCAGATTCTTTGTCCTCTCCCCTGGAAGTGGCGAGAGGGGAAGAGGCGGTAGAAATGTGCAGGCTTTGGACATAAGGCGACGCCAGGCAGTTTTCGTATTTATGGCCCTCCTAATGACCTCGCGTTAAAGGCAACAGACGGAAGATGGTAACAGGAAAAGTAGAAACCTAATGTTGTTGACTCAGAAAATATAACAAGCAAAAATATGCAGGTTTATTAGTGTGACAACATTCAGGTGCCCGGTGAGTTGAGACACCACAGGTTCCTGAGCATTCGCTGGGACATCCCCGCAGGGGGATGATGGTGAGCAGTGCGTCACCACGGACCCGAGCACTCGTGCTAAGCCGTGCGTGACTTAACCATGTCAGGGGAAAAGGGTTCCTGGTGGTTGAACCGATATAGAGCATCTGTGCATTTAAAGGGGCTGTGAAAGGAGGCTCAACAAAGATGCGATGTGCCTAGGGCGTAAAGAACGCCGCTTCACAAACATCTTCCAGCAAGAATTTTTTTATGCGTTTTGTGGAAGCTGAGTCATCTTAGTCAAAATTTGAATTACCACGTCATGGCGCCTTTCCCTCTCCTCTCGTTACTTTTTGCACGCTGAAATGTCGGCGTTCCTCCGTCGGCCCATCGCACTCACCCCTTCCGGCGGCTGCCGACGCACGCGAACCAACGCTAGCGGTCTGCTGCTGGCGTAACGAGCGCTACAAGACGTAACAAGCGCGGATGCTGACGTAAGAAGCGCAGATTCGGGCGAAAGCCCAGCACCGCAGGTCGCCACTAGGCACGGAAGCAGGAGTTTTGAAAATTGTATTGTAAATTATCGGCTCGCCTTTGAAGTCTTGTACACTGAACGAACGCTCGTTGGCCTGTACTCTACATAATGCGAGCATTTTATAGGCAACATCGAACACTCTTTTCAGGAACCCTGTAACGCCTCTCGACAGATTCAAAACACCACTTTGTTCGGCGCTTTCTGTAGACGGTTCCTCCGGCCTGACCAGTCCAGGGGAAACCGGAAGTCGCCTTTTCCTATACCCCCTCTATCTTTTCATTTTCTGTCTCTTTATCACAACTCTCCAGTCTCCTCCGTTCTTGGTTTTTCCTTTTTTCCTTGTGTGAGGAACCTTGTGCTAATCCCTTGTGTGAGGAACTACCCTGAGTTTCATCATATTGGATTCAAGTTGGGGTCTACAGATCACGTGGGCAGTACTTGCGAGTTCCTGTCCCGTCCTTTCGTTGGGCTCAGTGGTGGGCGGCTGACGCTGTGGCCGAACATACTGTTATTCTATGGCTCTACATCCTACACATAATGATCGCACTCTGAAAAGGATGCGTACCGACGATATCACTGCCCACTGCTTCCCGAAAATGAGAGGATCGTTTTGAAAATACCATGTCCTTCATAATTTGAAAATAGAGAAACCTCCAGAACAATGTCCCCGTTCGCAGTCTCAACATATCTAATGCCTTCTGTCCAAGCTAAAAACAGTCAGAAATGTCCAGTGGCGACCTGTTCCTAGAGCTAAAAGTCATCGTCTTATACTCCAAGCTTTCTAACCAAGGGTCCATTGGGGACAACACTGTGTCTATCACTGCACACCAATCCCTGAACACTGTCCGTGCTGTGATTTTTAAACAGATGTTATCCAGCTCACTGTGGAGGCGACGATGCAAGGCCTAAAGACACCAAATGTCATCAATGTACACTGTATAAAGAAAACAACGGACGCAAAGAAATCCCAGCAAAACATCAAGTGTTGACTCCAACACACTTCCAGAGTCTAGCTAGAAGCAAGCTGATCGATAATAAATGCCCGTCATTACATCCCAAATCCAGGAACGTGTTTCAGCTGTCAAAGGTATGGCCATGGATCACAGAGCTACCGTGGCCACAAAACCTGCGCTAAATGTACCTCAAAAGACCATGATTCCGATAACTTTGAAGGAGCAGAGCTTCGCTGCGCAAACTGCGGAGGTGATCACCCCGCATATTCAAGGTCATGTCGCTCGTGGAAGAATGAGAGATAAATATAATGAAGGAAAAAAAATATCACTTTGAAGGAAGCGGGACGACCATTCCAAGTGAAGATCCCTGTATCCTTCTCCGCAAAAGCAAACTTTGCTGATGTGGTGCGCATGGGCAGTGCACCACACAGCACTCCAGCATCTGTGCACGCCCCCCTTCACCGAGGTTATGGCAGGGCCATCCACGCCCTACGCAAAGACAGCGAAGGCTGCGCTGGCATCTCCGAAGCAGGGAGTGCCGGCCCACGGGTAGGCACCCCGCAGGACCTTCCGCAGCTGGGGGAAGCCTGAAACTCCCACATCGGCAGCTTCGTGGTCCTCCAGCGCCTCTGGTGAGGTGATAGATGCAACTCCCAGTAGGCTCTCTTTGAAGCGGCGGATCAATTGTGTCGAGCGAAAAAAAAACAGAGCCCTGATAACCGGCCTAGAGGTGAAAATTCATTCTGTTCCATTCCAACCGAAAAATACAAACATGACTTTTGTGATTCAAGGAAACTGTAGTGGACTGCCGAGAAATTACAGTGACTTAACATATATTTTGTGGTCAATGTTGCCTGTAACTTTTTTTCATGAGACTAATCTTGCTCCACAACATGTAAATATCTTAAAACATGTTAAAACGTTTCTAAGCGATCGCGAGAAGGTAAACACTCTCAGGAGGCATCGCAGTTGTCATTCAAAGCAGCGGCCTTCCTTAACAAATCAAACAACACCAAACTTGAGTCAGTTGCGGTTAGCGCCATCAGCTACTAAACAATAACAGTATGTTCTGTATATCTCCCTCATAAGTCATATTAAAAATTGAAGATTTTGAAGGCCTGATCGATCAACTGCCGGAGCCATATCTGGTAGTTGGCCATTTGACGCTCACTCCGCGTTTTATGGAAGCGAACACTGTGACTCTAGGGGGTAAATAATTGAAGATTGTATCCCCTCAAATAATGTCTGCCTTTTAAATAGGTAAAAACCCATATTGGCACCAATGCTTCGGAAAAATGACCTCCCTCGGTCTATATTTCGCATCGCCATTCGTTCTTCACTATTTTAAATGGGATATTTTAACGGACCCCCTGGGAAGTGATCACCTCGGTGCTATCAGTCTATCATCCACTACTCCAATAATCTCCACAAGGCCGCGGCGCTGGAAACTTAACATCTGCGAACGGTCCGTTTTTAGAACAAATGCCACTCTGGAAAAAAATTTTTCTGAACACCTCATCATAGACGAAGTAATCCAAATGTTTAGTACATACATAATACCACCCGAAACACTAGCAATCCCACAAGCTACAGGACTCGCACAGAAGAAATACAAAGTGTGGTGGGCACAAGAATGCACACGGACAAAAAGCATGAAAAGAAAGCCTGCGGTGCTCATCGCAATTCCCCATTGCAGAGAACTTGCTTACCATTAAGAGGGCAGAGGCAAGAGCGTGGTACGTTCGAAGAAATGCAGAGAAAACTCCTCGCAGAAATATATATCCTGAATAAACAGTTGAATACCATCAAAGAAATGTGGGAAAAGGGTAATAAATTCACTGGTGACCATACCCCTTTCGCACTCCCAATTTTGACAACATCCGGTACACAAACACCATTAAGAACAGGCCAACATATTGGGAGAGCATTTTGCTGAAATTTCAAGTTCATCCAACTACACAAGCGCGATCGACAAGCATGAACCAATAGCAGAAAAGCAAAACGTTCCTTCTGGAGCACAAATGCATGAGAAATACGATCAGCCTATCACGCTGCAGGGATATAAATAGGTATTGTAGTAGAACACGTTCTTGGGCAAGTTGGTTCATATCTTGAGTGGATGAAGCGCACAAAAGACACGGCACATAGGCAAAGGCGGAGTTGCAAGTAGCGCCTGTGTCGTGTCCGTCTTTGCCTATGTGCCGTGTCTTTTGTGCGCTTCATCCACTCAAGATATAAATAGGGTATTATCTTCCGGCAAAAAGGCAGCACCACGACCAGACAACGTGCTTTAAATTAACTTGCCCATCTCTCCGAGACTGCCACAGGGCACTGTTAAAATTGTTTAATAAAACACGGATAACTGGAAAAATACCTTTGAAGTGTAAAAAAGCAGTCATAGCACCTTTCGTGAAACCCGGAAAACCACCAAGAAATCCTAGCAGTTACAGACCGATGGCCCTCGCCACCTCCACAGCTAAATCTCTCCAAAAACTGGCCATCGTATTTGAATCCCGGCAACTGTTCATCATCATCATCAGCCACACTACACACACCGCAGAGCAAAAGCCTCTCATTTGTCTCTCAAATTAACCCTGTCCTTTACCAACTGCGCCCAACCATGCCTGCAAATTTCCTAATCTCATCCGTCCACCTAACGTTCTGCCGCCCCCTGCTACGCTTGCCTTCTCTTGGAATCTACTCCGTTACCCTTAAGGACCAGCGGTTATCTTGCCTTCACATTACATGCCCGGCCCAAGCCCATTTCTTCGTGATTTCGACTAGGATGCCATTAACACGCGTTTGTTCACTCACCCACTCTGCCCGCTTCCGGTCTCTTAACGTTACACCTATCATTTTTCATTCCATGGGTTAAGTGAACTTCTTCTTGGGCTAGTTCGTAATAGATCATTGTACATTAAAGGCGCCAAAACCACATACACACACGCACCAGAGAAGAGAACTGGACAGAGCGCCACTCACAACTGGTTTACTTTGCAGAAACCGCGTACATGCATATATATACAGTCAGCCAGCGCGATGCTTATCGTGTACGACTTGATGTGTGAATATGTTCCTTGCGCATGGCGAAAATGCGATGCTTATCGTGTATGACTTGATGTGTCAATAAGTTCCTCGCGCAGGCGCTGGCGGACTGTATATATATGCATGATTATGGTTTCTGCAAATTAAACCAGTTGTGAGTAGTGCTCTGTCTCGTTCTCTTCTCTCATGCCTGTGTATGTGGATTTCGCGCCTTTAAAGTACAATGTTCTTTCCATGGATCCCTGTGTTGTCCTTAACTTAATCTGAACTCTTTTTCGTTAGGCTCCACGTTTCGCCCCGTAGGTGACTACCGGTAAGATACAGCTGCTGTACACTTTTCTCTTTAGGGATATTGGTTAACTACTACTCATGATGTGAGAGAACCTCCCATTAGCGCTCCATCCCATTCTTATCTTTCTAGTTATTTCCTCGTCATGATTCGGATCACCTGTCACTGCCTACCATAAGTAGACGTATTCCTTTACCACTTGCAGTACTTCGCTGCCAATTATGAACTGCTTTTCTCTTCCATTGAACATTACTTTGGTTTTCTGCATGTTAATTTTTAGACCCAGCATTCTGCACTGCCTGACTAACTGATTGGTCATGATGTGAACTGCACCTCCTGAGTGGCTCAGCAAGTCAACGTCATCAGCGAATCACACATTATTTAGGCATTCTCCCTTAACTCTTATCCCTAACTCATCTCAATTCAGGCCTCGGAATGTCTCCCGTAAACAGGCGGTGAATAGCACTGGCGAGATCGTGTCTCCTGGCCTGACACCCTTCTTTATTGGAATTTTATTACTGACTTAATGGAGGACTAAGGTAGCTCTGCGGTTGCTATATACATGTTCCAGTATTTTCACATAAGGTTCTTCTACACCGTGATTACGCAATGCCTGTATGACTGCTGAGGTTTCCACTGATTGGAATACTTTCTAGTAATCAATGAAGGCTACATATAGAGGTTGGTTATATTCTGCGCATTTCTCTATCACCTGATTGATAGTGTGAATATGATATATTGTGGAATATCATTTACGAAAGCCTGCCTGATCATTTGGTTCATTAAAGTCTAAGGTTGCTCTGACTCTATTAGCGATTACCTTAGTAAATACCTTGTAGGCAACGGATAGTAAGCTTATCGGTCTGTAATTTTTCAAATCCTTGGCGTCTCCTTTTTTTTGAATTAAGATAATATTTGCGTTCTTCCAAGCCTCTGCTACGGTCGAGGTCATAACGCATTGCGTATACAAGGCGGCTGGTTTTTCTAGCACAATCTCCCCTCCGTCCTTCAACAGATCTGCTGTTACATGAATCTCGCCAGCTGCTTTTCCCCTTTTCATTGCTCCTAAGGTTTTCTTTACTTCCTCTTTCGTTACTGGCGGCATGACGCATTGCTGAGTTCTACTGTCTCTATCATTAACGTTTTGATTACATTGGCTACTGTATAGATTTGTGTTGATGTCTCCGGCTACATTACTATCTTATCCATATTGCTAACGACATTGCCCTCTTTGTCTCCTAAAGCATCATCTGGTTTTTACCTATGCTCGATTTTATCATGCTCGATTCAGTCCATACTAAACCTCTTTATGTTGGCTAGCTTGCGCTTATTTATTAACTTTGATAGCTCGGCTGGTTATATTCTGTCTGTAGGCGTAGACACCCTCATGCTTTGACGTTTCTTAATCAGATCTTTCGTCTCCTGAGATAGCTTGCCCGTATCCTGTCGAGCCTTCCTACCGCCTACTTCTACTGCGCACTCTGCAATGATAGCTGTCAGATTGTCGTTATTTGTAAGAACAATTAGATCGTCTTCCTCAGTTAAACCAATATCTGTTATACAGCAATATCCTGAATTCCTCTATCTTCCCTCTTATCTTCCCTCTTACTAGCGTTCCCTCTTCATGTCTAAGCTAAATCGGGGCCTACCATTCTGTGGTCGCTACAATTCTCACGTTTCCGAGGACGATGCCAGGTTGAGCGCATAGTATGAAGTCGATTTCATTTTTAGTCTCACGATTGGGGCTCTTCAAGGTCCACTTCCTGTTCTCTCGTTTGCGGAAAAGGTATTCGTGACCCTTATAATATCCATACCTGCGAAGTCTAATAATAACTCTCCCCTGCTATACCTAGGACATATCCCATAGTCGCCTACCGCCTGGTCGCCAGCCCTCTCCTTGCCCACCGTCGCATTGAAGTCGCCCATCAGTACAGTGTGCGGTGATTTTACTTTTCTCATTGCCGATTCCACGTCTTCACAGAAGCTTTCAACAGTCTGGTCATCATCACTGGATGTAGGCGCGCAGGCCTGCACCACCTTCAGCTTGTACCTCTAATTAAGCCTAATTACTTAAGCTACCACCCTTTCGTTAACACTATAAGGCTCCTCTGCGTTGGCATCTATATCCTGATTAATGAGGAATCCCACACCTAGTTCTCGTCTATCCACTAATCCGCAATAGCACAGTATGTGCCAGTCCTTTAGTACTGTATACGCCTCACCTGTCCTCCTAAATACACAAAGCCCTACGACATCCCATTTAACGTCCGCTGGTTCCCCTAACAACACTTCTAGGCTAGCCTCACTAGATAACGTTCTAGCGTTAAACGTTGCCAGGTTCAAATTCCAATGGCTGCCTCTCCGGAGCCAGAGATTGTTAACACCCACCACTGCGTCGCAAGTCTGACCGCTACCTTGGTGAGTTGCTCCGCAGCCGCTGGGGACTGAGGGCCGAGGGCTAATTGGTTTATTTATAGAAGGTTGTGGCTAAGTACTAAACCAGGGCGGCCAAATCCTGTTATGGTGAGGGAGTGCGTTGTCGGTTCTGGTTACCGCGATCAGGCCACACCCCAGGCCTGCTTATGCAATTCCAATGAAACGCGGAGTTTTTTTTTCAAACCCGGAAAAGAATTGCACGGCGCCGGGATTCGAACACCGATCCTTTTTCACGCGAGGCGGACGCTCTGTCTCTACGCTATCGCTGCTCTAAAACGTACATCAATGTGAATTTAAAAAAAAACATGCTCGACGATTGATCACCTTGTCTGTCTAGAAAACACCAACCGGGAGGCGTTTATCCATTTATGCACAAGCATCACTGTATCGGGGTCTTGTACGAACTCGACAAGGCCTACGATACCACGTGGAAGTTCGGCATCCTCCGTGACTTAGCAGAGCGAGGTATCCGCGGCAGGATGCTGAACTACTGGAACGACTTCCGGGCTAACAGCACATTCCAAGTTTGCCTAGGAGCAACTCTCTCCACGATTTTCACCCAAGAGAACAGTGTACCCCAGGGGTGTATTCTAAGCGTGACATTATTCGTAGTAAAAATGAATTCCTTAGGTAAAGTAATACCCAATTCCATAAAGTATTCGGTTTATGCAGATGACCAACAGATAGCAAGCAGTTCCCCCAGCAAATCAACCTTTGAGAGAAAAATTCAAATCACACTTAAGGAAACTGGCTGCTTGGACAGAGAGAAATGGATTCACGTTTTCTTCTCTAAAAACTGTAGCTATTCTGTTCTCTTCGCAAAGAGGCTTAAAAGTCGATTCCAATTTATAGCTGAACCAAATAACTCTGCCAATTCGACAACTCATATCTTTAGGGCTAATGTTTCTCAAACTAATGTTTCTACAAAAAGTAAGACCCTTAAAAAGGAAGCATCTCAAGCCCTCAATGTCATGAAAGGGCTCTCACAAAAACGGTGGAGGTCCAATAGAGTATGCCTATTACAAATATATTGCTCTGACGTGCGCTACAAAAAGTATGGGTGTGAAGTAAATGGTTCGGGAAACGCATCCTAATCGAAACGATTGGGTCCTGCCCATAATCTTGGCGCGTGCCTATCAACTGGAGCATATAGAACACCCACGGTAACCAGCCTTTAGGTTTAAGCTAATGAGTCCGCGCTAGAGGATGGAACAATCGCACTTACATGCACCTACGTCTTATAAAATCCGTTTTCCCCGAAACATCTCTGTGATCTCATTGTCAACAAGTGCCCATCAAAAAGATCAATGGATAACGAATCACATTTTATCAGTCCATTATTTTTTCGCTTTGAAGACAAATGCGAATACAGAGCTGTACTAAATGGTCTACCTAACTCTGCAGCGAGGCAAGACCATTTGCCACCATGGTACAGCCTTCGCGCAGTATGTGACTTCACGTTGACACATTTCGACAAAACGTGAATGCCAAACGTGCACATATTGCAGGAATATTTCGCACTGCAACAAAGATATGACACTACACAGAATTTTACAGTGACGGCTCCAAAACAGGAACGGATGTTATGAGTCCAGTAATTCAAGCAAAAGAAAAAAGGGCGCCACCGTCTGGAAGACATTGAAGTGACGAGCGTTAGCTTTATTGACCATGCGTAAAACGAAAGTCTTCCCGCATCCAGCGGGGCCAGCGAAGAAAACAAGCGGGGAAAAGGATGAGGGAAAGGTATGGGAGGACACAACCAATTTTAACGACCCCCATCTTATATTCGACCAACCGAAACTATGCCGCCATTTCGTTCCCCGACTTCATACTGAGGGAATGGGTAAGATGGGGATGGGAGGGCAAAACCAATTTTAATTACCGCCATCTTGGATTCGAGAAACCAAAACTAAGCCGCCATTTCGTCCCCTGACGTATACTAGGGAGTAAGGGGGAACGAAAGGGAGGGCACAACCAATTTTAATGGCCACCTTCTTGCATTCTGGAAGCCAAAACTATGTCGTTATTTTGTCCCCTGACGTCATACTCACATAGTTACACCTCTATCTACTATATTGGGCCGCGACGTCATCATTAGCACGCGGCAGGTGGTTGTCTCTACAATGCTATTGTAGACGGCGCTATAAGTATCAATGCGAGATGCGCTGTTTAGTAGTTGCAGCCGCAGATGACGCTTCGATCTCAGAGTTGTAGGAGGCCTCACAAAATCTCGAAACGTGATGAGTAGTTGCTGCCACAGATGGCACTGTGATCAAAGGTGGTAGCAGACCCCACGAAATCTCGAAACGTGATGAGTAAGAACTAACGCTCTTAAAATTCCGGCTTATATGTCACGAAATCCTCTGATTCGTCGAGAGTTGTGGATGGATGGCTGGAAAAATTTTATTGGCGACAAATTTAAAATGGTCTTGACCCTTACAGGTCATTGGGCACAGTGGTCGATCCTCGGTACCGGTTGCCGCGGTTGACAGCTGCCAGCGTGGCTCGGCGTACGAGAAATCGTTGCGCTTCCTCGTCCTGGCTGTCCAGCAAGTGCTCCCAGTGCGCCACACTCGGGTGGTCTATTTTACGCTCTAAGTCTGCTTTAGGGCAGGTCCATGTGACATGCTCTAGTGCAGGTTTAGCCTGGCCCCACAGACATTCGTCTGCATATTTTGTCGGGACAATCTTGTGTAGTTTGTGCAGGTGCGGGTATGCACCGATATGTAGTCTGCGCCAGTCCACCGTTCCTCTTTGGATAGCCTTTTGTGTGGATGTGGGTAGAGTTTCCGCTGACACCTGTAATGATCGAGTATGTCAGAGTACGTGGGGGTAACAGGGTCAAAGGCGCTCCTGGTGCAAAGTGCTGAGTCTGCTCGGTTGACGTACCCTCGAGCTAACTCGTCTGCTGCCAAGTTGCTCCTCATCCCTTCATGTCCCGGAGCCCATACTATATTATCTCTAGTGTATATGTGTCTTCTCGTCGCGTGTGCAATATATCTGGCGATGCTGTCGATCCTGCCTCTTGTATAGTTGTTGCATGCTTGTTTAGAGTCCGTCACTATAGTGAGGTTCCGTCCTGTTCCGTTGCCGTGCGATATTGCCAGAGCAATGGCGGCCTCTTCAGCTGTCTGTATACTTGGGTTGTTTATCGTTGCGCTGGTTATTTCTTTCCCTTCTTCGTCTGTTAGAACGGCGATCATTTTGCGTTGGTACCGCTACTTTCCTGCGTCCGTGTAGACTACGCGGGAATTGTCACTGAATTCCCTGCTGAGTGCTTGGACTCTGGCTTGTCGTCTTTCGTGGTGTATATTGGGGTCGATGTGTCCGGGTATGGGTCCTACCCGGATGTTTCTTCTGTCTTCATTATTAATCTGCTCCTTGTCTTTTTGTGTCCCCAGGGGTAGCCCTAACTTCTCAGTTAGGTGTCTTCCCGTTCCGGTTTGAATGAGTCTGTGTAGTTGCTTGCTACGTTGCGCTTCTCGTAGTTCGTCGAAGGTGTTCCATGCTCCCAGTGCCATTAGCTTTTCCATTGGTGTTGACATTGGAAGTCTGAGCGCCGTTTTGTACGCTTTGCGTAGTATGGTGTCGATTTGTAGAGTCTCTTGCTTTAGTTCGTGGTAGGGGAGACTGTACGTTACCCTGCTCGTGACGAGACTGTCTATGAGTCTTAGGGTATCCTCTTGTCTCATCCCCTTGTTTCTACTGCTGACTCTTCGCACGATTCAGGCGACTTGCTCTGTGCATTCTTAAGAGAGGCGATAGTTTTCCTACATCGTCCTGCGTTTTGCAGCCGCATTCCATGCACTCTGACTTCATTTTTCTCAGGTATTGTCTCGTTTCTGAATTTAAGCGTGATTTTGGAGTCGTATTTTCGTGTACCTTTTTTATTCTTACGTATTCTGATTTTTCCTCTTAGCACGATAGTCCTCGGGCCCTAGCGTATTGTTCAGCATGGTCGATCGCTCTTTGTAGCTGCAGTTCTTTTGCCGCTAGGGAGCCTGTGGTTATCCATATTGTTATGTCATCTGCATACATTACGTAGCTGATGTTTTCTATTTCATCGAGTTCTTTCGTGAGTCTTATCATCGCTCCGTTGAACAGTAGCGGTGATTATACTGAGCCTTGCGGGGTTCCCTTGTTTGGCACTGTGAAGCTCTCATATCTTGTGTTTCCAATGCATATTGTAGCCGTTCGTTCCGTCAAGAAGGCTTTGACACATCGGAAGGCTCTGTTTCCGCAGTTTATGTCATTGAGACCTTCCATGATGGCCGCATGTCCCACGTTATCGTAGGCTCCCTTTATGTGGAGCCCTAGTACTATGTGTTCTCCACTTCTTGGTATTTCAGTGAGGACTTTCTCCATTAAGTATAGGAGTACGTCTAGCGTGGACAGTCTCCTTCAGAAGCCAAACATGGCATCAGGATAATATCCCTTGTTCTCCATGTAGTTTGTGATCTTTTCATTGACAACTGTCTCGTATATCTTCTCTAGGCAGGAGGTTAAGGAGATTAGTCCGAGGTTTTCGATTTGGAGTCTTTTGCCCGGCTTTGGTGTCATAATTACCTCGGCATGTTTCCATTCCGCCGGCACGATTCTTTTTCCCAGATTTCGTTTAGGTACTTGGTAAGTTCAGCGATGGCCGTGTCTTCCATCTTTCTAACGGTTGCGTTATTTATTCTGTCCTTTCCGGCTGTCATATTTTTTTTTTTGGCTTCGCCTATGACTGTCCTTACCTCCTTCTCGGTGATCGGCCTCTTCATCTAGGGGTTGTCTTCTGTGTATTCTTGGTCTTGCTTTGGGTGCGTGGTTGTGCCGTAGTGTTTCTCCTTCAGTGGCTTTGTTAGTTGGTCTTCCTTTCCGGGAAAGTGTAGATTAGTCGTTTCATGGACTTGCCGCTTTCCATTTTGGTTTTTGTTGGGTCTATCAAAGCTTTTAGTATATTCCAAATATTAGTATATTCCCTGTTAATTGACCTCGTGATGTCATCACAACGTGCCTACAGTGCCAGGTGGCGATCTGCCCATCGGATTGTGAGCAAATACTGCTAAACATGAAACGCGGCAGTTAAATTCCCACAAGAGTTCACGTCACCTTGCTACGTAATCATAACCTCGTCAAAATGACATGTGACAGACTCCTGACCCGGTTTCAGACTACCTGCCGTCTGTGGCACGTGGCAACGAAATTGACTGCAATAAATTCAATGCAATTGCCACCTTCGCAATATGGCACTGAGCATGAGGCTCGGGAAGAGCAACAAGGGTACCACACACCCCGCCAGTGGCTATGCTTGAAACAGCCACTTGCCGAGGCAGTGGCACTTCCCTTAACCGCAGCACCATTGCGCCACTATGAGGACTCCGTGATATATGACTGCGATCGAGAGGTCCTTGACCGTATCAGCACCACGTAATCACGAGTCACCCAACCATAGGGTACCGCAAATTTTAAACCCTGAGGACCCCTCAAATATTGGCCCGATTACAATAGGTTTTTGACGGAAAAATCTCTGTGCGAACATTAGACCTTCATTTCTGACGCCATAGTAGAGAGCCTAAATGATATCGCATTCTGGTCTTTAAGAATGGGGTTAAGAAGGCCCCCCAAGTTTTTTTTCCGGCTCCGATTGGATGCTGAGGGTAACTTCGGTGCGGCGTGAAGATGTGGTTTTGCTGCTTCAATGACCCATTCGCTGGCAGTCGAAGAAGTAGAGTTGCGGGCGCGCAGAGTACGGCTCCTAGGGGCTCGAAAGTTCAGCGCAGCTTGCTCACGAGGTCAAGAGGAGGGTACCGCTTCCTTCGACAACATTTGGCCGTTCTTTTTTTTTCAAGCGGCTAGCATGCGTCGTCTTCTTAATTTTTTCTCACACATTGGTTTGCTCGTTCTAGTCGCTTTAGGTGTCCGAAAGCAGATTTTCGTTTACTCGTGGCGTGAAAAGGTTGAGTTTGTCCGCAACTGTGTTTGTCGGAGTCCAGGGAAGTCCTGCAATTTGTGTCTTTTGTTGGACATCAGAACGTGCGGCACAAATTGCGTTGCGCCTCTGTTACGGCTGGGTTCCTGTCCAAGAAGACTTTGTGACGTGCATGGTAACCCGGCGCGTTTCTTCGTCGCTCGTAGATCTTTTTCAGCTTCTCTTCGTTCCATTGTGGTTTCGATCGCCTTTTTCCTTTCCGTATTTAGTTAGTACGCACCTTGGAATGAATCGGCCGCACACGTCGTGCAGCCTGCATTTATATTTCTTCTTTAGTTGTTTCCGTTTGTTTGTCATCCCTCTGCCCACGTTCCTTCTGGAATAAGCTGAAAGCGAGGCGGGAAACTTCACGAAAGGTTTGGCCCGACCGGCATGAACTTCAATACAAACCCTCACCCTCGAGTTTTCCTCATCATGTTCAAGTGCGTGTTATTTCTCAGATGAATACACTGTTTTCAGGGCCGATAGGGTGTACTCTGACAAGATTAAATACGGGGGCGGAGTTCTGATAGCCTGCCGTTCTGTGCTAAATGCTTTTAGGAGACCAGACCTAGAGACATACGAAGAATGTGTGTGGTTGGAAATTCCAACGTGTGACAAATCGCACTATCTAATCGGCTGTTACTACTTTCCACCAAATTCTGCTCCTAACGTTTTTACCGATCATTTTTTGGATATTGGGGAAAAAATTGATTTTTTGAAGTACAAGGTTCACATCTACGGGGACTTTAATCTTCCTAAGGTCGATTGGTCCACTGGTTTGGTCACTAGTGACTGCAAAGCAACTCGAGAAAAAGCCGAATGTTTAATTGATTTTAGTAATATTCATGGTTTATATCAATTTAATACAATGAAGAACTGTGCTGGAAACATTTTAGACCTAATTTTATCTAATGTGCCTCTTTTTGGCGTGCAAGCGGTGCGCGACCCTCTTGTTCTAGTAGACAAATATCATTGCCCGTTTACCTTGTCGTTCTTCTTGTCGTTTCGTGCAGTGCGTGAGATGGTGCCAGAAAAATTTAGATACGCGTATGGCAATTACCTTAGGCTGTACAATGATCTTCTGGCCTACGACTGGTCAGAATTGCTTGAGACTGAGGATGTAAACACAGGCGTTGAGCTACTTACATCAACTGTACAAGGTATAATGAAAAAATGTATACCTCACCGTAAATCGAAGAAGTGTAGATTTCCATGCTGGTTTTCGCACGATTTGAGACATTACTTGAAGAAAAAACAGAAGTATCACAAACTCTACGTGAAATCAGAAAGTGAAAATTGGTACCAAAGATATTCATTGTGCAGAAAAATTGTGAAAAAACTGATTGCACGTGATGAAGCCGACTACCACAGACTTCTCGAACAGAACTTTAAAAAGGAACCAAACAGTTTTTGGGATTTTGTGCGCAAGCAAAGAAATGATAAGGTTAGTGCTGCTGTGATAAAGACGCGCGATGGCATCTGTTTTAAACATCAAGATGTGTGCCAAGCTTTTGCTGATCACTTCAGCTCTTGTTTTGTGCGCCATGATAACACAACTGCTGTTATCACTCTTGAAGACAGCGCTGACTGTTTAGCTTATGATATTGTCACCGAGCATGAGGTTCTTTCGGCGATTCAGAAACTTAAGCCAAAACTTTCAACAGGAATTGATGAAATTCCCAGCTTCATAATCAAAGGATGCGCTGACATTTTCGGCCCTGTTTTGGCGCATTTGTTCAACTTATCGTTGTGAACTGGTGTTTTCCCTCGTCATTGGAAGTTGTCAGTAGTTGTTCCTGTATTCAAGTCTGGCGATGCTTGTGATGTAAACAACTTTCGTCCTGTGTCACTAATTTGTTCTTTTGCGAAAGTTTTTGAAATGATTATGTGCGAACGCATGGGCTCATACTTCAAACAAAAGATCTCGATTCTGCAGCACGGTTTTTTGAAAGGTCGCTCTGTGGAAACGAATTTATGCAGCTTTCTTGATTATACTGGGCCACATGTATTTAATCGTGGTCAGGTAGATGCAGTCTACTTTGACATGACTAAAGCTTTCGATATGGTTTCCCATGAGGTACTTCTGATGAAGATGGAAAGATACGGACTTTGCCCCATATACTGCAGGTGGCTCAAAAGCTACCTTGGCAGCCGCCGTAACATGGTACGATTTTCCGGCTGTGTGTCCAACGAATTTCTGTCATCTTCGGGAGTGCCTCAGGGCTCCAACTTAGGACCGCTGTTGTTTTTAGTGTTTATTAATGATTTGCCGTTACATGTCAAGAACTCGAGAATTTTGCTCTTCGCAGATGATTTCAAATTATTCCGTAATATTGGAGATATTGAGGACTGCCGCCAATTGCAAGCTGACATTAACAACGTTGAGGATTGGCGTTTGATGAATCGCTTAAAACTGAATATTAAGAAGACTTCCGTCCTGTCTCTAACTAGGAAACGCGACACAGTTACGTTTGATTACACACTTTTGGCGGGTGAGATTTCTCGCGTGGCCCATGTACGAGACCTTGGTGTTGTTGTTGATTCAAAGCTTGATTTTAGACTGCATGTAAATTCAATTGTGTTACGCGCATTGAGGCATATTGGTCTTATCTCTAGATTAACAAAAAAATTTCGACGGCACGAATGTCTACGCACTCTATACTGTGCCCTTGTGAGACCGCGTCTTGAGTTCGCGTCAGTAGCCTGGAATAGCGTATCTGTCGCCTATTGCACGAAAATTGAAAATGTCCAGCGTAAGTTCATACGCATCTATTATGATAGATATATTGGTCGCCGTCGTTTCTACGGCTATGATTCTCTCTTGGCAGACCTCAATATGTCTACCCTTGGCGACAGGCGACGCATACGTGACATGCAGTTTCTGCAGAACGTCGTGCGCGGTTACATTAACTGTGGGACCTTACTGATGTCGCTGAATTTTCGTGTGCCGCATGCAAAAGCTGCAAAATGTTTCGACACATTTTATCCCGATTTGCACGCCATCTGTCCAATGACTTGTTTACAAATCTTATATAACAAAACGTTTAATGACATGGACATATTTGCCTAATTGTTGTTTTCGTGCCTGCTTTTAAATCTTTTGAAGTGGTGTTTTTGATGTATCTGACCTAGTGTGCGCTCGTTTAGGCCACTTGGCTGTTGAGGCACACTCAAATAAACATATCTATCTATATCTATATCTATACCTCTGGCCGTCCTCACCCTCGCCATAACTTTTCTTTCTGTGTATATCCTCCCTCACATCACAAAGTGGCGCCCTCATGAGGCATGGGCAGAGATACTCTCACCAGGTCTCGCTCTTGTGAGGGTGCCCATATATGGTCAGGAGTTTGAACTACGAATGACAACCGATCAGGCCAGCTGAACTACTGAAGTCTGTACAACCACCGAGAATGCCTTTTCCAAGGACTGGAATGGATCTCTTCGGCCCCTTCGCAACTTCAACATTGCCCAACAAGTGGATAATCGTAGCGACCGCCTGCTAAACCAGCTACGCCGAAGCAAAAACCCTACCGAGTGGTGTAGGGATGGAAGTCGCAAAATTTTTCGTCGAGCAGATTCTTTTGCGCCACGCTGCAGCAGAATTTTTACGCGCGAGTAGGGGCACAGCATTTACGGCCGAGCCCAACCAAGCCCTTCTAGCTGCCGTGGTGGTTCTGAAGTTATGGCGCTCGGCTGCTAACCCGAAAGACGACTACTCGATCCCGGCCACGGCGGTCGAATTTCGATCGAAGCGAAATTCTAGAGCCTCGTGTACTCTGCATTGTCAGTGCGCGTTAAAGAACCCAAGGTGGTAAAAATTTCCGGAGCCCTTACCTACGGCATCCCTCATAGCCTGAGCTGCTTCGAGATTTTAAACTCCATAAACCAAACCAACCAAGCCATTCTGAACAGCCGCGCAAGCCACTGGCTAACTGGCTAACTGCTGCATAGCATCCGCTGACCAGTAGATTTACGGAACATCTGCACAAACTAAGCCCTGACATGTTCGCTATGTATGCGGACGCCGAACACAACCCCTAGGATGCCATCCTTCCTTACAACGTGTTCGCGTACAAGACTGCTGTGTGGGATACCACCCAGATGACACCATGTACGCTCGTCCACAGCTGGAAAACGACCACCACACTTGATGCCATGCTCTCAAATGTCACCAGTAAGACAACGTCGACGTCGCCTCATACCATCAGCGCTCAGAAGCAGATAGATTACTTGCCCGACTATGGATAAAAGATCAAAAGTCCATAGAGGAACAGTTCTACGCCGACGTCGCATGGTACACGAGCCGGATGAGCGTGTGTGGGTGTGGATACCCATTCGCCGCCGTGGACTCACTGCGACGCTCTCGCGCCTCTACTATGAACCGTACAACTTCGTCTTATCGGAGAACTTCACTACAAGCTTGCCCCGATGGAGTTATGCACCTTAGCGGTGCTGCTCGCGCACAGAAGCTCTGCATGTTGTGCGCCTGGAGCCTTACTATAGAGGCTTTGTGTTTACAGTCTCAATGTTCATTTTTACATTTTCACTGTTTATTTTGTATTCTTTTCCTTTCCTTTTCAAGCATCCTGGCCATGGTGATATGAGAGGTGAGTAATGCCGCGTATCTTTGCACTGTTTATTTGTTCACGGTGAATGCCACTTGTCATTTGCTTGAGCGAGATACGACCAGACATATCTAAAATGATCACTGCCAGACGCAATTGTTTCCAAATTATTCCATATGTCTGTAGTTGCTTTGGTTCCTTATCTCGATGGTGCATTGCGAGCTCTGCATTGGGCGCGGCCGAGAGCGGCACTCCTTTCTTTCTACGGACGAGTGCCAAGCACGCTTGTTGCGGAGAGCAGTTTCTTCCGGAAGCCCTTTTCGCTCTCCTTCTGAATGCAGGACTGCCGTCACCACAGCATGAAAATTTCTAAAATAATGAGTACACCTGTGTTAGTGACCCACGAGTTGTCTTTCATGAAAGGAAGTTGTCATATATAGACTCGCCTCATTGATATCTTCTGTGTTGTTGTTATATGTAGATATTTTTGGGGACATGTACTATATATTCTCCGCCTTGAAAATAGACACTCTGTTGGTTTGGCTTATAGGGGTTTAACGTCGTAAAGCGACTCAGGCTATGAGGGACGCCGCAGTAGAGGCCTCCGGAAATTTCGACAACCCGGGGTTATTGAACGTGCAGTGACTACCCACAGTACACGGGCCCTTAGAATTTTGCCTCCACCAAAATTCGACCGCCGCGACCGGAATCGAACCCGTGTCTTCCGCAGCCTTAACCACTGAGCCACCACGGCGGCCAACATCTTCAATGTAGCTGCTGAAATTTTCACGGGCATTTTTTGCCTGACTGCGCTAGAGTAACGAATATTGCGGTCAGGCTTGTTTCGAGAGCCACCCAAGTGGAGTTGCTGGCCTCGTGGTGTAGAAACCACAGGTTGCCAACGTTGCTCGAGTTGAAGATATAACGTTGGTAAGCCTGACGGTATCAGCCCGTTGGTTGTACGCACTGACACACTGATAAAGCCTAGACAATCCCCCACATCAGTGCCACCTGTGCCGCCGAAGGTGTCTAGATCACACGTCCATATAGCGCTGGAACAGGTGACAGCGGAGGCAAGCGGTGCGGCGGGTTTGGGGGGGGGGGGGGGGGGGGGGGGGGGAGGGGAGCCTTGGGTGTTGCGCAAACGGCGGACAATAGACTTTTACCTTGGCGTACGTACTCAGCTTATGTACGCAATGAGCCTGCAGATAACGAATGCGCATGCGCAGAACGCTATCCCGCTGTGTCTTGTGTGCGTACGCACACTACAAACCATAGACTTTGCGCACTACGGGCACTTCACGGGATGCCTTGACAAAATGGCGCGATATGCGACCGCTTCGAATAAATAGATGTCGCTGCTCTATTCTTCGGCGCGATAGCTCGCTCTAAATGGTGACGTTCGCTTTCATTTCGCACAATCTCGCCCACACGTAGAAATATAAGCGACAACTATCCCCTGCTTTTGAAATAATTTGACGCTTTTCAAGCTCTTGGCCCTAACTATGCGCAGTGCACGGATGGATGGATGGAGGGGTTGCATGTAGGAGCATCCGATTTGAAACGGAGTGATGGCGGTTGGCGCCATTCTCTGCATTTTCCAATTATTTTTGTTTCACTGTATTATAAATTATTAAAGTTCGCCTTTTTCTTTAAATACGTCTTCCTACACATTTAACCTTATGTCACCTCTCTTCTTTTGAGCCACATATCTTCCAATTGCTTTTTGCTAATTTCCATCGCATATTTATTTGCATGACCATTCTTATCTGTAAACCCTAGGGCCTCAGGAAGAATGACTGCGCCTGCATCGACATCGGGATGGATACAATAACATTTTAGTGTGAGGTGTTCCGTTGTTTCTACAGATTTACCACACACAGCACATGGGTCATCATCTTCGTTAAATTTCTTTTTGTTGCTGCGCGTTCTAAAACACTCTGACCTAGCTTCGAAGAGTAGGGCACTTCCCCTCTTCAGTTATCACAAAACGCTACGTTTTCCTCACAGGAACGACCCATGGTGAATTACTTCCACAGCTTCTTGTAGGTTTTCCCCATTTTCTTTTATTTTCATTGTTTTTCTTTTCGGAACAATAAAAGGGCTCGCGGTGAACGCATCATTGTCATCGATAATTGAGAAAAAAAAACCTTCCGCAACCGACCGTCATGTGCTTTGGCTTTTTGTCATTATTTTGCACCATTGTGTAAACGTGCTCCTTAGGGACGCCGCGGCATGGCAAACTAAAAGGGTTGTGTTGCGCCGTTTACGGCACACGCAGTTCAGTGAGTGATGCCTACGCAAGCTTACTCCAGCGTGATGGAACTCTAGCGCCTGCACCACACGTAATAACAATTATCCCACTGGACGCTATGGAGCGGCATTTCATATAATGCTGATAGTTCTAACGGCCAGCTGTGCAAGTGTCGCAGCGTCGAGCAAGTTGTCATCGTCTTCGACCTTCGCTACTGGTAGCTGGAGGTCCAGCACCGATTGGCTTCGATTCAGTATATTTGTTTATCCAACTTCCGACGCATTTGCGCACGTAGTTCTCATGAAATGCAATCTCAGCATGCCTGATCTCTCACTGCACCTCAAAATTTGCCTATGTTTAGTTCCTAAAATTTACGGTTTGACCCTCTTCCTTAAGAACCCCGTCCTAAAGCCGCCGTTACAAATACTGTCCTGTAATGGCGTCTATCACTTCCCGCAGCAGCCGCAGAAACCTACGTTTCGGATCCTTTGTGTCTGGAACATGCCTATACTAGAACCACCTCCATTGCCACACTTTGTTTGTCCACGATCTTTTCCTAAATATGTCAGCTACGCATGTAAATGAAATACGAAATATTGCTGCCGTAATCATCGCCCGCCAGAGAATCGATACGTCACATGCGGGCAGTCTGACAGTGATCCCAACAGCAAAACTCTTTTCCGGCGTTTATACCGGAGCATGAGGGCCAAACCGGTCCCGTTTGTTCATCTTTAGTAAAACGCGGGCTAAGGAGGCAAACAAACGGAGGAGGCAACGGATGAGTGTCTTTTAGTGGTGTATAACCGTAGCTGTCGCGTCCGCAAAGGCATCTACAACCGCATAAAATCGCTATTTGCCCGCGGCATCGAAAGGAGAGTAGTACTACGCCCCGTCAGGTTGGCACATATAGCGGCAGAACCATGCGTACCAGCAAGCTTACCCATGGCCAGTCGGTGTAGGCGGAAGAGCTTCGGTCAGGATCGCTTCTTCGTCTTCATCGGTCTGCGCGTGCACCAACCGCGCTTTTCTCATTCTCATTCCGTTCTTTCAGTGATGCAGCACCCCAACTTGCTGTTTCAGATTTTCAGAATATGACCTAACAAGTAGCGCATACCCACGTTATATAATAAATTAGTTTGTTCTAAAATATAGTACGAGCTACAGTTGCCGCTCATTTAGAAGCTAATGCTCTCTACCTTAAAATACTACAAGGGAAAAAGACAGCGGTGAGCACATTCCTAAATTATTGGCCGACGCATGGCTCCGGCACGCGGCTTAACCATTTTGTGACGCGAGACACGCAACTGCTTCTATATTGTTGGGGATTGTTTTTCTGCTTTCGGTGCCCGGTCTCGAAGGTTCCTTGTTAGCTTTTTTATTCAGCAGGGGTGACCGCGGCAGGCTTTTCTTCTCCGGTCAATACCGAGCACGTTCGTTGGCACCTACGCCGTCGAGTTGCTCAGTTATAATAATAATAATAATAATAATAATAATAATAATAATAATAATAATAATAATAATAATAATAATAATAATAATAATAATAATAATAATAATGGTTTATTTTGCGCCTAATGAATACATGGCGCGGGAGACCCGCAGTAAAAGCTGTCACAAGCGACAGCTTGACAAAGCCGGAGGCCCCCCTATACACTTGACAGCATCATAGGCGCAATGAAACGGCATGTCTCATCCAAAAACTAAATAGAACAAAACATGAAAACATCTGCAATTACAATCACTCACAAGAACTACATAAAATTATACAGAAAATGTGGTAGAATGAAGTTAGAAAGCACTTACAAAAGCAATGAAACATTCATGTGCGATGGCAATGAGTTTAGCGAAAGTAACAGATAAATTAAGCACATTTTGCTTCAAATAAAATTCAAAACAAAGTGAATACAGACAAGCAGTACAGTCAGGGTAAACAACAACGTGACAGAGTAAACAGGAATGGCAAGCGAAGTGTCCTAGTACATGTTGAAATACCGGCGGAGTGTTTTGAACGTCACCTTTTAGAGTTGGATATGTTTATGATTTAAATCATTTAGTAACCGGGGTAGTTTATTCTGTATTGTTTGTAGGCCGTATGTTGTGCGAAACGTCCTTACTTTCCAGAGCTCCGTGTGACGTGTCTGGCGTGTAGTAGTGTTTGGTTGTAACCTGGCTAGACGATGTAGAAATGAACTGTTGCTAGCGTTTTCATTCTTAATTGCCTTGCAAAGGATATAATCAAACAGTTTGGTAACAGGAATTATGTTGTATTTGGGAAATAGATGATACGTATGTGAATAAAACGGCAGATTTTCTATTACTCTTACAAACCTTTTCTGCAACTTGTGAAGCTTCTGCAAATTTCCGTAAGTTGTCGTAGACCAAACTAAGTGACAATAATTGAGTCGGGAGGAGAAAAAGGTATTACAAAGTAACAGTAAGATTTTTGGTGGTAGTAAATTGCGATTGCGGTATACTAGCCCAATTACTTGTGCTAGCTTAATTAGCATGCTGTCCACGTGGACATCCCATGACATATTCTGCTGAAAGATAACACCTAATGTATTAATACTGGAAGTTACTTCGAGAGGAGTGGCATTTAAGTAGATAGACTTTTGTATTGTTATGTTTTTGTTTTTACTTCGAAAGAATACGGCTTTTGCTTTGTTTGCATTAATCGTCAGGCTGTTTTTACGTGTCCATTCGTCTAGTTTTATTAATGTTAAATTAGCAGCATCAACAAGGTCGTCACTAGTTTTACCAGTTAATAAAAGGCTGGTATCATCCGCGTACATGATAAATTTCACGGTTGCATCAATATTCACAATATCATTCACGTACATATTAAATAAAAAAGGTCCTAATATACTGCCCTGTGGGACACCTGCTGAAATAGATAATGGGTTAGAACTGTGGTTGTTTATGACGACTATTTGTCTACGAAATTCCAAGTAGGAGCGTATAAGAGATGCAGCGTTACCACGAAAGCCATAGTGTTGGAGTTTCTTAATTAAAAGTTGATGACTGATGGAGTCAAATGCTTTTGACAGGTCAATAAAAATTCCTAGTACAAGTCTTCCTTCTTCAAACTGATTTAGTATGTGTTCTTTTTGTTGTAGCAATGCGAGTTGTGTGCCTAAACCCTTACGGAAGCCATACTGGCAATCAGTCAGCAGGCAATGTTCCTGCTCGAATTCGGATAGTCGCTTTAAAATAACTTTTTCGAAGACTTTTGAAAAGACGGGAAGGATTGATAACGGTCGATAGTTTCCTAAGTCGTTTTTATCGCCTTTTTTAAAGAGCGCAGCGACTCGCGCTATCTGCATCGTTCGAGGAAACGTGCCTTCGCTTATACAGATATTGAAGATATAGGTAAGACAAGGAGAGAGAAGGTCAGCAACATATTTGATTGGTTTTATTTGGATACCATCAATATCTTTAGCGGTACTATTATTTAGACTGTGAATTGTGCTAATTATCTCTCCCTCATTTACTGGATACAAAAATATAGAGCTAGAGTTGTATGGAATACCATCAAGATCATTGTCTGGTGCGTTGTTACTTCCAATTTTAACAAAGTTGAGCGCAAGTCAGCCCAATAAGAAGTCTTTTTTCGAAACATTTCACAGTCTTTCTTACTGGTGGATAGCCGTCACCCCGACATGGCGGTGGTGCTATGTAGCCGTTCATGTTCAGTACACCCGCTACATGGATCGAAGACCTGTCTACAGTCTATTCAGCCAGCTGTTCGCTTCAAGGACTACCTCCTTAGTACAGACTATTATAGGAACGCACCCTACTACATATATAAGTTGCAACTCCGACGTCAGCTATGACTGCGACACCAAGCTCTGCCTTTCTTCAAGTGGGTCCACAACATTCACCAGCATTCATAACGAAGATCAAGAGCAACAGACTGACCACTATCTATAGTGTAAGGCGTCTAACTGGGCCGAAACTGGAATCGAAACCACACCTCAACCCGGTAATTTCGCCTGAAATCGTACCGAACCCAATCAATATATTTTTCGCCATCTTGTAATTGAACTCGGACTGGAAGGATTGAGAAGAACCGCTACGAACCGGTTCAGCACTGAGCTCAGTCCCACTTTTGGTGCACTCCGTCATAACTTTTCCTCAATGAAAATTAGACATATTACTACACAGGTTTAGTCTTCGAGAGCTGCGCTACACAGTGCGAATTTGGCCCATTACCCGCGAGAACAAAAAAACTAATTAAGGGTTCAAGGGGAGCGTTAGTCAGCTAGCTAACGTTTCGACAAGACTACATGTCTTCGTCTGGGCCAGACAAAAACAGGTCTGCTTGCCTTTTGCAGCATCGAAACATTGGCTAGCAGACTGGGCTCCCTATAATCCATTCTTAGCACTGTTTTGTGGCGTCAACAATTCCGTCTATCTGCCGTCTGCATTCCATGAGCCCTACCAAATGGGTACCAAAAATTAGTGAGGAGAGGGCGAAACAAACCAGGCATTTGTTAGTACAAAACAATTTAAGCATACCCATGAGAAACCTACAGTATATTATCACCATCATAATCACCTGCTGGACTACGCCCACTTCAGGGTAAAGGTTTCTCCCATGTCTCTACAATTTCCCTATCCTGTGTAAGCTGCTCCCACCGTGTTTTGCAAACTTCTAGATTTCCTCCGCCCACCTAACTTTCTGCCGCCCCCGGCTAAGCTTGCCTTCTCTTGTAATCTACTACGTACCCTTAAGAACCACGGTTATCTTGCCTTCGCTTTATATTATAGCTTCTCTCTCACACATTTGCTGAACATTTTAGTCGCAAACATAAAAATCACTCCAACTAAAAGGCACCGTTCCTTGTAGCACCCTGTGCCATGTACCACTCACATGTGAAACATAGGTGCATCTATCAAGCTATCAAGCCCTGTTGTGGTACATTTGCTTTCGATGGTATACATTGTCTCGTACAGCAGCTACAAAACAATTCCTGTAGAAATAAGCGCCGCGTTTTCGAAAATCCAAAGGTCATTTGATTCAGGCGGTGGAAAAAGGCTCAGAAGAGCGGGTGCAGGGCAGTGGTAAAGGTAGGAAGCTGCCCCTCAATCGCCTCTTAAAAAATTCTAAGGGCGGTTATGATTCTTTCCTATGCAAATTTGAGCGCAGTTCTTGCAGCGTCTCAGGCTCTGTAGGCCCATTGTTTTGCTTTCTTAGGTTGTCGCCAAGTCTGGCGATGGCATTAGTTCGATACTGCCAATAGTTGAAAAAGAAGATGATGCGCAATGCACAGCGCGAGTGTTTTTAAACTTAAAACTGGGCGCGATCGGCTGCGGCGATAACCCCATATTCATATTGAACATGACATATTAGATAGAGTATCGAGCGAGCCAGGCCAAATAGCTCTTAGACTGATATTGCTAAACCATTTAATAAAGTTCGTCACGATTTCTTGTTTGCAGTCTTAGAGCATGCAAATAATGGAGACATTTTGCTGAGGGGGACACGATTGTGCTATAGAAGGTTAATTGGTTCGATCATAGAATTGGTTTGATCATAGAAGGTTGTGGCCAAGTACTACACCAGGGTGGCCAAATCCTGCTCTCGTGAGAGAGTGCGTTGTCGGTTCTGGTCACCGAGATAAGGCCGCACTCCAGGCCTGGTTATGCAATTCCAACGACACGCGGATTTTTTTTTTTAACCCGGTGGAGAATTGCGCGGCACCAGGATTTGAACCCCGGTCCTCTTGCACGCGAGGCGGATGTTATACCTCTACGCCATCGCTTCTATAAGGACTGTGCTATAAGGAGTCCTAAAGAGATCCACGAACGGGCGCTGAAGAGCTGTTCTAAAAAATTTAGAGAGCACTGCAGTGTCCTGGATTGAAGAAATGCGAAGGCATTTGCGCTTGAAAGCAGCAACTTTTTTTTTGCTAGTCATCGTTGTTACGTGAACCTTTTGACGTAGCCCTTGTATGACGTTAGCTATTTTTTTGCAAGTCATCGTTGTCTACTATAAATACAGACTCAGAATACACTTCGTGCTCCTCTATCCCGCTTGAACCAACGATCATCCTTGGAATATACGGTAAGAAGTCGAATATGCCACAGCCGGTAATGTTGTACTCAACATCGTCTTTCTGCAAGCTCGCCGCAAGGGTCGCGCGTACCGTTCTCCCAACTTCCGAGACGCAGTTGCGCACATTTTGAACCTCCGTAAGATTCTTTGTATTGGTCAGTACCAAATTAGGCGCGTTAAGAAGATCTTAGGGCAGAGGATGGTGTAGTTCCGCCTGTGCAATGTGGTACAGACCATTGACCATTGCTTTATTCTGCGTAATAATGCTTTTGTAAGGAAGGCGAAGGATATAAGCGCGAGCCTCATGGTCATCGCCTAGTCCACGCTCCTGGCTGGACTAGCTGCCCTAAGACTGCTGTTCGCTCTGCTCCCGTTAAGAATCTCCTGCGAATAAATCCCACCTTACTTTGGTGAAGGGGCTGGGTATCGATCCCCGTACCTCTCCCGTGCCTGTTTTTTTCCCGTATACGCGATACCTTATTCTCCCGTATATTACAATCGCGTACAATACTGCTACGCAGTCCACAACAGCATTTTCTCTTTTCTTCCTCCTTTATGGCCGACATCCCTCCCTTCCCATTGATACTATTCTCCCCTACCAACCTGACGCATCCGAGTGCGCCACCGTTTCCGAAGCCGCCAGGCACGCCAAAAATTGCCGCCAGATCGTCCGGTCGCTCACGACAGCTACCCAGTCCCTTCAGAAAACGCGCCACGATGAAGATAAACCTCCCCAGCAATTCTCACCCGGCTGTCTTGTATGGCTATAGATGCTCCCCGCACTCCGGGCGTCGCTCGGAAGCTGCTCACTAAATATCAAGGGCCCTATTACATCTTGAAGCAAACATCTCCGGTCAACTGCATTGTTGAGCCCCTCACGTCGTCACCCGATCTCCGACGCCGCGGCCGTGAAACTGTCCATGTCCAGCGCCTCAAGGCATACTACGACCCCACTTTTTTGTCCGCCCCTTAAGTCGCCAGGATGGCTGCTGTTCTGTCCGGGGGCCACTGTAAGGAAGACGACGGATATACGCGCGAGCCGCATGGCCATCGCCTGGTGCACGCTCCTGGCTGGACTAGCTGCCCTGAGACTGCTGTTGGCGCTGCTCCCGTTAAGAAGCTTCTGCGAATAAACCCCACCTTACATTTTGTTATTCTGGGACATATTACAGCGAACACTTAAGAAGTACACTGAAATCACACCATACAGTACCCGTTTTTGCCTGCTGAGAACAAGTGTGCTGTGCCATGTGATATGTTTATGTTGATGGACTGTTTACTCTCTGGGCGAGCCTTGTGATGGACCCCGGCGCCGAATCACCGCGACCATCGAAATCTTTGTTCCGTGAGTAGTACGCGTTGGTGCGGGGACTATATGCTGCCCTGGAAAAGCCGCTTAGCTGGCTCCCCTTTCTAGAGGCTTGACTTTGCGTCTTAGACTTCCGATGTTTGGAAAAGTGGCGACGTTCAGGGATATGACAGGCTCGTATTACACAGCCTTGTGTTTTGTGGCGTAAGGATACTCTGTTTTTCGTTCTCGGCACTATTTCCATGCAATAAAGAAAACCAAGATCTTCATGCCATATGCGTTATGCACCCGTCTGGCACGCAGAGGGCATGAGTTCGAACCCGAAAAACAGTGAATTTCTTTTTTCGAATGAGGACAAGTGCGAGGTACCACTTTCTGTGGTCACATTCTGCGGGCAACTTGAGTGTTGAATCTAAAAAAGAAATGGCAAAGATGACGCGTAGTGTAAAGGGCCAAAAGAAGCATGAAGGAATGCTATCTGACCGGACGAAAGCATATTGGAAATGCATTAAGAAGGCAAAAACCGGCAAAACACATGGGACATAAGACCTTCAGTAATGGCTTCTTGCATTGTGCAGTCCAGTAAACATCACTAAAGGCACCTGTAAATTTTGTCCTAACTGAGGGGAATGTTCTTATAAAGTTTCTTCAGACTTATACAAAAAGACGGATGCATCACTAACGCAATTCAAGGTCTTTTTTCTGATCAAACAGGCGTCCTTCAATTCACGGGCAACACATTCACGTCCTCTACCTAAGACAACTGTTTCCTCAAAAATAGGCGTACATAGACATTGTTCACATCCCTTGCAATGAAGCGGCAGATTCGAACCCGTTCCAGTACCCGCCGAGCGTTCATGTTCCCTAAACCTTTCATTTAAACAAAGTCTCGTTTAACCAATATATTACCACATATGAGCGGATCTGATAAATAGCCTCTCCATTGCAATCAACGCCTCTATGGGCATGCTTGGTTTGTTGATTGGTATAAAATAAAGATGGCACACACCCACTACGGGGGAGTGGCCTAGACACAGGCGATAAATTGCTGGAAACAGGAGCTTTTTAAAGGGGAAAAGGAGCAGTAATAGCATAATAGCTAACAGGGTGGAAGAGGAAAAAAAACCTCAAGATGGGAGTCGCTGTGTTTCTTGAAGGAACGTTTTCACAGCAGAGTGCCATATGTCGCTTCGTGCAAGCAAATAAGCGCCAATGGAAAGAACAACCCCGAGGGCACAGGCAAACTCAACTGAAAAAACGAAATTTTCGATAGGTGCCTCCTCTTCATTCCGTATTTATGCGCGGCTATAACGCGGCTAGTTTACAGGGAGAATAAAACACCACTGGAACCTCGTACTTAGAACCTACTTTTTAGGGTTATGAGCCACACGTAAGGAATATGAAATCACTTCGCGCCTTTCATCATCATGTCTGAACTGATTATGTTTCATTTATTTCGTGTTTTGAAGAAAGGACCGCTACACCTTTCAGGATAGACTGAAGGAAGCCTGCATTATGAAGCCTCACCAGCTGCAAATGGAAGCTCGTTTGCATGTCGTGACAACAGGACTTCACAATCGCGCCATATAGACCTGACGTGGCGCTGGCTTTCTTTACTGTCTTTGAGTCAGCTGATTCATAAGATAACAATTCTTTCTGAGCATGAGGGTAGTACATCCAGCCGATCATGTCATCTTCTGTGGAGAGCTACAAGTCTAAAAACTGCAACAGCCGAGGACAAGATTTAAATGTACCGCTGGATGCACAGCCCTTGTGCTCAGAAATAATTTTTATGTGATGAATGGACGCATTTAAAAACATTGAAGCAAGCCATCCCCACGTCAGTTATAATTGCCACCATTGTGATGTCCTATTGGGATGAGATTCAACTGAGCTTACATTTGCAAATGATGAAGCTTCAAAAGGATGACGCTTAAAATACAGTCTTCCCTCAGTCTGTTCTGACGGGTGTAGCGGAGTCCCTTCTTCAAAGAAAGGAAGGGGTGAAACGTATGCAGTCCGGACACGATGATGAAAGAATTAGGACTGCAGTGATTCCCTTTTCCGACCGGGCTGCTCATAACCTGAAAACTAGCTTTTACTGCTCCCTGTCAACTGCCCGCATTGTGTCCGCGCGTAAATACGGAAAGAAGAGGAGGCAGAAGGTCTGAAACCAAGCATACCTATAGGTTTATGGATTGGAATGAAGGGTTTCTTTATCGGATTCCGCTCCATGTAGTAAGGAATATATTGGTCAAATGAGACGTAAAGGGAAAGGCACCACCACCACCACCACCACCTCCCTAAGCACGTCAACGAGTTCTTGAGCATTGCCACTGAATGCCCGGAACTGACAGACACCTGAAATGCCCCTGACGAGGAGCGACGTATTTTTAATAGATTTTATCGCGAACGTTGAGGGACGTTGCAGCAAGAAACGCAGGTAGATGCAGCTGTTTGGAGTGGAGTATAGAATGCGCAGATATAATTGTGGTGCTTTAGTTTTTTCATTAGTAGGAAGTCCATGGATACTAACCTCTGCGTTCATGTTTGTTATACTTTTTAGTGCTTGAATCAACAACCCGGATGTGCAAAGTGCCCATAATTGTACATATTCATGTAATTGTTGTTTTTAACAGCCGTAAAGTCATATCTAGGTGTGTGAGTGCCATGCAAATCTTCGTTCTGTCTACTCCTTCTTGTGAACGCGTCCTTCCGCTTGTGTGAACAGTGTTGCGCATGGATTAACTTTCTGTTATAGGCGTTTAATTATTCAATTGATTCATTATGCTTCATGCAAAGGTGCGCATTTTTGCATGCTTTTCCACGTCCGCGTTACGCGAGTGCTGTTTAACAGTTAGTTTCTTTATCAGGTACATTTCTGATTGTTTGAAATGGCGCGTAGTTTCTCGACACATTTTATGTAGTATTCGTTCCTTAGTTCTGTCTGTGAATTTTTCATCAGTGTTGGAGTCAAGCGCTCCCCGTCCCACGCGACGCATCGACTGCTGAAAGAGAAAACTCAAAATTACTTCCACTCCTCCTCTACCATCAGCAACACCCCCGCACCTCCCTTAATTTAAAACTCTTGGATGGCAGAGTGCTTTAGCAACACATAATTGGTTGCGATTACAATAGCAGTCTCATCGGGAAGAAAACGCGTCCTGTGTCACTCATTAGCTGAGAGGACCGTGACTTCACGCATCGCGCTAACTACGTGAGCTCTCGGCGGGCAAGGCTGAAGCTGAGCTCGGCAAGGTGTGGACAAGCCATGCTCTCCGTTGCCAGGGAGCCAGAAGCAGGGCCGCTGCGCGCTGCGGACAATTTCCGCAAACGGCGAGGGCATTGCCTGTATCGTGTGCTGTCTTGTACGCGTTATAGGATGGAAGTAACCGATTACAATTGCAATTGCTCTATCCGAGGTGCAACTGTTAACAGCGGTCAATGACCGCCCTATAGAATCGAGAGATTAGCCAAAATTTTTTTATTTCTAAAGTGGGAGGAAGTTTGTTAGCACGCCCTCGGTTTCACTCCTTGATAAAGAGCTGCGATTTCCGGGCAGACACGTCCGTACGCCGTTTATTTTTTGTGGAAGGTGATTCCTGCCGCTTTTACTGCGATTCTCGTATGTCTAGATCACCCTTTGACTGGGATCGCTTTTTTTCATATTTGACACTGCATTGGTTTCAGCTGTCTGCTCTGGTTGCTTGCTTTCGCCTTTTTCTTTATTCCTTTGGACGCAGCCTGTCTAAGACATATACGACTCTGCGTTAATACTTCAGATACTTGCATAGACGGGGACGCTAGAGGGGTGGGGATGGAGAAATTCTGGCATGTGCGCGTTGATAAATACAGGTTTATTTGTTGTTTATTCAAAGTTATGAGACGGTCTTATATTGATTTTCTTGTTCTTGTTTTTTCTGCTGTGTAAAATTCGCGTATGCTGTTAGTAAGCAATGACTGCACTGAGAAACATCGGTTTCTTGTTTGATCGCGTCCCTGACGTTGTGCAAGGGCAATGGTAGTGCCTGTAAATAATGGGTCTCTCTGAAGCTAAATGAATCAGTTGGAAGTCAGCGCCCGTCTTGTAAATATTCCTTCTCATTTTCTATGTCCTCTTTGCGCTGTTTCTAACAGTACAAGGAAGAAGCAGCTACGGTGCCAGTGTCCGAACTTAGGGCGCTTCCTCCTTCGTATTTTCAAACACGCGCATGCGTCGTGGCATGTCTGCTTCTGCTTGCTTCATGCAGCTCATCTGCCGCGTTGCGCTGGCTCTTATATGCACACGCTTTCCGCGTCCTTTCAGTCTTTTCTCTTGCGTTCCATGGATGGCATTGTATTAGCACTGCATCAGAGAAAGGTTTAACTTCCGGCATCTACCGATGAGCTAACAAAGATTTGGACCAATTTTGGACACCTTGTGTTCTTTAATGAGCTCTGACATCGCACAGACTCGAACACTGCGCGTATGTGAGAAATTTCCACAACTCAGCTTGGTAGATGCAGTATCGGCGGCAGAATGGCGCTCCACTACTGAGCGAACAACTCGCCTTTGTCATATCTTGGTCTGCAGTGAGCGGCAAAAAAGTTCATCGCCTACCCTTCCCGTTCGTAGGACTAGAGTTATAACACTGCACATTAAGCGCTTCTCGCGTCTGCCGTGACGTCTGCCTACCGGCCGCCTCGTGGATTGGCTTGTCGTCTGCGTGCCCCTGTCCTGTTCACTGGTACACTCAGACAACACCCCAGAACGACGCGGGCGCTGAGCCGACAACCCCGCATCAAGCGAGATTAGCGGACTGCTTCCTTCATTGAACATCTGTTTTGCCGATCTGGTTGCAAGGTACGTAATATCGGTAAGTAATGAATGCGAACAACGGTAAGAAAATGCGAACACTAAGCCGCCACGGTGGCTGAGTGGTTATGGCGCTCGACTGCTGGCCCGACTGATGTGCTGTGCGATGTGAGTGCACGTTGAAGAACCCCAGGTGGTCGAAATTTCTGGAGGCCTTCACTACGGCGTCCCTCATAGCCTGAGTCGCTTTGGGACGTTAAACCCCCCTAAACCATAAACCACAGTCATATGCACGGACGGTTCCGTCCCTGGGTGAGGCAGCTCCGCTGCGGCCGCTTGCTTTGTACCTGCTCTTGGCGGCCACTCACAATGCAGGCTTCCACACCAGCCTCTTCCACATCTGCCGAATTGGCTGGTACAGCCCTCGCTCTTGATTTCCTCCACTCACTCCTCTCCGGATGCTGCCATGACGGAATCTCGTTCATCTGTCTAAGCCCTTCTTCAACCAGAACAATGCCGCAGAATTGTCCTCGCTCTAATTGCTAGGCTAGATGAGCTACATTTACGTGGCTCACCTGTCTCCTTTCACTGGATACTCTCTCACGCGGGCATCGAAGGAAATGAAGCAGCCCATAGACTCGCTTGCCAGGCGCATCAACTCTCTGTGCCTCTCACTGAAAACGTTTCTCTCCACGACTCTGCGCGTCTCATTAACCACCGACACGCTCTCGGTCACCACCCGGACGCGCGCGTCGCCTCCGCTCAACCTTTCTCTCCCTTGGACGCTCGGGCTTTCGCTCGCCGCGATTTCATCTGCTTGCTCCGAATGCGTGTTGGCTGTGCTTGGATAATGGACAGAGCGCATTGCTTGCGGGGTGCTCCCAGTGCTGTGTGTTCGGACACATTTTTTCACATGCTCTGCGACTGCCCCGCATACGCCCAACCTCGTGCCACCATGAGAGAGGGCTTTCGCAAACTCGGGCTCGCTTCCACTGCACTGAATGACATTCTCTTCCCCAAGTTTGGGGCTGGGGCACAGACCAGTGCACACAAACTTTTGATAGATTATCTAATAACTTAAAACCTTCGCCCCCGCGGGCGCGCGTCCGTATGCCAACCCCACTCCCCCCCCCCCACACTTTTCCCGCTCCTTACCCGCCTCCTCTCACATTTCTCTTTAATATCTCTCCTTCGCTCAGCTCCGTTACGGTGGTCCATACTTAAGGAGACAGTTAATGGGCTGCGCATTCCCATTATTTTCTCCCCCCCCCCCCCCCGCCCATTGCGACCTACCAAACTAAGAATCTCAATTATTCCAGAGAAATCGACGGCACACGCGGCCATGTTTCATTTGGCGCCGCGCCGGCGAGCTGAGTGGAAAGGGCAGCAGCACACGCAGAGTTACGCGTTCTCCGGGGTTCCTTCTCCGCTGTTTTTGTTTTATTTTAAAGCGCGCGGGCGTGATTGCTTCCCCGCCGCGGCGTTTTTTTTTTCGAATATACGGTGAATTTTGTGACACCTGCATGAGTCCAGAGTTTCCACTGAGTGAAATGCTTTCTCGCTATCAATAAAGGCTGAATTTAGGGGTTGGTATATTCGGCGAATTTCTCTATTACCTCATTGATATTGTGAATATTGTCGCCGACAAACGTAGGGCGGCACGAAAAAGCGGCTTTTTTAATCCGAAGGCCAGAAACCCAGCAGCGCGCGTTCGAACGGGAACGTCCTCTTCTTCGCTCCCACACGAGCCCAGTAATGCCGCTCGGCCGCATGGCGGCGCTCGCAGAATGTGAGCAGTGTGGCATTGCCCCCCTCCTTTCAACAGGCATCGCCTGGATGCCTCCGGCAAGGGGGATAAAGAGTGTGGAGACACCGAAAGTGCGATGGCGTGTGGTGGCTGCACTGAACGTGAACTCCGGGAGGGGCTAACGGGCGTAATACGGTTTCATGCGGGACACGTGGACGACTTCAGACTTGGGCGGGCGAGAAGACCGGACAACTCCTTGCGGGTACACTTCATAGTTCACATCGCTGAGTTGACGTAACACCTCGTAGGGGCCGAAGAAGCGCCGCAGAAGCTTTTCATAGCGACCGCGCACACGTATAGGGCTCCATACCCAGACGTGCTCGCCGGGTTGGTAAATCACCTCCCTGTGGCGGAGGTTGTAACGCCGGGCGTCAGTTGTCTGCTGGTGGCGAATGCGTTGTCGAGCAAGGTGGCGAGCGGCTTCTGCATCGCGAACGAATTGGTCAGCGCCTGGGACAGACGAGAGGGTACAATCCAGGAGCAGCATGGCGTCAAGCATGGTCAGGGCATCTCGGCCATACACCAAACGGAAGGGGGTGAAGCGCGTCGTTTCTTGGAGGGCGGTGTTGTACGCAAACGTGATGTAGGGAAGTATTTCGTCCTAGTTGCGATGGTCAGCGTCGACATACATAGACATCATATCTGTGATGGTCTTGTTCAGCCTCTCAGTAAGTCCATTCGTTTGAGGATGGTAAGCAGTCGTTTTTCTATGACTGGTGCCACTAAGACGGAGGACCTCGTGTGTAAGAGCCGACGTAAACGCGGTTCCCCGGTCAGTTAATACAACCACGGGGGCGCCGTGGCGAAGCACGATGTGGTGAACAAAGAACTGTGCAATTTCAGCCGCGGTGCCACGGGGAAGAGCCTTGGTTTCACAATAGCGGCTTAGGTAGTCCGTGGCAACAACAATATACCGGTTTCCCATGGAGGACACCGGGAATGGGCCCAGTAAGTTCATGCCGACTTGTTGGAGTGGGATTTGCGGTGGATCAATTGGCTTCAGAAGGCCGGCCGGTTTTGTCGGTGGTACCTTCCGTCGTTGACACTCACGGCAGGTTCGAACGTAGCGTTGGACGACCGCAGCAAGCCGTGGCCAGTAGTAGTAGTAGCGAAAACTTCCTTACGAAGCACGGTTGGGACAACGAGGAGATACGCAGTGTCGGTCGGACCGTAGTTTTTCTTGTAGAGGACTCCATCTATTAAGCAAAACGACGAAAGTCCGCGCGAGAAGAGTCTGGGCGGAGACGGAGCGGTTCCTTCGAGGTACTCGATTAGAGGCAGCAGTTCGCAGTCGGCCCTCTGGTGGTGGGCAAGGTCGGATGTGGTGACAGCGCCGAGGAAAGCAGAATCGTCGTCGGGATCATCTGGTGGGCACGGAAGAGGAGCTCGGGAGAGACAGTCTGCATCGCTATGTTGCCGACCCGACTTATACACGATGGTTACGTCGAACTCTTGCAGCCGAAGGCTCCACCGTGCAAGTCGCCCCGATGGATCTTTGAGGTTCGCAAGCCAGCACAAGGAGTGATGATCGCTGACGACTCGAAACGGGCGGCCGTACAGGTATGGACGAAATTTTGTGATTGCCCACACAACAGCGAGACACTCCTTTTCCGTTGTGGAATAATTCACTTCGGAACGGGACAAAGTGCGACTTGCGTATGCGATCACGCGTTCCACACCGTCTTGCCACTGCACAATCACCGCACCGAGGCCCCCATTGCTGGCATCTGTGTGCAGTTCCGTGTCGGACTGCTCGTCGAAGTGGGCAAGGATAGGCGTAGATTGGAGGCGGGCCTTAAGCTCTATGAAAGCTTTTTCCTGATCTTGGCCCCAGAAAAAGGGTTCGGAGTCTTTTGTGAGGCGAGTCAGCGGCTCTGCGAGCTTGGAGAAGTTTTGAACGAACCTCCGATAATAGGCGCAAAGCCCCAGGAAACGCCGCAAGCTTCGTTTATCTGTTGGCTGGGGAAATGCAGCAACGGCGGCGGTCTTTTCTGGGTCGGGGCTAACGCCCTGAGCGCTCACAATGTGGCCAAGAAACTTGAGCTCCCGAAATGCGAAGTGGCACTTTTCAGGCTTGAGAGACAGACCCGCAGAACGAATTGCTTCGAAGACGGCACGCAAACGTTTCAGGTGCTCCTCGAACGTGTCGCAGAAAATCACGACGTCGTCGAGATAGACAAGGCAGGACTGCCACTTCAGGTCAGTTAGTACGGTGTCCATAATACGTTGGAACGTCGCAGGGGCTGAACACAAGCCGAAAGGAAGCACCTTAAATTCGTACAGTCCGTCAGGAGTAACGAAGGCGGTCTTTTCTCGGTCACGTTCGTCGACCTCGATTTGCCAATAACCGCTACGAAGGTCGAGTGACGAAAAGTAGGTAGCATGGCGGAGGCGGTCTAATGAGTCATCAATGCGCGGCAGTGGATAGACATCTTTTTTGGTAACGTTATTGAGACGTCTATAATCTACACAGAACCGTAGGCTGCCGTCCTTCTTTGCGACGAGAACAACAGGTGACGCCCAGGGGCTCGTCGATGGTTGTATGACGTCGTCGTGGAGCATTTCGGCAACTTGGCGGCGGATAGCATCGCGCTCCTTCGACGAAACACGATAAGGACGCTGACATAGCGGTCTCTGGTCACTGTCGACGATAATACGGTGCTTAGTTATTGGCGTCTGGCGAACCTTGAATGTTGATGCAAAACAGTCGCGGAAAGAGTCAATAAGGCTTTCCACACGGCGTTTCTGATTGGTCAGAAGGTCAGGGTTCACGTCGGTCCTAATGGCTGTTGCAGTGTCCTGTTCAGCTATTTCGGGGGCCGTTGTTGATAAGGCACATTGGCCGGCATGCTCGCCAAGTTCTTCAAAATGGGCAATCACCGTGTTTTTCGTCAAATGTTGGGGTTCACAACTAAAGTTGGTCACTAAGAGCGTGGTACGCGCGTGAACAAGGTCGACAAGGGCGCAAACTTGCGCAAACTTGCCGAGACAGTAGCAGCGACATATTCGCTTCGGCAATGCCCCGAGTACCGGAGCTGGTATCACACTGGATTGTGACAAACTTGCTTGCTCTGGGCGGTATCGTTGTGTGGTCATCAGAGATGCGTAATGGTGCTCTGTGCGGCTCGGGGTCGGTATCAACGGCTCGCTGTGTCGAAAACGATACCAATTGCTCATGCAGGTTGATGACCGCCCCATACTCTTTAAGGAAGTCCATGCCGAGAATCAGTTCTTTAGAGCACTCTCGTAGCACGGCGAAGGAGCCAGTGAAAGTTGCACCGCGGATCTTTATACGGCTGGTGCAGACGCCAACCGGCGTTACCACATGGCAACCAGCTGTGCGTATCTGCGGCCCATGCCAAGGTGTTAGAACCTTTCTGAGGGTTGCGGCTAGGTTACTACTCATGACAGAAAAGTCGGCTCTGGTATCGACGAGTGCAGATACGTCATAGCCATCGGCGGCAACAAGAATTTCGGCGGCGGAAACAATTGTTTGACAATTTGTCGGCGAGGTTTTTGGTGCCGTCGCCGATGGGGTCGTCGGTGAGGTCGGCGGTGGGATCGTTTTTAAGGTCGGCGGGTGGGGTCGTCGCATAAAATCGTCGGATGGAGGCTGTTCACTGTCTGCGGCAGCGGCGGTCCTACCACCAGAGGACGCCGTCTTCAGTTTTCCCGGCGGGAAGACGTGCCTCTGAATTGGCCAGATGATGGTGCATGACTGGGTGGAGGAACTCGTCTTGGAGACGGCGACCTAGACTGGCGTCGTGGAGGCGTTGAGGGCAGCCCATTATCGGCCAGGTACTGCTCAATGTCTCGCGGTCTCTCACCATAGCGCGGTCGAGGTGCGCTAGGTGGAAATCCTCTTAATCCCATCCGCCGGTAGGGGCAGTTGCGGAGGATATGACCGGGCTCCCCGCAGTGGTAGCATAGTGGCCGGTTGTTGGGTGTGCGCCACACGTCAGCTTTTCGAACAGGGCGCGGGTCACGCAGCTCGGCGGAGGGAAAGTACCCCTGCGTTTGTTCGGCAGCAGGGCGGAACGCATGTGGAACTGGCGCAGGTCTCCGCAGAGCTTCACTGTAGCTCATGATGTACGGCTCCGGCTGCGGTGTCCGTAGGGCTTCGTTGTAGCTGCTGGCGTACGGCTCCGGCTGTGGTGCCGGTGGTGGCTGGACTGCTCGCCGAATTTCCTCGCGGACGGCATCGGCTACAGCTGCAACACTGGCAGGTGGAGCATCTAAGCGGAGGTTGCGCAGTTCTTCGCGAACTACACTCCGCAAAAGCTCCCGAAGAGCCTCGTCCCCGGCGACTGGCAGGGACGCACCATAGTTCCTGGCCGCCACACTTCCCGGACGACCGTACTGCGCACTGCGTTTCTGTAAGGAACGTTCCATGCCTGTGACTTCTTTAGCGAAGTCAGCGACGGTTCTTGATGGGTCGCGTATGAGGCCAGTGAAGAGCTGCTCCTTCACACCACGCATGAGGTGGCGCACCTTGGTAGCCTCTGGCATGGCAGGGTCAGCCCGATTGAAAAGACGTCCCATGTCTTCAATAAACATAGCGACGCTTTCGTTCGCCTGCTGTGACCTGGTGCGAAGGGCGAGTTCGGCATTTTTCTTGCGTGCGTTTGTGCTGAAGGTAGCCAGCAACTGACGGCGGAACGCTTCCCAGTTCGTAAAGGATGCCTCATGGTTCTCGAACCATGTCTTCGCAGAGTCTTGGAACGAGAAATAGACGTTTCGTAGTTTTCGGTCGTCGTCCCACTGGTTAAAAGTGGCCACACGGTCAAAGCTGGACAACCAGTCCTCGACGTCCTCAAACCGATCGCCGTGGAAGGATGGTGGTTAGCGAGGGGTGAGAACTACAACGGGCGGGACAGTGCCGGAAGGTTGGCCTGTCTGACTGCCTGTAGTAGACGTCATAGTACGCACCGGCCTCGTCAGTGGCTGACACTCAGGTTGCAGGCCTCGCAGGCGGCGGCTCGCTTTGTGGACGGGTGTTGTGTCCAAGCGTCGCTGATCAGCGTCAGAGTTGCCCTCGGGGTGAGCGTTCATGGAACGATACCCAGCGGCTCCACCAAAATGTCGCCGACAAACGTAGGGCGGCACGAAAAAGGGGCTTTTTTAATCCGAAGGCCAGAAACCCAGCAGCGCGCGTTCGAACAGGAACGTCCTCTTCGCTCCCACACGAGCCCAGTAATGCCGCTCGTCCGCATGGCGGTGCTCGCAGAATGTAAGCAGTGTGGCAATATGATCTACTGTGAAATATCCTTTATGCAAGCCTGCTTGATCGTTTGGTTGATAAAGCCTGCTTGATCATATGATTTGATTGAAGGTTTTCCTGACTCTATCAACGATTACCATAGTAAATACGTTGTAGGGAACGGACAGTAAGCTGATCGGCCTGTAATTTTTCAAGTCCATGGTGTCTCCTTTCTTATGAATTAAGATAATGTTAGCGTTCTTTCAAGCTTCTGGTACGGTCGGGGTCATAAGGCATGGTGTATACAGGGTGGCTCGTTTTTCTAGCACAATCTCTCCTCCGTCTTTCAACAGATCTCCTGTTACCTGATCCTCATCAGCATTCTCTCCCCTTTGCATTGCTCCTAAGGCTTTCTTGAGTGCATTAGTATTCCCCTAATGGAGCCTCACTGGCTTCAGGACGTGCCCCCCCCCCCCCACTCTTTGTTTAAAGATACCATGGTGAACCTTCCAGTGTCAAATTCTAAGTCACATACTCTCGAACATACGTGATACTATACTGATCGAGCGGCGTTGGTGGTTTGTACTTGCTGTGATCTTTTGTTTAAGGAAGAATGTTCAAACAGGTTCAGCAAAGTAGTTTTCTTCTTTATATTAGAAATGATCAGTAAAGTTGTCTGCATTGCACGAATGTTTGTCTAAATGTTTAAATCAAAACTGCAGGCATGCGAGATGTTGTTCTTTTTTTCCCGTGCGGTTTTGTCGTCAATAGAAACTGAGATCATGTCAGTCCGTGTTTCACAGGAACGCGTGAGACATAGGTTGGTGTTTGAATTCGTTTTCGCCAGAGTGCAGCAGAAAAGCCTATAACAATGCTACAGGTAGCCAACTGGCCACTAAGTGTAAAAGCTAGGGGAAGACTTAATTTTCACTACCTGTTACCACGGAGTAAAAATTCAGGCGGGCACTTCGTTGACCTAACGTGCCGTGAGGCGAAAGCCTTTAGCCCTGTTGTGCCGCTTGTGTCACTGATCTGTAGTTAAGATGTTTGAGTACACAATTATTTGCGAATCTTAAATGCTGGAGACATTGGAGGGCGTTTGGGAAGCATACGTCTGATTCGACGCCTTTCAGCAAGCAGTGTCCAGCGTCCTTAGGGTAGACAAGAACTACATATGTGTTTAAAAGAACGTCAATTTGGGCCTGATGGTGCATACTACTTGACACGGAAAAAATAACAACACATAAAGGCAGACAAACACAAGTAAGAGACGCAGTACAAGCGCTACTTCATTTAACTTTATTCGCTGCAAAGCCAGAAAATATAAAGAAAATCCAAGACATGCGCAGACAACAAGATCACGATGCATCAAACAAACAGTTCAAGATATGACGCCTCAATTTTGAAAAAGTGGACCAAGTATCGCCCACACAATCTTTTCCTCTCTTTTTTTTTATGTGGAACGCTTCCAAAACTTCCCGTTCTTTCGAAGTGGGCAAGAGTAGAGATTCGAAGGCACGGGATGTTTTGGAAGCGTTCCACGTAAAAAAGAGAGGAAAAGGTTGTGTGAGCGATACTTCAGTCCGCATTTTCAAAACTGATGTGAAGCAATGCATCAGGCAGGCTCAATTTTGCTACACTAGCGCACAGCGTGCCTCCGGCACTCAGCCTTGTGCTGTCGCTCTCCTTATGTTCCCCATTGCTCACCGACGCTGCTTTGTGCACGTCATAGTGCACGTTTTCTTTTCACCTTATCCTCCTTGCAAAAATTGCTAGCTTTTTTTTTACCACTGCTCTAGAAATAGCCTTATTGAAGTGCCATCGGACGGCAATGCCAAAAAGCGAAATGCTGTTGCGCCAAGCGGGCGAAAAATTGGCGGGATGCCGCCTTTCCGCGTCGTTTTCTATCCGGGAAACGCACAATGGAATCGTGTTTATCGTTGAGCGATAGCCTCTTGTAAGATAACACTTTTCCTTTAATGAGTCCGCCGATGCAGCGTCAGCAACTAATGAAACGCGAACAAGAGAGTTTAATCCCAAACACCAAAACGAGACGATCTTTGTGGTTGGAAGCTCGATACAAGTGCAGGCTAACTTAGATCTAAAGGCGTGGTCATGTCCTCTAGACGTATTAATAACTGTCGCTTTTATCTCTACTCCATGTGGGAATAAAGTTTTGTTTTTGTGTTCGCATTTCGTTTAGCTTGGTTTAGAGGGGGGGGGGGGTTAACGTCCCAAAGAGACTCAGGCTATGAGAGACGCCGTAGTGAAGGGCTCCGGAAATTACGACCACCTGGGTTTCTTTAACGTTCACTGACATCGCACAGTACACGGGCCTCTAGAATTTCGCCTCCATCGAAATTCGACCGCTACGGCCCGTATCGAACCCGCGTCTTCTCGGGTCAGGAGTCGAGCACCATAACCACTGAGCCACCGCGGCGGCGTTGTTTATGACTTTGCATTGGCCTGTTCAGTTATCAACGAGAAGCTGAATCAATGTATGCCTGTGCATTGATCAAGCTTCTCGTTAATAACTGAAGAGGCCTCGTATCGGAGGGCACAGTGGGGTGAGCGTTTTTTGAAGTGATGCCAGGGAGTTTAAGAGTGACATCAGGAGGCTTCAAAGTATGGAGAGGTGTTATGCGATATGCAAAGGATGGGGCTGTATCGAGAAGCTCAGTGAGGAGGTTGGCTGCTCTTCCTGCTCTTGCGAGTTTGTTGTTGCGTAAGTACGAAAGCAGGGGGGTGCACTCCGGAGCGCGAGTCATGCGCTCAAAGTGGTTGAGAAGATTTTTGGTAGCTCTGAGCGTCACGGGCCATGAACGAGACTCGGCGTATGTTGCAGCGATTGAAGAGTTCCGTGGAATTCCATAGAACAGTCTGACGGCTGCCCGATGATGTCCGAGAAGTTTCTACTCATTGTCGCCGGAGAGGGCGTAACCTTGACCGCGCAAAAGTGATACCCTCTCCCCTTCGCTCTCGCGCCGGCGGCTTTGCATCGCGAGAAGGACCCAGAATCTTCTGAAGGCTGTTTCCGCGCTCGACCAATGGGGTCGCGCACCCGGCGCGAGAAGGAAATTGTGCAGTAGATCCTGCGTGTATGTGCGCGCCAGCTGCCTTGGCGCGAAGATTGAACCGAAGCGGATCGCGCCTATCCGCCTCGTGCGCTGGTGTTTCAAGCGTACGCGTAGCACCCTCTGTGGACAGCCGCCGAAAAAGGCGTCTGTTCCCGCCTTCTGCCCGCCGCGTCGTCAGCCGGTCTCCGCCATGACGCAGCGCGGTACAGCCCCGAGTGCTAGGCGAAAAAAGGTCACTTCGATATTCTGTTGCGTGTACGGATGCCATAACAGCTACGCCAATACTGCCAGGAAGCTTCCAAGTGTGAAGTTTTATCGATTCCCTTGGAGGTCATATGAGGCCGAGCCGAGAGAGAACGCTGGATCAGAACGGCGCGGAGCGCATGGTAACAACGCCTTCGTTTCTTTCGGAGGGTTGCGATTCTTCGCGTTAGGTAAAAATTGCAACGTAGTCGCATGCTTTTTTTTCTCGTCGACAGACCCGATGGAGAATTGTGGCAACCTGTACGGTGCCGAACACGCATCTGCAGTGCCCATTTCGTCGGAAATCGCAAAAGGACCATCGCCAATCACCCTGCTTACGTGCCAAGCATATTTCCGTCGTGCCACGGAAAGGGTGACGGCGCCTTACCAGAATCAAAACTGGAGAGATTCGACAGGTGAGCACTGCAGAAGGGCTAGTAATGTGCCGTCTAAGTTTTCATGCGGGACAAATAGCTGTGTTATCTTCTCCGGTTTTGTACAATCCTCGAGTGCGTGTGTCGTTCTTGCTCGCCCTCTTGGTTGTTCCTTTATAATCCTTCGTAATCACGGTGAATAAACCGTTGGAAGTTGAGCTTGTCCCGTCTCGCTTGCTGCATGTTGTCCTTTTTGGAGCTACAACTTTTTTCGGCGCCCTGTTTTTTTTGCCTTACGCGGCTAAGTTTGTTTAGCTTACGTTGCAAAGTTTGTTTTTTGTTTGGCTGGGTTGCGCACGGCTCACGAAGTTTAGTTTGTGACGAAGCCAGTCGCTTCCAGCGGCGGCTACCCAAGCTGCAGGAGGCAGTGGAAAGCAATTCTCACCCGAGGGCTCTCCGCACAGTTGTGGAGATGAACCTTAGGCACCAATGGCATCCTGTAGTGCATCTGTAGTGAGCCAAATTTTATTACAGCTCAATGTACTGGCTTTATTAATGTAACTAGTTTTGCATTTTATTCATTAGGGATGCAAGAGAATGGTGTGCTTTTCTGTATCCAGAGAGAGAGCAAAAAATTTATATTGATTTATATTGCCCCGTAATTTTGGTCGCACATGGCTCCCGATTTGCTGGACAGCGCTACCTTCCATTGATGTCATTTTGCGCTGTGTATTTTCCAAGTTAGCTTTATGTTTTGGCAATCTCAAGTAGTATGATATAGAATTGGTTTGTCCCCGCACCAGGGGCATTCGCTGTCATAATGTGTGGGATTAATTTTGTTTTAAATCTGGAAGGCTTGTTATCCTTACCTCTGGTGTGTTTTCATTAGTGCCTATTAGTCAAAACCTAAACTTGAGTTATCATGCCACTAACGACGGTGACTCAAACTGATGAAGACTTATTTTTTGGATGCTCCAGCACTCTTTTCCTGTCTTTGACGTCACAGGGCTCATCTTCAACACAGGTCGCCAAAAGTGACACCGTCGACTGTGGTATACAAGTTGACTCCTGCAAAAAGTCTACCTCCACTGGGCCAGACGAGCGTCCATACACATTTCTTGGCTACCACTCCCTTGTCGAATAACAGGATGCCTTCAGAATATTGTGTGGGATGAACACCAATATATTTTCTCTTTTAATGTCGGTGCTCTCACCTATTGTTGTCAGAGAAGTTGATGTGCCAGTTTCGCAAAAGCTGGCAATTTTCTTAATGAAAACGAAACGTAGGGTGTCTTTTTCCGTTATCGCAATGCTTTTTGGGCTTCATCGTACAACAGTAAGCCGGATATTTATTTTTTAAAGTAACCTGCTAAGTGCAATGCAGAAGTGGATATCTTGCCCATCACTCGAAACTGTTCAGGCAACAATGCCTGTTTGTTTTAGGCTCCACTACCCACGCAGCCGATACATCATTGACTGCACTGAGCTAAGGATGGAAGAGCCAGCCACTGTGGAGCAAAGGCGGGCTCTTTTTTCTCTTTACAAAGGTGGCTATACTTTAAAAACTTTTATTGGTATATTTCCAAATGGTACCGTTAGCTTTATATCGCAAGTCTATGGAGGCCGGGCTTCGGATACTCACATTACTACAAGTTCAGGATTCCTAGACCGGATAGAGCTTGGAGATGTCGTCTTAGCTGATAAAGGCTTTCCTGGCATAAAGGCACCAGCACATAGTCAAAGTGGAATTGTGGTTCTGCCTCCCTTTTCAAAAGGAAATGCACAGTTTACCTTTGGAGAACTTCAGGAGACTTATGTTGCACAAGTGCGTGTAAATGATGAAAGAGTGATCCAGAGAGTTAGGTTGTTTGATATTTTCAATTCAAGGGTGCCAATTGACCTGATCCCCACGTGACTTAAATAATGCGAATGTGCAGCATTCTTGTGAATCTTCAAGCACCAGTTATAAATGTCACAGATGAACTGGAGAGCTGACTAATTTTAATCGTTCATTATGCTTGCTTTGGACAACATCTATTACAGTCGTGCACAAGCCTGATGAGAACAAAACTCTGTGAAAGGAAGTGCAAGACTTATGCTAGGCACACATGTAATATGATGAGTTACTTTTACAGTAGTGGCTTCACATTACCTGCTTAATACATGCAGCATATAGTTCAAAAATTTTTTAGGAGCCAAGGTTTACTTTCTGTATGCCTTGCTGCTCCCTCTGATCCTGCTGTGAATCAAACAGATACAGTAACCTTTTATGCCAGGATGCATATAGGTGGAGCCTGAGTTGCATCTGATTCTGGTTGAAATTGTTTGCTCACCAGCTTACCGTCCATTGTTTACAAAGCATTCAATATGGTAACCGGTAATCAAATGGCGTCGTCAACGTTAGTCTTCATATGCCATTATATACGTCATGACCAACAAGGCGCTTTAAACTGGACAAATATTTATGAACACAGCACCCACAGCAATTCATTTTTATTGCAAAAGTATTTATTTTAACTTTGTTTCTCACCACCCTATGCAGAACGAAGACATTGTTTTTCTGAAGGGTAGAAACTTGGTCGATTCGGTAATGGTGATCCATAGTATGTGAGGGTAGCGCGAAACGGGACAAACGACAAAGAAAGACGCACACAACACATGCGCTCTTTTTCCTGGTTGAAGTCTTCTATTTCTCTATGCGAGTTATGACTATGGGCGACTCGATGTATGGACAGATTCGCATGCAAACGTGTATCCGCACCGATAAGTCATGGCTGTGTTGTGCACAACTGTTCTTGAGTACTGCAATTTTGTCATCTGCTTGCAATGCTTACTGTAATGCTCAGTTCAGGCTTGTGTAACTTTCCTGTATGGTGTTTGAAAGTGTGGCATGTCTTGAATGTCATGTATTTTCTTAATTATTGACGTGTACTGTCTAATTGCTTGGTTGCATCTATTTTACTTGGGCATAGAGCATGTGGCGATTTTGCTTGCTTTGATACTGGCAATACAAAATACATGTTTTTTATTGCACCAAAACTGCTTTTATAGCAGGATACAATGCAGTGACCAAATTTGGTGACAACGCTAGAGCCCATGTACTGTGCGAAGTCAGTCCACGCTAAAGAACCCCAGGCGATTGAAATTATCTGGAGCCCTGCACTATGGCATCCCTCATAGCCCTAGTCGCTTTGGGAAGTTAAATCTCATAGACCAAACAAAACCTTCAAAAAACAGCAGTTGGTAACCATGGGCTATGATCCATTTGGTCCTGCATTCCTGCATTGACCAACCGCAGCAGCGAACTTAATGAACCAAGCAGAAGGGATACAATTTCTGGAACTTAAAAGTTTGACTTGTGATATGGTTGCTGTTTAACTGACAAGAAAAGCTATTTCAGCTGTCTACTTTTTTGTTGGGGAGGAATTCTGTGCGGCAGTCGCGAGTGTAAGTTGAGCTTCACTGTGGATTGATGTAGTATTCAACTACAGGAATGACAGTTATTCATTCTAGCACTATGTACAGCACACCACTAATGATTTGAAGATTGACGTACAGAAATTTACCCTTGTTTGTCTAGCCGTTTGAGCAAGTAAGAGAAATAAAAGTTTTCAAGCTTTGCAATGAACTCAGCCAAGAAGGCATCATTCCTTTCAACCATAATGGTGATACTGTGTGTGCTGGAGTACACAAAGAGAAGGGCGTCTTTCATCCCCAAAATGTACAACATGACCATTATCTGAGTGCGTTTTCTTATTGGTGCGTTTTCTTAACTGCAAGCTTGCCATTAACATATTGCACATATAGAATATAGCTAATCTCTTATTTGTGATCAATAAAAACATCACTCCTCAGAGAAAACGGGCACTTGATTTCAACGAGGCGTCGAATGCAATGACGCCATCCGGGCTGCATCCAAGCCATTGCTGCTCGGGATGAATGAGGAGTCCCGCCTCCTAGAAAAAAATATGAGCTCCTGAACCGACAATGTGAATTGAACAGTTGATACATCTACGAAATTCTCATGAAATACCTCATGAATAGTAGCTTGCAGCGACACTGACATGTGCTCCCGTGCCTTGGGTTCCATCTGTTTGCTTGTGCAGAGTGAACATTAATGGCGCTACTTTGATCTAGGTATGTATTGTGGCACGAAATTATGTGACACAATTTCTGGATGAACTTTGGGTGGCTGTGTCTGGATTGCAAAAGGCGATGCCTAATTTTTGCATATAATCTGAAATGAAGCATTCATTTTATGCATACACAACAAATTTCCTCTTTTGTAGAACTGATGACTACACTAGCACAAGTAAGGCGTCACGCGAGTTGCCGCAATCCCTTGCGCACTGCTGCTTACCATATGAGGTAGCTGCAGATGAAAACATCTTCCTCCCTACATGGCTGTCTGCCAGGGCTTCAAAAGCGCTCGTCCTTGTTTTAATCCTATGTGCTGTGGATCATGTCACTCGGTGGTGTCATTCTAGATGACACGTGTAATAAATAACGCATGAAATTAGCAAAGGCACACTAAGAAGTCGCACGTCAAGTGCAAAGCGTTGGCAAATAAACCAGTTCACAGCTCCTTCACCTTTGGTTACTAAAGCAATCTCGACTATTTCGTGAAGATTTTTGCACACACACTTCTCATAAAGTGTTTTTTTCTTTTCTGGACAGTGCTGACAGCATGTCACACCTTTTCAGCTTTAGGGGTGACACAGGTACTACCTCAAACGCACTGAACTGCTTTCGCTCGTTTTTTAAATTTCTCCTGATCAGGTGAGCGTTTGAGGGGCCTGTTGTCTCAACAGCATCTGAGGGTGGCGTTTCTTGCTCTTTGATCGTGACAGTTTCATGATCAATAACATGCCTGATTGTGCAACTGAAGTCCGGAAACTGCGCGTGCACGACGGCCGGGTCGAGTGGCTGCAGCACGAGCGTTGGCAGAGGCCGTCCTAGGGGACAGTTATTGAAAACGCGTTTAATTTGATTATTGTGGTGGGAAAAATCAATCACTCTTACTTGAAAAGAGGTCCTTGACCAATTTCTTCGTGTCGAGCTTCGGGCGGGATGCCGGCTTGTTCCACGCGCATGGCAGGTCCATGGACGACGTAAGGTGGCGGTTGTTCACGTAAACAGCCAGCGCCACAGCGTGCTTGCACAAGCCCTCACGACCCGCCTTGCAGGTGCAGGTGGCTTTCACAATTTTCCGGTTGCCTCCCGAAAGCTAAGGAACCATATTTAGAGCTCAAGAATGCGCGCGTATTAGCTAAAACCAAGGTGCTTCCTCAAGCTGCACGTCGTAATCGACACTTCATTTCCGCCATGCATTTTCCTATGATGTCTGATGGCCCCATGACGCTAGAAAGCCCTTCTCGGACGCCGTAAACATGCTGCTCGTTAAACAATTCTTTGCGAAGTTTCACGCTGCTGCATTTAAAAAACGTTTCCACGTTTCCAATCCGCCTGAAGCATTAAATAAGCACGCAGCTACGGCTTTGCGATGCCATTCTTGAAATAGTTGAACAGACGGCTATCGACTGGTTCGGCCGCAGGTGGCGTTTCATGTTCCCAAGCGGTGGCACCCTCATACCAGTGCACGAGGCGGATAAACGGATGCGTGGACCGCTGTCTGTTCGCCCAAGCCGCCGTTTAAGCTTCAGAGAAGCGCACCCGCTCGACTTCCGGGAGAACACCACTCGACCAGCCACGGGCCACCGAGGCAACCTGCGCCAACCTGCGGATCGGCCCCGTAGTTTTCCTCAGGTCGTCGGACTGTCGCCGTACCCGGTGAACAAATTATGTTTTCTTTGTCTCTCTTTGTGTAGGTGCGCTTTAGGTGCAAAGATTTTGTTGTATTGTAATCTCTCTGAAGTGTTACTTTGCACGAGTTGCATTGTATTTGTAAATCACTTTGTATGTGCTCGCACGAGTGACTGTGAAATCATTTGTATCGTCTCTTTGCTGTATAAACATTGTTTTGTTTTGTGAACCTTTGGCTCCGACCCATTTTCTGGCTTGCGAGCGGCGAAAGCTAGGCACCAAACAACCCCCCCCCCCCCACCCTTGTCACTTGGTAGCTGGTCTCCGGCTGAGCTGGCCACGCTGAGTCGAAGGCTTTGTGACCGAGACCGGTATCCCCACACGCTCTAAGGTTGTCTGGGAGTGTGCGCAAAAGCGCGCGAAGAGGTGCCATATTCTAGCGACCACGACAGGACGTTTGGTGCTTTGCAAGCGCAGAGAACGGAGAAAGATTCGGAAAGAGCTTATGAAGAGGACTTAAAAGTGCTTAGAAGCAGAGTGCTACTGTGAGGTGTCGTGCTGAAGCGGTTTGTGAGGTTCACAGAGCAGAGATTATGGGCTGCATCTGAAGAGTTCAGGATCAGGATGAATCTCAAGGAGATAGCCGATCTAGTCCTTGAGAAGGGTCTTAAGGGAGCTGAACTTGTTCTGTGGGTGGACCAAAAATGGAAAGAGATTCTAGAAGAAAAAGAAAGGGAGTGACAGTGCGCTAGAGTAGCCGCTGAGATATAGAGACAAAGGGAACGAGAAGAAAGACAGAGAGAACGGCAGATGAGGCGAGAAGAAGAAGCGGAGCTCGCCTTGGAGCGAGAACGATAATTTGAAAGAGAGTATGCAGTCCTTCCGAGGAAGCTTGCTGCAGTTCGGCGTTTCAACAACGTCGGGGAGCCAGTGGAGCTTACCCCCGTAGGGGCCGGGTAGAATACTAACGAATCTGACTTCCTGGCAACCACGGAAGAGCTTGTAACTAGCTCCACTAGTGAAAGTCTGGTTGTGGAACAGCGGGTTCCTACAACTAAGATTTAAGAGAGTGAGGACCATACCAGAGTGTTGCTTCCTCAGGAAAGTGAGAGTGTAGTGACTACCGAGGTAGTAGGCACTGAGAAGAAGGCCAACCTGATGCTTCAGTCTGAGTGCACCGTAGAGTAGTCGCCTGAAGATGGGGAAGAAAGCAGGAGCTTCACCGAGAAGCCGGAGTGCTGTATGTCTGATTCTTGCAGTAGTTATCGTGAGAAAGAATGGTCAACTGCCAGATTGCGAAAGCTTCGACGCAAATGCAGCTGAGGAGAGCACCCTCAGTAAAGAATCGTAATCTGTTCCGAGTGAACCCTCGAGCGGCGAGGAGACCTATCCCGATGAGGAAGGTCATAAAAATTTTGCCTGTGAGGAAGGCGAAAGTGCTGTGCAAGGAATGAAGCACGAGTGCACTTAAAGTGACGAGCTCAAAAGAGAAACGGAGGAAGAAAGTTCAGTGCTCAAAGAACTAAAAGGAGCTGAACCAGTGGCTTCATCGCGAGAACCCATCTCGAATGATGCAAGTGAAAATGTACCGAGCGAGCCCCGTAGAAGAATTTTGAAGAAAGTACAAAAAAGGAGAACCGAATTGAACTCCACCAATGCAGGTGAAGCCAAACAGCCGAAGACCTGGAGAAAATTCAGGAACAAAACGGGACGAAACAGAACTAAGCTGCAGACATTTACATCGGGTACAAGCAAGCTGCGCGAACATCGCAGCGAAGTGAGAAAACAGCTGAGACGAACGAGCCCATCGTTAAGCAAGGACTCACTCTGGAGGCGCTGGCACATTCAGAAGAGCGGACGCCGAGAAGAAAGCCATGAGAAGTGGAGGCGTCATGAGCGAACTGGCGTAAAATCTGTTCGCAACAAACGCGGTAGCCGAAGGAAAAGAAGAAGAGCTCAAATTCTGACCAGAAACACTCCGAGGGGTATGAGTAGGGAGCGGATCTAAAACCGCGTGAGGAAGTGTGTCACATATATTAAGGAGCCTAAATTAAATTTTAAAGGGAAAAGGTGTGAAGAAGACGACGCGAATTAACCGAAGAATAAAGAAGAGGAAGAAGAAGCATTCGTTGAGGTGGAGAGAGATGATTGGTGGAGAAGCATTCGGTGAGGTGGAGAGAGATGTTTGGTGGAGAAGCATTCGGTGAATTGGAGAGAGATGATTGGTGGAGAAGAGAAGAAGACGACGACAAGGCTTACGTGGACTAACACCGAGGCTATAAAAGGGCGAGTGAGAGCGAGGCACAGGGGGGAACAGCAGAGAAGCGGAGGCTCTGGCAGGTCAGGAACACATCGGCTGGAAGAGAGGGACGCCGGCTACTGCACTGGTGAGCTCGCGTTCTACGACATCGCATCGTGGACTCCCTGCCGTGCCTGAGCCCGTTCCGGGGAGTCAACAGAGGACGCTTCCACCTGCTACGGCCAGGGGTGTCTCCAGCGCTGTTGCCACCCATCCGGGTGGTGCCCCAACGGCGACAACACCGGCATCACCTCCACGGGCGCTTGGACCGGGAGCTTGTACGACACAGCCAGCGACGCCGCCAGCGACGCCAGCCCAAGCACGTCGAACGCCGCCAGCAACGCCAGCCCAAGCACGCCGAACACCGCCTCGACGCCGGCTACAGGATCCATACAACGCCGCAGCCGCACCGAACCAACCGTGAGCACGAACGCCGACCACGAATAGTAGAACGCTAGTAAGAGACGCTGGTAGTAGTGTGCCCGGGTCGTGTGTATTTATAGCCTTTGTGTGTTGTGTTAGTTTCGTTAGTTTTGTGTTCTAGTGTGTGTGTCACGTAGGGTGTATTAAATGTGCGTTTGTGTGGGTACACCCGTCGCCTAGTCCATTCTTTCAGTCCAAGTGTTCTCCGGAGAGATCCGTGACAAAGAGAAGCCTCAGTAGAAGGAAGAAGAACAGAGCTCGCGACAGGAGAAAAGGCCAGAGTCACGTGCGAAAGAGAAACAAAAATGCGACAGAAAGCTTGAGGGAAACAATCTTGTTTCGAGCCCGTGTACGTCGAACGTTGAAGTATAGGCGAAGTATGCATCGTACTTCTGTGCTCTCTCTGTAATGTTGTGCGAATCTGTTGCCGAGTTGCGGCACGTATTGAAGTGAATCTTGACATTTGTCAATGTTATGTACGTGCAGACATCATTGTAGTGATGTGTGTATTTTGGCATTTGCCATTGAGTTTGTGAGAGCATGCATGTGCGCGCTAATTTTGTGTTTTGTGAATATTGTTGCACAATATTATTAAAGGAAGGGGCAGTGTCACAAAATTTGGCGCATATTCGAAAAAAAGTGCCGGACGCTTAGGCTTCGCATTTAAGAGTGGAACGCGACAGCGCGTTGCTGCACTGCCAGGGAGTCTAAAGAACGCCATCGCCCGTTCGGCACGACGCCTTGCCCGTTAGACAAATCGCTCTCCTACGTACGCTGAAACGGAAGCGCGGAGCGGCAAACCACTTAGAAGCGCTGCCAGGCGCCTTGCCGAAACGCGCGGGACTCAAGTTGCATGCGTAGTTCGTCGGCACATCGTTCTCGACAAACCTGGTGCCACTAACGCCCGCATAGCTTCCGCGCCGAACGAACGGCAGCAAGCTGCAAGCTTCCTGGTGAACGAGCCTTGGATGTGCGCAACGTTGTTCGCCGCTCATTGAGCGGTTCCTGCGACCCCGCACGGCCCCACTGCGCTCAAACGAGACGAGCGGGAGTCGCTGTCGTGGCGCGCAATCTGTTGGAGCATTGAGGCACATTGCGAGGAGGAGGAGGAGGAGGAGGAGAGAATGGTTTTAGTGGGCGCCGCCTGATAGCGCCACGTGCGCGCTACAGGGATTTTTCGCTCACGGCCAACGCCTCCGACACCGACGCCGACGACACCGGCTTTTCTGCGACACGGGGCCTTAACGCTATCGCGTTAAAAAACGGCGTTGCGCGGAAGCAATGGCGCCCGCCCGCTGTAAAATAAAACAAAAACAGCGGAGAAGGAACCCCGGAGAGCGCGTAACTTTGCGTGTGCTGCTGCCCTTTCCACTTAGCTCGCCGGCGCGGTTCCAAAGGAAACAAAGGAAACATGGCCGTGCGCGCCGTTGATATCTCTAGAATGTTTGAATAGTTCCTACTCATTGCCGACGTAGAGGGCGTCACCTTGACCACCCTAAAGTGATACCCCAGCTCTCCCTTCGCTCTCGCGTCGGCGGCTTCGCATCGCGAGATGGACCGAATGAATGAATGAATGAAAAACTTTATTGAATTCTTTTGGTCAGTTCCGGAGAGTCTCCTTGCAGCTGCGTCTTGGCGCTTGCCGCAGCCGCCGCCGCCGTCGGGGGCTCCTTAGCAAGGGTGGTCCCTCATTCCAGGGCTCCAATGGTCCTGGCCACCTCGCACGCGTGCTGCACCAATGCCCTTTGGGCGGTGAGCTCGCTGCTGGTGAGCAGGCCCTCCCATTGCTCCGCACTCGGGTTAGTCTGTTTGTGGAAGGTGTAATTGTGTTTACACTCCCATGTGACGTGGTAAAGTGTCGGGACGTCCCCGCACCAGGGGCAGCTGTCGCTGTACTGGGTGGGGAACATTTTGCTTAGGACGTGTAAGTTAAAGAAGGTGCCAGTCTGCAGCCTCCTCCAGCTGACCGCTTCTTGCTGTGTGAGGAGTTTGTGGGGCGGGGGATACTTGAACCTGCAGCCTCTGTAGTGATTTAGGATGTCTGCGTACGTCGGGTCCACCATCGCGGGGTTCTCGAGGTCCTCCGTCAGCAAGGCTCGGTGCGTGATCTCGCGAACCTGGCTGTCAGCCCTCGAGTTGCCCTCGACTCCGGTGTGTGCCTGTACCAAGAAGACCTTTTGCTTCGCTTTGAATCCCGAGGCTCTCGCGCCGAGGAGGATGCGTAGGGCCTCCCTGCAGATCCTTCCTTGCTGATATCGTCTGCAGGCCGTTTTGGAGTCCGTTATCATAATCTGTGGCTTGTTTCTGCGGTAGCCTTCGACCGCTGCAAGCGCCACAGCGATCTCCTCCCCTTCTGCCACCGTACGTCCTCTCGCGGATGCGCAGCTGATCGTGTCTACGACCGCCACCGCCACTCTGGTGATGTTGTTGCGTCTATCCCTCAGATATAGTCCTGCGTCCGTGTACACCGCGTTTTCCTGCGTGGCTAGGTGTCTCTCCACGTATTCTGCTCTTGCTTGTCTTCTGGCCGCGTGTAGGTTGGGGTCCATGTTGCGCGGCACTGGGCAGATTCTGAGGGTTTGCCGGATTTCGTCCGGAATGTTCTCGTCCGGATCTGCTGTGGTTTCCACTCTGTGGCCAAGTCTTCTCAGGAGTTGCCTGCCTGTTTCTGTAAGTTCTAGTCTTTCTAGCTGTGCGTTCAGCTGGGCCGCCGCCAACTCCTCGAAGGTGTTGTGGACTCCCAGCTGTAGTAGCTTGTCGTTCGGGGTGTTTCTCAGTAGGTTTAGTGCGGTCTTGTAGGCTTTCCTTATTAATGCCTCGATCTGTTCTTTTTCCCTCTTGATTGCCGGGTGGTAGGGGAGGGAGTACGTCACCCTACTGACTACCAGGCTCCTGACTAGTTTGAGGGTGTCCTCTTCCTTCATGCCGTGTCTTCTGCTGAATACTCTCTTTATCATTCTGCTGACTTGTTCGGTCGATTTCTGTAGCAGGCTGATCGTGTGGCTGCATTTGCCGCTGCTCTGCAGCCACATGCCCAGAATCCTTATGGTGCTTCTTTCTGGTATGTTTTGGCCTTCGAGCTTGATCTCTAGGCTCGCCTCCGTGGGTTTCCTCGCTACTCTGAGTAGCTCTGACTTGTCTGTCGAGCACGCTAGACCCCTTGCCTTCACGTATTCTTCTATGCAGGTCGCGGCTCTCTGTAGTCTCTCTTGTTTTTCTCCTAGCGATCCATGGTTGGTCCACACCGTGATGTCGTCCGCATACATGGCATGTTGTGTGCCTTCGATTTCCCCCAATCTTTTGGCCAGGCCGATCATGGCTAGGTTGAAGAGCACGGGCGAAATCACCGACCCCTGTGGGGTTCCTTTGTGGGGGGTGTTAAAGGGTTGGCTTCTCACGTCTCCCAGCCCCACGGTGGCAGTTCTGCCTGCGAGAAAGGCTCTCACGTAGTTGTGAGTTCTTTCTCCGCAATTTATGTTCTGAAGGCCCTCCATCATTGCCGGGTGGCCGACGTTGTCAAAGGCCCCCTTGATGTCTTGGGCCATGACAACATTCTCTCCAGCCTTCGGGATGTTGGCGAGAACGTCCTCCTTGAGTTGTAGGAGAACGTCTTGCATAGACAGCTTTGACCTGAATCCAAACATGCTGTGTGGATAGAGTTGTTCTCGCTCCATCCATAGCTGGATTCTTTTCGTAATTATTCTTTCGTACAGCTTTCCCAGGCACGAGGTGAGGGAGATCGGTCGTAGGTTTTCGATCTGCAGCTTTTTGCCCGGTTTGGGGATCATCACTACCTCCGCGTGTTTCCATTCGGCCGGAATCGAGCCCTCGGCCCAGAGTTGGTTGAGGTAGTCTGTCAGCTGGTTTACCGCTTCCTCACTAAGGTTGCGTATGAGGGAATTGCGTATCCTGTCTCCCCCAGCTGCCGTGTTCTTAGTGAGGGCCCCCATCGCCTCGTGCACTTCTGCCAGCGTGATCAGCCTGTCCATCTCGGTGTTTTCTTTGCCTTGATAGGTTCCTCTATATTCTTCGGGGCGTTCCTTCCCGTAACACTTGGTTTTGAGGTCCTCTATCATTTGGTCCTCCGTTCCTTCGTACTGGTGGATCAGTCTTTGTATCGTTTTACTGCTTTCGGTCTTCGTCTTTCCCGCAAGGCAAGGGTGGCAGCAGTTCAGCAGCTCGCTAAACGGCACCCTGAACACGGTTAAAACATGGCGAATTCTGAAAGCGATGATGGATCCGAGAAGGACCGAGAATCTTTTGGAAGGCGATTTCCGCGCTCGACCAATGGTGTCGCCTGCCGGGCGCAAGAAGAAGAAAATTGTGCAGTAGATACTGTGTGTATATGCGCTTCTGCCTTGGCGCGAGAATAAAGAGACGCGGACCGCGCCTATAAACAGAGGCGTGGACCGCTGTCTGTCAGGCCGAGCCCCCGTTTAAGCTTGAGAAGCGCGCCCACTCTACTCCTGGGAGAACACCACTCGACCAGCCACGGACCACCGAGGCAACGTGCACCAACGTGCGGATCGGCCCGTCGTGTTCCTCAGGTTCTCGGATTGTCGCAGTGCCCGGTGAACAAATTGTGTCTTGTTTGCCGCTCTTGGTGTTAGTGCACTTTAGGTGCAAAAATATTGTTGTGTTGTAATCTCTCTCAAGTGTCACTTTGCACGAGTTGGCATTGTACTTGTAAATCACTTTGTATGTGCTCGTACGAGGGATTGTACAATCTGTGTATCGTATCTTTGCTGTATAAACTTTGTTTTGTGAACCTTTGGCTCCAACCCAATCTCTGGCTTGCGACCGCCGAAAGCTGGACACCAAACGACCACCCCCCTTGTCACTTGGTACCTGGTCTCCGGCTGTGCTTGCCACGCTGAGTCGAGGGCTGAGTCGAGTCTTTTGTGACCGAGACCGCTACCCCCACATGCTCTAAGGGTGTCTGGAAGTGTACGCAAATGTGCGCGAAGAGGTGAAAGCAGGCATTGCGAAATAACTGTGTAGAAGCGCCTTATGGTAAAATACTCATGATGTCTACATATAGCTGATCTTGAGAAACAGCGCAAAAGACGGGACACAAGAAAGACGACAAGACGGGCGCTCCTCTTGCCGTGTAGTGTCCCGTCCTTTGCGCTGTTTCACAAGATGAACTCAAACCAACAAGCCCAGCTGTCTACTCTTCTGATGTCTATAGCAACTGCACAGCTGCCTTAGTACTACATTAAGTCAGTAAGAAAATTCCAATAAGGAAGGAGGTCAGGCGGAGAGACACCATCTTGAAAATCAAGTTAACCGTATTTTTACGGCAGATATTCTGAGGCCTGTACTGGGAACAGTTGGGGATGAGAGTCAGTAGAAAATGCCTGAATAGCCTGCAATTCGCTGATGACATTGCCTGGCTGAGTGACTCAGGAGACGAATTGCAAAGCATGATCAATGAGTTAGACACGCAGAACCTTACGGTGGCCTGAAATTTAACATGCAGAAAATTAAAGTACTCTTCCGACTGTTTAGCAAGGGAACAGCAGTTCACAGCTGTCCTGGAAGAGATAAGGAAATTTGTCTACTTATGGCAGGTAGTGACCGCTCACCTGCATCATGAGAGGGAAATAACTAAAAGAATAAGAATGGGGTGGAGCGCATATGGCCGGTTCTCTCAGATCATGAATGGCAGTTTACGAGTAGCCTTAAAGAGAAAAATGTACAACAGCTGTATCTTACCAGTACTCATCTACGGGTCAGGAACGTGGAGGCTAACGAAAACAGTTAAGCTCAAGTTAAAGACAACGCAGCGATCTATGGAAAGACATATTATAGGTGTAACGTTGAAAGTCCAGAATAGGGCAGACTGAGTAAGGAAAAAAACGTGGTTTAATGACATCCTCGTCGAAATCAAGAAGAAATGGGCTTGGGCAGGCCATGTGATGCGAAGGCAAGGTAACCGCTGGTCCTTGAGGGTAACGGAATGGATTCCAAGAGATGGCAAGCGTATCAGGGGGCGGCAGAAAGTCAGGTGGGCGGATCAGATTAAGATGTTTGGGGACATACGGCGGCGCAGCTGGCAAAGCACAGGGTTAATTGCAGAGACATGGCAAATGCCTTTGCCCTGCAGTTGGTGCAGTCAGGCTGATGATGAATGATGAATGCCCTCTTAGGCGAGGACAATGCACTTCCTCAGCCCTTAGCAATCTTGAGCTTCATGGACGCTGTGCGTGCCAGACTATGCTGCTCGAATTCAAGCCAGTAGCATGGGAACTTCAGATCAGCCCTGTACGTTTTGTGGAATTCGCTGGCTAGCCAACCAGAACATCTTTCTGGTTAACATCCCTGCCATCCCTCTTCCTCTGCACCTCTCTCGCTCAACCGAAATGTGCTGCCATTCCAGCGAGCCACCTTGAGCTCAGCCCTCGGCCATCATGTTACCGCCACTGCGTTAGCACGGCGGATGCTAGTTTAATTTACTGTGCAAGTGTAGTTTACCAATCTTCTCAAATTGCGACGCTCGCATGCTGGTTCGAGCAATGATTAACTATCATTTCTAGCTAAAAACAAATTATTGACGCGGCTGCCCTGCGCAACCAGCAGTATTTGTGCAATGTGTCTCCCAGGCTCGCTTTCGAGGGACATTAATCTTCATACCGCACAGCGGTCTGTGCACTCGAATGTGAAATCTTTGAAGCAAGAGCGAGCCTGCAGGACGGAACAGGTCAGCAACCAGAAGATACGAGGCGTTAAAAATTTCTGTGGTCCCACAGAGCTGTATATATTTGATTTCTAGTACCCGCCGAGGTTGGTCAGTGGTTAGGGCGCTCGGCTACTGATCCGGAGTACCCGGGTTCGAACCAGGCCGTGGCGGGAGTGTTTCGATTGAGGCTAAACGCAAAGGCCCCCGTGCGCTGTGCGATGTCAGTGAACGTTAAAGATCCCCAGGTGGTCGATATTGTTCCGGAGCCCTCCACTAGGGCACGTCTTTCTACCTTTCTCCTCTCAGCTCCTCCTTTATCCCTTACCTTACGGCGCGGTTCAGGTGCTCGCCGATATATGTGAGACAGATACTGCGCCATTTCCTTTCCTGAACAGCCAATTAAATCCGATTCCCTTGCGCTTTTCCTTCTGACATACTTGAAAACAGAGCCACGAATAGAACGAAAGAAAGACGGACAACGTGCGCGCTGAATATAAACTCGCAATTTTATTTCATTTGAATTTTGCGCCTCTTCGTGCCTTCTTTCATCTCTTCAATAATCAACTCGCACTAACAAGCCCAACTTGCTACTCCTGCTTTAACGGTTTGAGCAGATGGATGGATGGATGGATGGATGGATGGACGGACGGACGGACGGACGGACGGACGGACGGGTGGATGGATGGATGGATAGATGGACGGACCAATGGTCAGGTGGATGGATGGATGGATGGATGGATGGTTGGATGGATGGATGGATGGATGGATGGATGGATGGATGGATGGATGGATGGATGGATGGATGGATGGATGGATGGATGGATGGTGGATGGATGGATGGATGGATGGATGGATGGATGGATGGATGGATGGATGGATGGATGGATGGATGGATGGACGGACGGACGGACGGACGGACGGACGGACGAACGGGCAGGGTGACAGACGGACGTCTGTCACTCTGCCATTGCTTGGGGCAGCTTCGCTGGCCCAAGTAATGTTACAGTGGCTGCAGCAGGGCGGAGAGAAGGTTTATTAATAGACTAGAGTTAAAACAAAGGCAAAACAAGAAATCCAAAAGATACAATTCAAACAATAAAAGAGAAAAAAAGAAAAAAAGAAATATGCCTAGCACAGCTTATTACAGAAACACAGACCTGCGTACAAAAATGTTTAAAGCAGGTATCTTAAAGAACAAGTGAGCACATCGATGTTACACTGAGTAAGGTCATTCAATCACTTCGGCAACCTGTAGCTTAACATTTGTTGACCATAATAATTTCGCGAATGGGGAACACACCAAGTCTCCGGAGCTCGAGTAGTGTAGGGGGTAACGCATTTTGTGAAATTTGCGAGAGAGCAAGATTACCTATTCTATTCTTTGTGTCTACAGTAGGATAAAACCAGGCGCTGATTCAATAAGGCGGGAAGTGTCAGGGTTCTAAGATCACGGAAAAGGGGAGCAGAATGAAAGCCGTGAGTTTTATTGCATATGACGCGGAGAATTTTTTTCTCGATGACGAGCAGTCTGTGAAAGTTTGTGCAAGTTGTTGTTCCCCATACAGGACAGCAGTAATTAAGATAACTGAGCAAAAGTGCGTTATATATCAAGAGTTTTACGGAAAAGGGAAGACATCTGACCGAATGGACTAGACCCAACACTTGAGATAGTTTACCAGTGAGAAAAGTTATATGAGAGTGCCAGGACATGTTATGATCAAAGTGCACGGCTAAACATTTGAATGTTCGTACAACTTCAATTTTAAAAGTATTTAGTAGTATATCACTAGGAAACGCAGTGTTCATGTTTTTCGGTTGAAAAAGTAAGGCTAGGTGTTCAAAGGGTTATAGGGGGTACGTTGATAGGGTGTTCAAAGTTACACTTCGTGCTTTTAACGAAAATACAAATAGCACTACACAAAATTATTTATACGCAGTATATACGACCAGGCGGACGCAAACTAAGGGTAATTGTCATCGTACTGATAGTAATTAACAAAATTTCATAATTAACTCTGTATCCACTGCAGTTAGCATGCATGTTTAGATTGTAAACTATGAGATAGTGGCATCTGATGACTATTCTACTTTGTACAATTTTAGTAACGCGCCTAAGACGTATATGCATGTTTTTTTTATTTAATTCAGCTTAGCTCGTCTAATTACGCATGCGAGACCACGGCATTCGGGATGAAGCTCTTCCCTGGTGTGAGGCATGTGCGGCGTCTGACGCCCCGTCGAACTAGAAAATGGAGTGATAGGCGACGGTGATTACATTTCGCTCTTGGCCAGCGCTGCGCTTGGCGGCAAGCGAATACTAAAGAGCCAACACTTCCTATAACCCACTCTAATAGCAATCGCTTAATAAAACAGGGCTCGCCTGACGTGACGCGCGCAGTCAGCGTTCGGTTTCACTGGGCCAGAATGAAAATGCTGGCCAAAAACAAAAAGTAATCACCATCGCCTGTCAGTCCACATTCTTGTAAGACGTAGCGCCATTGGCAACAGCTGCATTGCGTCAGAGAGGAACTTTATACTCAGTGGCACCCTCTCGCATGCGGAATTAGACGAAGTGGACTGAAATGTTAGACATGCTTACCTCAGGACACCAGCGCGTTACTAAAATCGCACGAAATAGAATAGTCATCAAATACTACAGCGTCTAAGTTTGAATAGAGACGTGTGTGAGATGCCATTCGCTAGAAGGATGAATCCCAACATAAAACGTAACTGGTTAATAGCGACGGAAACGGAAGAGCATACCCACGGTACGCTCGTCCAGGTAGTGGAAGGGAAACAGCCGCTCTTCCCAGCCGGGCAGTCTGTTTTTATGCGTTGCATATTGCAATCACTCAGTTCAGCCCTCGGGCGCGGCCGGGCAGCCACCAAACCACGTGACGTGACGTCACGACAGCCGGAGGAAAAGCTGGGCCCCAACTCGCGCGGTCGCGCGCGGCCGCAGCCACCACCTGACTCCCGCTCCTCCCGCTAGGGGCGCTGCGCCGGCGCGTGACGTCACGGAGGAAAAGCTGGGCCCCAACCAAGGAGGATATATAAAACTTGCTGGAGTGGAAGCCGCCTATACGCGCCTATGGGCAAGGGTGAAGCCGCGCCGAACGGCCGGCGGCCATCTTACCAGAGGCAAATGGCAGCCGCGCCTGTCCGCGCTTCTACTTTTTCGCGCTGCTCATGAAGGCGCTCGCATTCAGAAACCAATGAAAACAAGTGCTTCTGGTTGTAAACGGTTATCTCCCATCAACTATAGCAGCCAACTGGCGTGATGAAGGCTATTTAACTGCGGAAATATTAGGGAGAAAAGCATAGCGCAGCCGCGCTTTTTCGTGTTTACAAAGCAACGCTAACGAGCGGTTCTAGCATTAAACGTCTATTTTTCGTCAACCAGAGGGAAACTGGCATGTACAAGGCAGTTTTCCAGCTCAAATATTAAGCAGAAAAGCTTAGCACTGCCGCGCTCGTGCTTTTCCGCGCTGCGGTTGACGTTGCTCGCATTTACAGAGCAAGAAAAACGAGTGGTTCTAGTTATATACTTTTATTTTCCATCAGCTAGCAGAAAACTGGCATGTAAAAGGCAGTGTAACTGTACAAATAATAAGGAGAAAAGCGTAATGCAGCTGCGCTCCCGCTTTTTCGCTTTGCTGATGCAGCTGCTCCCATTTAGAAAGGAATGCAAATGTGCGGTTCTAGTTGTAGTCGTTTATTTACCATCAACCAGCAGCCAACTGATATGCAGAAGGCAGTTCAAATGAGCCGATATTAAGGAGAAAATCTCACATACAGTCAAGAACACCATGACAAACACCCTACTGGTGATTGAAAATAATCACCCTCGACAAAAGTGGTCTCACTTTGTTTTTAATCAGTTCACGGTTTCGTTCTTTCGTCATGTGGTGTATTCTCACTTTTGTATATTCTTCAGCGATTTTTTTGCACAAAATATAAATATGGTTATCAAGTGGATCAAGATCAAGGATGTGGTCCTCCAGTCTCTGGAACCAGTTTCTCTCTGTGCAGGTGCCCAGGACTTCAAGGATGAGGTGTTTTGATCTTACCGTCCCCATTTTAATAGTATCATATTCTGCCTGTAGCCGTCGCAGCCCCTTTTCAACTGCTTCACACAGGCCAACGACGTCTTGTGACGGTGCAATGAGTCCACCTCGGCTCTTTTGCCTAATTAAAGGTGCCAGTTCATCCGAGTGCAGGGCTGCGACGCACACTTCACATGTTACCGTTGAACTAACTTTCTGAACGACGAAACCTGCAATGTACGGCACTACAGCACCGACAAAAGCTGACAGGCTTTCTGGGCAGTCAATGCGATGGGTATAGTTGTGGTCGTCGGCCTGCAGGATTGATGACCTGCGCATATCAGTAAGCATGCAACTTTCACCTACCAAAGCTCCTGTAGTTGTTGGATTTAGAATTGAGACTATGTCTTGGGAGCAGTTTCCAGAGCTTGATAAAGTCACTTCTGTCTGAACCAACAGACGCTTGTATGCAGCCATGAACTGCGCAGCGGTTGGGTTGTTGTTATGACCACCTCGTGCACGTATGGACCCGAAGAAGTTTTCGGCGCGATCTTGGCTAGGCTTGTGCGTCAGCAAGTATTTCAGCTGATCCCTGCGAACAAACTCATCGAACAGTTTTTCTGTGCTGGTCATGCACACCAAAAATCCAACGAACCCAGTTTTCTTCAGCCCTTCTATTACTGGACGCCCTGCCGGGTCTCTTAGCCCTTGTATGTAGGCACGGGCCTCGGAAAAGAATAGCTTCCAGTTGGCTTCATTCTGCTTGCGAAGAGGTGCCTTATAGGACCTTGCAAGTGGGTTTCGAGAGTTCATGATGTCGAACAAGCGATCAAAAAGCCTAATGAACTTAGCTGTTGCAGTGGCACCCTTGAACTGTGGCAGCTTGAGCACTTGTTCGCAGAAGTCCAAGGCGTCAGCAACTGAAGCACTCAACGCTTGTACTGCATATCGTACTTTCATTTTTTGCTTTTCCCACTGGACATGCACCTTTGCGAGCTTGTTTCCAAGCCGCAACCCTTCTCCACGCTGCAATGCCTCCAACGCCAGTATATAAGCCCACTTCACGTGATTTCCTTCCATGTCAATACGGTGGCTTACAGTTGCCAATGAGTTCCGCACAAGCTTAATCATGTGACAGGCACGTAAGATTAACTGAATGTTTTTGGTGCAGTCAGCAGGGTTGACAAAGCTTGTAGAAAACCGGTGAGAACACGGTAGAAGCTCAGCGCCTAAACATTTCGCCATAGTGAAGTTAGAGGAGGCACCATCAAATGTAAGCGAGATGACATTAGCATGCACTGACTCAAGCTTGTCAATGCACTGCTTTGTCAGCTCCGCCCTCTCGGCACCAGTGAGTGTGTCGATCAAAAAGTAAGCGACAGGCATCTTGATTCTGACATTTACACCAACAATCATGTACACACACACATTTCTCGCTTCAGGGAGACTGTCGTCATCTAGCCCTGTTCCAAAGTCCACATACCCGACTATTTTGTTTCCAACAAGTTCTACATGTTTTCTTATGGCCATGTCGTCCACGATCAGAGCGCAGTAGAATGGCTCATTCCGTGATTGTGTAAATTTTTGAAGGAAGCAAAATGCTTCATCTGTAAAGCCAGGAGCTCCGTGGACTGAGCGATACCATTGCCTAAGTGTCCGCTGTGAAGGAAGGGCATCATTGAATTTGGACCTGACGTAGTCATACGCGGCCGGGGAATAAAAATGCAAAGTCAGCGCGAACGCGCGGAGCTCGGGTGTGTATACACCTTTTTGCTTGTTGCCCGCTCTGTTCAGATGCTGCTGAATATCACTTGAAAATGAAGACGTGAACACCTGTGATCCTTCTTCTGAAAGGAGTTTTTGATCTCTGATTTCCTTGATAATTTCTTGCGCTGTCTCATTTCTCTTTGTGAGTCTTCGCTTCGTTTGCTGCAAAGTTTTAACTTCCTTTTTCAGCTGAGTTATTCCTTCCTCAGAGGCACTGACTTTTTCTTTGTAACATTGTTTGGTGGGTGAAGGCACATGTGGCTCTTCTTCAGCTTCAGACTTTTCATGCTGCGGTGAGCAGTTATTGGCTGGGGTGTCTTCATGCTTGCGGCCTGGACGCTTCCTTTTCACCTGAAATAGACGCCATATGTACATCTGATGAGTCTCAAGTCAGCGAAAAATAAGAGCAGTTGTAAAGCTATGCCTCGTTTGCTACCAAAACTCACTGCTTCATAAAGGTGGATGTATGTTATTTTCAAATTTCGCTTAAGCATCTTTTCAAATCATTAGCCTGTTTATTTTGTTTAGCATCTGAGCTTGCATATTAATTAGATCTCTTCACGTCACCACCGACACGAGATTACTGAACAGATTTGCAGACTGAAGCCGCATCTGCAGCCTACGGTTACGAGTAGCAGTTTTCGTACTTTTTATCCTATAAAAATGAAAAAAAAAATTGAAGCTGTGCAAAATGTAGGCACAATAGCGGTCTCTATCCAATGTCATGGTTACAGCCTAGCTGAGGCGACCCTGCCAGAGGGCAAATTTGATGTAATTTTCATAGAATGTCATTCAAAGGTAATGCCCTTCATTAGATGTGACAATGGTAAATTTAATGACATTAGTTGAAAACGACATCAGCGGTCTAATGAGCTCGAGAAACTCAGTCGCATTTCTCGCTTTTGCAGCTGGCAGGGCACACAGTGTTGATTTTTATCCGGCTTATCACGGTCACTTCTTTTCAACGAAAACGAGACCGCCACAAATACATCGCGCGACGTTCTAACATACTCACGGGCTTCTGTAGATGCTCCGGAAACGCAGGGAACACAGAAGGAACACTACCCGCACGCAGTCGCGTTGTCTGTCCGGTGCGATCGAAGCACTCCGGCGCGAAATGCACACAGCAAAGGCGATCTCCATCTTTCGCATGCCACCTTTCACGGCGAACAGCCCGCTCCCACAGGCTCCGCAGCTCCGGATCTTATCAGTTGACATCCATCGGCAACGCGAGCGTAGTGGCTCAATGAACGTGTTCTCGTATACTTACAGGTGAAACGTGAGGCCACAACCCTTCTTCAGCCTGTTCGCACATCCGTAGGCAACGCAAGAGGCAACCATAATCAAATCGATGGTGTTTACATGCCCCTCACATCAACTTGCACTGCAGACCAACTCACGAAAACAGCAGCGCGAGCCGGTGCCGCTGGCGCCGAGCGCGCTTTCTGCCTCTGGTAAGATGGCGGACGAAGGCTTCGGTCGGAGCGCGCCCTCTCCACTCCAGAAATTTTTATATATCCTCCTTGGCCCCAACTGGCGCGGTCGCGCGCGGCCGCAGCCACAACCTGACTCCCGCTCCTCCCGCTAGGGGCGCTGCGCTTTTATTGACGTGTACTCACACATTGTTCCTTTGCGTTGTGGATTTCGAATGCTTCTACGATTTCCCTGGATATCCTATCCCGTCCTTTAGCAAGAATTGTGCAGCGATTGAAATCTGGGTAACAGGTTTCGTCCGGATCATCATCCTTACGTTTACACTTTTTGCAGTGCTTGGCAAGGTGCCCAGAAATTGCCAAACTGTCTACATTATTCCTGTGCTCTTGAAGCCTAATGTTGAGGCACCTGCCTGTTTGGCCAATATATCTCTTCCCACAGGATACGGGCAGAGAGTAGACGACGCCGGTTTTGCAGGGGACGAGTTGTTCTGAATGAGTCTGCCCACACCCACGGGCGATCAGAGGTTTGTCCACCTTCGGGCATAGGGCGGAAAGCTTGTTTGGCGCTTAAAAGACGACGTCAACCCCTGAACGTTTCGCGACCTTTTTGAGGCGGTGGCTGACCTCATGAATGTAGGGCATTACGACCACTCTTCTGTTCTCCCTGTTGGACGCCTCCTGCGCGTCATGTCGTCCTTGTTTCTTGGCGACGGACCCGGCAACGGACACCAGAACGTTCAGGGGATATCCGGCGGTTGACAGGCGCTCGACCTGGTTGCTGAAACTATCCTGGAAATGATGTTCACAGGACTTCTGAAGCGCATTTTGAAAACAAAGTCTTATTATCCCTCTCTTAACGAGTTTTGTATGGGCAGACATAAAAGGCAGAAGAGGTTTTTTACCCCTGGGTTGATAGGACCAGCAGGTATGCTGGTTAGAGAAATGCAGTCGCAAGTCCAGAAATCTGATTGAGCATTCATGCGGTGTTTCATGCGTCAAGGCCAGAGGAATACATTGGCCAAACATAGAAAGAATTTCGGATACCAAAGGGTTAAATGCTTCGTGGCTGCAATTCACCCAGATTTCCCAGATTCACCCAGAATACCCAGATTTCAATCGCTGCACGATTCTTGCTAAAGGACGGGATAGGATATCCAGGGAAATCGTAGAACCATTCGAAATCCACAACGCAAAGGAACTATGTGTGAGTACACCCTCCCTGTGCTTGTCGCAAAAAGAATTGGATTTTCTTAGAGGCAGGGTAAACGTTTAATCCTGTTCTTAAATGCCCCTCTCTGTCTTTTTCGTTAATCACCTTGTGCCGCGATTTTAGTCCCAATTTTACCGTTAGTTTAACGCGGTATTTTTTCCCTTTTGGCGCGTGCATATCTGTTTTCATCGTTTTCCTCGCTTTCACCTTCCGTCCCGGCCTCTTACACCGTGGTTTTATCGCCTCTTTGTCTTTCTTTCGGCCTTTTCACCTTTTTATCGTTTGTACCCTTGGACGTGACCACACTGTTTCGGTGATTGTGCAGGATCGCCTAGGACACACCCCCATCTTTGTACTTTATATATGTGTCCGGCATCGAAATAAAAATTTCAGTTGTTAGTCAGTGCCCGTGTCTGTGTATTCTTCCTTCGTGTTTTCGTCTCGTTCCTTGCGCTGTTTTTTCATCTGCGAAGTGGACCCAGTGTCGGTGGTTCAACTGCAGCAGCTGATGGCCGGCGCTTCAGGGGTGGGGCAGCAGAGGGAGCTAGGTGTGTTGCAGGTCGCGAGATAAGCGGAGCTGATGCCGGGCCGAGCTGCCTGGTACCCGGGGGGGGGGGGGGGGGGGGGGGGGAGGCGCAGCGAGGTTCCAGGCAGGGTTTTGGCTGTGGTGGACGGCATGGGGCTGCTGGGACACGCTGACACGCTCACAGCCAGCCTTGGAGCGATTGGCTTGAACGGGATGGGCGGCCGCACGAGTGGCGCCCTGGACACTGGTGCCGAGCCGTGCACGTAGGAGGATGCCCGCGAGATAGCGGCAATCGGGGGCGCCTCAAGTGGCGGAGCTGCCGGGAGGGTCTGGGCCGCTGGGAGGACCGGGCTGTCGGGAGGGCCGGGTTCGCCTAGAGGGCCGGGGCCGTCGGGAGGGTCGAAGCCGCTGTGAGGGCCGGGGCTGTCGGGAGGGCCGAAGCCGCCGTGAGGGCCGGGGCTGTCGGGAGGGCCGAGACCACGAGGGTGGCTGGGGGCGCTAGGTGTGCCGAGGCTGCCGGGAGGGCAGGAGACGCCGGCAGGGCTGGTGGCGCCGGGAGAGTCGGGGCCGCCGAGATGCCAAGGGGCGACGGGAGGACAGGCACCGGTTCAGCGTCGTTGTTAGGCAAAATAAGGCGGGTGACTATGACCGTGCTTGGTGCCGCTGTCACCGATTTGGCTTTCTCATCCTGCTTGGTGGGATTTTTGGTGCGTTGGGGACAGTTGGAGGGGCTGGGGCTGTGGCTAGCAGGTTGGGGTTTGGCCGAGGGCTCGTGAGAATCAGCCGGCCGTGGCTGCAACAGCGCTGCAGAGGCCTGTTGTGGCGATCCAGACAGAGGTGCCGGAAAACGCGACACGCAGACGGTCACAGAGAGTTCCTTGTCGGCAGGAGGCTATAGCGATAGCGGCAGCGGTCGGCGAGGAGGTGTGGGCTGGGCCGAATGTGCCTCTCGTGTGCCGTGGAGAAGGACGGTCGGGCCAGAGATGCTAGGCAGGAGTGGCGGGGAGGTGGCCAGGGGTTGCCGAGGTGGGCAGGTTTCCGACGAAGGGCGCATGACCAATAGCGTGGCTGGAACAGCTGCTGGCGGCGGCAACAGCGGGTCTGCAGCGTCGTACAGTTGCAGCGGGCAGTAGGAGACGCGGAAGTCCGCCAGGATGGCAACGCGCAGCTCGTCGTACGGCCGGCTGCTCAAGGCAGGGCATGCGATCCGGCACAGCATGTCGGGCGGGAGGATATCGCAGAGGACTGCGTGTTTGAACGACTGGATGCTGATGCCGTTTAGGTACATCGCAGCCTCAGACTGAGCGAACCATCCGCCGATGCCCTGAGGCCGGAACGCCGGAAGCGGCGGGTCGTGTGCTGGGTCCTGCCAGTAAGCCATCCAGGAACGCAGCTGAGGGAGAAGGTGCGGCTCGACGGGTCACCAGATGTGGGAAGTCAATGGAAGCTGAAGGACGGCGATACATCACGTCAAGGTCACTAGATGTGCGATTCCATTCTGTCGAAGGACGATTCCCAACATGAAACGTAACAACTCTGCGGCGGACGAGCATACCCACGCTACGCTAGTCCGGGTAGCGGAAAGTAAATAGCCGCTCTTCCCAGCCGGGCAGCCTGTTTTTGTAGCCGCCGTTGGTGACGCATACCTCGGGTGACGCAGCAGTGGCGCTCTTTTATCGGTAACGCAGTCCAACGTGTGGCCGTGTTAAGCTGGGCCGGATGATAACAGGGTTGAGGCTGCGCGGAAATGTGCGCAGAATATGTCGCCACACGTGAACAAAAACTACCTTGTATCAAAAGTTACATATTTAATCCAGTTAACTGCTGATATTCCGAATACAATTATTCCCACAGTTTGCGTCTACAGGGCAGCATCACCAGTTTACAGACAAGTTTGTGTATGGCTCTTTATATTTGTTTAAAAAATTCAGAAGTATAACTTTGAACACCCTGTATATTATGGTATTCATTGTAGTCGTACCAACGAAACCATTATTTTCAACTTACAAACGTTTTAATAATTTTCTCAGCTTTCATCATTGTTCTCTTTAAAATGAAGTGCACGTTTGCAATGCAATCGCAGTTTTAAAAAATGAAGGCGAGATATGTTCCTCCGGCCCAGCGTTAACGAACTCTCAGTCAATGTCACTAGTGGCGCCATTGCGGGACGCTTCGACTCTGTCACGTTCAACTGTGAGAAGACGTATGCCAGTTTGTCGCGACTGAATCATGCGCTGTCTGTTCTTATACCTGCTCGCCTGGTGATGTATGTACGCATACCGTCTGCTCCAGCTGTTCCTGCTACGCGGAACACCTCGCTGTGGCAGGAGGCAGAATGCAGTGCCAAACTTCAGGTAATGGCATTGAGTGATTGTCGTGACGACACGCTTAATCTCATATCGGAGGTGGCTGCCAGGTGCCTTCGCCAAATGTGATTAACCACGACGCGATCACAATCGATTGCCGACATTGGCTGCAGGCACTTCCTTGAGGGGCATCTCCCGCTGCGTACATCAAGTGTAGACTAATGCAAGGTAAATTTAAATCAAATATACCAATAATGCCCCAATTACGACGCACCAAACACGCAGAGTGCATTCTCAGCACCACATCGCGTTTCTCAAACGCTGCTTCGTGGTCTCTAAGTCTGTTCTGACTTGCTAGGGGGCAATAATGAATAAAGTTCGCGTTCCAGGAGCAAGTTGATCTTTACTTTTGCGCTAAATATCAACACAAGTTAAGCGAGCATGAGCGTGCAGCAGCTGCATGGTAGCCGATGTGGCACATGACAACAAAATCAGCGCGAAAAAAGGAAACACCCGCCTGTTGTCCTTCGTTTTTCTGGTGTTCCGTGTTAGACGCTGACCTTGGTTGCCTATGAGAAAACTATCTTGAAGGCAGCGGTTGCCTCGAGCCGGGCTGGTTGTGGTTCCATAACAGCCCTTTCTCTTAAGCTACAAGGCATTCCACACCTTGATGAATCCGCACAAAAGCAATACAACAGAGAAGTGAGGAGGCGCTTCCGTCCTTGTGGGCCTTCTTCGTTCTGGTTGTGGTCCTCAGGACTGAGCACAGTTGAGGACATCGTTAAAACGATGACAACTTGCACAAGCATGTGTAGACGGGACATGCAGTAGAGTCAAGTGTGTTTTAGTCGCTTGTATTTTTTCGTATTTTTTTCTCCCAGCAACAGCTATTGAGTGCACTTTTCTCAGTTCTGTGGCGTCGGTGGCATAGAGTCATGCCATGGTGATGAATCAGCATACAGTGACGCCACGCATGACGTCAGTGGAACGCCCACGTTGAGTGCTCCAAGCACAGGGACGTCGGAGTGACAACCGAGTGGCTAGCGTCGCGCGCAGTCCACCGGACGAAAAAGAAAGAAATCATTAACAAGAATTATTAACTACTGCGAACACTTGTCACCGAGTCCCGCGTTTCACATCTATGACCATCCTGTCCTGTTGTAAGGTGCGTCAAGCTCACTTTTAAAGGCGAGTGTATTCCATCGCATGTGAAGGTTGGCCACTTATGACATGCAGTTCGCCCATTCGTCCCGGAGCCGTTTCAGCGTCGGAAGTGCATGAAATTTGCGCATGTCAGTGGTATTTGTAATAACACCATAGCATTAAGACGCTGCTCTGAGCCACATAGCAGTGACAGTTGCCGCGCTACTGTCTTCAAGTGCGCCAACTGCCGTGGCCCTCATGACGCTTTTTCAAAAGTCTGTCCCTACCTGAAGAAAGAACGGGCGGTGTTGAAGCAAATGGCGCGAGACTATTCAACGCACAGAAAGGCCACAGCTACGGTGTGTCGGCGTCGTTCTCGTCGCCGACAATCTACTAAACAAGCGGCTGACAGTGGCAGGGGAGCCCCCATCGCTCCTGCTACTTGCCCTCCCCCACCAGAGAGTAATGCAATCGCAGTGACAGGTGAAGCCGGAAAGAGTTCTTCAGAGGTGACATGGCCACCACTGTCGCAGCCACGCTTGACCTCGGTGTCTGACCACGAACCACGTCCCCGCAGTCCTACGCCTACAGCTGGGCGAGCCCAAGACAGATATACACCCCTGGGTGAGGAAGTGCAAGTGATAGCCATCTTGAGGTCCGTTATGAACGCCATGCGTGTGATGCTGTCCAGCCTTCACTCGCCAGCAGCACGGAATGCATTGCAGGTAATGGGCGTGCTAAATTCATTCCTTGCACCTTTTCAGCAGCAGACACAATGACTCTCCTATCATTACCATTTGAAAGCCAAATCAGAGAAGCATCCATTTCCCAGTGGAATGCCGGTGGACTCAATTCCCGCATCTCTGACATTCGCGAATACTTCTATAAATACAAATTTCTAGTCCGTGTGATTTGTCAGCCCAATTTACGAAAGCCCATCCGAACTTCTGGCTATGAAGCGTTTGCATCCTCCACGCACAGGGGAAATAGCAAGGTCATCCTCTACATTCGAAGGGAGCTTGCTTATGTGCAGCATACGGTTCCCCTTCACAACCATAACCGGGACGTCTGTGTAACGGTGAAAAGACGAACCCTGACGTTTAGGCTTTTGGGCGCGTAATTATCTCCAACCACACGGCTTGACACCGACGGACTGAAGGACTTGCTGGCTGTTACACCTGGGTCTTGGATGATCACTGGCGACTTTAAGGCGCCTCATGCCGTGTAGGGAGGCATACGCATAAATTTGACGGGAAGACGTCTTGTCTGTTTCGCCTCTGACCACTACCTACAATGCCTTAACAACGGTTCTCCAACGCACATTCGCGGCTTGTCTTACAGGAGCTGTCTGGACTACGCGTTTGTGTCTCGGTGCCTTGCAAGATGCGTCCGGTGGTTTGCCGATGTACAAACGCATGGAAGTGACCGTATGCCCACATATATTATCGTTCCTGCTCTCGCTGGATGCAGATTTTCCACACGTTTGCAACGCATAGACTGGTGTACGTTTAAAACCCTTATGGAAGACGCCTGCAGAGAATAAAGTACAGAAGTTATTGAAGAACGCATCAAGGAGGCTATGGAAAATGCAAAATCCTTCTTCACTCCAATGCCAAAGTTCACAGACTTCGATGTGGAGCTGCAGCGCCTCTGATCACTTCGACGAAGAGCAGAGAAAAGATACAGGCGCATAATGTCGCTGCTCAATTTTATGCATGCAAGGCGCACGTAGAAGAAAATCCAGCTTAGCATCCTTCCTCCTTCTGTGCGGAGATGTTTGCGGTTCAAGAGGCACTTTGCTGCGTGGCCGCCGTTCCCATGCTACCTACGGCCCGCATTGTCATTCGCACCGACGCCCTTCACGTCACACGCCTACTACGACGAGTCAGTCGCACCCCAGAAATCTCCCAAGACATCCATCGTTTAGCGGCAGGCATCCCGCAGCAAATTTATATTGAGTGGGTCCCGCGTGACCTCATGAGCTCACAAAGCCGCGCAAATTCTGCGACTCGCCTTTTGACCCCAACCTCGTCTTTGCCTTGAGTCCTCCCTCTGGATGACTCCACCCTCCTTTTAACAAGAAAAGAACACCTCGGGCGCCGCACACGTGCTCTAATCCCTCCGTGTGCGGTAACCCTCCCCCGTGGTCTTACCCGTGCAGAGGAGGTTGTGCTTCGGCGGATACAGGTCGGGGTTGCCCTAACTCCAGCTGTGACACGCAAATGGCCGCATTTCAATGATTTATATCCCCGCCACGGGTGTCCAGTCTGCAAGATCATAGACTGTGAGACGGACATCCACCACCTGTTGTGGGACTACCCGGCGCTGAAGCCGACGAGAATTAGGCACCTGGCGGCAGTGGGTCTCACAGGACAAACCGGATTCCTATATTGCCTGGACACAGGGTCCATATCATCGTTCACTTCTTCATTTCATGAGATCAGCCCAACTTTTGACATTTATTTAAGTATCTTACTCTCCTATCATTTCATCCTTTTTATGCCCTGAGGCAATAAACATCGCTTCAAAAAAAAATCCAGCGTAGAATTCAAATCTTGCAGGCTGACAGTTGGAAGGCATTCTGTGAATCGCTGGATGCTCTAAAGCCTATCTCGCGCATGTGGAGAGTGGTGTGTGGTTTACGAACACCTCCTCAAGAGCTGCAACCATCCAAGTCTCGGGCACTTCACCACGGACGTAGCGAAGCGGAGATTGATGGGCTTTTGCGCAAGAATAACAGGCCCCAGGAACCCATCCACAACTCTGAACTGCTACGAAGTGCCTAAATCTAGGGATTCGCCAATGTACCTTCTTTTCTCTATAGAACAAGACGCCCGTTTACTCGTCCTCTCAGAGAAAATGCAAAAAAAAATAAATCAGAGAGACGAAGCCCAGACCAGCAGCGCCTTACCGAGCTTAAAGCCAATACAAAAAAAGAAAAGGAGCTAACCGCTCAAAAAAACTAAATTTAATATAAAGAGAACAGAAAGGAAATAAACGCAACAAACAGAAAATATGAAAAACCAAAGGCACAGAGCAGTCAGAGGCACGTGTAGAAAGCCAAAGTACAGGCAGTCAGAGCGAAGTGAGCACGGCCCGACAAAAAGCAGGGAAATAAATTAAAAATGGCGGTAGTTTAGCTCTGGTTAAACCTGAGTGACGCAATAGCTACAGCTCTCTGAGTGGAACTTGGTCACGTGGCCAACCACGTGACGAACCACGTGATCATCCACGGCGCCGCGCCACCGGCAGATGCTCCGCACAACGTGACCAACCACGTGACAGCGTGGCGGTACAACGACAGGGTGGCGCGCAGCCACAGGATTGCGGCGCCCCCACCCTGAAGGCTCGAAATGCTACCGTAATGTTGCTATCGCTACAAAAATAACAAAGAACAAGAAAAGCTGAAGTCACTATCCCAATCAGGCAATACACAGTGGGCAGATCAGAGCGAGAGCACCCAAGCCCTACAAAGGAGCACATAACCCTCCTCCCTGTGCAAAGGTGATGGCACAGCACAAACACCCCCACAGTCATCATCATCGGCCTGACTACACCCACAGCAGGGCAAAGGCCTCTCCCATCTCTCTCCAATTAACCTGGTCCTTTGCCAGCTGCGCCCACCCCATGCCTGCGAACTTCTTAATCTGGCGGAAAATCTTTTTAACGATTGGTCGGCGCTTGATTCACAAGGCCCCCGTAAGCCGGGGCCGAAACGTCACCTTTTTAACGATTGGTCGGCGCTTGAAGATTTTCCGCCATGAACATACCCGACCAGACGGGTTTCCGTCGAACCCTGGATTTCAACTTCTTAATCTCGTCCGCCAACCTAACCTTCTTCCGCCCCCTGCTACGCCTGCCTTCTCTTGGAACCCACTCAGTTACCCTTAACTACCTGCGGTTGCCTTGCCTTCGCATCACATGCCCTGACCAAGCCCATTTCTTTCTCTTGATTTCGACTAGGATGTCACTAACCCGCGTTTGTTCCCCCACTCACTCTGCCCGCTTCCGGTTTCTTAACGTGACACCTATCATTTTTCTTTTCATGGCTCGTTGCGTTGTCCTTAAACTGAGCCCTTTTCGTTAGCCTCCACGTTTCTGCCCCGTAGGTGGGTCAAAGTACAGTGGCAGGCCACGAGAGGCACCCATGCCCCACAAAGGAACGCGGGGCCCTCCCCTCTTAGCAGACGTCAAGTCAATGGACAGATAATATCGCAAGCACAGCTGGTCTAAACACAATGTCTGGCCACAGCAAGAGGCATCCACGCCAAGCAAAGGAACACAGAGCGCTTCTCTGTGATGAGCTTGTGCAGGAGGAATGAGAGAGACAAAGGAACTCAGTGGGTGTATGTGAGAATTGTGCTGTTTATGAGGTGAGCCATTTGAATCAGAGCAGCACAAGCAGCAGGGTTTTTCAGGAGAGAGGGGTCAGTAGACGGTGTAATGTCCGATGAGCAAACAGACTTTAAACGGGAAACGAAGGAGCAGTAAGGGACCAATTCCGGAAGTCATGACCGACGTCTTCGCACACTGTACCATATGAACAAGTTGAAGATGGAGATGGGTCATTTTTTTTAAGTAGAAAGAATATCTACCATGGCCAGCGAGTAAAGTATTAAGCGCATTCTTAGGTAGACGGATGGAAGGGATATTGAGCGTATCAGGGATCCAGTAAAATAATTCTGTGCCGCCATTATTTCCTTTCCAATAAGTTCGCCATAAAGGAAGTGAAGAAGGGTGCAATTGGGAACGCACGCAATGGAGTGAAAGGGTAGAAGTGTGTAAATGGCCACATTGCTCAGCACCACTAGCAGGCTGGTCAGTTAACTCATTTCCAAAAATTCTTGTGTGACCCCGGATATTTAATAAAAGCAATGGGTCAAGACAAGACAAACGATAGAGCTCTTTCTTAATGGAAATAATTGTAGGGTTTAATGAAGTAACTAAGGACAGGGCAGAAAGCAGAGATAAAGAATCACTGTAGAAGTGAACGGGCATAGAAGCAACGATAGCGTAGAGGTAGAAAATCTGCCTCGCGTGCAAGAGGACCGGGGTTCGAATCCCGGAGCCACGTAATTCTCCACCAGATCCGAGTGTCGATGGAATTGCACAAAAAGGCCTGGGGTGCGGCCTGAGCTCGGTGACCAGAACCGACAACGCACTCTCTCACCAGAACAGGATTTGGCCACCCTGGTGTAGTACTTGGCCACAACCTTCTACGATCAAACAAATTAACCCTCGGCCCTCAGTCCGCAGCGGCTGCGGAGCAACTGACTAAGGTGGCGGTCAAACCTGTGACGCAGCGGACAGTAAGAATCTCTGGCTTCGGATAGGCTGCCATTGAAATCTGCCCCTGGCAACATTTACAGCTGGAACCTTATCCATTGAGGCTACCCTACCAGTGCTGTTCGAGGAACTAGCGGGCTTTAAATGGGATGTCATAGGGCTCAGTGAAGGACGGGCACATACTCCGCTATCGCGGATTAGCGGATAGACGAGAACTAGGCGTAGGATTCCTCATTAATGAGAATATCGCTGGCAATGTGGAGGAGCTCTATAGTATTAACGAGAGAGTGGCAGCTATCGCAATTCCATTTCATTTCATTACCTTAAAGGCCCCAAAAACGGGGTGTTACATAAGGTGTGGCAACAATTAAAAGCACAAATTCACAATAACAGGAAAGGTTTTTACATTTTGAGCGAAAAGGCTTGGGCAAGTGATGATGGCAACGGTGTTTGGAAGGCCGTTCCAGTCTGCGGCTGCACGAGGAAAGAAAGAATTAGAAAAAGTGACGGTGCGTGAGCGTGGACGGGCAACTTGTAGGTGATGGCTGGTGCGATGAGATATGTGTGCTGGGGGAAGAATATAAGGTGCGATGTGCATAGGCGCTGTGAAAGAATTTGTGAAATAAAGACAGGCTGGCAATGCGACGGCTGAGTGATAAGGGTGATAATCCGGATGCTGTTTTAAGGAGGAAACGCTGATGTCATAAGAGCACGATAAATGAATTAAGCAAGCAGCGCGATTTTCAACAGATTCGAGGGCATTGAGGAGGTAAGCTTGATGAGGATTCCAAATGGGCGATGCGACTTCTTGTTTGGACCTGACGAATGATTTTTAACCTAATAACTTTACATGTTGAGGAGCATGGTGAAAATGGCGCTTGATGAAATCTAGCGTCTTGTTTGCTGACGATATTATGTTAGTAACATACAAGCTCCAAGAAAGATCGCTAGAAATTGTTATGCCTAGATATTTGTATGACTGAGCTAGTTGTACGGGAACTTCAGATATTACGTAAGAGAAGATTAGAGGATTACGGCGGCGGCTGATGGACAAACGAGAACATTTAGCCACTTATTACACCACTCCAGAAAGCATTAAAATAATTTTGAAGAGAAGATTGGTCAGCGAGGATGCGCATGTTAGATGTTACGTTTGAAGGCAGATCATTAATGTATATGAGAAACAGTATTGGGCCAATCACAGATCCTTGTGGGACGCCCGACGTTACTAAGAGTGAGTTATAGTTCTTATTCTTAACGGAGACAAACTGCGAACGATTAATCAAAAACTCTTCAATCCAGTTCAAAATATGAGGGCGTAAATTTAATTGAGAAAGCTAAATGGCTTTGGCAAAATCTAAAATACAATGTCAGTCTGTAGATTACAATCAATATTAGCACGCAGATCATGAATGAACGTAGCAAGTTGGGTCTCGCAGGAATAACCCCGACGAGACCTGTGCTGAGCAGGTTGAAAAAAGTTGTGCGAATCAAGGAATGCCATGATGTGGGTATAGATGACGTGTTCCATGATTTAGCAGGGAATACTAGTGAGAGAGATGGGACGGTAATTAAGCGGCGAGTTCTTGTTGCCTGATTTGTAGACTGGAACGACCTTCCCAATTTTCCAGTCTATGGGCAGTTGACCTGTGAAGAGTGACTGAGCGAATAACAAGCACCACAGAGATGAACATATATCAGTATTTTAGCGTTGATATTGTCAGTTCCAGCACAGGATGAAAGTTTAATTAGGCTCAGTAGGAGGTACAAACTGAAGGTGGTGCAGGCCTACGCACCTACATCCAGCCTTCATGACCAGACCGCTGAAAGTGTCTATGAAGACGTGGAATCGGCAATGAATAAAGTAAATCAGTGCACTGCGCTGATGGGCGACTTCAGTGCAAAGGTGAGCAAGAAGCAGGCTGGCGAACAGGTATTAGGCCACTATGGGATAGGTTCTAGGTATAACAGGAGGGAGTAATTAGTAGAATTCGCAGATAGAAATAATTTACGGATCATGAATACCTTCTGCAAACGAGAGAACAAGAAGTGGACCTGGAAGAGCCCCAATGGTGAGACTAAAAAATAAATGGACTTCATACTATGCGCTCAACCTGGCATCGTTTAGGATGTGCACTTCCTCGGAAAGATGCGCTGTAGCGACCAAAGAATGGCAAGGTCTCGAATTAGCTTAGACTAGAGGAGAGTATACGAAAGAGGCAGTGAAGAAGTCCATTAACGAGTTAGCGATAAGAGGGAAAATAGGAGAATTCAGGATGTCGCTTCAGAACAGCTACTCAGCCTTAACTGAGGGAGACGATCTTAATGTCCATACAATGAACGATAATCTGACCGATATCGTTACGGAGTGCGCAGTAGAAGTAGGCGGTACGACAGTTCTGCAGGATACCAGCAAGCTGTCTAAGGAGACGAAAGATCTGATTAAGAAACGCCAAAGCATGAAGGCATCTAACCCTACAGACAGGATAGAACCAGCAGAGCTATCGAAGTTATTAAATAAGCGGAAGGGTAGCCGACACAAGAAAGTACAATGTGGAGAGGATCGAGCATGCTCTAAAGAGCGGAGGCAGCCTTAAAAGGGTGATAAAGAGACTTGGTATTTGTAAAAATCGGATGTATGCGTTATCATAAGTGTAGACAAGTTGTATGAATTTCGCCTATTACAGTCAATCTACTTTTCCTCCCCTGAAGTTACTAACCTTCTAAAGTCCTTGGCATCCTTAGAGCGACGAAATATTAGCGTGCAAACAAGAAATGTTGATGCGTGGGCAGTTCCTCATTTTCGTACATTTTATAAATATCAGTCACTTACCCATAACCTCCCTACAATACTAAACAAATATAGACACACAGTGGGCTTGAACAAAAAACAATTACATTCCTGTTTTGTGCAGTTGTGATCCATTAATTTTTGTTTGTTGTTTCCGCGTATGTGCTTTTCAGTTGTTTTATTTTGGTTTCAGTTCATTACTGGTAGCTTTATGTGATTGACATCATTATTACCTGTCACAGTAACTGTTTTATTATTTCCCTATTACTGTCTACCTATGTACTATTCATCTATTATGTTTCTATTCTTTACGCTGCTGCCTTGTAATGGCCTCTTGGGCCTCGTCAAGCTTTTGTGTAGCTTTTAGCCCAAGAGACCATCCAGTTGTCTTCTGGAAATAAAGAAATAAAAAAAAAGACACAAGGAGGGCAATGTCATTGCCAATATGGATCAGATAGTTAAAATAGCCGAAGAGTTGTACACAAATCTATACAGTAGCGAATGTAATCAGACCGTTAATGAGACAGACAGTAGCGCACAGCAATGCGGCATCCCGCCAGTAAAGAAAGAGCAAGTAAAGAAAGCCCTAGGAGCAATGCCAAGGGGAAAAGCAGCTGGTCAAGATCAGGTAACAGCAGATCTGTTGAAGGACGGAGAAGGAGAATTTTAATGGAACAGAAGAGGTCTGCCTGGTTGCCGGCCTTTTTTAATTATTCATTTTTATTATATTTATTTTGTAAATATTTATTTAGTCTTTCATTAATTAATATTATTTTCTTATTTATCATTTTTAACTTTCTTCTTATTTTTATACATTTTTATTTTTATTTTATTTTTTATGAATAGCGCGAACGCAGTCCCCATCTTAAAATTGCATGCCCCATCTTATGACCTTGTCTTATGACCCTGTATACGCAATGTCTTATGACCTCGGAAGTACCAGAAGCTTGGAAGAACGCTAACATTATCTTAATTCATAAGAAAGGAGACGCCAACGACTTGAAAAATTGCAGACCGAGCACCTTCTTGTCCGTTGCTATACAAGGTATTTACTAAGGTAATCGCTAATAGAGTCAGGGCAACCTTATACTTTAATCAACCAAATTATCAGGCAGGCTTTCGCAAAGGATATTCAACAATAGATCATATCCACACTATCAATCAGGCGATATTGAAATGCGCAGAATATAACCAACCTCTATATATTGATTACAAGAAAGCATTCGACTTAGTGGAAACCTGAGATATCATGCCCGCATTGCAGAATCAGGGTGTACAAGAGCCTTATGTGAAAATACCGGAAGATATCTATAGCAACTGCACCGCTACCATATTGCTCCATAGAACAAGCAATAAAATTCCAGTAGGGAAGGGAGTCAGGCAAGAAATGATCTCGCCAATGCTATTCAACTCCTGTTTACAAAAGGTATTCCAAGGCCTGAATTGGGAACAGTTGGGGATAAGAGTTAATAATAGAGAATACCTAAATAATCTGCGATTCGCTGAGGGCATTGCCTTGCTCAGTCACTCGCAAGATGAATTGTAAAACTTGGTCAATGATTTAGGCAAGCAGAACAAAACGGTGGGTCTTAAAATTAACATGCAGAAAACCGAAGTGATGATCATGAGGCTAGCAAGAGAACAGCAGTTCACAATTGGAAGCGAAGTGCTGGAAGTGGTAAAGATAAGTCTACTTAGGGCAAATAGTGACAGCTGATCCGGATCATGCGATGGAAATAACTAGAAGGATAAGAGTGGGGTGGGGCGCATATGGTGGGGTTTTTTAAATTGGTTTTTGAGGAAAAGAAATGGCGCAGTATCTGTCTCATATATCGGCGGACACCTTAACCGCGCCGTAAGGGAAGGGATAATAGAGGGAGTGAAAGGAAGAAAGAGGTGCCGTATTGGAGGGATCCGGAATAATTTCGACCACCTGGGGATCTTTAACGTACACTGCTATCGCACAGCACACGGGCGCCTTAGCGTTTTGCCTCCATAAAAACGCAGCCGCCGCGGTCGGGTTCGAACCCGGGAAATCCGGATCTGTAGCCGAGCGCCATAACCACTGAGCCACCGCAACGGGTAATCTCAGATCGTGAATAGCTGTTTACCGATATCCCTCAAAAGAAAAGTGCACAACAGCTGCATCTTGCCGGTACTCACCTACGGGGCAGGAACGTGGAGGCTAACGAAAAGGTTTCGTTTGTAGGGGTTTAACGTCCCAAAGCGGCTCAGGGTATGAGGGACGCCGTAGTGAAGGTCTCCGGAAATTTCTACCAACTACGAGGCAGAAACGCGGAAGCAAAGGAAAATCGTTCAGTTTAATTTAAGAACAGCGCAGCAGGCCATGGAAAGAAAAATGATAGGTGCGTAAGACTGGCCTTCGGCTTCGGAATCTTCAGTGGCGGGCGCTTAACGAAGACGACGACAAGCGCCTAACGCTCCGTCGCTCGTGTGTGCTCTGGGCAGACCGCTGCCTCTGGTCTGTACCAGGACTGTACCGCTGGTTGTTCGCGACACAGTGCTTTGCCAGACGTTCCTTATTACGAGCAGTGGAGGTACCAACGCTCCCCTCAGCCTGGAGCGTCGCAACCGCGCATTGCCTACCGCCTCTGCAATGCCCGAGACCCAACCTCAAACTGCGTCACCGCTTTCGTCGGCTGCCTTCTGTTCTGGCGCCGCGCGGCAGCTTGACCCGGCCATCCTCAGCGGCACAGATGACAGGGATGTGGAAGATCGGTTGGCCTCCTATGAGCGGGTAAGTGCATACAATAAGTGGGACGACAGCATCAAGCTGACCAATGTTATATTTTATTTCAGCGACGTAGCCAATCCCTGGTTTCGAAACCACGAGGCTGACATCTTTAGCTGGGCAGCTCTCAAAGCCAGCCTGATGGAAGTCTTTGGCCGTCCCGTTGTGCGTAAGCTTCGCGCCGAGCAACGCTTGCGAAGTCGGGCCCAACAAACCGGTGAAGACTTCACCAGTAATATAGAAGATGTCGACCTCTGCAAGCGTATCAACCCTTCTATGAGCGAGGCCGACAAGATCAGACATGTTATGAAAGACAGTGAGGATGATGCCTTCCAGATGCTCGCTGCCAAGGACCCCCAGGCTGCTTCCGGTGTCATCGGCTACTGCCAAAGCTTCGATGAGCTACGCGAACAGCGCCTTTCTACCCGGCGTGCAGGCTTTCAGGACGCCACCCTTTCCAGCTTGGCTCTCCGAGGGGGCGGTGCATTGGACCAACAGTCGCTCCTCCATAGCATCCAGCAGTTTGTACGTGAGGAAGTCTCACGCCAGCTGTGCTTGTCTACCTGCCCGCCTCCGCCTGCTCCATCGCTCACTCCCAACCTACAACGTGTTATTGAGGAGCAGGTCGCTGAAGTCCTGCCACCTCCTCCTCAGCCACCCCTGATCGCAGCTCCTCTGACGTACGCCGATGCCGTGGTGCGGTCGCGGCCTTCACCTGCTGCCCCTTTCTATAGGCCACCTAACCGACTGTTAGAACCTCAGCCACCTGCGACCCTACATTATCGCCCGATTGCCCGCACACGGTCAGAGCCGCAGTCAACCCCTGGCGCGCGACACAACCGCCCTGTTTGCTGCGCCTGTGGCGTCGCTGGCGACGTGGCTCGTTTGTATCAACGTCGTGACCACCGTCCTTACGATTTGAGGCGTGAGCCGACGTACTACATTCTGTCGTCGCCCTCACCTGGGTGACATGCGCCGCCTCGGATTCCTCTTCTAGTTATCATCTCCGCTCTCACCGCTCGCTGTCCCCTGGGCGCCGTTCCCGTTCTTTAATGCTCCGCCGCCAACCCGCCGTCCACGCGGAAAACTGACGGCCGCAGTTCTGGAGGCAAGAACTGCGTCACCAGCGAGTCTCTCAAGACCTGTTTCTGTGCCTGCCATTATTATTATCGTGTTAGTTGAGGGAGTCGCCGTCGAAGCACTTGTTGACACTGGCGCAGCCGTTTCCGTTCTAAGCTAGACCTTCTGTCGCAGACAAAAAAAAGTGACGACTCGTCTTCCTGTCGTTTCTCTCCGCACCGCCAGCGCCCGGGATATTCGACCATTAGCCGCCTGCACCACCTGCCTGCATATCGAGAACGTTCCCTACACAATCGAGTTCATCGTCCTTGCCCGCTCCTCTCAAGACTTTGTCCTTGGTTGGGACTCCTCTCCACACATCACGCCGTTTTTGACTGCGCCCATGCTCAGCTTGACTCATCGCCCTACGGTGACGCTCCCTTTGACGTACCCGGTGCTGCTGCCGCTACTGTGGTCGTCTCGGAGGACACAGGCGTTCCGCCTTTCTCTTCAACGCTAGTGCCTCTTTATTGCTCTCTCAGACGCAACAGTCACTTATACGCCCTCTTTGCGATGCGCTGACCTGAAGTCTGTTTTGCTGCCTCATGTCGTGCTTACAATAATTCGTGGCTCCAGCGCTATTTATGTGGCCAACCCGCTCCCCTGCCCTACCATTTTACTCCGTGGCCAATCGCTTGGTAGTGTTGCCTTTCTCGATCCTGCCTCAGATACCCTCTCGTCGATAGCACGGCCGGCCTTCACGTCAGCGCTACTACGCCTGCTCCCCTCGCCAATCCGTCTTCAGTCGATACTTTTCACTCCTCCGTCGACGCCTCTCTGACGCTTACCCAACGAGACCAGCTTATCGCCGTTCTGCACCGTTTTCAAGCTTCCTTTGACTACCAACAACCCTCCTTGGGCCGCACAACCACCGTTACTCACTGTATCGACACTGGCACCCATGCCCCTCTGCGCCAACGTCCGTACCGCGTGTCAGCCGCTGAGCCCCGCATCACTGACGAGCATTTGACCGACATGCTCAAGCGCCACGCGATACAGCCGTCGCACAGCCCGTGGGCATCCCCGGTGGTCCTGGTCAAGAAAAAAGACGGTTCCATCCGGTGGTGTGTCCGCTACCGTCGTCTGAACAAGATTACACGCGCGGACGTTTACCCTCTCCCCCGTATCGACGATGCCCTCGACTGCCTGCAAGGCACTGAGCTCTTTTCTTCGTTGGAATTGAGCTCCGGTTACTGGCAGGTTTCGATGGCCGAGGCCGATCGCCCAAAACCTTCATTCTTCACATCCGACGTGGTCTATGAATTTAATGTCATGCCCTTCGGCCTCTGCAATGCACCCGCCGCATTCGAGCGCATGACGGACAACCTATACTCCGAGGGCTCAAATGATACACATGCCTTTGTTACCTAGACGACGTTGTGATTTTTCCCCGGACTTTTCGTCTCAGCTCCAGCGCCTTGAGACTGTTCTTCGCTGCCTGGCTGAATCTGCCTCCAACTAAATTTAAAAAAGTGCCGCTTCGGAGCTCGGCAGCTCACCATTCTCGGACATGTCGTGTCGAAGGATGGCGTTCTCCCGGACCCGGCCAAGTGGCGAGCTGTGGCAGAATTTCCGAAGCCCTCTTTTGTAACAGACCTTCGCAGCTTCGTCGGCCTCTGCTCCTAATTCCGCCGCTCTGTCCGCAATTTTGCCACTATCATCGACCCCTTGACCAAGCTTCTTTCCGACCACGACCTTTCGGCCATGTCGCCAGCCTGTGGTGAACCGTTTACGACACTCCGTCGCCTCCTGGCCACTCCATGAATTCTGCGTCATTTCGACTCTCGGTCTCCGACGGTACTCCACACCGATGCGAGCGGCGTCGGCCTCGGTGCAGTACTTGCTTAGCTCAAGCAAGGCTTTGACGATTACGTTGTCGCTTCCGCCAGCCGGACACTCACAAAAGCTGAAGCCCGCTATTCTGTCACCGAGAAGGAGTGTTTAGCCCTCCTTTGGGCCATCGTCAAATTTCTCCCCTACTTTTACGGGTGCCCTTTTGACGTTGTCACAGATCACCACGCCCTCTGCTGGTTGTCCTCTTTGAAAGATCCCTCTGGTCAACTGGCGCGCTAGGCTCGGCGACTCCAAGAGTACGACATTCGCGTTGTCAATCGTTCCGGCCGTAAACATGCCGATGCTGATGCCATCTCACGTTTCCCTGTGCCATCTGAGGCAGTGCTTTCTATATCCGCCCTGCCTTTGACTTTTGAGTTCGCTGATATGACTTCCGAGCAACGCAAAGACCCACTGATCACTTGCCTCTTATATCTCTATCTGGCCTATCGTCTCGACCTCCTTCCTGTGCTCTCCGTCGTCAGTCTCACCATTTGGCCATCAGAGACGAGCTTCTTTACCGCCGCAACTACCTTCCGGATGGTCGCAAGTGTCTTCTTGTCATTCCGAGCCATCTGCGCTCCTTCATTTGCTCTTCCTACCACGATTATCCCCAGTGTGCCCATGGCGGCTTCTTGAAGACCTTCACCCGTCTACGACAGCGGTAAACTGGCGTGTGATGTCCCGTTATGTTCGCCAGTTCATTCAGTCCTGCACCGCATGCCAGCGCCGCAAAAATCCACTTCGCCGACCCGCCGCTCCTATACAGCCGCTGCCTTGCCCAGCGCAGCCCTTCGAGCGTGTTGGCATTGACCTCTACGGCCCTCTTCCCAGCACATCAACCGGAAACCGCTGGATCATCGTTGCCATCGACCACCTTACACGCTACGCTGAAACGTCGCCTTTACCATATGCTACAGCCCACGACATTGCATCCTTCAGACTCTATCGCATCATTATTCGCCATGGTGCTCCCAAAGTGTTGCTCAGTGATATAGGTCCGGCCTTCGTCTCTGAAGTTGTAGAAGCTCTCCTTCAGGAATACAACATCGTTCACCGCACCACCTCCGCCCACCACTCGCAGGCAAATGGCATGGTTGAGCGTTTTAACCGCATTCTCGGTGACATGCTTGCCATGTATGTTGCTTCCGACAAGTGTAACTGGGACCGCCTTCTCCTTTTTGTCACATACGCTTACAACTCCGCTGCTCAAGCCACGACCGGATTCTCTCTGTACTTTCTCCTGTACGGCCGTGAGCCTTCTTGCACAATGGAGACCATTCTACCGTACCGTCCTGATGCTTCCGAATTTACAACTCTTTCTCAAGCCCCAACTTGTGCCGAAGAATGCCGGCAGCTTGCCCTGTCCTCCACTTCTCACGCCCAGCAGCAGCAGAGAAGCACCCGTGATCCCCCTGCTCTTCCTCCCGGTTACCTTCCTGACTCTTTGGTCTGGCTCTGGGTACCCTCCACAGGTCCCGGCTTCTCCCCCAAACTTATTAGCAAGTACCAGGGACCCTATCGTATTCTTAAGCACACATCCGCCGTAAATAACCTCATCGAACCCCTTGCGCCATCCCCTGATCATCGTCGCCGAGGCCGCGCCATTGTCCACATGAGCCGAATCAGACCATACTACGACCTCGCCGTCGTCCCATCGCAATAGGCCGCCAGGATGGCGCCTTTTCGCCCGGGGGAAATTGTAAGACTGACCTTCGGCTCCGGAATCTTCAGAGGCTGGCGCTTAACGAAGAAGACGACGACAAGCGCCGAACGCTCCGTCCCTCGTGCGTGCTCTGGACTGACCGCTGCCCCTGGTCTGTACCAGGACTGTACCTATGGTTGTTCGGGACGCAGTGCTTTTCCAGACGTTCCTTATTACAGGTGTAACATTAAGAGACCGGAAGCGGGCGGGGGGGGGGGGGGAGGAAACAAACGCGGGTTAATAACATCCTAGTCGAAATCAAGAGGAAGAAATGGGCTTGGGCAGGGCCTGTAACCCGACGGCAAGAGAACCACTGGCCCTTAAGGGTAACTGAGTGGATTCAAAAAGAAGACAAACGTAGGAAAGTGCGGCACAAGGCTAGGTGGGCGGATGAGTTTAGGAAGTTTGCAGGTATAGTGTGGGCGCAGCTGGCAAAGGACCGGATTAATTGGAGAGACATGGGAGAGGTTCTGTGCCATGCAGTGTGTGTAGTCAGGCGGATGATGATGATGAGAAGGAGGGTTATTAATATCAAACGCAACAGCAGAATGGAATGCTCCAAGCTCCGCGGCATAGGCACTAGAGGATGGTTCTAATGATATGCGATGAACGTATAAAGTATTTTGTGTGGATCTAAGAACAACAAAAGCCGCACCAGCACAGTGATCAGTGAATGACCCTCAGTGCAAATATTCAGTGCGTGTTGACAAGAAAAGGCCAAGCCTTGCTGAGCAAAAGAAAATTTCAGTTTCAATGAGGGATGGCCAGACCAGAGATTAAGTGCAGGCTGATTTTCAGACGGGTTATCAAATACCTTACCTTATACAACCGGTTGCAGTAATGTAAAATGCATAAACTCTGCCCATAATTAGTCAATATAAATAGGCAACGGAAGACCATTGGCAAGGACACCAAGGGCAACACTCCGCTTAGTGCTGTAGGCACCAGTACTGCTGTGCTGTACTGTACTTTAGGCGCCGCCTTGGCTGGTGGCAGATGGTATTCATCGCCGGGGCCCTATGAAGTAATATACTCTGCACTTGCAAAGCTTGGTTGAGAGGCTCGACGTGCTCTTTTATACCACTTCAACTCATCATGGTGTGCGGGTACAGTTCCTTACGCGTGGAAATCAAATCGGCTGGTTCCAGTCCTTAAAGCCGGAAAATCGCAGCTTGACATAGCATCGTTCCGTCCAACTGCATTGGCTAGTTGGGTGGACAGACTCATGGAAAGGATGGTACTTAAGCGAATTGAGTGGTATCTGAAGCGCTACCACATATACCCAGATGTAATGTCCGGGATTCGGCGTGGACATTCGTCTATTGATAGCGTGATTGACCTGGTGTCATCAGTTCAACATCAGAAGCATCTGAAGTCCTTGACCGCGGCGTGGTTTCTGGATGTTAAAGGGGCGTATGATAACGTCACTCGTCAAGCTATTTTGGGACTCCCTTGAGTCTGCAGAACTTGGTGGTAGCATTTTCTGCTGGATACGCAGTTATTTATCCTACAGACCACTTTTTGTGCAGACTGAGGACGGACCTACATCTTCACATTTCACTTCTCGTGGTGCCCCACAGGGTGGAGTACTTAGCCCAACACTTTTTGAAAAGGTCTTGCGCTTGTAGGTCTTATCGACGTACTACCACAGTCGGCGCAACTCTCTATGTGGACGATATTTGTATCTAGGCGTCAGGAGTTACACAACCACAAGTTCGAGCAAGGCTTCAAAAGGCGGCTAGAATTCTTACGGCCTAGCTCTGCATACACGATCTAGAAATTTCTGCTGATAAATGTTCACTTGTTGCATTTGCATTTCACCAAAAAAATTACAAAAGCTAGCGATCAAGTTTCATTTTCGGAGCCATATTTATTGATCTCACTAAAGCATTTGACACTATTAACCACATCATTCTTTTAGCTAAATTAAATGCGTATGGGATCGTGGCCCTGTTCTTGAATTCATTCGCAGCTACTTGTCTAACGGTTCGCAAGTAGTTGAAGTGAACTATAGCCTTTCATCCGCCAAACATGGTTAATGTGGGCGTTACACAAGAATCTATTTTAGGCCCTTTACTGTTCTTGTTGTTTATTAACGATTTACCGAAAATGCTGCTAAATACTCACTGCCTTTTTTAAGCGGATGACACTACCATATTTACATCGGATAAATCTATTGACGCATTTCAGAACCAACTTAATACTGATGCAAAAATGTACAAGCATGGTGCACTACTAACATACTCGCCATATATCCGTTGAAAACAACGTACGTAATATTTCACTAACCGCAAAGTAGCATTAAGGCATCTTCGTCAATTAAAATTAGTAACCACTTAATACCAATTTCGGACAGCGTTAATTTTCTGAGCGTAGTGTTACAAAACCACCTTAAATTTCACCTTCATGTGCTGTCCCTTCCCCGAAATATATCATTTGGCATTCATGTTTTAATCAAGACTCACCCATATTTTCAGACCCGACATCTTACGTTCACTATACTGTGCCTATATCCATAGCCACATTTATTTTTCTATTTCTTCCTCGGGCAACATATATTCAACTCATATGTAACCTCTCCGACGTCTCCAAAATCTAGCACTTCGATTAATGACTTAAAGACTATTCTGCTGCCATTCCTAGCCAATTTACTCCAGCCTACATATTCCACCACTTGGCTGTTTACACAAAATAAAATTATCACTTGTTGTTTATGGAATTACCCATCGTGACATAGAACTTGAAGTCTTCCCTAACAAATATTTTTACAATGCTAATAGAACTAGGTTTTCTGAGGGTCTTAACCTTTTCCTTCCAAAAGTTCGATCTAATTATGAAAAATTCTCCGCAATATTCGATGGTATAACAATATGGAACGCTTTACCGCACGAAGTGAAATCACGCAAATTTTATTTTATTTTTTTGCGTCGTATCAAAAAGTTTTTGGAATTGAAAATTATGGACTAACTCTGTGTACCCTGATGTACATTTTTCGGTTTTTTGATCCACTTTTATTGTTTAATGCTCCCTGCTTTCGTTTGTACATACGCGATTTTATGATTGTCTTTTATCTTTGTTTGTAGCTAATAACCACTGTCTTAGTATCGGTTTAAGATACCTATTTCGTGTTAGGAGGTCCTCTTGACGGTTTTTTAACCATGCGACTTAGAGTACTAACTTCAAATAATAAATTTGCTTGTATTATTGCTTTTCAATAAACTTAACTTCACTTGACATGTCTCGTACATTAAAGGGTGACTTACATCTATCGTTCACGTTCTCCTTTCTCGGACGGAAATCGTGGGGAGCATCAGTGCAGTCGATGCGCCAACTGTACACCGCATTATTGATGGGATTCCTTCGGTACAGTAGCCCTGCACTAGGAAACCTGAGGAAAACGAACATACGGTGTCTACAAAGTGTTCAAGCTCAAGCTCTCCGGACGTGCCTAGTACTTCCAAAATGCGCGTCTACAGCCGCAACAGTATTCATTGCTCAGGAGAAAATTCATTGACTACCTGTGTAACAATCGAAACCTTGAGGGCACATATTCGTCCACTCTCTCGGATTCCCGCGCACCATCTTGCCAGTCTTTCTGCTAACCGGACGCGTACATCCTTTGCAAAAATTATTGGTGCCCATCGCGACTGTCTACTACCCAATTTACACCAGCCTCTAGCCCGTCTTCTCCATTATGGAGTATGCACTAAACTCGTGTGCTTCTTTCCAAACCGGGCATCAAAAGGAAGCCTGATTTATCGTCGACAGCATTAAAACAGACCACTTTAGAATATTTTTACGAGGAGCACGGACACTGCACGTATACACCGATGGCTCAGTGACCCCTTCGAGTTCCTCGGGCTCCGTGGTCATCCCCGTAAGGACCATAGTAACGAAAGTGAAAACATCACACCGGGCATCATCAACTAGTGCAGAACTTCCTGCTATTCGTGTCGGCGTTAAGCATATCAGTGAACAAACACCCCAGCAATGGTCTCTTTTCACTTATTCGAAGGCAGCCCTCCAAGCCTTACAATCTGCTCTCCGTCATGGGTCCCATGAACAACTGGTCGGAGAAATCCGAGAGTTCCATCACACCAACATAAATAAAGGGCATGATATTGCTTACCAATGGCCACTGCAACCACCGCGTGGACGATGCCGCGCGAACTGCTCACCATGAGGGCGATTGTTTGTCCATCCCCCTCTCGAGAGCCTACGCAGCGGGTAGGCTTAGACCAATGGCGCGGGACTTCACGCTTGCCACGTGGAATTCACGCCAATTTTCTAATTCGCGTTTAAAATCCTTGGGCACAGATCTGAAGCTCCAGCTTCCATCCGGCCCACCACGACGTGAAGCAACTTTGCTCTGTCCCCTGCGGCTTGGTGTAGCTTTCATCAAGCATTACTCTTTCTAAATCGGCATGGATGATAGCCCTTCATGTTCTATATATGGGTATGACGAGACTATAGCCCAAATTCTTTGTGAATGCCTTGCCTAAAGCGCCGAAAGACAATCTCTTTGCCGTGCGCTGGAGAGTCTAGCCGCACCCACTTACGGAAATGACGATTCTCGGCCACTGGCAGCTGCGATCGTTGGCGGTGAAGGCCTCCAAGGCACTGCTCCGGTTCTTGAGGGCGTCTTGCCTGCGCGATAGGCTGTGGCTTTACCGAACGCTGTGACTTTGCATATTGACTTCAATTTCCTGCTACTCTCTTTTCTCCGGCATCTTTCTATTCACTCCCCCCCCCCCCCCCCCCTATCCCGTGGAGGGCAGCAAACCGGTGTTAACCGTTCTGCCTTTCCACCTCCTCCTCCTCCATTTCATTCATTCATTCTATTGACATTTGCATTTGATACGAGACCCGACGCGCCGTAGCTGCCAGTGATTAAAGGCTCGTATACATTAAAAGATTTTACGGCGGCAGATCGGCGAGTTTCTCCCAATGGCGTACGTTTGACGCCCGGCGTGAGTGATTTATGGCTTATGGTTTAGGGGATTTTAACGTCCCAAAACGAATCAGGCTATGAGGGGCGCCGTAGTGAAGGATTCCGGAAATTTCGACCACCTGGGGTTTTTTAAAGTGCAGTGACATCGCACAGTACACGGGCCTCAAGCATTTCACCTCAATCGAAATTCGACAACCTCGGCCGAAACGAACCCGCGTCTATCGGGTCAGCAGCCGAGCGCCATAAGCACTGAGCCACCGCGGCGGCTCTACGCAGTGAGTTGGGCACGGAATTGTGATTATCGCCTAAATAAACGCTTCATACAGCATGCAACTTGCTTTTTCTTAAAAACCCAACCTGATCTTGCATCTAAATGCCTGTTTCCTCCCTGCATAGAAAAGGTGTAGAAGAAAAACCACGCCGCTGCTATCCGCGGCTGAGCAGGCACCGCTGCTTAATGCATTCGGGCATGCTGACCTATAGATACCTATCCGCGCGTGAAAAATTAGTACACTAGTGTCGAACTGAACAGTTTCATGTCTTTAACAAAAAGCTCACCGTCGCTGCTATCACCGACATCAACGCTCACTTCTTGATCACATTTGCTTTCGTGTCGATGGATATATACGCTGCGCCGCGCGCCGTTTCTTCGCTCTGTGCATCCCTACTGCGCGAGCTCCGTGGAACAAAGCACTGCATGTAACCTGCCTAAAGAATCAATCATAGTGGTAAATTTTCGAGGTTTAACGTCCCAAAGCGACACATTGCTGCAGGCAGCGGTCAGGATTGAGCCCCTGGGCTCAGCAGCCCTCATCCATCGCGGCGTCTGTTAAGTGTGCACTAGTAATGAGACAAAAAAAATGAGACGACACAAGCGGGGGTTTCAAGTGAATAAACTTTATTTAAGCACACAGTGCACAGCGGCCACCTTAACACAACCATTTGAGCGTACACCAGTGTCAGCTCACCGCGCACGGATCTCAACGCATGGAGCTTCATTGGCATACGGCCTGTAGAGAACACCCGCTGTTCTCCTGGTGAGACAGAGAGCGGTGGATGATTGTCACGATCGCCCACCCCCCCTTCGGGTAAGGAAGGGGCTTAAAGATTGTACGCCGCAAGAAAAAGTTGTTCGTGATGGGAACGTTACGATAGTAGGAAGAACCCTCTCGCAACGATTGTCTCCCGAGTAGAGGACACCGACGGCTACCTGAACTACGATTGTCGTGATGCTGAGCTGCTTTCCCGCCTGTGGGGAAAAGCACCTTTCTGTCTCGTTGATTCTGAGGCTTAGCTTGCGTGGTTATTCATAGAAGAGGGCTGATAAAAATCATCACTTTTTCTCGATAATGCCTCCATAAAAGGTGACAAGAAATGCGTCGACGCGGCATTTCATAAAACAGCTACTGCCACACCTGGCCATTCGTAGCGCATTGTTCCACAAGTCTGAAATGCTTTAGTTTATTAATCTTGGCTGTGATACTGAACTATCACTCTGCAGTCCTGAAAAGCAAAAGTGTTCAACAGTCAGGTGAAAATAATTTTGGTGATCTATAGCCCGATTATTACATAGCCTGAGGTTAGCAGAAAGTGACGTTTTCCTACAGGAGCAGGCTGCAGGTGAGAACTGGCACTTTTCAGATCGTTTAAGACCAGCCACGAGCGACGCCAGAGTCAAACGCACCATCCCGTTCTTGATAAAAGGATGCAAGCGTCAAATCTCTTATATCGATGGCCCCTTCGGCATAATACGCCATCTAGCGTGATGGTTGCTTCACTGCCACCTCTGAAAACCGGCTAAGCTAAAATCGAAATACGACTATAAACGACACCTAACCAGCAGACCCGCTAGGTGACTTGGGTTTGTATTATAGGCGGTTGGGTATTTCTTCCATGTAAAAGATTATATTATACTTATGCTTACAGGTTTAAACTAATTGATTGCGTCAGCTTTAAAGCAAACCATACACTTCGTGGAAAGCTCAGTCCGGCCCTATAAGCATTGAATATATCCCAGCGTTCGGAATAATGCTGCTGCAGAAAAGATATAGCTGAATAATCGCCAGAGCTGACCAGTTACGAATCGCCAATGCAGCTGCAGCTTCTGGTACCACTCCGCGCGATCGGCTGATGCGCATGACAGGCCTTGTCCATATGCACTCAATTTCTAGAGGTATCGTTGCCATGTTCCACGTAGGCAGTACAGGCCTCAAAGATAAATCCACAAATAGCTGTTTCCTGCACCTTGTGATGAATACACCGCAACACTTCATACATTCATCATGTGAGGAATAGGGACACGGCGAGTAAGTAAACATTTGTTTCGCTTTGTTTTCAATCCGTCTCCAGCGCAACAGTTCACTGCCTGTGATTCATGTGCCTGACAGGAACGCAAAGGCGTCGAACCAGTTTTTATGCCTTCGCGGGTGCAGGAAATCAAGATTAATTTTGGTTGTGCAAGTGTTCGTAATTTATGCTCATTACTGACCGATGTTCTCTTTTTTTTTTCGGTGCACAAATGACGTGAAATGTTGCAGTTCGCCCCCTATCTCGTGCACATTCTCGAATCGCTGCAGAGGTTAGGCGCGTTCTAGGAAGACGTCTTTACCATCGCTTTAAGCAAACATTCATCGGATGCGTGAAAGGAAAAAAGTTGCAAAAATGGAGAGGATAGAAGTAGGAGAGCATGCACTAGAAATGAACGAGTCATTACTACTACATTTGAACACTTTACCCACATTGTAGGATTGCCCTATAAACTTTGGACTAAGAATGTGTTTAATGTACCCCACAGTACTATTCGAAACTGGTTTTGAAACAAAACAGTAAATTGAGGATCTCGTTCGAATGAAACATGCCCAGAAGGTGGCGCTGGGTTTATCACCCCCCACCTCTGTGCCAGATGGGAAGGAAACGCCCGTTGTATGTACACCTTTTTCCCCGGAGCATGCTTGTGTACAGGGTGTCTATATGCTAGGGCCATGACGACGACAACGACAAAGCAGAGGCCTCAGCCCATGCGTGCTTTGAACAGGGGGTTGTGGAAGAAACTCATGCTCTTGTACGGCTTGTAGTTGGGCGAGTAGAAGTCGGCCATGGGTGCCGCCGCCACGCTGCCTATGCAACTCTTGGGATCCGTGAAGTAGTAGCACACCTGCCAAGAGAACAGCACACGTTAGGAGTGTCGCGAGCATTAGGTGGTATTAGCCTTGCTGCACACAAATAGTAGCAATGCATTAAAGAATAAGTATACAGCCGAGAACTTTTGGCACATTTCTGGGACCTAGCAGATCACCACGCACCCGAGGGAGTCATACTCGCACGAAATGAAGAAACTACGAAAGAAGCTTCTGGTCTTGCAGAGTATAGTGTGTCCTTCCTTGAAAGAAACTACCTCACCGGCGCCCAGCCTCGGGCCATACTCGACCTCAGCAGCACTGACCTTTCGGGGTGCCATGCGGTGTCTTCGCTGCATCTGGCAACACAGACCCCTCGACGAGTCGCACTCGTCCGAGGACTGGCACTCGTCATCTGCGAGCAAAGCAAGCCCAGTCAGTGACGAATACAGCACGGCGCTTCGCAGCTGCGTACTGTAATTCGGGCCACTGCAGTAATTTCGGCAACGATGACAGTGCGCGGGGGCGTGTGTGCGGTTTGACCGATATAGAAACAGTATTTCTCTGCCCGCAAAGTTATGCATCATGAATTTTGTTTTAAATCTTGCTCGCAGAAAAATGGGAGGTCATGGTGATTCTTCAATTAAAGACCCCCGTCGCGGTAGGCGGTCGCCACGTTTTTCCGCGCGTATCTTAAACGTCACCATCATCACCAGCATAACCACGTCTACTACAGGCCTCTCCCACATTCCTCCAGTGAATTTGTATACCTCCAACGAAATAATCCATTTTTCAGCTGCGGCCGTCTAATCTCCGTCCACTTGACTCCATCGGCGCCCGGTAGGCTTGCCTTGTACGCATGTCCACGTACCTCACGCCATTTAAATTGCACTCCTGCCGAAATAGCACACAACTCTGCAGAGGACTCAGCGAAAAGCCGTTCCCATTCGCTGACCACCGCAATACGCTAGAACCTAGCCTGAGACTCGGGAGCCTTCTGCGCTACCCGTGACACTGAGAGTGAAGGGAATTGAAGTTTCTGAAGTTTATTTTGTTTTCTTTACAACTGAATGAACAATGAGGTTAACACAGGCAAAAGTTTTTATATACACATGACAGAGGACTGTCGTTCTAAAACAATAACAAGAAAAGCGCCACTTCACAAGGTTATGTGTCTAACAAGAAAGACGCCAATGTATACATTTTCGCATACAGAATCCAGGAAAACTGCACACAGGATAACTGACAAATGCAGTAATAACAATATTGGTATCAGTTCGCACAACACGGAAATCGAACGATAAATGAAAAGAGGCTTGCGAGGACATTTTTGCAGGCTAGTTGGTACATACTGAAAGGAGTTTACAGCGCAGACAGAAAAACACAGGAAGAAACGAAGTGACACAGCGCTCTGTTCTGTCACTTCGTTTCGTCCTGCGTTTGCCTGTCCGCGCTGTGAACCCCTTTCGGAAAAGACAATGGTAATCAATTACGGGTAATAATCACAACGGCAGCTAAAAAAACAAACAAGCAAGCAGTTCCACGAAAAGGGCGAACAAATAATAAATAACTAGTGAATGACTCCGCAAGAATTGTTGGGAAAACGTATAGGCCAGCAAGACTTGTCAATCTTTTTTAATTATTTATAACTAGTACTTCTTTTTATTAGTGTATGTAGCCGGGAGAAGCATTTAATGTGTGGGGAATTCGTTAGGGTATTTTCTGAGCACCACATTTCGTACGAGATCATCAAACTTCACATTGCGGGTGGCGTAAGTTGCATTCTCAGTCTTGATTGTTGCTATAATATAGACTCTGTATGTATACTGTTAGCTACCTTATATAATTGTTCAATCGTCTATAGATTCTACTTCATAAAGAATTGGCATGTGTTCAGTGAATGCTATGCTTTCGACTGCTCAAATGACTTTTTTCTGTAATGCGTCAAGTTTGTTATTATTGGTAGCTCTGGTTGAGCCCCGCACCAAGATGTAGTATAGTAGCACAGGTATGGGGGCACTAGAGACAAGTACAGTTGCTTTTTCTGCTGCCACTGGTAAAACAGTTCAAAGTCTATTAATTATGACTATTGAATGGCGAATATTGAATTTGTGACAACTTTGTCTATAAGTTGTGTCAAGAAACGATGTTCTTCGAAAATTATTCCTACGAATTTCAGAGAACTTTCCTGAATAAGACATGTATCTCCGAAAATAACTGAGAAGTTTTTGTCAACATTTTTATTTCTGGCCGTCAATAAAGAGCAATCAGTTTTGTTTACATACAAAACAAGCTCATTAAATATCAACCATGGAGAAAGTTCTTTTAAGCAGAACTTTGCGGCATGCGAAAGGTCTGGGTGTCATCTGCAATGGTGTCATTAAGCAAATAGCTGCGCTAGGAATAATGGCTACGTCATTTATCAATACAAGGAAGAGCAGTGGGCCTAAAATAAAGCCCTGCGGCACACCTGTAGTTATGAATCCTATTTCAGAGTCAAAGCCATTCACTCTTGCCGATGTGTAAGATAGTTTTCGGCCAGTTTCAAGACTTTTCGCAGCTTTTGTGTGTACTCCTAAAATGGTCTAGAAGAGGTTGTTTACAGATAGTAATACTGTCAGTAGAAAACGTACGGAAAGAAATATAAGAGTCCTTTTCTAACTTGTCTGTCCAGTCTAAATTGATAATAAGATGGCGGAATTGATCTCAACTAGGCTCCTCAATTATCCTTAAAGGAAGCAACTGAGCTCAGGAATCGAATTCAGTGGCACAGTGTGGCAGGAAAGAAAAAAATGGGAAGTAATCACTGATTGCCGCTGTTAGAGAGCTAGAACCAATGGTATGCCTCAGTAAATTAGTGTAGCAAACATCAATCAAGCTGCTTGAGTTTTCAGCTATTCCTTTTGGTGAATTAACTTGTTTGTGGTGCATTTTCAAACCCATACATACGTAAAATATTGACGCAATCTTGGACATGAGGAAGATCGGACAGTGGATCAATACTGAAATCTGCAATCAATACGGCTTTCTTTTTGAACACCGTAGTATTCGCCAAGATTATCTCGAAAAAGCTCCGGAAGTTATCAACGTTGGGGGCTGGAGGGAGATAGGCGGCTACAAAAAAAAAAGAACACCGTATTCTACAGTCGAAACTTCACAACCTAGAGTCCTAATCCTAAAGTCTGTGAAAAAGAGTAAAATGAAACAGCTCTTTTAAGGTATAGTGTGATTCTCCCTCTTCGTTTGTTAACCCCAAACAGAGACAAACTTCGTCCTTACCTAGAACTAATCCTGAGATTACCAGGTTTACCAGGTATACCAGGTTTCAGTGCATACCAGGATGACAAACTGAGCATTCAGGAAATCGAGATATATGACGCGTTCATCAGCTTTGCTACGTAAGCTGCAGTGAAAAGTTGATTCCCTTGCACAGTCGTGGACAGGATAATATGGACCCCGCTTCGGCGGTAGAACGTTTCTGACGCGTTACCTAGCGAAATAAACGATGTTTGACACCTCTGCAACTAAACACCACTTTTACGCTTGCGCATGAAGGCAGCCACATTATCGTCAATTCGACACAGCGCCCAGCCAGTGCCGTTAAGTCAGGGGCCTTTGATGTTTTCTTCTGCAGCCACTCGCTCATTCCCTTTTTTTCTTACGTGGCTGATGGTGTCAAGGCGAAATTTCTAATGTTCAAAGTTATTCGCCACGTGGCAGCAATCATTGGAACTAGAAACACTTGTCCCAAATTTCTGGTAATGATATTTCTGTTTCTTTCACGCATTCTCAGGGACAGTTGCAAGGCCAAAGCGTGATCCATATTATTCTGTTTTAGCCTGTACAACGCGTGGGGCAATAAAAGCAATCCTGTGATCATGCCTGCTGTCGTAATCTCCGGGGTTTAGCACGAGGGGCTCGAAGGCAACATACTGGGCTTGGACGTCGATCGCGAGCGGCTGCGCGACCGCACGGGATAGATCCCAATTTTTCCGTGGCGTCCTGGCTCCTTGCTTTCTAACGTGAAAAACGCTGTTTGAAAATTTCGTGAAATGAGTCGTGAAGGGCCAGAAAGGAAAGAAAATATTAGGCTGTCGTGATTTTGTACTTTACGGTGATATTACGACTTGGCAGAAACAACTACGCACGGCGATAGGCAGGTACCGAGAACCAACACGGTGGGTAAGTAGAAAGCCCTTTCCATGAAATCTAGTTTGACGCAGACGCCAGCAGAACAAGGAGTATGACAAAGACGAGACGAGAATGAACACAAGAATATGAATTGTACTCTCTTGTACCTGCTCTTTGCGCTATGGAACCTCATATAAATTATCCACTAGCCCGAACAATCTCTCTTCTGAATTGCTAAGTTGCTATTTTAGTGCTTAACGAGCACGAAAGCCATTAGGCGAAAACGTCGGCTTGTCTCCCTGCGTGGCCGCCGAGTGAATGACCGACCAAGGGTGTGACATTCCCTTAGAGCCAATGGGGACGATTTTTTAATGCGACGGTGGCGGTGCCTGGGAGCGGCGGTAAACGCATGGATTGCTCAAAACTCCCTCAGCCAAGCCAATCCAGAAATCCAATATGGCGGCGCGCGTTCAGGCGACTGGTTGCTCGCGCGTTCGTGGTGCTGGCGGGCGCTAGTTGGATTCAAGCTTCGTATATACTGGTCACTAACTGCTCCCGTGCTACTTTCCCGCATGATTTCCTATGTACTTACGCTATGTGCGGCGTGTATTTCGACGTGTCTGTTGAGGTGGCATGGTGCATGGTGGCGAGCGGCGCGAGTGCACTGCAGCTCCTTATGGAGGCTCGCTCGAGAAGCAAAAACGTAAACAATTCAGTGCAGACGACAGTTTATTGAAGAATACATAAGTTTTCACAATGGATGTACAAAAGTGGTGATTCTAGGCATCAGTGATAGCCACTCCAAAGAATCAGTATCGGAAAATGCCAGTATGCTGTAAAAAGGTACGGTACTATTAAGAAAGTATTGTATACATAACCAAATGCTGCATCAATCAATATATGTGCATACACAACAGCTTTGTACCGATTCAGGTAAATGGCAATGAAAACATTTCACATGTATAGAAATATATCAATGTGTGGCAATGAGTGTGCGCATACAAAATGAGCCAGTCAAAATTTTCAACCTTTAATTTGTGCAGAAGAATTCACAGTGCATAAGTAGTCCTTGATCAATGTGTGGCAATGAGTATACACATACAAAGTGAGCCAGCCAAAAGTTTCAACCCTTAGCTTGTGCAGAATTCACAGTACATAGGTAGAGCAAAGATAACATAATATGCTGCAGTCCTACATGCAGCTTCATGTAAAGACAGCAAGAAAAGTTGACCTCCTAACTCTGCTAACAATGGTCATGTTTACCTCTAGGCTAATGAGTTGCAGGCTTGCACGCTTTAGGGCATGGCTCGTCTGCCACGCCCTATTTCGGTTACTTGTTTAATGTAGACGCAAAGGGAAGGAAAATGTGACCAAGGCAAGTTGAGAAACGAATTTTTGAAAATTTGAGAACAATTATGGCCGTGGTTTGCACACAACAATAACCGGATGTCATTAATTCAGTTTGCAGTGGTGACACTGGAGGGTAACCCAAATTATGCCTGCGTATAAGTAGCTCATAGAGAAATAACAAAAATATAATGTGCAATATTTATAACAAGCCGCTAATTATCTGTGTGGCATTATATTGCATCTACCACAATTCGGGTGATTTACTAAATGATAAATTGCAAGTGGTCCTTGTACTATACAGTGCCCGCACATTTTATGGCGTCCAATATAACATGCCGGCCACTAGTACTACGTCCCTTCTAGTGCATGGGTTGCTTGGGGACGTAAAACCCTCAATGTTACAACTTGCAGAGGAAATTCCTTAAACTGCCAGTATAAATAGCACTTTATCATAGTTCGAGAATGCCTGTTTTTTACACTAGCATACATATCAACCAAGTCACATGTGATGTGTATACCCTTTTAATTGTTACACAGCCGAAAACTTCAGCCAGCCTGTTTTTGCTGGCACTGGATTCCAGACACTGCTAATTTCCCCAACAGCAAAAAAAATAGTCATGACCAGGGAATGGCAAATTATACACAACAAAACCTTTCGGTTCTGCAGAGTACTTTTTGGACTTTGGGAGCTGCTGAAGCCATGCATGTCTCACATTAATTTTCACTACTTTATTTTTTCAGTAATCACGCTACGACTCCTTATAGAGACTGATGTCAGCATACAGGATATCATTAATAATTGAATTCTGGCATTTCTTGATGGCTGTATGGCTATGTCTTTGTTGAACAAGAGGAGAAAGAAGCCATATAACACGGAGTTCCCTGGTACCTTTTGTAAGCTGTTAGTATTCGTCAGTAATAAGTAAATTCAAAACCCCTAGTCATAACATTGTTCAGCCAACATGCCACACAACAGCTCCAGAAAGCAACCTTGCATTTCATAAAAGATGTAACGCGGCAAGAGCAAAAGAAAATACAGTATATAGCAACCAGAGCAGAATTATAAACTAGCATATCAGCCACGTCCCTCACTGTGGTGAACTGCGTGTGTGAAAGACGCTTAGCAGAAGGGTGTTGTGGCTCAGCAGAAGAGCCACAACACCCCTTACATGAAAAAATAGAAAACACTTATGAACATGGCAAATAAACAGTGCAACAAAGAGAGACCACATGAGCCGTAGGCAGCAATAAAAAAGTAAATATTTTAATCATTCAGTACCACGATGCGTCATGAATATAAACAGTATATTTATGCTTCTTTCTGGTGGGATGTATCTGTGCTTCTGTTGATAAATGAGGTGTACCCATGTAGCCTTGTGTGGCACATTAATTAAAAAATCTTCAGATTTCTGCCTACTGAATAGAACATACACTGCCGGTTTGGCATCCTTTCAACCAGATTCTTACACACATTCGATATGTGGGCACTGGGCAAACTACGTGATTTCTTGTCTGAAAGCGGAATCGAATTCCTTTAATAATATTGTCAAGGCGTTTATTTGAAGCACAGGTCGGTTGGTCTTGGTTGACCGGCGACACGACGGGCACACTCACAGGCGTCGTTCGAAAAACCCAGCTGCACTTCGTCTGCTTCTTCGTTGTCCCGCTTGAACTCGTCCGCTTCTTCGCTGCGCTGCACCTGTCGGTCCCATTACAATTACTCTCCCTCCGAAAAAGGAGCCATCCTGGCGACTTAAGGAGAGGAGAGGATGGGCGGGTCATAGTAAGGCTTGAGGCGCTCAACGTGCACAGTTTCGCGCCCCCGGCGACGGTGGTCCGAAGAGGGAACGAGCGGCTCAACGATATAAGTCACCGGAGAAGTTTGGTGGACAACCCGGTAAGGTCCGTGAAAGCGAGACAGTAGTTTCGTGGCGAGGCCGGGAGTGGAGGAAGGCACCCAGAGCCAAACGAGGGCGCCAGATGGGTATGACGCTGGAGGGTCCGGGGAATCCCGACGGTGCTTCTGATCCCATTGGTGCTGGGTGGTGAAAGAGCGGGCAAGTTGCCGGCATTCTTCGGCATACAGGTGAGCTTCGGAGAGTAAGGTGGTCTCGGAAGGGTCAGGGTGATAAGGAAGGATGGTGTCCATGGTGGATGTAGGCTCCCGGCCATATAAGAGGAAGAAAGGAGAAAACCCCGTTGTTGTCTGAGTAGCTGTGTGACGAACGGGAGCACTTGATCCCAGTTGGAGTGGGCGGTGTCAACGTACATGGCGAGCATGTCATTCAGAGTGCGGTTGAACCACTCAGTCATGCCGTTGGTCTGGGGGTGATAGGCGCTGGTGTAGCGATGAACGATTTGGCATTGCTTGAGCAGTGCCTCGACGGCGTCCGAGAGAAAAACACGGCCGCGGTCACTTAGAAGTTCTTTCGGGGCGCCGTGACGAAGAACAAGACTGTGTAGAATGAAGTGAGCGACATCGTTTGCGGTAGCAGATTTGAGAGCCGACGTTTCGACGTAACGGGTGAGATGGCCAACGGCAACGATTATCCACCGATTATTAGCCGAAGTAGTCGGAAGCGGGCCATAAAGATCAATGCCGACGCGGTCAAAGGGACGGCCAGGGCAAGGTAACGGCTGCAAAGGAGCGGCGGCGGAGTGGGGAGTGTTGCATTTGGGTTGCAAGCCCCAAGGGTAGCGTTGGCCTGGCGGCCTGGGGCAAAGCAGGAAACATCCGAAGGTCCCGGCAAAGGATGAGTCGACTGGCAACAGAACAACTTGTTTATTCTGGCATCTCAAAAGAGCAGCCGGTCAGGGCGACCACGTTACTCGAAGGAAGGAATCGAAGGCTCTCTCGCGTCCGGCGCAGCTGTCTTTTTTTATACCCTCGGAGTCGAGGGCAAGAGGGAACGGCTTGGGAAGAGTCATCCGATACGGCGACGCTTGAACATGTTCAGGCGTGACGGGCGCGTCCGCCAGGCCGGCGCCGGTCAGACCTCCTCGCCTCCCAGATGAGGAGCTCCTCTCCCCGGCTGCCGCGCTTTGACAAGCGTGGGCAAAACAAGCACACACACACACACGCACGCACGACGACACGTGGCACTGAAACATGCCTGGACGCGCTTGGCGGGAGGCGTCGCGGCGGCGATGAACGAAGCCGCGGCGTCCGTTGCATCCGCGCCGGCTATACCGCGCGTCGTAGGTAGGCGAGACGTAACAGACCGCCCCGCCGGGAGAAGGAGATCCCGATGGTCAGGGGACTGCATCCGCTGTCCAGAGGGATGTCGCTCGATGATGCTCGTAATCGAAACCGATCGTCCCTCGACGTTGCTTGAGCGCAGCGCACAGAGAAGGCCTCGTTCTCGGGTTCAGGATCACATAGGACACTGTAAAGTCACTTCGGGAGAGTTGCCATTTTTGTGCTCGTTCCCAGCAAGCGTTAGAACTACGCCGAAACGCAACCGCTCAGTCAGCAAGCACGAGACAACCCTCACTAAGCTCTGCCAGGCTCTTTCCCCTTTTATACTACTGCCTAGTTCCTTACAGTAGTCAAGCAGCACTCAGAACGCGTCCACAAATTGGAAAATTGCACTAGAAAGCACATAATCACTTAGAAACTCTAAACAAAAGCAATATGTTAAAAATCCTGCCTCAGGAAGAAAACATCAGTAACCAACAACTTTGAGGCGGATTCCTACGTTAGGGGCTTCGACTTAAGCCATCGGCGTTACCGTTGAGACTCCCCTTTTTGTAACGCACCTCAAAGGAATATTGTTGCAAAGCGAGGCTCCAGCGCAGGAGGCGGCCATTTTTGGGAGAGATGTTCTGCAGCCATTGGAGAGGGCAGTGATCCGTCTCAATGATAAACCTCGAGCCGGCTAGGTAGCATGACAATTTCTGAACGGCCCACACGAGACACGCACACTCTTTCTCGGTGGCGCTGTACGCCTGCTCACGACAGGTCAGCTTACGACTAGCATACAGGACGGGGTGTTCCACTTCTCCATTGTCCCTTTGGCACAGTACAACGCCCATGCCTCGCTCACTAGCATCGCACTGAACAACGAACCCTTTGGTATAGTCTGGCGATCGTAGCACAGGCTGGCTTGTTAGGGCGCTCTTTAGGGCGCTAAAAGCTCTCTCCTTTGTCTCGCTCCAGACGACTGTTTGGGGCTCTGTTTTTCTTAGAGCATCCGTCAGGGGAGCCGCGATATCGGAGTACCTGGGGATGTACCTCTGATAGTAGCCGGCGACACCCAAGAACGACCGAATATCGGTCTTCGTGCGCGGTTGCGGGAAGTCTCGCACAGCGGCCACCTTTATTTCAGAGGGGCGGCGACGACCCTGTCCAATCACGTGACCGAGGTAGACAACCTCGGCCTGTGCTAATTGGCACTTGGGAGCCTTGACTGTCAAGCCCGCTTCGCGCAGGCGGGTTAGCACTGCCCGCAAGTGTGCCATATGCTCAGACCAGGAGGCGGAGAATATCGCTACGTCGTCTAAATACGGTAAAGCGAATTCTTCCTGTCCCCGCAACACTTTGTCCATGAGGCTTGAAAAGCAGTATGGCGCGTTCTTCAAACCAAAACTCAAAACTTTAGGACGGAATGTTCCCATTGGTGAAATGAACGCCGCATACCTACTAGCCTCTTCTGTAAGTGGAACCTGCCAATAACCCCTGACAAGATCTAGGGTGGAAATAAACTGAGCGCTACTAACTTTCTCAAGGCGCTCCTCGATGTTAGGGATCGGATAAATTTGATCCTTAGTAATGGAATTAAGCCTGCGGTAGTCGACGCAAGGACGAGGTTCCTTGCCCGGTACCTCAACTAAAATCAAAGGGGAGGTATAATCACTCTCACCCGCCTCAATAACACCGAGCTGTAGCATTTTCTTTACCTCAGCCTCCATAATATCGCGCTGGCGGGGTGACACCCGGTACGCCTTGGATCGTACTGGCTCTGGGGAGGTAAGTTCTATATCATGAGTAAGGACAGAAGTCCTACCAGGCCTCTCAGAGAACTGACCTTGAAACTCTTGTAAGAGTTGGTGTAGTTCGGTTTTCTGCTCAGCCGACAGCGGTGCTTTACTGAGTAAGTCACTAATGACCTGATCAGTGTCTTCCCTGTTCGTCACTGAGCCTAGTCCCGGAAGCTCGACCGGAAGCTCTTCTAGCTTTCCCTTGTCGGGCATTTCCTCTCCAGTACCTGGTGCCTTCAACGCTACAGGCTCAATTTTATTCAGTTCGGACGTGCTCTGAATATCAGCTTGCTGCGCCTCCGACCCTTTCTCATTGTTTGACAACGTCGGCCCCGCAACTACCGCCTTTGCAGCGAGCTCCCGAACTCCTGATCTGGTTAAGGCCTGAACGCTAGCCTCACCAAACAAAAGCCCCTTCTCGCGCAGGAGGTGATCGGACCTGTTCGAAAATAGGTACGGGTACTGGGAGGGCAGCCTAGATGACACTACGGCCTCCGTCTCAAGTGCTCCGAAAGGTCCTTCAATAAGCACTTTTGCTACGGGCAGACACACGCTATGAGCTTCCACGGCTTGCTTGATCCATGCGCACTCGCCCGTGAACATATCGGGTTCTACGTAAGAGGGGTGAACTACATCCATTGTAGCTGCGGAATCACGAAGCACTCGGCACTCTTTCCCGTTCACGAGGAAGTCTCGCATGTAAGGCTCGAGAAGCTTCATGTTCTCGTCATTGCTACATAATGACAAACACACGACTTCTCTTTTTGTTTCTGGACACTGCGCCGAAAAGTGACCCGGCTTCTGGCACGTATAACACACGCGCGCTTGCCTCGCCTCGAACCGCTTTCTGCGTTCGGCTTCGGCTGCCGCCGTCTCCTTACGTTCGGTCGGACTGCTTTCACTCGCATCCGCACTACGCGTGTCCCCCCTTGCTCTCATGGGTGTGAACTTCGGCCTCTCAGACTTGGAGCCAAATTCACCCTTTTGACCGTCCTTAGCTCCGCGAGCCCGACGCGTCACAAACTCCTCGGCTAGCTCGGCGGCTTTAGCCACTGTACTAACGTCTGGCCTATCCAAGACCCAGTACCGCACGTTCTCAGGTAACCGACTGTAAAACTGTTCTAGCCCGAAACACTGCAGAATTTTCTCGTGGTCACCAAACGCTTTCTCTTCTTTGAGCCACTCCTGCATGTTTGACATAAGCCTGTAGGCAAACTCTGTATATGACTCATTTCTGCCTTTTTCATTTTCCCGAAACTTCCGACGGAACGCCTCCGCTGACAGCCTGTACTTTTTTAGCAGACTTGATTTCACTTGGTCGAAATCCTCTGCCTCCTCTCTCTTCAAGCGAGCGACTACGTCGGCCGCCTCGGCGGGCAACAAAGTGAGCAAGCGCTGTGGCCACGTTTCCCGAGAGAACCCCTGCTTCTCGCACGTTCGCTCAAAGTTAACCAGGAACAAACCAATGTCCTCTCCAAGCTTAAACGGCCGCATCAGGTCAGTCATTTTGAACGATACCCGTTCTCCTGCACCGTGTGCCTGACTTCCATTACGAGCGCGTTCCATCTCTACCTCGAGACGCTTCATTTCTAAAGCGTGGTCGCGCTCTTCTTTCTCTTTTTGCTCTTTACGTTCGCGCTCCTCTTTCTCTTTTTGTTCTTTACGTTCGCGCTCCTCTTTCTCTTTTTGTTCTTTACGTTCGCGCTCGTCTTTCTCTTTTTGCTCTTTACGTTCGCGCTCGTTTTTCTCTTTTTGCTCCCTCTCCTCAATGGTCTCAAGGCATTCCGACAGCTCGTCATCCTCAGCCTCCAACTCAAGAATCGCCCTTAGCAGTTCTGGTTTTCTGAGTTTGTCTGAGACATCAAGACCCAACTCTCTTGCAAGCTCCAGCAATTTCGGTTTGCGCAACGACTTCAAATCCATGGCTGCTCCGAATGCTGCTTTCTCTACTGCCTACTATTGTCTTGCCGCAAACTAACCCGGCAGCAACGACAACACAATTACCAGCTCTGTTTCTGACACTAACAAAAGCCTGGCAAAACTCAGAAGAAGAAAGTCCCGCACTCACCAAACCTCGCAGCCAAGAATTCAGCGCAGTCGTTCCGCTGCAGGCAACCAGTCATCACACAGTGCTCGTTGCACTGCTCCCGGATGGTCGTTGTGCTGCTCAGCATACAGTTGAACGCATATCTTCGCTGCTGGCCTCCGTTGTCGGGATCTCACCGCTGGCAACCAGTTGTTGCATTTGGGTTGCAAGCCCCAAGGGTAGCGTTGGCCTGGCGGCCTGGGGCAAAGCAGGAAACATCCGAAGGTCCCGGCAAAGGATGAGTCGACTGGCAACAGAACAACTTGTTTATTCTGGCATCTCAAAAGAGCAGCCGGTCAGGGCGACCACGTTACTCGAAGGAAGGAATCGAAGGCTCTCTCGCGTCCGGCGCAGCTGTCTTTTTTTATACCCTCGGAGTCGAGGGCAAGAGGGAACGGCTTGGGAAGAGTCATCCGATACGGCGACGCTTGAACATGTTCAGGCGTGACGGGCGCGTCCGCCAGGCCGGCGCCGGTCAGACCTCCTCGCCTCCCAGTTGAGGAGCTCCTCTCCCCGGCTGCCGCGCTTTGACAAGCGTGGGCAAAACAAGCACACACACACACACGCACGCACGACGACACGTGGCACTGAAACATGCCTGGACGCGCTTGGCGGGAGGCGTCGCGGCGGCGATGAACGAAGCCGCGGCGTCCGTTGCATCCGCGCCGGCTATACCGCGCGTCGTAGGTAGGCGAGACGTAACAGGAGGTATCTTGCGACGTTGGCAGGCGGTGCATGACCGAATGTGCTGACGTATGTAGCGGTACATACCTCGCCAGTAGAATCGCTGACGAAGGCGAGCATATGTTTTCAGTGCACCGGCGTGGCCGCATTGTGGAGCGGCGTGAAAAGAGGCACAGATTGTAGCACGGAGGTGTCGAGGGATGACCAACAGCCACTTCCGGCCGTCGGGGAGGTAATTACAGCGGTATAAGAGGCCATCACGAACGGCGAAGTGGTGGGCTTGGCGGCGAAGGGTCCGGGTCGAATGATGCGGCGAGGGAGTGTTCAGGAAGTTTAGCAGCGAGGTGATCCAAGGATCCTTCAGTTGTTCGGAGAGCATATCAGGGATGTTGAACGAAGAGAATTCGTAGGCACAGACGAGGGCAGAGGTTGACTCGCATGGGAGTGGTGAACGAGAAAGGGCGTCGGCGTCCGAGTGCTTGCGGCCGGAGCGATAAATGACGTGTATATCAAACTCCTGGAGACGTAAAGCCCAGCGGGCGAGTCGGCCAGAAGGATCTTTGAGGGAGGATAGCCAGCATAGGGCGTGGTGGTATGTGACGACATAGAAGGGCCGGCCGTAAATGTAAGGGCGGAACTTGGCAATTGCCCAAATGATGGCGAGACATTCTTTTTCTGTGACAGAATAGTTTGATTCCGCCTTGGTGAGGGCGCGGCTGGCGTAAGCGACGACGTATTCCGGATACCCTGGCTTTCGCTGGGCAAGAACTGCGCCCAAGCCCACACCGCTCGCGTCAGTGTGAACTTCTGTCGGACAGGCGGGATCAAAATGGCGAAGGATGGGGGGAGAGACCAGCAGGCGGCGTAAAGTGCTGAACGCGGTATCGCAGGCGGGGGACCAAGACGAAAGGTTCGGGCTGCCGGCAAGAAGCTGCGTTAAAGGGGCGATGATACTGGCGAAATTTCGGATGAAGCGGCGAAAATATGAGCATAAGCCTATAAAACTGCGAAGTTCTTTTAAGGTGGTTGGTTTGGGGAAGTCAGCGACGGCGCGAAGTTTGGCAGGGTCAGGAAGAACGCCGTCTTTAGAGATGACATGGCCTAATATTGTGACCTGCGTTGCACCGAAGTAACATTTTTTCAAGTTCAGTTGGAGGCCGGCGTCAGTAAGGCTAGTGAGTACGCGCTGAAGGCGGTGCAGATGGGAAGGAAAATCTTTGGAAAAAACGACAATGTCATCTAAGTAACACAGACAAGTTTCCCATTTGAGGCCAATGAGAATAGTGTCCATCATCCTTTCGAATGTGGCTGGAGCATTGCAGAGGCCGAATGGCATGACATTGAACTCATACAAGCCGTCTGGGGTGACGAAAGCGGTTTTCGGCCTGTCGTTCGCTGCCATCCGGACCTGCTGTTGCCGGAGCGTAAGTCGAGGGATGAAAAATACTCCGCTCCCTGCAAGCAATCCAGTGCGTCGTCGATTCGGGGTAGAGGATAAACATCCTTGCGTGTGATCTTGTTGAGACGGCGGTAGTCCACACAGAACCTGATGGAGCCATCTTTTTTCGTCACCAAGACAACAGGAGAGGCCCAAGGGCTGTGAGAAGGCTGTATTATGCCGCGCCGAAGCATGTCGTCAACATTGTCACGGATGACGCGGCGCTCGCTCGGCGAGACTCGGTACGGTCGCTGACGCAAGGGAGCGTGGGTACCAGTGTCAATTGTGTGAGAGACGGCCAATGCGCGCCCCAAGGAGGGCTGGGAAAGGTCGAAAGAGTTGCGGAAGCGGCAGAGAAGTTCCAAGATTTGGTCACGGTAAGCGGACGGAAGGTCGGGAGCGATGTTACGACGAAAGACGTCGATGGAAATCGGATCGGGCGCTGTCGCACAACAGTCTAAGGCAGTAACTGGGGAGCAGGCACGGGTATCGGAGAACTCGGAAGCAAGAGCAGGGTCCAGTTCTTCAATAGAGCCGAGGCATTCGCCGCGAAGAACAAACGACGGGCAAGAAAATGGGTTGGTGACATAGATGTCGCAGTGGCCATCGGAAATCGAGACAACGGCGAATGGAATGAGGAGGCGCTGATGGCGAGTGGCTGCTGCGGTAGGTGTGAAAAGAACAGGGCCGCTGAGGAAAGAGTCGGGGCGAAGCGGAACGAGGGCTGAAGAGGAGGGAGGTATGTCGGTGTCGGCAGCTACAAGAAGCTTAGCGGAGCGCACAGGTAGGTCACACAACGAAACATCACACAGGGGAGAAAGCTCAAGTTCCGCACGGGCACAATCAATCACTGCACGGTGGGTCGAGAGGAAATCGCAGCCGAGGATGACATCGTGAGAGCAGGCGGTCAGCACAACAAACTCGATGGTATAGGCGACGTCGTTGATAGAAACGCGGACCGTGCAGGCTGCGATGGGGTGGATGCGCTGAGAGGTGGCCGTACATAGTGAAAAGTCAGACAGCGGCGTTGTCACCTTACGAAGTTTGCGGCGAAGAGCATCACTAATTACTGACACTGCAGCACCCGTGTCGACGAGCGAGAGAACGGGGACGCCTTCAACAGACACCTCAATCACGTTAGCAGGAGAACACGGAGGACTTAAAAGTTGGCAAAACACGCAGTTCTTGCCTCCTGAACTGCGGCAGTCAGTTTTCCTCTGGGAGAGGGTCCGGGCGGTGGAGCATCGGAGAAATGGAACGTCGACGAGGGGAAGGCGAGCGGCGAGTAGGGTACTGGGAGCGATGTGTAGAGGAGGCAGAAGAGACATTAGGCAAGGGCGGCCCGGAATCGTAGCGGAAATTGCGCATGAAATCGCCAGAACGAGGATATCGCTGACGGCAAAAGCGTGCGACATGGCCCGGAAGACCGCAGGAATAGCATATTGGTCGATTGTCCTCGGTACGCCAGGGGTTCGTAGGGTTTCGGCGGGGTCGACGAACCGGGACCTGCGGCGGGGGTATAGACGGCGGTGGATCATAAAAGGCCGGGCTGCTAGGGTAGGCGGCAGAGGTGGGCGAGCGCCGTGTACCGGTGACTGCTTCAGCATAGGTGAGCGGCGCTGCCACAGGAGGAGGTGGGGGACTGGATGGCAGAACTGCAGCGACCTGCTCCTGAATAGCACGACGGATAGTGGGCGTGAGAGATGGCGCCAGGCCGTGCGGAGGGCAGACGGGGTCGGGAATGTGATGCAGCAGAGAAAGCTGGCGAGCGATCTCTTCGCGGATGAAGTCTTTAACCTGCTGCATGAACAGGGACTGCTCAGCAGACGAGCCATCAAGGGCCAAGCCAGCAAGACCCCCCGCAGGCGTGCCGGACTGCCGCGTAGATGCGCGTTGCTTGCGGAGTTCGTCGAAGCTTTGGCACAGCTGGATGACGGTAGCGACGGAGGTGGGGTTCTTCGCCAGCAGCATCTGGAAAGCGTCATCGGCTATGCCTTTAAGTATGTGGTTGACTTTATCCCCTTCGGACATGGAGGGGTTGACACGCTTGCACAGGTCAACGATGTCCTCGATGTAGCTTGTGAACATCTCGGAAGGGAGCTGAGATCGAGCACGAAGATGTTGCTCGGTGCGAAGCTTCCGGACGGCGGGGCGGCCGAAAACGTCGGCGAAGCTCGTTTTAAAGGACGACCAGGTGGGAAGATCGGCCTCATGGTTGCGAAACCATAGGTTGGCAACGTCCGTTAGGTAGAAGAGGACGTTGCTAAGTTTCACGGAATCGTCCCACCGATTGTAAGTGCTGATGCGCTCATAGGAGGCCAGCCAATCGCCGACGTCTTGGTCATCGGTGCCACTAAATGGAGAAGGGTCACGCTGGCGCTGCACCCCGTGACAGAGTACGGTGGCAGGGATGGGCTGCGATGGTTCACTCGGACCTTCCGGCATGGTGGCGGAGACGAGGAGCGTTCCACTCCGAAGTTCCAGGATGAGGACCAGGACGGGAACCGAGGCACCTTCACCAAGTGTCAAGGCGTTTATTTGAAGCACAGGTCTGTTGGTCTTGGTTGACCGGCGACACGACGGGCACACTCACAGGCGTCGTTCGAAAAACCCAGCTGCACTTCGTCTGCTTCTTCGTTGTCCCGCTTGAACTCGTCCGCTTCTTCGCTCCGCTGCGCCTGTCGGTCCCATTACAATATAGACATTCTTCAGAGGTTGCGGCAGCAAATATGAAAATGCGCTCAGCATCACCATTCTCCTTGAGTAGTATGAAAAGTTGGTGTCGCTCATGGACAAAGCCTCCGTCTCCTGCAAGCAATGTTCTCCCACATGTACACTAAGTAGTTCTCAGATCAAAAGCTCTTTACAAGAGTGATAGCGATAAGGTACACATTTCCACATACCATGCGAGGGGCATGTTGTGAAGAACCTTGCACGTCAGATGAGTTGGAGCCCTGCAGCCTGCTGTGGCTTGTAGTTAGTACGCTGCTTCAAGACATCAATACGGATTCACCCTCCAAGTGGATGAAGAATGCATTTGTTGTCACTTCACAGTCTCCCTGAGAAAGTGTGAAAACTTTGCCAATCCAGATATGTTTCAGAGTGGCAACACAATGGTGCAGACTGTGTGCCTCAGTAGGGCCTTTTTATATGGATAATTAAAAAAAATTTGCAAAGAGACTAGCAGAAATCAACGAGTGAAAAGAGGAGTAAATTGAAAATCTTCTTTTAGATACAAGGCTTTTATTGTAATCTGCCAACCTTTGATGTAGCGCGGTCGCTTGTCCAGAGGACAACCAAAATGCCATTGGGCAATCCTATTTATGGGCGACTCAAGGAAGAAATGGTGTTCCGAACCCTCACACATGCGTACCACAACTCGTCATCCTGCTCTTTCAGGGTTGAATTGTTCAGGCTGTCAAAAAGCTGATCTGCCTTTTCCGCAAACTCTGCTGTAAGTTTGGCATCAACAGGAAGCCCCTGAATGGTGGTGAGAGTGAGAAGTGCCACAGACACAGGTTTGCTGAACACTTTTGTGGCATGCTAACTCTCATGTGAGGGGTGTTCAAATATGGCTTATGGATGGGATGGATGAGCATTATTGACAGGCTGACATTGTTCCGACTCTTGAGCGCAGATGACTGCTGTCGCCAAATGGGCCTTTTGTTTCAAGCCACTGAATTAAGTCTAATAGCAGCTTATATATTGCAAGAGCTGTTGATGCTTTGTGGGCCGCCGCAAAGGCTACTGGCTGAATCCAAGTTCTTGATATGCCAGACACTGCCATAACAAGAGCTTTGTTTGCCTTTTAAGACGTCCTTCTATTCCCATCATCTACGAAGCCAATTACGGCATCCCTCATAGCCTGAGTCGCTTTGGGACTTTAAATTCCCATAGACCATAAACAATATCTTGCGAGTGATCATACATCAAAATTCTTTTCAAGGCTATTTCATCGAATAAAAGACAACATGCTTTGTCTTGAAGTGGTCAATAATTTGTAACTGACTCTATTGCATTCATGGCACCTGTAATGATACCAAGTGTCATTGGGATGTCTGCCAGCCACCGCCTCAGCATCCTCACATGCGGCAAAGGAAGCATTTCTCTAAAGAAGCAATAAGATTTTTGGGAGTGAAAGAACAAATTGAGAGCGAATGGTTTGTTTTTACCAATGCTTTTTGTATTTTGGAAAAGAGCAGAGCCTGATTTGAAAAAAATTCTTGTAGCAAATGCGGCTCATATTTTTTTAGAGCCTCCTGATGTGTTACTCGCCTTCTCTCATGCCTTTTTCTAATCCGGCCCCGTACTTTTCTGTATCTGTCGCATTGAGAATGCAGTTTCTTAATCTACTAGAGGATTTGAGTGGTGTACGCAGATGTGCGTCTCCTCTGTCCGCTTTTTGGTGCTTCCGGTGCAGATGTCACCGTTCCCTGTCCAACGCTGACCTGTCTGGCACCACTGAGGCCACTGGGCCAGCTTCACCTGAAAAAAATATGAAAGAAATCAAAAACGCGTCTTTTTGGAAACCTCACAGAGCACCCTACATCCCATACAAATTACTGTTGTTAGGGTGCAATTGGAGGGCAACTAATCACCCACCGTGTAATGCTAAATCATGTTTTGTTTGAGGTCATGAATATGCTCAGGCAGAAATCAACACTCATAGGTGAAGTTCATCATGTCATGGTGAGATTTTCCCGTCTAAGGAGCACAAATTCACAGCCACATAACTTAAACGTTGCAAGAAAGCAGTTCATTAAAAAAATTGCAAAATTTTATGAAACATTGACAGGAAGTAACAACCCTTGCAAAGAATTGGTTCTGTATTAGTTTATATTTGGATACATACGCGAAATCTACAAAAATGCGACTGCGGCGCATTGTATTTTTCTATGTATCTGGTTCGTCTACTGCGTAATCGTCTACATGCACCGCATCAAGCTTAGTGGTGCCATGCTCAGTGTGACGTTCCTTGTGTGTGCTACGAGGTTCCGCGTTCGACGGCGCGGCGTAGACGGAGACCCAGATGACAGCGGCATCATCAATTACCCAGCCATGCTCTTTGAGAGTGACGACCAGAACGAAGGGGTTTAAGCCCAACCGGACCCAACCGGACCCGCCGCCGCCGCCGCGGGGAAACGGGCTTTACCCTCCCCAATTGCCGTGGCGGTTCCAGGGGCGGCCTCGTTTCGGCGGGCCTGGCCCCTCCCGAGCACATCCCAGGACAAGGGACCACTTTCCCGGCCTTTTAGTGACCTCGCGTTCCGGCCTTCAGGGGCGAGTGTCATTTGATGGAGAACGGAGGCCGATGACCCGCGGGAACTGTCAGCGGGCCAGAGCGCGCCTTACCTTGAGGAGCGAGTGTCAGTTGATGGATAGAGAACGGAGGCCGGTGACCCGCAGGAACTGTCAGCGGGCCAGAGCACGCCTTGCCACAGCCGACGCTATGCGCTACCTCGAAGACAACCTTCTTTCCCTCGGACTCAACACGTGAGGGGGGCGAGACTATAAGTGCGGTGGTATGTTTGTGCGCCCAAGTGAAAGCCCTAACCCCCCTCCTTCCCCTCCGGCGTGGGCGTCCTCACCCTAGGGAGTGTGGGGAGAAGAGGATATAAAAATCGACAAGCAGTACGGAAGAAGAACGCTCAGGACGACATCGTTCGCCAAGGGGTCCTTCAGCGCCGAAGCCCGACGGCGTGCAGCTTCTGCCAGCAACCGTTCGAGCTCAACTCCGGAGCCACTCCATCGTCCCCATGAAGTCGTCGGCACGTAAGCTCGGACGCCCCAGCCTCTGATGTATAATCTTAATCATGTGTAATTATTGAATATATCTGTTTGTTTAAACTGAGCCATACGGTGTCTCTTTGCCTCTCCGTCCCGTGTGGACCTGCGCATTATAAGGGTCATCACATCAGTGTAGGCAGTGCAACGGCAAGCTGCGCCCACTTTCAGCTTAGGATGCTCTTGTTAGCTGCCGCTGTAATCGAATGCAGGCGGCAGGGGCTGGGTGCGCATTTCCCACATCTGATATGCTAGAAAGTCTAGACGGGTCACATTCAGGTAAACGTGGCTGCGAGACAACTGGTATCTCGAGTGCTCTATATATGTTGCATTATCAGCAATTTAAAAACTTTGTGAACAAAATGACTGCAGGTATGCCTATAAGTTTTGTTCTGAAAATAATAAATAGCATAAGTATTTACACAGCTGTGTCTGAACATATGTACATTTTTATGAATTGTAAGAGTTATGCAAATTGAAGAATCAAGAAATAAATTTTTGCATTAAAGTGAAACTGATGCACTATTACAGACTTCTCGGTATCCATGACGAAAATATCAAGGCTACCGGTGCGTAGTTTTTTATGCAAATGAAAAAATTGACCATTTTGCAATAAATTTTCATGTTATCTTTGTGCACTTACCGTCATAGGGCGAGTTCTATGGTGCTGTTGTGGGGACTCTGATGGTTGCCCTTGGCCTAGCACCTGTTGAAAAAGAACAAATGCACTTTAGGATGCTTGAAACCGGGTGTTTTAGTGTTCAGGTGTAATTTTCCTTCAACTAGCTTTGCATTGCGTATGTGAAAAAAAGGAGAGAAGACGGGTACAGAAAAAGTTAAAAAAAAAGTGTCCTGCGCAAAAGGCGCCGCCTCGCTTATAAAGACCTTAAAGCGCCCTCGGCCACCCATTCCCCCAACCGGCGGAAGTGCCACGAAACCGCGAAAAAGCCATAACGAACTAGGCGAAACTGTTTCTGGGAGCCTCACGAAAGCAGACACGACAGAAAGGAAGGAGGTAAGAGATACGTCACGAGATAGGAATACTGAGGAGAGTTCGGTGCCCTCCAGTATATGGTCGATCGTGCGCGCATAGAGCGAGAAACTTCAGTGACAGCCGGTGTGGAGGGCTGAGGGAAATTTACGCTGCTTAGAGCAGGCGGAAGGTTGTACCATGTAAAAGCGGCGTCTGGAGCGGCAGCACTACGGTACACAATAGTTTAGAGCAACGCTTCCGCGAGGCACACTAGGGAGTTCAGCACGAATATCGCCAATCAAAGCTGTCTGTGCATCTTAGAAAAAAACTCTGACGTCTATTCTATACGCAGCTCACGGCGCGCTTTCGACTTTCAGCGCGCTGCCCCAACCTACTGGTGTTAGTGAGGCCTGCACGATAATTCTGAATTGCGACGCTCACATCGCGGCTGCAGAAAACACGCACGAACAACACGCACGTAATATATATTCAATCGCTAAATTCCATAAGACCTAAACCTAACTGTAACAGCGAGACACTTAAGATTAAGCCAGACACTGAGGCACACACAAATGTAAGCAAGCAAAGCAAAGTAGCGAACGGTCCCAGCCTTAAGAAGGGCAATGCCGCGTCGGGCCATCTAGAACTGCAACACTTCCCCTTATTTTTGCTTTATGAGTCTAAACGTACTTTTTAAACGCATCTCGCAAAAGCAAAGCCGCTGCAGTAAACGGCACCAGGCGAAATTCACCGTATTCCATCGGAAATTTCAAATCGCAACGGTCAACGGCGGCCAAAACAAAGGCACGAAGGAGGAAACGGTTTTGTGAACTTGTTACGCCAAGGAGGATATAATGTGCAGTGAATTCATAAATACCTGAGGTGGGCAGGAACACTGAAGAAGCGTTGTCCACTCTTGCCGGATGTGCTGCACTACTCTGCGCTGCTCCTGTGTATATGTCGCGTCGGCAGCGTCGGACAGGCTAAAGTTTCGTTTCTCGTAATTTCGCCCACGCTGACCGCGCGGTCGTCTGCAGCGGCGGCGCTTGCGGCGAGGACGCGATGTGTCATCTTCGCAAGTCATTTCTTTGATATTTTATTTTTAATACTTATGGCTGGTTACAATTTAGTTCACAAGCAAGTTTTTTTTATCTACTCTGCTCGAGAAATATTACTTTTATGGGGCTTTACTTAGGTCGCGCTTACCGCCGATACCAGGATCGCTGCAATTGTTTCGACCGTGGCGGCACCCACGGCGCGGACGCGCAACCTGCAATATGCCACGGCATTGCCCCGGCTCCTGCAGCATCCGCAGAGGCGGAGAGGCAGGCGCCGCGACGCCACCACGCGAGCGGCGAGAGTGGAGGGAGGTCAAGCGGCGCCGAAAGCAAGCGCGCGTTTTAAGGAGAAAGCCTTTAAGCGCTCATACTCGCGGTGGCGGTGTCCGTCCGGCTCATCTTGGAGCAGTGACAGTTGCTACCCTCCCCCTCACTGGTGCGCTTCCTCCTCGCACCCCCAGCAGCAGGCGGCGCATGCGCATGTGCGCGTAGCAACAGTAACGTCAGTCGCGCTGCTCGCCTCAGTGGCAGCTGTGGGGCGCGGCGCACTCACGCTTGCTTCTAGCAGCGGTATAGCAACAGGCAGTCAAGGTGACACAGTAATCAGGAAGGCTTTCGCCATGCACACTTTAGGCCCACAAAGTGTCTCCGTAGTTTTTTTGTCATGTGACTATAGCGCTCGTCATCAGCTGATCAAACGCGGCACGCTAAGGCGAAATGCCTATAGTGCAACAAATATAAAAGCATTCAAAATTATTAGCGAGCCAAAGTAAAGCAAAGTCTAAATGCAGCAAGCGTAAACCACAAAGTCCTTACCGATCCATAAAATCCCGAGAAAGTAAACCAAGTCAAGAGACCTAACTTTTATGAAATAGGATACGCCAAACAGGAATAGCAGTTACCGTATAAGTACCAAATAGAATAGCATAAATGGAAAAGCAAAATCCTATATGTACATTCTGTTTGCAGAATTGATCGCAAAAGACCATATGAGCGTCTCTCATTTTGTTTATGCTCACATTAAGCAAACGCCCGTGCGTTTCATTTTCGCTGTTAAAAAGTAGGCACAGTGTCCATGCAAGAGCACACATCAGTAAGAACAGCTTTTTGTGTCCTTTGCTTCCTCGATGCGAGGCCTATATGTCGAACCGCTTCGCTAAAACTCGGAAAGAAAGAGGCGCAGCCTGACGACCGCGACAGGAGCACTCACTGAACTGTTTCTTGCGCATCTCCCGGTTTCGCTGCTGACAGACCCGGCGAGCGCCTCCGGCAATGGGCCTGGGCTGGAGGCAGCTCAGGCCTCGCTCGCAGTCGGTGTCTTGCTGGCATGTCTCGCCCTCACGCTGGCCGTACACCGGCAGGCAGGTGCCCACTGCGGATATGCAGGGAGTGCCACAGTGACGTCACTCGGCTTCATTTCAGGCACCTTGACTGGCGCAAAACGACAGCATATAAGGGCTCTTTTACCGTACGTGTGGCCGCGTTCAATGGTCAGCTGCCCTAATAGGCGCTTTGGCTGCTTCTTGGAAAAAAATCGAAAATCGGTTTTTGGTGAAAGGAAATGGCGCAGTATCTGTCTCATATATCGGCGGACACCTGAACCGCGCCATAAGGAAAGGGATAAAGGACGGGGTGAAAGAAGAAAGGAAGAGGTGCCGTAGTGTAGGGCTCCGGAATAATTTCGACCACCTGGGGATCTTTAACGTGCACTGACATCGCACAGCACACGGGCGCCTTAGCGATTCGCCTCCATCGAAATGCAGCCGCCGCGGTCGGGTTCGAACCCGGGAACTCCGGATCAATAACCGAGCGGCCTAACCACTGGGCCACCGCGGCTTCTGTTTTCAATTTTGCGGCGGGAGCCGTTGCTACGACTTTTTTGCGGCATGGCGTTGGCCCCGGGCCACAAGGTTAGTTTCTCGGAGCGGCTTCTGTGATCGCACTGCAGTCGCACCGGTCATGAAGCCACCACATGGCGCCCTAGTCGTGTTACCACGTCACAGTGACGTCACACCTGGCTGTGTAGTATATGGGCTGCACACGCGACTGCTAAAGAGATTGCGTCATTCTCTCCCAACGTAGAACATGGTGCTACAACGTGCAATGAGGATGCCATGCGTCCCGCGCTTTTTAATGAGAAAGCATTACTAGGCTATTTTGGTGAGATCGTGTCGCCAGAATGTGTTCTCAAAATGTGTTGGCAGCAGTTTTGTCAACTCTGAAGAGAGAGCGTCAAACGAGTGCTTTTAATCGAAAGAGGGTGATGTGAGGATGCTGCGCAAGCAAAAAAATTATCTTGATAGAGTGACTAGTTAATTAGAGCCAAATATGTCCAAAAAGTGGGCGGAGCTAAAGCACCCCGTGGCGCGAAATTTATAAAACCGGAAGTGTGGACATAACCAAAGCGTGGCGCCAAATTTGAAAACCCTAAATGGGCACTGAGCAAATAATTTAGTGTGTATGAAGAATTAATGTGTGAATTAAATTAAATGACACAAGTAACGACATTACCGACGCAGCGCAAAAACCACGAGGACAAGACGAGCACACGGACACAGCGCTGAAGTCCGTGTGCCGGTATTGCCCTCATGTCTTTTGCGCTGCGTCGGTAGTGTCCAACCAACTTACCCAAGTTTCCACTTTGTCTTAAAGTAACGAATTATGGCAGAATTAAGAATGAATTAAGGAAATAATCAAAGCTTTCGCATTCCTCTAATGCGGGTCGCCGAAGTGACCTTTTTTTTTCATGTGTCTTCGGAAACTGAACTTTTTCTACTAAGTACAACGAAAGAGGATAATACTTTCCAACGTCTTGACCTCCCTTCAGCGGCCACAAGTGCTGGGTCAAGTGATCACATCAATAAAACGAAGTCTTTTGTGAGGAACTCAGCATCAACCCGACATTAGCGTACCACGAACAAACTGCACAGACACATCACATGCTGCTACTATTAGTTAGGGAAGTGATGTTTTTACAGCGAAAAATTGACGCTGGACGACAGGAGTAACAAACACACAACAAGCGCTGCCCTCCAACTGAAATTTGTATTAAATAAATGGTGGCACACAACTAATTCCGCAAGCACCGGCAGCGGAGCAGTAGTGAAAGCGCGGCGCGCAACCACAATTGCGATAAAACAACCCAAGACTTCCGGCTACCACCTGTCTTGGGTTTCACGCGTCGACTGCCATTCCGCACCGGACTTTTCTACCTAGGCAAGGCTTAAAAAAAGTTTGTGAAACTTATCTCAGGATCAATATTTTATCAAGGTGGCAGTCATATTCGGTTTCTGTCGGCTGTGGCGTGTTGCTTTGATTAGATTTTCTGGACTGCACTAACATGCACAATAATGAAATTAATCTTGAAGAATATTTTTATTGGTCTTTCGCCGGTGTTGTTGGGATTTTATGTATGCACAAAAGCTGTGTCTTTGCGTACGTGTATTTTTCTTTCTGAACCCCGCACTAGCCTCCAGCTCCGGTTCAGACAGTGCTTAGTAAATTATATAGCAGACGAAGAAATAAAGTGAAAATGAAAGTGGGGCGGGGGGGGGGGGGGGGGGAGCAGCAACACAGATGCATTGGTTCCTCTCCTCCGACAAGAGGAGAGTGATAGGTTCAGCAAGCACGACATGGCAATTGTGATCTTTGTGGAGCATGGAGCTGTAAAACTCCAGAACTAGAGTTGAATTTCAAGTGCCGGCTCTCTCGAGCTACTCTCTGCGTACTTAAGGTCGACTTTCGCAGAGGATAATGGTTCGCTTTTCCTACAAAAAAATGGTATATGTATAGGCCCTTCCGTTGCCCACGTTCTCAGTGATCTTCACGTAGCTATGCATGACAAAGCGTTACACAGGCTCTTCCAAAGTAGCAATGTGAAGCAGATCTTCCGATTTGTCGACGATTTTCTTGCCATTTTAGAATGCGAACATGAGCCCCTTCCATTCGAAGCTACGAAAGTTCACAGTAAATTTTCCAGCATCCCGGTTCCTTTGGTTGTTACGTACGAACTGTCATTTAATGGATTCATACGGTTTTAATAATTAAGAATATATTATAACAGTTATGTGTGCTGGGCATTTGAGCCTAGAGCCAAATAAACCTCTTCTGCCCTCTGATTGAGCACGCTCAAAGCTAGTTAATAGCAGTATTGTTAATATTTGGTTCTATAATGCAGTGCAAAGGTCATGCAACCATAAGCTTGGAGAGAGCTTTATCAACCAGACGCGCCGACTTGTGCAGACTGGTTACCCGCTCACGCTCTTTTCCTCACTGGCCGATGCCATGTTGAATAAAAAAAGAATCACGCCAAAGGGAGAACGATAAAAAGCTTGCTGTGATTCCTTATGCAAACGAGATTTCTCACCCCATGAGGAAAATAGTCGATGATTAAGAATAGATGTGTTTTTTCAGCTCCGGATCGCTTTCCTAGCCTAAGCAAGCGCGTAAACCAGATGGGTCGCCGATACTTTGGTTGCACCACAAATCATCGCAATCGGTTTGTTTCCTGTGCTCAAGGCGCACTTTATTTTATTCTTTTGTCTTATGGCCATGCTTAGGTAGGCCAAACCGGCAGATGCTGTAACAGGTGACTTTCACAACACAACTGAAAAGTGACTACGCTCATTTCACGCCACCTGGGCGTCCATTGTCGGAATTGGAAATGCACACCTCAGTTGAGAGACACGAGCTTGCTGAGCTGGTGCGGAGACCAAATCGCGCGAGAAATTATTGAGGCCCAAAACATCGAGAGCCTAAAAGATCGTTGTGTCAGCATACCGTCCATAGCCCTCTGGATAAGGAATTTGTTTCCTTTCGACAGCTCAACGACAATGATTTCCTGCCCGTTTCCTGCTTCGGTTATTTATAAATCATGTATTATCTTTCTTGTTGTTTTAATGCTTTTAGTATATTTGCCGAGGTGTCGGAGCAATAAACCTTCAGTTGTTAGTTCAGCGCCTGTGTCTAGTCTTTCCTTTCTGCATCCTTCGTTAAGTTTGCGCTGTTTTCATTGTGACTGATGTTGCCATTTTTCTATTTTGTTTTAGCCTTGTTCTTACAGCCCACCGCGTGTACCTGTTGCTCGAATACATGCGAGACGATGCTCGTTGTGGCAGCGCACAAGAACAAAGACTGACAAAGGCGTGTACCTCTAACAGTGCTTCTGTAAAAGTGCTTGTGTTTCTTGGCAGAGCCAAGAATGCAAAGCTACCAGCCAAACTACAAAAAATCGGCAGACTCATTATTTGGCTTGGTTTATGAAGGTTTAACGTCCCAAACCAACTCAGGCTATGAGAGACGCCGTAGTGAAGCACTAAAGAAATTTTTACCACCTGGGGTTCTTTAACGTGCACTGACATCGCACAGCACACGGGCCTCTAGAATTTCACCTCCATCGAAATTCCACCGCCACGGCCGGGATCGAACCAACGTCTTTCGGGCCAGTAGCCGAGCACCATAGCCACTCAGCCACTGCGGCGGCAGAATCATGACGTGCAGGGGAAAACATGTCACGGACGCATAGTTAAGTTCTGTTGGGGTTCGTGAGTTGAGTATTTCAGGGGCTCAGTCTTTCTTTCTTTTTTCGAGTTATGACACAACCAACACATGCATGCGCGTATGACACCAGCCGGATCGCTGTAAGACTTGCGATATATGTGGCGTCACAATTTTTTACGAATGGTTTTTGACGAATGGCAATTGCTTAGGTAACTGTTTGACATTCGGTGGACGCCTCAACCGCACCTTAAGAGAAAACGTGAAGAGTCTAGGAAGGCATACAATTAAATGTGCATATGTCGTCGGTTCAAATCCCTGTAGCAAGCTATCTGCAACTTTACAAGCCCATGTAAGCTGTATGCAACGAAAAATTGCATGACACCTCTCGGAACGGTGTGCGACAAACGGTTACGTCACAATTTTTATACAAATGTCACCACATGGAGGTCGCCCAGTGGAAGTATATCAGAAGAAAGACATGTATATGACTGTCTGAAATAGGGATTCTGTGTTTGATATGCGCGTCATGCGGCCGCTTGATGACGTTACCCTATTTTTCTTGCCACACTCACGTGGGTACATGCATTAACACACACACACATACGACGCTGGCTTTTCTCGTAATGGGACTAGTAATGATTTCGCATGAAAACGAAAAGGCTGCCTTCTGCAGGATCCACATATCGCGGCTACGACCACCATAGCACGCTTCCCCTGGGATTTCCAAGGTCTGAGAAGACATAAGTTGGACACACAAGGGCGCAGCAAACAATCTAGAGGATTGATTATGCTCACTTCCTCATCCTCGATCTCCTCTTATGTTTACGTTGAGGCGGCGTCGCGCTTTCTGCGGAACCTCTCCGTCCAATCGGGCGTTGTTGACAAGCTGCTTGATGTGGCAGTGTTCAAGCGACTTCCTGGTTTTCACGCGTTCCTCGACCCCTCTCCAACTAGGCAATCGAGCTCTCGCAAAGTCTCTGCATGTCATTCCTTGCTAAGCCCAGAAAGAAGCCCCAGATGCTCACGTTTGGAGCCGTCTACGTCGACGCACACGGAGCCGCGACAGCACTGGTCGCTGGCCAAGCACTTGCGGCCGAAGCAACCGAGCTCGTCCTCTTCCGACAGCCCCGTATCCAGCACTACCTCGCCGCCGCCTTTCTTCTGCTCGGACTGCGTAGAAAGAAATCATCATCTTGTCTGCTGCTCTGCCCTGGCTAGAAGAGAAAAAATTATGATAGGTTGGCGATGCGCACATTACAATGCACATTTATCTCTCCATATTTTTAAAACTTATCACTTCAGCAGCCAAATTTCCTTGGAATCTAGACTTCTCACTCCCACTGCACACTGCAGTAGGAGCACACCTCACACTGCAGTTTCGTGCTCCTCGTGCGCTGATGACACGAGGGAAGTGATTTATTTCTCCCGCAGTGTGCGCGTTTCCTGGACAGAAGATGCAATGGGAAAGGAAATAAGGAAGTAATTACTTATTAGTACCCAGCCACACGAGCGGTTACGCCTTTATTACAAATCTACTCCACCCTTGAATCATTGGAGCAATGAAAAACAGCTGCTATACAGAGGCTGAAGGCCCCATTGTTCCCACAGTTACAAAACAACCATCACAGGGCGAGAACACAGCAAGGTGTACACACAATTTTATGAACAGAAGCAAACTGACAAGCATGGCACGTAATTAAGGTACCAAAGTTGATCTCACTGTTCAAACATTAAGAGGCGAACTTAGAGATTCTTTGGAAGCGTTTTTAATTACAACCTTATTATCCCCAAGGACTTCATAAACTACGCTGCAAAAAAATTCCGTACCTATTACGTACACTTTATACATTTTAAAAATTTAACCACTTCTGCTTTGGATGAAATGTAGGGAATGGCCGTACTACAGTCCAGTAATGAAGGAAACATCCATGTTCCACCGTAGTCGTTTGAGGGAAAAAACCTAAAAATTCTATTTTAGGGGTCACAATTTAACACGACAATATGGCTGACCTCATCAGCGTTGTGTACCATTAAATGCACTGATAAATTGCTTAAAGGCAGCAAAAACAAAACAAAGATGCTCATGATGTGATGCCACTTTTACAGAGCGAACCGCTGGCTCGCGGGCTAGGCGTCACATGACGTCCCATATCTGATCCATCTGGTTTATTCTGGGCCAACAACGCCCGAAAACTGGCATGGCGAATGACCTTGAGCATGTCTAATGAGATTAACCCCATGTGCAAAGGCGAAGATCCGAGAAGGGGCGATATAATCGGATCAGACCCAAGTAACGCATGCTTTTGCTTCAACGTTGGGTGATTGTTACAAATTATGAGCAACGTTGAATAACAAAAGCCGTACTTTGCAATAACGTTAAAATAAGAACGTTGACTTCATGAAAAAACGTTTTCACCTCGTTGCTAGCCACATGAAGGGTAACATTTAATAAAAATGTTACTGCAACATTTGCTTTATGTGAGAAATGCAGCGTAATGAGGTCAACAGTTAGAAAACATTTAGACACAGACAGCGGTTAGACAACTCCCCCAAATTGAAATTGACCTCCAGCTGAAAGTACCTTGCAAACATTATGACCGTGCACAAGTTGAAAGCCGACTTTCCATCTGCCATTTGGTAAGGAAACAAGCCACTGGGAAAACCAAAAGCATGGGCAAACAAATTTGTGAATGCAGTGCAAAGTAGCAGTCAAATCTTTGCTACACAACCATCAATCAAAAACGCTAACTCCTTCGTGAATAACAAAAGCACAGGCGCAACAACATATTGCTCAATGCAATGTTTAATTTAGTAGGTACCTATTGCCACCCATTCATGCCTGCTCTTCCTGCAGATAAATGAAACGCCACCAAAAAGCAGCGAGCAGCCATAATTGCTGCAGTGACAAGGAGGATGTGCACCGTCGATGCTGTTCCCCCATCCTGAGTAGGAAATAATTGCTTTTTCGTCTGCAAAGTAATCTGAAAGCATGAATTTCCTATCTTTTATTTAGCTTGCCCTGACACGAGCCACTATGTACTCGGCAGCTTTGACAAACATGTTGCCCAGTCGACAGCCACTGAAGACGGTAGAACATTGCTAACTTACAAAATATCAATGCTCAGAAATAAAAAGCTGACAGAAAATAAGGAGTTCCTTATTCGCACTATCTTTTATATGGCCCTAAGAATGTGGCTAAGACATGGCATGGATATTGTCTTCTTTTGCGCTCAGTTACAAACTTTCTAGCTTGTGCTAACATATTACTGTGATGTAAATAGGGAAACATGCCAGCGCTGTACAACGTGCTGTAAGACTTACGAAATACTCCCCTACAAGGCTACCACATGCCTCTTACATGCGGTAATGTTTATATCTACCCAACTAGCTGTCTGTAAGATGAGACACCAAGCCTCTTACATCTGGAGATGTGTACCTCTCAAGTAATTAGAATGATTGCAGATGCTCTTTTGGCGGCCTTTCAGTTACTGGGTGTGGAAGGTGCACATATGAAGAGGAACAACTGGAGACCAATTTTTTAAGCAACATCACAATGATCAGAGTGCCTTGGCTTTTCTTCTGTCCAAAAAGTAGTTTCATTTTCCATGTTCTGTGTTCACATAACTGCTTGCATGTGCTCATTTTGGCTTGCTGGGAGGTGCTTTTCTGTGATAAGCTGCAGTTTTAACACTAGCCTCAGTCCTCTGCACCTTCTAAATTTTTTGCTAGTGTTCACCTTAAGTCGTGTACAAACTCACGCAGATCTCTACTTTTCCATGTTTCCAACTGTCACATCTCTGCCTTCGTCGTGTCCATCACTGCATCTGATGCTTTCAAGTATGCTGTTCATAATCATCTTAATTGTTCTGCCTATTACACATGTATTTTTGCTAGTCACCCACTCCTCTCTCTGAAGCCGATCGGCCCTGAGAGTAAATAAATGAAACATACTATAAGCTAAGTCTCAGCAAGCACACAATATGTTTAGTTTATATTGCCATGTTAACCAGTAGAGAGTGGAGGGGAAAAGCTGCTAAGAGGAGCTTGACATAGCTCTCGCCCCTACAGTGGAAAGCAGCAGGCACCAAGGCATACGTAACCACTAACGATAACAGAACATGCCAAGTGTGAACTAATTCAGTAACGTTCCTGGCATAACAGTGCATACTCGCTGCTCAGTAATTTATTACCCCTTTAGACATTCTGGAACGAGAGTGTACAATGATGTTTTTCGTTTGAACATGGCACCACAGTACAATGACAATCATTAACCTTGGCCAACGCAACAACAAATAAATTTCAGCAAAATAAATGCATTGCTCACAATGCAGCCAAGAGGCGAGAATGGGCCACCCAGGGACATATTTAGAAAATAATCTCAAAGTAATAATGACATTTGAGCAGCCGCTCATTCCCCCCACTCCCTTCCTAAAAAAATGAAAAAGGGTTCTCTTCAGACGGTACGTTTCGACGATGCGGCTGTAATTTTTGTGACAGTTCCACTACATGTGAAATTCAGATATAAATAATTAACACCAATGCATGCGGTTGAATGCGAGGCGCCAGGGCGCGGGAAAAGAGTAATTGTCTTCAGGTATCCTCTGGTGCCACGTCCTCATGGCTGCTGCTCGACAAATACCACTCATGGCCACGTTCACACCCAACAAGCTTGTAACAAACATCACACAGGTGTTTATCATGATGCAGCAGCAGCTCGTGAGTTCTGTTGGCCAGTGCTGAATTTTTTGGCCAGTGCTGAATTGATAAACGCAATCATCCACCAAAACGCGCGTCGACTGTTCCTCTCCAGATTCTTGCAGTCCCACAAGAGAGAGCAGCTTTTCCGTCGGCTTCAAGTCTCCTCTTTCGTGCAGGGCCACTGGCATTGTAACGCACATTATGCTTGGTCGTTTTACTACGCATCGACGCCGCATGACACAGCAAGCGGTTGAATACTCCAATGCGGCGTACGTGCCGCACACATACACACACACACTAAGGGCAACACAACGCGCAGGACGCACGCAGCGAACACAGAACAAAAAGTGTTCCAAAGCACCTGTTCACTCAGCTCCACATTACGCACATGGTTACATTCCGACTGCAGGCTTGGCTAGCGCTTCGACTTCGCATTGGCCAAGTTGCACTGCAGCCCTGGTGGTAACAACGTTCATGCCACCGAAAGAAAAATTTTAATATATCATACCTTTCAGGCTGTCAGCAAAAATAGCTACCGTAAAAGTAAATACATCTTATATGTTTTTTGCCGTTGTGCGCCTTTTAGACGCCACCGACGTGAGCATGGGCGCGAATACACGAATGGCGCTATGAATTTCCCGTGCTGCTCTGTAGATGGCCAATGGCGTGCTTCCGCGCCAAACATGTAGACATGCTTGCAGAGGTGAATTGTGTAGCCAGCGGCACTGCATTTTTATTCTTTCTGTGCATCGCGAGGGGCTTTGGCGGCAGCCAAACGCTAACGTGTGGCGTTAACCAGCAGTTTTGCTGGTTACAAAGTCTACATGGTAACACCAACGGAGGTTTTTGTGAAAGAGCACGCCTAAATATTTATGCACCGAAACACGTTCTAGGGGGCTTGACTGGAAGTAAAGTGGGATAGAATTAATTATTGGTTTATTGACAGCTGAAAAAATTACATATTTCGTTTCATTAACATTTAGCATCAGCTGGTTGGCACAAAGCCATCCGGACAGATCTTCAAGCCATTTTTTGCCACAGACATTAGAGCGGGTAAGTTTTGTGAGGCAAAAATTGCACTAGTGTCATCGGCATAGACCAATAAATTAGAAGTTCCAAGAATAGCAACGATGTCATTAATATATATAAGAAATAATAAAGGGCCTAAGATGGAACCCTGAGGAACCCCATATTTTATGAATTCCGAATCCGAGGCAACATTATTCAAAACGACAAATTGAGAACGGTTGGACAAATAGCTGCGAAATAGCTGGAGTGCGATGCCTTTTATTCCGTAGTGCGGTAATTTTTGTAAAAGTATTTGATGTTTAATTGAGTCGAAAGCTTTCTTAAAATCCAGAAAAATTCCTATGGTAAACAACTGCATTTCTATGTTATATGCTAACTTATCTTTAATGAATAATAGTACAGATTAGTTGATTTCCCCTTCTGGAAACCATAATGGGCTGCAGAGAGCAGCGCATTTTCAGTAAAGTTCTTAGTTAACCTTGTATTAATTACTTTTTCTACTATTTTGGAAAACAGCGGGAGCACCGATAATGGACGGTAGTTATTGATACAGTCGGCAGCACCGCCTTTGTGAAGAACTATGACTTTAGCGATTTTCATTTTATCTGGAAATATTCCGGTAGATAATGCCTGATTTCTTAAGTGGCATAGGAATTCAGAGAGAATATCAGAAACAGCTTTGATTGGCACTGCAGAAATGCCATCAAAACCAGAAGAACCGCTATTTTTAAGCCCTTTGATTAGGCAAACAATTTCAGTTTCTCTGGTCGGGTAAAGAAACATGGAGTTGGATGGGTTACATTGAATGTATTTTCGAACTCATAAGAACCACGAGCAGTAAAAGATCCAAAAGTTAAAAAATGTCTATTGAACTCATTGCTCAGAGCAGCACCGCCAAACATTTGGTTATCGATATTTAACTCAGCGGCTATAAAGGTATGACGTTTATTAAGTACACTTTCTACAACGCGCCAAGAATTTTGAGAATCATAGCAGATGTCAGCAAATTTGTTGGCATAATATCGAATGCGTGCTTTCTTTATATCGGTACCCAACTTGTTGCGTTTTTTTGTATTTCACGAACAACCCTTTATCTCTGCATGTTAAAAACTTGTCAAAAAGAGCATTTTTAACTTTTATTCTCAGCAGTAGCCCGATACATTGGTATATTAAATAAATTTCGCCCCCTTCTCCCAATACATTTGAGGAAGCAACTATATTTTTCCACGGTCCAGTCCCGCGTGCAGTACTGTTTGTTAGTATGGGGAGTAGGCACGAAAACAAGCATGGAAAAGATTTATATTCTTCAAAAAAAAAGGCTTGAGTTTCATTTACAATCTACCAAGATATGACCCTGTTTCAACGTACTTTAAAAGAAGTCAGATATTAATTATAACACTTTATAATCAACGACTGTCCGAATTTATATACATGCAATATAAGACTGCTTGTAGTGCGTTTTTAAATATGTTTACCAATACAGATCCGCACTATGGCTTCAGAAAAGTCAACTTTTTAAAACCTCGTACGAGAATCGGGTATGGTGAGCAGTTAATTCACTGGCAAATCCCGAACCTTCTGAACAGTTACCCTTGCATATTTGATCTTCTTGAACAATCATCATCCTTGTCATCTTTCAGGAAAAAAACTAAACTATACTTTGTGGAACATACGTGAATATTTGCGCCCTATTCCTGCCTTGTCCTCGCATTTCTGATTTTGTATCTGTTCGTTCGATGTACGTAAAATGTATTTTTAATGAGTTTGTATGTGAAATGTATCCGCGACCAATGACTGACAGTTTTGTTTTGCCCCATGCCCGCCATCTTGTGTTGCACATGTAATCTGTGGTGTCGAAGGCCCTGTCAGGTGACCTTTACCTCACCTTTAGCTTCGGTCCCATGGCAAACTTGTATTTGCTAAAACGAATTCAATGAAATAAAGACGTCTCCGGTTTGGCGAACTTGTGAGAAGGCGAGAATTTTGTTCTTAAATTTTGAAAGCGGTTTTTAAAGCGAAAGGTTTACTGGCCGCGACCTTGCGATTTCGCCGTGGTGGTGGTCAGAGGTGGCACATGACGTCCCAACGCGCGCCTCGCCGCGGATATTTCTCTCTCTCTATTGCTCCCTAGTCACCACTGCGCAGGCGACACTAGTAGCACCGAGCCACATGCGTTCCTCCGCTGCGCAGCGCTGCGCCTTTTCTCAAAATCGAACTCAATTTTCAGTGTTCTCTTTCCTCTTTCCCTCCCTCCTTTATTCCTTCCTTTACGGCACGGTTCGAATGTCCACCGAGATATGTGAGACGGTTGCTGTGCCATTTCCTTTCCTCAAATACTAAACAAAAAAAGTGAGCCGACGGCGTTTATAGAGTTCATTGGCGTTGACAACTTTGCAAAGACCGTTCATTTTCACGAAAGGAAAGGCGCACAACCAGCTCCGTGGGTCAGTGGAGACCTCAATCTCGCTTTCATGCACGTGGCGCTGATGTCCAACTGCAAAACCCTGCTTTGATTGCGTTCCGCACACTGGATAGGCATCGCGCCCTCCCCGCCACCCTGGGAGGTGGCATGCAGTTAATGGTTGATCGCGAGAGATTGATCACCAAATGAACTCTGCGGCCTAGCTATTGCTGCAGTGCCGCATGTCAGCCACAACGTTGTCAGCGCTAATGCATTCAGGCCACATCTCTCTCACCACCGCCACATGTTTAAAAGCACGAATGAGGCGTCCGCATATCCAGGGAGCCAGTTGTGCGCCCTTCCTTTCCTCAAAGCCATCGCCGTCTAGAACATTGTCAACGCCAACGCCAATGAACACAGTGAACGCCGGTATCTTTCCCTTTCGATATCCTGGATTAGCTGAGCTAATTGATCCACATTAGTTTTTTTTAGTATTGTAACCCTGCGTCTCGTCGCATGCTATTTTTCACGATAACATCAGTACAACGTGCATGCGCTTTCTGTCTCTATTTGAAGTTGCATTGGTCGATCAGCGCAAACGTTTCGATTCAATTATGCACAAACTGCCCATTTTGATACTGCGTGTGGAATGTGCTTTGAGATTATTCTGCGCACGACATGGTCTTCTTATGATTTGTATGTGATAAGCCATGAAGGAAATAAATTGATTTGCATTGTTTAACACTTACTTTAAAGCTACATTATAAGGATATAGATGAAAATGTGCCGTCTTATGGCTAGAAGGGCTTGGTTGTGTGTCGGGACTGGTTTCTCTTTATCAGGGCTGCTTGACAGCTGCCATGAAACGCAGGCTTTGGAAAAGTCGTTCGTCAGGAAGTGTTTTCACTGTTACAATGGAAACGTTATTTGTTGAAATTTCAGTTATTCCACGTCAGGGATGGATATTTTCAAATAACTAGCCTGAAGTTCGAAACCTGCAGAAGGAACTTTGTAACTTCTATTCTTCCTTAAAAACCCAGTACTTATTTCTCGCTTTCAACTAGCAGAGGTCTGTTTTATAGCACAGACTTTCACTGCCTTGAGTGAAAATTGTGCAGTACAGACCCACCATAAAACTAGGAGTGTAGTATACAAATTGCTTGTATGCAACTACTTTGGCATTGGATCATGCTGAGCGTGGTCTTAATGTCAGATTCTTTACATCTGCAGATGGTTCATAAAAGGCCTATTCCGGCAAATGGCATTCAGCAAAATTTTCTTCCCCTGAATGCTCCTAAGAATAACTTTAGTTCACTCAGGAAGATGTATATTGACCATATCTCTTAAAGGCATGATGCTCATATTAGCTCTATGTGATCGCACAATATATAGTTTTGTGCCTTGAGCATCACTGACTTGCATCATATGTTAAATAGAATAGTAAAATGCTCGCTATTAGTTTAAACCACAACTCGTCATGGGGCTGTGTACTTTTTGTTGTGTAGCATGAAGTATACTTATGTATGAAAAAATCTTTTAGCTGCACTTCCACCAGAAGAAATGCTGAAAACAGAACATTGCTCACTAACTCTTTCTTTACCAGCACATAATAGGCCATAACAGCAAATAACATGTAAGATATGAACAAAAACAGTCCATTTATGTGTTCCGATTTGCACGAAAACGTCTCCCACGGAAGTCCGTCTGGTTGGGTTCTTGAAATAGTTGAGAAAAAACTGACGCCAATCAATATTTTAACTTTGCCCAACGTTTCGGGACCAACTCGGGGGTGACTTCGGGGTGACTAAAATGTGTCAGCAGCAGCGGGGTACTGCCTTCGCTCTCCCTTTCTTAGCACGCGGCGCAGTCCACTAAAATACGCGGAGGGGGGTGTTCCTGGAGTCCTATTCATCGCCGCCTTTGTGAGCCGTATGTGCCACGACTCGACATGTCGCCTCTTGAACAGGTTTGGCTCCACGGCCAAGACGCTCACCTCCTCGAAAGCTATTCGGTGGTCGGCGCACTCGCAGTGTTCGGTGAGGAGGTTGGATTCTGAATTCATTAGCCGGATGCCATTTTTGTATTGCCTTATTCTTTGGTGGAGGTTTTTGTTTCGCCAATGTATGAAGCCGGGCACTTGGAGCACGGGATTTTTGTAGACGACTGCCGGTTGTTTTTCTCTGGGGGCGCGGTCTTTCGGTCGTGGTAAGAAGGGGCTTATTGTCGAAACAGGTTTGTGAGTTACATAGATTCCATGTTTTCCTAGAATGCGCGCGAGTGCCTCGCTGGTTCCCCTCGCGTATGGAAGTACAACGCGCGCGCGTTTCGTTGTTTCATAGTTGGCTGGTCCCGCTGTCCTCCGAGCCAAACGGCAACGAACGCGTCGAATGAAACCACGTGTGTAGCCATTTTTTGTAGGTGCGCGAAAACGGTGGCTTCTGCTTTTTTTCTCCGCTTCGGAGGAGCAGATTGACTTTGCTCTTCTCAGGAGAGAGGAGACGACGGATCCCTTGTGGCTAGCAGGGTGGTTGGAGTTAAAATTTAGGTAGCGGCCGGTATGGGTTGGCTTCCTATAGACACCGAACTTTAGATCTGCCTCTTTTCTTCTTATGAAGACGTCCAGGAATGGCCATGTATTGTTCACTTCTCGTTCCATTGTGAACTGAATAGAAGGCTCGACTGATTTGAGGTGTGCAAAGAAATTTTCCAACTGCGATGTCTTCAGAATGCAGAAGCAGTCGTCAATGTAACGAATGAAAACTTTTGGTTTTTCTTGAAACATCAGTGCTTACTCTTCGATGGCCTCCATCGTCAGGCTTGCAGCTGTCACCGAGATCGCGGTGCCCATGGCAGTGCCCCTGGCCTTCTTATAAAATTCTCCTTTGAAAGCAAAAGCTGTGCTGCTTAGGCAAAACTCCAAAAGCCGGCAGAGTTCTTCCGGGTTCAGGCTCGCCCTGGTACCTAGGTCAGCGTCCGCTTCGATGGCTTGCTTCGCTACGGAAACGGCAAACGGCACAGGAACGCTGGTAAAAAGCGAGACCACGTCGAACGAAACCATGCACTCGTCCGCTTCCATTTGTACGTGGGAAAGACGTTCGACGAAGTCGCTGGAGATGCGCACATGCGTTGATCAGTTGCCTGTCAGGGACGATAGGACTCGGTGGGGGTAGGCCGAGAGTGCTTTAAGCGGTGAGGTGGTGAAGTCGACGATGGGACGCAGCGGAATGCCAGGTTTATGAATTTTCGGCAGTCCGTAAAAGGCCGGAGCTGAGCCGTTCCAGCAGATCAAGCGTAAGTAAAGGTGTTTTGATTCCGCGTGGTGCTTGAAGGTGGATGCCAAAAGTTTCTTCATTCTGGTCTCAACTTGCGAAGTTGGATGAACATTTAGGTTACAGCTCTGAGCTTTCATCTGAACATCCCGGAAGAACTGTTCTAATGGCTCATCATCTCGTTGTTGTTAAGTTCTAAATGTGTAGCGCTCGTAGGTATCGTTACTCTTCGACGTGCAGTGCTCTTCAAACTTGTTTATGATAGCGCAGTAGTTCCCACGCTCTCAGGGGGACAGTTTAAAAGTGTTAAATACATCAATCGCTTCCTGACCTGCCACATGGAGGAAGACTGCAGCCTTCTGTGCACTCGTGCACTGTGTCGCAGATGAAGTTGCCTTGAAGTACAGATCCATCCGCTGCGTGATTTCTTCCAGTTTTCCGCCGGCGCTTCGGAGAGCAGTAGGGGACCAGGGGGCGGTAATCCTTCCATTGCGCTGGCTCAGTCGAAGCAGGATTGGGCGTGATAAGAAACTTCTGGCACCATGTGTCATTCATAATAGCATGCGACGCAGACAACGGCTGAGCTCGAGGTGCAGAGCAACAGGCATTTTTTGGGCGCTTGCGCTGTTATATCAGCAACCCCGCTGGCCGGCTTGCACAGCATGGTTGTCAATCTTGAGGACCCTGGTTGCCAAATCCTACACAACCAGCGGAATAAGCAGGCGCTCGAGCCCGGGAAGAAGCTCGAGTCGTTCAAAATAAACGCTGAGCTGGCCGGACTAGAGCCTCCCAGCAACCTGATACCGCCAGAGAGAAGGAACTCCAAGCCCAGGTACAGGCGCGAGAAAAAGACAACGTAGAACTCAGGAACGATTCGAAAAAGCGTCGTCCTGTGTTCCTGTTCCGTGTCTCCGTCCTTTGCGCTGGTCTTATTTTTGCAATCGTGAACGAGATAGCTGAGATAAAGCGTCTCATTAAAGCAAACCAAGGTCTAGGTAACACTACCTCTACACCTCCTCCCTCACGGGCGTGTCTAACTCCGGCGCGGTGCGCCTCCACGGATGTTGGCAACAACGCGGTGGAGGTTGACACACACGCCACTACAAACGACCGGCTTCTCCTAAGGAAGATGAGGACACTAAACGCATGGCAGGGACACCAGTAGATGACACCCCTCAGCCGTCGCGCGCGTTGAGCCCGAGACGACTGACGAAAATGAACGAGAGCACTGCCCCACTGCCCCCCGGAACAGCGAAAGAACTGCACTCAGATATTAACACCATAAAAGGTCGCATGGACTTGTGGGATGCCATTCTGTCGAAGGACGAATTCCAACATAAAAACAAAACAAGGGTTTATTCGATTGCCGATGGTAGCGCACGAGCATACCGGCGCTACGCTCGTCTCGGTAGCGGAAGGTAGACTTGCCGCTCTTCCCAGCCGGGAAGCCTGTTTTTGTAGCCGCCGTTGGTGACGCGTGCCTCGGGTGACGCAGCGGTGGCGCTGTGCTTTATCGGTAGCGCAGTCCAGCGCGTGGCCGTGTTACGCTGGGCCGGATGATAACAAGGTGGAGGCTGCGCATAAATGTGCGCAGTGTGTGTCGCCATATAAGCGCCCCCCCCCCCCCACCAGCGGAGTGGAGCGCCCTCAGGGCTTGTAAAAATCGGATGTCTCAGTAGTCGTGCAGGCCGTACGGGGTCAGAAGACTCTGTTCAAGAGGGCAACTCTGGCTGTGGCGCTGCGGCCGGAGTTTCGAGGTGCAGCGAGGGATGTGGAGTGGCAGGTGAAGAAGATGGGTCAGCCTGTGAAGTGGAACCAGTGCCGGTGGGTCAGGTGCAGCAGCTGATGGCCGGCGCATGAGGAGTGGTGCAGCAGAGGGAGCTAGTTGTATTGCGGGGCGAGAGATTAGCGCAGCTGATGCCGGGCCGAGCTGCTTGGTAACCAGAGGGGCCGCTACGGCAGGCGCAGCGAGATTCCAGGCAGGGGAGTGGCTGTGGTGGACTGCATGGGGCTGCTGAGACACGCTCACCGCCAGCCTTGGAGCGACTGGCTTAAACGTGGCGGGCGGCCGCACGAGTGGCGTCCTTGCCACTGGCGCCAAGCCGTGCACGTAGGAGGACGCCGGCGAGGTAGCGGCAATCGGAGGCGCATGGAGTGGCGGAGGTGCCGGAAGGGTCTGGGACGCTGGAAGCGCCGGGGCCGCCGGAAGAGGCGAGGCCACCAGGAGGGCCGGGGCTGTCGGGAGGACCGGGGCCGGCGAGAGGGTCGTGGGCACCGGGAGAGCCAAAGCCGCCGAGAGGGCCGGGGGCACCGGGAGAGCCGAGGCCGCCGGGAGGGCCGAGACCGCGAGGATGGCGGGGGGCGTCTTGTGTGCCGAGGCTGCCGGGAGGGCAGGAGACGCCGGCAGGGCTTGCGGCGCCGGGAGCCGGGGCTGTAGAGATGGCAAGGGGCGACGGGAGGACAGGCACCGGTTCAGCGTCGTTGTTAGGCAAAATAAGGCGGGTGACTATCACCGTGCTTGGTGCAGCTGTCAACAGTTTTGCCTTCTCATCCTGCTTCGTGGGATTTTTGGTGCGTTGGGGACCGTTGGAGGGGCTGGGGCTGTGAATAGCAGGCTGGGGCTTGGCCGAGAGCTCGTGAGAATCAGCCGGCCGCGGCCGCGGCTGCGACAGCGCTGCAGATACCTGTTGTGGCGATCCAGACAGAGGTGCCGAAAAAGGCGACACGCTGACGGTCACAAAGCGTTCCTTGTCAGCAGGAGGCTGTGGCAATAGTGGCAGCGGTGGAGGTGCGGACAGGGCCGAATGTGCCTCTCGTGTTTCGTCGAGAGGAACGGTCGGGCCAGAGATGCTAGGCAGGGGTGGTGAGGCGTCCGTGGGTTGCCGAGGTGGGCAGGGTTCCGACGAAGGGTGTGCGGGCGAGAGCGAGGCTGGGACAGCTGCTGGCGGCGGCAACAGCGGGTCTGCAGCGTCGTAGAGCGGCAGCGGGCAGTAGGAGATGCCAAAGTTCGCCAGAATGTCAGCGCGGAGCTCGTCGTACGGCCGGCTGCCCAAGGCAGGGCAGGCGATTCGGCGCAGCAGGTCGGGCGGGGGATATCGCAGAGGAATGCGTGTTTGAACGGCTGGATGGTGATGCCGTTCAGGTACATCGCAGCCTCGAACTGAGCAAACCACCCGCCGATGCCTTGAGGCCGGAACGCCGGAAGTGGCGGGTCATGGGCTGGGTCAGGCTAGTGAGCCATCCGTTAACGCAGCTGAGGAAGAAGTTGCGGCTCGACGGGTCACTAAATGCGGGAAGTCATAGGATGCTTAAGGTGTGTTATTGTTCGTTGTCCGGGTCACCAGATGTGGAAGGATGCCTGCGTCCGGGTCACCAGATGTATGCCATTCTGTCGAAGGACGAATCTCAAAATAAAAACAAAACATGGGCTTATTCGATTGCCGATGGCAGCGGACGAGCATACCGACGCTACGCTCGTGAAACATATTAAGTAGCGCAAACACAGACAGGGGCCAAAGTAAGAGTAAGAGACAGGACACACGCTGGCTCTCTTACTCTTACTTTGGTCCCTGTCTGTGTTTGCGCTAGTCAATATATGTCACTGCTACAACCAACTAGTCCAAATTAAAGCCTTAGCTACGCTCGTCTCGGTATCGGAAGGTAGACTAGCCGCTCTTCCCAGCCGGGCAGCCTGTTTTTGTAGCCGCCGTTGGTGACGCAGTGCTTTATCGGTAGCGCAGTCCAGCGCGTGGCCGTTTACGCTGGGCCGGATGACAACAAGGTGGAGGCTGCGCGGAAATGTGCGCAGAGTGTGTCGCCATAGACTCTATGACCAGTGAATTCAATTCATTCAAACTCCAGGTCATCGCCTGGATACCGCAGTTAGCGAATGGAATCAAGGCCATAAAAGAGGCAATCTCCCCGCGACGGTGCACCCCACCGCAGTGACCCCATCCACCCGCAAATCGCTTCAACATGGCTCGTCGCCAACAAATTGAGGTCTGGCAATGGAATTGCTGGAGCTTTCGCCGCAAACGAGCGAACCTGCCGTCGCGCAATAAAAGCCTAACTAATCCATCGGATGTAACTTCACTCCAGGAAGCTAGTGGTCCGGCGAAATTGCCGAGCTTTAAGCCATGCCTGCCACAGGGTTACGACGCCACGGCGCCGTCGGGCTCGTTTACTGCCACCTAACGACTATAAAGCACACACTACAGGACACTACACAGACCTGTACAGTAGCCAATGTAATCAGAGCGCTAATGAGAAAGACAGCAGTGCACAGCAATGCGTCATCCCGCCAGTAACGAAAGATGAAGTAAAGAAAGCCTTAGAAGCAATGAAAAGGGGAAAAGCAGCTGGGGAGGATCAGGTAACAGCAGATCTGTTGAAGGATGGAGGGGACATCGTGCTAGAAAAACTAGCCACCCTGTATACGCAATGCCTTATGACCTGGACTGTACCAGAAGCCTGGAAGAATGCAAACATTATCTTAATTCATAAGAAGGGAGACGCCAAGGACTTGAAAAATTACAGGCCGATCAGCTTACTATCCGTTGCCTACAAAGTGTTTACTAAGGTAATCGCTAATAGAGTCAGGGCAACGTTAGACTTTAATCAACCAAATGATCAGGCAGGCTTTCGTAAAGGATATTCCACAATAGATCATATTCACACTATCAATCAGGTGATAGAGAAATGCGCAGAATATAACCAACCTCTATATATAGCTTTCATTGATTACGAGAAAGCATTCGACTCAGTGGAAACCTCAGCAGTCATACAGGCATTGCGTAATCAGGGGGTAGAAGAGCCTTATGTCAAAATACTGGAAGATATATATAGCAACTGCACAGCTACTATAGTCCTCCATAAAGTCAGCAATAAAATTCCAATAAGGAAGGGCGTCAGGCAAGGAGACACGATCTCGCCAATGCTGTTCACCGCATGTTTGCAGGAGGTATTTCGAGGCCTGAATTGGGAACAGTTGGGAATAAGAATAAATGGAGAATACCTAAATAATCTGAGATTTGCTGATGACATTGCCTTGCTGAGTCACTCAGGAGGTGAACTGCAAATCATGATCAACGAGTTAGACAGGCAGAGCAGAACGATGGGTCTAAAAATTAACATGCAGAAAACCAAGGTAATGTTCAACAGCCTAGCAAGGGAATAACAGTTCACAATTGGCAGCGAGAGCCTGGAAATTGTGCCAGAATACGTCTACTTAGGGCAGGTAGTGACAGCTGATCCGGATCATGAGAGGGAGATAACTAGAAGGATAAGAATGGGGTGGAGCGCATATGGCAAATTCTCGCAGATCATGACTGGCAGTTTACCAATTTCCCTCAACAGGAAAGTGTACAACAGCATAATCTTACCGGTACTCACCTACGGGGCAGAAACGTGGAGGCTAACGAAAAGAGTTCAGCTTAAGTTAAGGACAACGCAGCGAGCCATGGAAAGAAAAATGATAGGTGTAACGTTAAGAGATCGGAAGCGGGCAGAGTGGGTGAGGGAACAAACACGGGTTAATGACATCCTAGTCGAAATCAAAAGAAAGAAATGGGCTTGGGCAGGGCATGTAATGCGAAGGCAAGATAACCGCTGGTCTTTAACGGTAATGGAGTGGGTTCCAAGAGAAAGTAAGCGTAGCAGGGGGCGGCAGAAGGTTAGATGGGCGGAGGAGTTTGCAGGCAAAGGGTGGATGCAGCTGGCAAAGGATAGGGTTAATTGGAGAGACATGGGAGAGGCCTTTGCCCTGCAGTGGGTGTAGTAAGGCTGATGATGATGATGATGATGATGACAGGACACTAAATGAGATTACACGCTAGTGGGAATAGTATCTAAGAAGAAGAGGGACGCAAACCTCTTCGTCCTAAATGTGTATTGCTCCCCGAAGAACGAGGGCACTGGCCTGGCCAACCTGATGATCAAAACCATTAAACGAGCAGCCAAGTCACAGCTGCTGGTTGCCGGTGACTTGAGCGCGCAACACCAGGCATGGGGGTATATAAAAGCTACCCCAAAAGGAAATAAGCTATGGGAAACAATACAGTATCTAGGGCTACCCATCCTGAATTACCCCTGGAATTCACGCGCATAGGTAACAGTGTCAGCGTGGATACCTCCCCGGATCTGACGTTGACCATAAACATTGGGACGCTAAGTGGTCTAACACAGGCCTCGCAATAGGCAGTGATCACGACATAATATTTTCATCATTTCATGCCCCACCACACATAGCCTCGTTCCCAAAAGCAACGGTTACATAGTGGGATAGGCTTAGGGGGTTAAGCCGCTAAACCGCTCCCAGGACCATCCCCAACCTTTCGGAGTGAGTCGATTCCCTCAAGAAAGACACAAAAGCTGCCACGGTCGAGCAATCGTTTCAAAGAAGGTCAGATTTCTTACTTTAGACTACTGCACATACGGGAGACCCACCTCAGCCTCCAGAAGCGGTGGGAAAAGCAAAAACACAACAAATCTCTGCGCAAACGAGTTGCACAACTCAAGTGACATATACAGGTGTACACACTAGAACTGCAAGAAAAGCAGTGGGGCTAAATATGCGATAAAATGAACTGGCAGATGGGCTGTAAACACACGGGGCAGCTACTACGCCACCTATTATACCCCATCCAGACCAAGTCTACCACACGTAGTCACACTACAAGACTGGTACACTAGTACACGAGCATCTATCTGCTTCTTCCTCTCAGAGAGGTCCGCGAAGCGCGCAGTGGGTGCGATCAAGTCTGACCCATCCCCCTAGGAGGCAGAGGAACACCTCAATGTTCAGTCATCTCGCCCTTTCTGTTCAATCTCTCCCTAATCAAACTTGCCTCAAAACTCGCCACCATACCCGGATTGCATCATATTTTCTACGCGGTCGACATCACTCTGCGGGTAACCACAGCGAGTGACGGCCATGTGGAAAGAGCGGTAGTGACGGCCAAGTGGAGAGAGACTGTAGAAAGTGGTAGACACGGTCGAAACATACGCCCAAGCGGCAGGCCTCTCATGCTCGCATCGAAAATCTGAGCTCTTTGTACTCTGAAACAAGCCCACAGGCATATACCTCAAAAACTACGTTCCCCGGCCTCCCTTAAACATATGTGTAGGAGGCTTGCCCGTGAAGTAGGTATCCATCATATGCATCATAGGGCTATACATGCAAAACAACCACGAAAACACCCAAACTATTGACAAACTTAAATCTTCTGTCAGTATGATGCCGAGACTCGTATGACGAGTGGCCAACCGCAGACGAGGCGTCAAGGAAAAGGATCTTTGTCGACTGGTTAAGGCCTTTGTTCTAAACAGAGCCGTATACTCAGTCCCCTACCTCCGCCTCAATGCAGCGGAGAAAAATAAAATAGATAGTTTCATGAGACAAGCGTACAAGACCGCCCTCGATCTACCGCGTCAAACATAAACAGAGTGGCTCTTAGGGATCGGCATACACAATACGCTCAATGAACTCTGCGAAGTACACCTCACGACACAAGCGGAGAGCCTCACTCGTACCAGTGTGGGCAGAGCCATTCTCTCCCGACCAGGAATGGGCAACGCACCTCCGAGAGGAGACGCGAAAACTCAACTGCCGACACTTATTCGGAATAGCATTCTTATCAAACCACTCCCCAAGAACATGCATCCGGTGCACCACGAGGGCCGTCGTAAAGCCAGAGCACGCGCTCTGCACGAAAAGTACGGACAGAACTCAGGAGTGGTGCACGTGCATGCTGCGAAGTACCCACACGCATTGGTGGCGGTGGATGGGCCCGACGGACTGCTCGCAGCCGCGACTATCAAAACAAGCTCCTCCGAGATCGCGGAGGTGGCGGCAATAGCTTTAGCTGTAGCTAATACCACGGCTGATATTATTTTCAGCGACTCAAAATTCGCCGTCCGCAAATTCGGAGGGGGGGGGGGGGGCGAAGAAGAGCACCGAGCACTCTTAGCATTCTTAAAAAAGCAGCGCCACATCCCAGAGCGGTCGAACTGATTTGGCTGCCGTCCCACTCGGACAATCCGAGAAACGAGGCAGCTCACAATAAAGGCTGAGGTTGCGTCAACCGGGCAGAGAGCTCGCCAATTCATCCGGGTTTACGAGAGACGGCATGGCCTCTTTTTATGACATTACCCACCATCGCACCTTGGGTAGGCCACTTCATTTCCCTCCGGCTAAAACACTGCCCAAAGCACAAGAAGCCAAGTGGAGACGCTGCAAACGCGCTCCCTCACGAACCCCTCGCAACGGTCGCTCATGTACCCCTCGCAGAGCGAACCCAAATGTTTCCACTGTGGCGAACGCGCCACTAACAACCACATCTTATGGGATTGTAAGGATGAACGGCCTCCGGCGGAGCTAGTACAAATCCCTTCTCTCGAGCGGTGGGAGGATGTGCTGGCCAGCTCAGACCCGGAGACGCAAGTCTGGCCCGACCAGTGGGTCAACCATGTCGCCAACAGTGATGGACTAGCGGCCCCCTAATACGGCTTTCCAATCACCGAGCTCTTCTTGAGGAAATAAACTTTTTCCCGATCTAATCCTTCAGTCACGCCAACAACTCGTAAAAAGTACATACGATGCGCTTTCAACATACCTTACTCCATATCAAATACAAGCTTTTTGCCGCCGATAAGGATTGTTGGAATGCATATACAATTCAAACAAAATTGGTTTTCGAGCAAGCGCTCTACACCTCGGGGTAAAACTTCCGATTTCTATGTGGATGAGACAATGATCTTCAATGCCTCACAAGGTCAAGCCGAACTTAACTGAGTAGTGGTATGGCCGAAGCTATGATACTATGAACACGTGATGATATGACTATGACCACTGGGTACCTTAACTTGGCCTTTGACCTTGACCTTGAGATTTCATTTGAGACAGCTGGCACCTCATCGACAATTACTTTTAATGCCTCACACCGTCATACCTAGCTTAGCGGCGTGGCGTTAAGTCCAAATCTATGCTGGTATGACCACGTGATCTTATGACTGACCATTAGGTGCCTGACCTTTACCTTTGACCTTGCTTCTTGACCTTCATATTTCATTTGAGACAGTGGAGAGCATGCTTAACAGAGCTTTCACTTGTATATCTAGGTTCAAGTCACGTTGAGCTCCGGCCATTTTTGAGGAAAGGAAATGGCTCAGTAATTGTCTCATCTCATTGGAGACTCGAACGGCGCCTTAACGGAAGGAAAAAAGGTGGCTGAAAGAAAGAGAAAGACGTGCCGTAGTGGATACGTCCGAATAATTTCGACCACTTGGGGATCTTTAACGTTCACCGACATCGCGCAGCACACGGGCGCCTTTGCATTTCGCCTCCATCGAAACGCTGCCGCCGCGGCCGGTTTCAAACCCCGGAACTCCGGCTCAGTAGAGGAGCGCCCTAACCACTGAGCGACCACAATTTAAAGCAGTAAGCAGAATCCACGCGCACTCCCTCCCCTACCACAAAGAAATCACCATACATTTGTATTTTATCTCATGGCTCGTAACGCCTAATGCAACTTTAGTCATTGCTTAGCTCATCATAGCTGAGGCACAATTTGACGGTCGGTCGACTGTATACACAGTCAAGTGAAAACTAACCACCGCGATAAAAGAGAAAATTAGTATCGACAAAGAAGCATCTAAGCATTGAAGTTGTTCGTTAAAGAGAACCTTCAATGATTTAACCATATGATACAGTATACAAAGGCACACAACTTATAGTATTAAATGTCACACTGCATCTGCAGTTATCCCGCCATACAGTGTACTGAATTCCATGTACGTACACGACAAAAAATCTAGGCTATTTAATTCGTAGTCATTTAATCCAAACCGCAGTAAATCGGAAGGTCGTCCTCGTACACATTTTACGCCAGTCATGCCAGATCTTCCCATTTATTGCTGTACGAGCTCTCTTTTTTGCACTTGGACAAACCCACCTAAGGCGTCATCATGCTTTAGATTGTTTATAGTTTAACTATATGATTTAATGATTATAATTACTATCTATGCTTTAAATTGATTATAATTTGTTTCATACTAAATTCATCCTCTCTCCTAGGGCCAGTGACGGGAACCACCTCCACGCTAGCATCCTATCGTCGACGTCGAAAATTTCCGCCTATTTTGTATGCCCCTACTTTGTGTAATGCCACCGGGTTCTAATGAAAGAGAAAACCAATAAATGCAATCAAGTTATCTCCTGCTTTCGTTCTCCATCAAGGGCGGCGCGCTCACGCTCATTGGCCGAAAAATAAGACCTACAATAAAGGCCGATGCGAAGCACACATTTGAGAACAAAGTCTCAAAGAAGGCAGCGGCGTGATACTTTTATTGCTTCTCTGTTTCGAGGCCACGCCCAACGCGGTGGAGCCTATCGGGCGCCTCTTTCTCCATCACTCCTGTTATCCCCGTGGACCGACATGCCTCTCCCATTACGGTGCGCTTCCCGGGAGAGCTGCCCCGGCCTCCTATCTGGGTCAGGACGCGATCGATGCCGGCGCCTCGGGATACAGCGGCACATTTTAGCCGGCCGCGTTTCTCGCTCCGCGAACTTAGGCGCACGGCCCGGGAGCCCATTCTGCTCCTTATTAATCTTTCCCCATGATATTCAGAACGAGATGGCGGCGCCAATCCGACTCGCAGTTGACGATGTCACACTCATTGGTGCTGCTAAGCAGACAAAGGAATCCGAAGAGGCGCTCGTTGGTAGAGCACCGGAAGCCAAATTCGCATGTCGTGGGTTCATATCCCAGTGGCGGCATGTGCTTGTTTTTTCTTCTGCGTTTATTAATCTGAGCGAAGAAAAACTACAAGGTTAAAACAAAAGATGTCCCTCATGCTTCTTGGTTTCGGTGGCTGCTGGTTTCCGTCATCATATGTGCTAAGGCAACTAATGATCGAAGCGTGAGCCTCTGTGAGCCTCTCTATCTGCCAGTTTGAACTCACGCCAGTGTCTAACCGCGCCGTGCGCTCAGAATTACATTTGAAAAGCGGGTCAGACGTGTCCCAGTTTCGGCGCGCAAACGTAGCCCCATCTCATTTGCGCACCAAAAATGCACATGGCTACGACGGCACGGTTAAATAATAGCCGAGATAGCTTCCGGGAGAAACGCTCTGCGCTCTGTGGCAAGCCAGGTCAATCGGTTATAATTAAGAGACAAGCTCCAATGCACGCGGACAGAGCACATATGTGTGCACTGTCGCGGCCGTGGCGACGCCCCACTGGTCCTGTCTTTGTATTTCGCCAACATTCAATCAGTTAAAACACTGCGATACTGACATTAACCTCCGTAGCGCGCGGTCCAATAAAAAAGCAGTTAAAGACCTGACACTTTCTGCGTCACAGCAAGAGACTGTTTCGCATACCCATCATGCTGCTGTAGCCGCGTATACATAGAACGGCAGACTTTTATGCGACAAATAACGATGCCTTAGAGGTAATAGTGAATGCAGCGCCAAAAGACAGGGACAAACGAAGAAGTGCACCGGACTGGCGCTGGCTAACAACACATTTATTCAGAGAAAAGAGCAGCTTTTATAATGCCATCCAAGACCCACGTAACCAGATCAAACAGCAGTCGTGGGAAAACTAACACAGACACACATCGTTGCAGACATTATCAAAGTAACAGCACATCGAGGCGACACAACGTCAGCCCCGAACCCAAAACTAGAGGACCAGGAAGAGCCATACGATACCAGCATACAGAAGGAAGAGTTAGCGACTTTTTTTACGCCCTCGCAGCACGAGGCAAATGACAGAAACAAGGAACAAACAACCAGAAAAAGACGAAAACTACAATATCTTGGCGTGGACACTAATCAGGTGTATGCATTCAGGACACGGGCACTGTGTGCACAGAGCGCCAATGGATTGTGCAACCTTGAGTGCGTGAAAACGCACCGTCTAAAGGTCTCATTAGTGCGGCAGCCTTAAGGCAAAGCTTAAGTGTCCCCCCAAATTTCATCTTTGCAGTTCGCCTCTGCCAACTAAAGGTGCCCGCTACGGTCAGCATTTTATACCGCGCTCTCGTGCTCGGCACACGAAAGCCTGGGCCACTCAGTTGCCGTGGGTGGTTATAATCCGTATTCAAGTCAGGAGAAAAGCGGTTTCCCCCGCCCAACAGCGTCGACCAATTCTCATGAACTGAGGGAGTGGTAGATAAAAGGCGATAGTCACCCATGCCTGCGCTTTCCCGCTAGCAGCTTCACGAGAATCAGCAGGCGGCATTTGCTGGAAGGCGGTCTTTTCCTGGGGAAAAGCCGCTTTTACAGCGGCAGCTCTAGACCTACATGACCGTCCTCCGAAGAGTTTCAGCATATGACCTCTGGCTGCGTTGCTCGCCGCGGTGGCTCAGTGGTTAGGGCGCTCGCCTACTGAGCCGCAGTACTTGGGTTCGACCCGACCACTGAGGCCATGGTTCGATGGACGCGAAATGCAAAAGGTGCGAGTGTGCTGTGCAACGTCCACGCTCGTTAAAGATCCCCAGGCGGTAGAAATCATTCCGGAGCAGTCCTCTACGGCATCCATTTTTCTCCTTCTTCTCTCAATGAATGAATGAATCTTTATTGTTCACCGAGAAGGAGCCCCCGCATCCCCGGTCCCTGCACGCAGGACTGGGACGCGGGTAGCAAATGCTCCGCAGACTAAGGACAATTGTTTCTTCACCGCCTCAGCCGCCAGGCGGGTGGCTTGCTACTGGATGGCGGGGTCATCGCTCCGCAGCGAAACTTCACACGCTTCTCTACTGTTGATGTTTAAGCCGGCGCCCGCGGAATAGGCGCATTTCCAAATTATGTGATGTAGTGTTTACTTTCAGCACAATTTTTGCATTCAGAATCTTTTTTATCCCCAGTCTGTGTCAGGTAGACCCAACCTGGGCAGATGTAATTTCCAGCTTATAATGTCCTACAAATGCGCGCCTCATTATTGGAGAGAGACCGACCTAGGAGCGAAAATATTCTTCTATGTAATTTGTAGTGTTCGGTAAGTTAGTGGTATGAAATAATGCAATCTTTCATTCCCTTGCATCGGGGCTGTTCTGTGGCCGCTCGGTAGTAGAGATCTCAAGCGAGCGCGTGTGCAGCCTCATTGCCAGGAACAGAATCGTACGCAGATATCCATAGGCTGGATATTAAGAGCGTTAGCTCTTACTCATCACGTTTCGAGATTTCGTGGGATCTGCTACCACCCTTGATCACAGCGCCATCTGTGGCAGCAACTACTCGTCACGTTTCGAGATTTCGTGAGGTCTCCCACCACCGTGAGATCAAAGCGCCATCTGTGGCTGCAACTAGAAAACTGCGCATCTCGCACTGAGACTTGCAGCGCCATCTACAATAGCATTGCAGAAACAACCACCTGCCGCGTGCCAATGGGGACGTCACGGTCCATTATGGTGGATAGAGGTAGATCTATGGGAGTATGACGTCAGGGGACGAAATGGCGGCGCTGAAATAGAGGAAAAATGCAAAAAATGTGAGAATAGGGGGACCCTAGATCACATCATTTGGGAATGTACACACTCCCCAGGGATTAAAGAAGCAATAAATAGCAAGGAAGCCTGGGAAACCCTTCTGCAAAGCGCGGACCCCGCCGTGCAGAAAAAAGTCATTCACCTGGCACTGGAGGCCGCAAGAGACCAAGAACTTTATGCCTGCCTTTAGATGCGAGGCTCCCGGCCCCCACCCCTAGGCCTGCGTGCCAGAGATGGGGAGTAGGGGAGCCTCTTCTCTGGTGGAAATAAAGGTTTTTGGAATGGAATGGAATTTCGATTTCTCGAATGCAAGATGGCGGCCATTAAAATTAGTTGTGTCCTCTCATCCCTTCCCCCCTCACAAAAAATATCCTAAAACGGGTAGGAAAACTGTCACATTACGGGACCGCTAAACATGTATACATTCGTTCCGCTATAAATACTCCGACAACAGCCGCCACCCATCCGGGGACAGTTGTATACCGAATTATGTAGGAAAATAAAACCCTATGGGTTGTGTTATAGAAATAAAACCACAATTAAATAATAGGTAAACAATTTATACATGCAATTACTAATTCAAGCGTTACCATATGTATCGCATCGCAAGCAGAATTCCTGGCCCACCTTGACCCCCCAAACGAAGCAGATTCCGTTAGGACGTATAGTGCAACTCGACAATGGGTAGACGAGCATCGTAATTTCTCCGATAGATGGCGCTAGGCGGCGATCATTCCGCTAGGCGGCGTGCGTGTACGCTGCCTAGGGGGTACAGGGTGATACAGGGTACAGGGGGTACAGGGTGATATGGGATGGGCGTCTTTCGAGAGCAGAGAGGCTAGCAGTAAGATAGCATTTGAGGAACGATTGAGAAGGATGGAGGAAAAGCGGTGGGCTAGGAAAGTTTTCAGATACCTGTATATAAAGAATGTTGACACGAAATGGAGAAAGCGAACTAGAAAATTGACAAGCAAATATCTGGACAGCAGTAAAAGGGCAAATCAGCAATTATCGGTTAAGAAAAAGGTTAAAGGAACAGAGAGAGCTTCGTGGAAAACCGGGATGCTGACGAAATCGGCACTAGAAACATACCGGACCTTTAAACAGGAAATTGTCAAAGAAAATATCTATGATAATTGTAGGGGAAGTTCCTTGTTGTTTGAGGCCAGGACTGGAGTTTTGCGGACTAAGACGTATAGAGTCAGGTACCAGGAGATAGACAATTTGTGCATTGCGTGCGGAGAGGAGGAGGAAACGGCTGAACACTTGATACTTTTCTGTAAAGGGCTTCACCCTACAGTGGAAGGCAGCGGGGCTGACTTACCCAAGGCATTGGGTTTTAGGGATAGTGAAGGGAAAGTGGATTTTAATGGTGTCTTCGACTGGTCGCTTTAGATCTCTCTAGAGCGCTCTGAGAGGCGACCGCACATTCGGCTGGTCGAAACCGGCCGCTCTGACTACATTCGGCTGGTTCTTTCTGAGCGCTCGCCTCCAGCTCAGAGCGCTCCGACGCGCTCCGAGAAAAAAGTCCGAGCGGCTCCGAGATGAGTCCACGTGACAGAGCCACTTCCGCCATTTCGCGAAAGCGGTTCGAGGCCTCGGCGTACCCGCAAACGCTTCTCCTCTACGCGTAGGCAGAAGCAAGTGTAGGCTTTTGACGCAGTAACGCTTGCTACGTTGTGTTTTGCGGGTGCCGCGCTGTGTGAGGCAAAATGTCCAAGAGACGCCGGATAACTACGCTAGGAGCGTGGTCTGTGTCGCTGTCACATGACAACAGCGATTCCAGCAGCAGCTCAGACGAGGACGACAGTGCTATCCACAAGGCGATGTTCGAAAAATGAGCGTCCCGTGGGAGGGAAAGCCGGGGTAGCGATCGATACACGCTAAGCGGTGACCGCGATGCAAACTGTGTGCGACCACGTGCGCATATGTTGACATATCAGCAGCGATGCCGCGTCATAGTTCCGGAAGTTACGTCGTCGTTCTGCCGCCTGCGCTTCCGCTCTGAAAACTCGCTGACCATTCGGCTTGACTAGTCTCGCTATGCGCTCAGAGCGAGAGCGGCTCCTACTCTGCCAGATCCGAACCGGATCGTGGGAGCGACCAGTCGAAGACACCATAAGAGGTTAGAAGTAACCAAGCGAAGGTTATCTGATTGGTGGCTAAAAGAAAGACAGGAGTAAAATTTCACAAGACATGGCTAGGTGGCTTGAGCCACCGCCCGATGTAAAGGGTTCAGCCGTATCCATCCATCCATCCATCCATCCATCCAGAGCATGGTTGGAATCCACCCCGTTTCAAAGGGTGTTACATTGTTTCTCGACACGAGCGGCGCGTTCTTCTTCGCGTTCTTCATCTAGTAAACCAAGCAGCTAACGTTAAACGTCTTCCAAACAGTGGCGGCCCTTTTTTTTCGATCAGCTGGGTTTGTTGAGAGGATGCGTCTGGCTTACTCCGAAATTCTACCTTTCGCGAAATTCCAAATGGCTGTATTGCTGTCGCTAATTATTATGAATGCTCGGGTACCGACTCAAGCGAGTGCTACTGCAACTTCTTCGGATGTAACTGTCTCGGGTGCGTGACGAGGCCGTAATTATGGGTATACCATCTCCATTCCATCTACCACTGCCGATACTGCCGCTCCATTTTTCCGCCTGACGCGTCGACATAGGCTACTTCCTCTGCTGTCTTGTTTTCCATAGTTCTGGCGATGGTTTTTGCTCTGTGTTCTCTGCGTTCTTTGTTGTGTATCGGGTGCATGTTTCTCGGTAGAGGTGGGATCAATAAATACTTCCTCGTGTCTAGGGGAATGTCTTTTTTCGTGATGGCCTCTGTCTGGTTGGAGGCCTATCCACCCGAGGATGGTTCTCCCCATTTTTGTCTGGCTCAGTCTTTCTAGCTGCACGATTCTTACCGCCTCAGTTCCCACTTGGCACTCTCATCGCAGCGGGAGGCCTCAACCCAGAAGGCCTCCCGTACACCCATAGTTACTGCCACCTATTGTGGATTCCAATTCCTTCCAGCTTTTCCGTTGAAGTGGATATGAGGAGCCCTAGTGCTCGCTTCACTCATTTCCTAATTATGGCGTCGATTCTGTCGCCCTCCATTTAATGTTTACAAAGGGTATGGGGTAGCAAATGCGACAAATGATGTAAACTTGGGTCATCTTAAGGAGGCTGCGCTCTTTGAGGCCGTGTCCTCTGAGCGAGACTCGTCTGAATATGCCCGTGACATGCGCTACGTCGTTTTCTAAATTTCTAATGGTGTTTGTGTATTGTCCTTTGGCTTCAATGAACATTCGCAGGATACGTATTTCGTCTAGAGTCGGGACGAGAGTGTTTTGTACAATAATTTTGATGTCTACGTCTTTCTTTTTTCTCGGATGGTAGATAAAAAATTCCGACTTTTCCGGGGAGAAGGATAGGCCTTTGTCTGCCGCTTATTTAACCAGCATGTCTGCGGCAGTTTTCAACTTTTGTTCTATCTCTGCGTCGCTACCCTTATTGATCCAAGTACTTGTGTCATCAGTCCCTCTTTTATCCTTTCTCTTACGGCGCGGTTCAGGTGTCCACCGAGATGTGAGAAAGATACTGCGCCATTTCCTGTCCTCAAAAACCAACTTTCAATTTTTTTTCTCTGGCTTGGCAATTAGACTTCTAAAGAGCCACACGTGTTTTCAGTCGTATGCCGCGCGTACCGCAGAGAGGAGTAGGAGGATACCGGCATCATGGCGACATTCCAGCAGAAGCGCGCGTCGCCACAGTGGAGGGTAGTTCACGCATTTCACATCAGAGGTGGGCAAATGTCTTCATTTTTACTATTCCTCCCTCACCCTCATTTTTGAATCCATGACCCTTCCTCACCTTCACCTACATTGTCAAAAGTTATCCGACCCTCTCTCATCTCCAAGACGGAGAATATGCTTCGGCTTACCCTCCGGGTTTCGAACCACCGGGCGGGGGGGGGGGTATAAGTGAGAGCAATCTCTTCAGACTCTACCACGCGTTTCTTATGAGCCACGTTAACTATGTAGCCTCCGCGTTGGGCTGGTCTAAACGGGATGAGGCCAAAATCGACGCCCTCATGCAAGAAAGCCTCAAGCAAGTGCTGGGTTTACCCCTCACTACCGGCACCGAGCGTCTCATACAACTAAGCATGCACAACACCCTGTCAGAGGTGATCGAGGCCCAACGAGCGGCCCAAATAATACGACTCTCATCTTCGCGAGCCGGGAGACGCATCCTCGAATCCGTTGGATGTGGTCACCAGGAAATCATGGAGCGCAATGCGACCCTGTCACCCATGGTCCGTGATACGTTCCATGTAGATCACATGCCACGTAGCGTCCACCCTCAATACAATGTAGGGCGCCGGGTAGCCCAGGCCCATTCCCTGTTAAAAATGGCTGCGACCACCCCGAATCTTGCATGTTTCGTTGATGCCGCCCAGAACGGGCGCTCTGATCACTATGCCGTAGTTTCAGTTGACTGCAATGGCACTCTTATTAACTCAGCATCCGTTCGGAAGGCCTCTGCAACAGTAGCCGAGCAGGTTGCTATAGTTCTAGCACTGAAGGACCCTCTACGTCCCAATATCTTTACAGACTCCAGGTCTGCAGCCGGCGCGTTCGCCTCCGGCTCGATTTCCAAGGAGGCGGCGGCCATCCTCGGCAGCGAGGGGGCTGCTGGTTTTCTTATCATCCAATGGTTCCCTGCCCATATGGGGAATCAATGTGCACTCTGAAGTTGTTAACGCCGATGAGTTGGCCATGACTGTGCGCGAGGTCTTACACATCACGGCGGTTCCGGTGGACTCACGGGCGGCGACTTAGGACTGTACAGGGATTTGCTTCTCACGTTCCATGAAATCTTGGCACTTTATCAACTTCTTCGGCGGGCGTATCCGCTACCGCATCCTGCACTTACTAGACCACAATCGTCGGCCTTTCGCATGCTCCAAACGGGGTCGTTCCCCTCCAGGGGCCGATTCAGTCACTTCGCGCCTAATGTAGAACCCTACTGTCCAGACTGTGGCGAGGCGTACTGCTCTTTATCTCATATGCTCTGGCAATGCCCTGCGTTACGCAGCTCATCACTTACCACTCTATCCGACTGGGAGGCAGCCCTTAAGAGCGGCGACCTCTCAGAGCAACTACGGGCTGTCCAGAGGGCCTGCGACAGGGCGGGGGACCACACTCATCCGACCCCGATGTGGGTGTGGCCCGCGACGGCTACGGGGACTCCCTGAAAAGGGAAGTACCCTAACGCGGTTCCTCAGGGCCCCCAATAATGTTTTTGTCTGTCTGTCTGCCTCTCTCACCCTCACCCTGACTTAGAAAAATTTGCTGGCCCTCCCTCGCCTTCCTATCGTCGGCCCTCCATCACTCTCGCACTCACTAACAGTCGTTTTAAAAATCACATTATACCCCTGCCACACGGCAAATTTAATGTCATTCCCATCGAATGACATTAGCACATAATGCCATTAATCGGCTGCTACACGGGAACATTTAAGGTCATTAGGTTGGAATGACATTCGCCATCGAATGAGTTTGGGTACAGTGTCCTAGAAGGTTTTGCAGTGGCAAAAGCGGAGCTCTCCCCGTGAGGCTTTAGAAGCGGTTGCCGCGGCGCGGCGCTGGTGTAGACTCCTGGAGCAGAAACAGCGCGTCGTCGGTACGCGCGCTGCGCGGCTACGAGGGGCCGACAGGACAGGCGCGCTGTTTTATATGGCGTTATCACATAAGTACCCCATTTTTAATGCATCACCACTTGGCTGCCAATGAAGACGCAAAAAACGAATGGATAATTATTTGTAACCTTTCAAAAAGAATCAGTGGCTGTGTTTCAGTGACGGCGCCAGCGGGAGGCAAGGGATGGCGGCCGCTACCTCGAATATTTGCCCGGCGCTTTGTACTGAAGAGGAACAATGCCCAAAAATTAACTCCCCCTTCATCGTACGCCACCCCGTAGGATATCCTGGGCAGCCCTTGGAATGGTGAAGCCATTACCTACAACTTTTGGCTGCAAGTTTGTTCTATTTGAAAAAAGGCAAGTGACAATCTTGGTTTTTCTGTTTTTATTATTTTTTTCAAGAAGGTCAGGTGGAATATCTTCCAGACTAAATAGGATAGCGCTTGAACGATGAGTCCGCAAGTGCATTTTACTGTTTTGCTCACTCGTTGAGGTTCACAACACGGGACACCAGATCCTTGATTTTTTCCTATGCAATAATTCACCACCGTTCTGACTGTAGTTTTTTTATTCGTGAAAATTTTATAATGCTATTAAAATATCATGCGCTCAAGGCGTTCTTATAACGCAACAACGAGATTTTACTGCTGCCCTTCCATTGTAGGACATTTCATGGCTGATGGAACGGGCGGATGAAGCATCAGCTGCATGGGAGTACGACGCCCACGATTTAATGAAGGCTATTCATGCAAATCGCCTTATAGTGAGCGATTGTCTACCCATGGTGTCAGTGCTTATTCTTTGTTCAAGTTCACTTAAATAGGTTGCGCCATTAATTATATTGTCCAACCCATACTCTTACTGGTTCTTCTAATACTCGCTTCTCAAAGCTTTATTTTTCACTCCTAATTAATTAATGAAGACCTTATGATTGCATTTCATGTCGCTCCTGTCTAATCTTAGAAATGACTGTTTTTCAAATCTAAGTTCAACGTTAACGTAACCACAAGCTAAATAAATGCAATTTTACAATTACAAAATGCTAATTTTGATGCAGCTAACAACGCAAGGAAATTACGCTTTTACTAGAGCATTCATTTCGGGCTTGGACGTCCATTCTCAGATATGGGACATATTCGCTAATAAAATAACAGCTGTTATGTTCACATGATACATATATGCAGAAAACTGCCCCGTTTCCACTTTGTACTGGTGCAAAAGCGATGGAAAGAGTGATTCAAAGGTACCGTGGTGGACGCCTTAATGGTGTCACTGCAGGGACTGCGGCTACCTGCCTGTCTTTGAGAGCTGCTTAGTGATCACAAAAAGTGGCCGCCTTACCAAAGAAATAACTGAAACCGTTCAAATTACTTCTGCCGCATCAGCGAGCCCTCTCTCATTGCACACAAAGGGAAATGTCGTTTCTGTCCGCGTCGGTGGACGTAGGTCTCTAATCTGTTTGTCTCTTCGCATAGTTTTATTTATTGCCTTCTTTTTCCTGCTTAATGAGCACTTGCTTTATTTTGTTTTTTTTCGCGGTTCCTTTTCTTTCAACGCCGTGATGAGTGATGAGTAGTTGTAGTGCGCGCTCGGCTGCTGGCCCGAAAGATTCGGGTTGGATCGCGGCCACAGCGGTGGCATATTTAGATGGAGGCGAAGCGCTATAAAGGCACGCGTGTACTGTGCGATGTCAGTGCACATTAAGAAACATACCCCAGGGGTTCGAAATTATCCAGAGTGGCTACGACGTCCTTCGCAACGCGAGTCACTTGTCCCAAGAGCGACACTCAGGTTACGAGGTTAAACCCCATAAAACCGATCCAAACGTTTCACTTTATCTACTCCAACACCTTCGTTCGTTCCTTTTACTCTTCGTCCACACCCTTTCATCCTTGCTTTGCCGTCGTTTCGTGCTATTGCCGAGTGGTTTCACCTCCATTTCTTCTTCTTCTTCTTCTTCTTCTTCTTCTTCTTCTTCTTCTTCTTCTTCTTCTTCTTCTTCTTCTTCTTCTTCTTCTTCTTCTTCTTCTTCTTCTTCTTCTTCTTCTTCTTCTTCTTCTTCTTCTTCTTCTTCTTCTTCTTCTTCTTCTTCTTCTTCTTCTTCTCCTTCTTCTCCTTCTTCTTCTTCTTCTTCTTTTCTTCTTCTTCTTCTTCTTCACCCCAGGTACATGACACATACCCATGCGGGGGGATTGGCCAAGGTGTTTCGACCTCCATTTGCCAATTTTTCGCCCCTGCAGTGCACTTTCCCTGCCCCAGATGGCTTTTTGCTCTATGTGCCTTTGGTTGGCAACGCATCCTCAGGGTGCCCCACTCAGTCGAAATCTTCGCGGTCGGCTGGGTGTGGAGTAATTACCGCGTTTTGTAGACTTTCTGCATCTGTTCATGTCTCCGAGGGACGCGCTTACCCGCTTTTATTATCCCAACGAGCTTAAAGCGCCACCCGTTCCCAACGACAACGCTCAAACTCGCTGAATGCAACGGCGCGGCAACACAGACGGCCGGCTTTTCTCCTCCAGTATTCGACGGCAGCGCCGCGCGCGGCCAACCGCTTTATTTGCTTCAGCGCCTCCCATCGAAACCCGCTTCGTCCTTGCCACTACCACTCCTTCTAGAACACTGTAGTTTGGGGAACACGTTTGCATTCGACCTCGAGCCGAATGTGTAACCTAGACATGAGATACGCAGCAGAAACAAGCGACGCAAAAAAAATAGCATGCGCACCGCCAACGTTAGAAATTGTAGTTATTTAGTTTGGCTAAAGAAATATTAATTTTGGTGCGAACCTCTTGGCACTAGAAGCTGTCGTGGATAGTTGTTATTCTCGGTCCCAGCAGCAAGCAACGGCAGCGGCCAACCGTAAAGCAGGGCCTTTCCCGCGACCGTCGATCACTTTGGGTTGCGTGTTTCTTGCTGGTTGGCGTTCCATGTTCGTTTAGCTCGCAAGTACTTAAAGATGTAACTGAGCACTTCACCTTTTGGAAGTCATTCCCATGCTCCACCCATGTTCTCACCTGCTTTTGAAACGCCACATAACAATTTCGAAAATCTTTTATGCGCGGTGATGTATTTCAATTGTGCTATTTTTTTTCACTGATCATCACTGGCATCATTTTCGAATGACATTATCTTTTACCGTGTTGCACCGAAAGAGACCGAATGACATTCGATGCATCGAATTTTTCTTGCTTGCACGCCTATGCACTACTTAAGCACTGAGTGTCAATTCCTTACCATGCCTGCAAGACATTTGGTTCATAAAATCAGGCGCGCGAGTACATGGCCATACGCCTGACCAGGGATGCGTGTGAACCAATATATAAACCAAGAGATGCTGCTGTTGTCTAGAGAGCAGTACAACTTTTTCTTCTTTGCACACCATGCAATGCAACGCGGAGAGAGCGATGATTCAAAGCAAGGTGGCTAAGCTGCTACTTTTTTTGAATGACAAGACTACAGTGGTTGTTTGCCCACCACATTGCGGCACTCCTTTCCAATACCGCAATTTATGGGAAAATAGAAAATAAAAGAAGATAACACTCTACTGAACTACTCACAGTGTAATGAAAAAATTTCTCACCAACACCGCCAACACGCTTTGATTTGACAGTGCATTCTCGTAGAAGCATTTTTTTTCGCTGCAGCCAGTTCTTTGACGCCGCACTAAGCTGAAATCGGACTTTGTTCCGATAAACAAGGCTTAGAACTAGGGAATTCAACAGCCTTGCTAGGTTTAATTTCTGCATGTTTTAGTTATACACTCTGACAGACTCGGAGCGATAATAAAAATGGTGACTGTGGTGCCACGGTTCCCGTTAGATCGGCGGCCCCCCGCACGGCCCGGCCAGTGCCCCTTTGTTAGCGCTGAGCACAGGGTGTTCTGCCTGAACCTTTACACAGATTTTAAAAATAGCCCTTCTGAGTTAGAAGAGCGCTTTTGTAGGCATAGCATTGTCAGCGGTGCCGTACATCGCGGCGACGCAGAAGGCGTGCGGCTCCCCGTCTTTCGTGTTCGCCTCGTGTGCCTCCAGTCCGCAGAAACTGTCTTTCCCGGGAACCTTCACCCTAATAACAAGCGCTTCAAAAAGGGAATTGATAACGGCTTGCACAGACAAAAAACGTTAGCCCGGAGTAGGGTTCGCCCGGGCCACCGCCCTCGCCCTCAGACAGTGCATCTTTCCCTCCCTCGCCCTCACCTCACGATGTTTTCTCTTCCTCGGCCTCACCTCACCATGTCTTTCCTCCCTCACGCTCGTCCTCACGAATTTTCATGCGCCCATCATTCGTCACCCTCACCTCATTAGGATTTCACTTGGTGAGGTGAGGGTGAGGACGCCCTCATGAGGGCTCGCTCTCGTGAGGATGCTCATCTTTGCTCCTCATGCGCGCCGCCATAGACGGCGGCAAGTGTGCGCTTCGTCGCTGTCACCGAGTTGCGGACAAGAGAGAAAAAAATTGCTGGATCGCACTTCTCTGCTTAAGGGCGGAAATGCGAAAGCCTGTCTGTCCTCTGTTTCTCTCCATTTTTTATTCCTAAATCTTCGTTATATTTTTGTTGGTTTTGTTTCGTTTGTTACTTTTTATTTCGAATTTTTATTTTTATTCCGGTATATTTAGCTTCTGCTATTTTATTTTTGTTACTGATTTTATTTATATTTGTATCATATGTTTATTTTTATTTTTCGTTCTATATTTATTTATTTTTGTTTTATGATTTTTCATTTTTGTACTTCCCTTAATTTTTAGCTTTTTTTTTCATTGCATGTATGCTGCTTATGAGCTCCTCATTGGAAGTTCACGCGGACAATTCCCGTCCACAGACTTCCGCCCGCGCCAATCATGAGCCAAGAATAGCTTAGGCCTTAAAAAGACGGCATCAAAGGTGTGCTGCGTACTCCTTTCGTGACGACACACACCTTTACTGAGCGGAACGGAAAAGTTCCTGCCGGAATCCTACGAGGAGGGCGTGAAAGTGGGTTCTGCATATATGGAGGCGAAACGCAAAAGGCACCCGTGTGCTGTGTGATGCCAGTGCACGTTAAAGATCCCCATGTAGTCGAAATTATTCCGGAGCCCTGCACTGCGGCACATATTTCTTCCTTTCTTCTCTCACTTCCTCCTTTATCCCTTCCCTCGGGGCGCGGTTCAGATGTACACCGAGATGTGAGACCAATACTACGCCATTTTCTTTCATCAAAAACGAATTTACCAATTTTCAGTTTTACACTTAAGCTCCACCATGAAGAATATAGGGCGATGACGTTAATTAAGGAGAAGGAGGATAAACTTTATTTCCGTCTACAAAAGTAGCAGATGGTGTTTGGTATAGCCCCATCAACTAGCCATGATCTCATGCCTTTCGGCGACTTCTAGGGCTCTTGTAACAACCCGGACCTGTGTGTCCGTGTCGGAGCTCAGCAATGCGGCCTCGCAATGGTCTGGATTTGAGAGCTGCAAACCTCGTGGAGGGGAGTCCCGGCGGCAAGCCCAGAGTACGTGGGATAGAGCGGCATATTGGCCAAGTAGTTTACAGGAAAGTGAGTAGACCCTAGGGTATTGAGGGCATATATCTCGGGGCTGGGGAAGGTGTTTGTTTCGGGTTGCCTCCATGCAACATCTTGGGGTTTGGTGAGAGAAATATGTGCTGGGGGATATAGAACTCTACCTAATTAGTAGTGCATGGTGATGTCATCAAACGTAACCGTATGATCACTCGCCGTCCGCCGGACGGGCGACACCACATCCCGGTAGACAAATCCTAGGGTATGATTGTGGGCCGCCCCGTTCGCTGGATGAAATGAGTGCGCAGGGACCCAGATCAATTGGATCGGGCGGAGTTGGTCTTCGGTGGAGTGGAGGAGAGATAGGGTGACGAGGGAGACCCGGCCTTTAGCAAAATTACGAATCGCAAATTTAGAGTCGCTGAAGCTGGATTCTGCAGAGGTGGGGACCATCGCCAAGGCTATGGCCGACTCCTCGGCCTCTTCAGACAATCTGACGGGAATGGAGCACGCAACCAACGGCCGTCCACAGTAGTTTACAACCGCGAACGAAAAAGCATCGCGATCAGGGTATTCGGCGGCGTCGACGTAGAGCGCTGTCTGATCTGTTAAATACTTTTCATGCAGAGACTTAGCCCTGTCCTTGCGGCGAGCGACATGTTATTCTGGGTGCGGGTTTTTCGGGAGAGGGGTAACGATAAGTTTAACGTGGATATGGGGCGGAAGCTGGGCCTTGTCAGCGACGGTCTTTTCTAACCTTATTCCAAGCTTGTGGAGTATGTTAAGTCCCGAGGAGGTGTGGGCTAGACACTCGTACTGAGAAGTGAGATGAGCTTCCCAGAGCTCCGTCACATTTTTGTAGACCCCTATGCCAGTAGTTCATACGTGGGCATCCGGTGGGGGAGATGAAGAGCTGCCTTATATGCCGGTCTAATAAGGCAGTCAACGCGGTCCCGTTCTTGGCAGCCAATTTAGAGGAAAGGGAGAGTATATTTGAGGCGACTGATAACAAACGCCTTAACAAGACATCGGAGGTCAGCTTCTCATATGCCTAAATGTTTATAAGCAATGCGACGAATTAGGAGAATGGCCTGCGAGAGAATGCGAGTTTAGCCAGAGCGCCGACTGTTTTTCCAATTGCTATGTATGAGAAGCCCCAATACTCTAATGGTGGATACTTCGCGCATGGTTTTGCCACAAGCAGTAATGCAGATGGGAGGATTACCGCTGATGCCAGGTTGACCTAGGATAAGCTGCAGCTGGCACTACTGAGCGGAGCACGAGAGGTCGGCTCCGGCTACGTGGAGCTCAATGACATCCATCGCTTGTTGAAGTGCGGATTCAACTTCAGTATCTTTGCCTGTTGAAACCAATAGGGTGACGTCGTCTGCGCTTAAGGTATGGGATAGCCCGGGGATGGCGTCTAATTTAGAAGTTAGTGCTAGCAAGGCGTGATTGAAAAGAAAGAGGGAAAAGGATCCTTGCGGGGTGCCACTGCTACCAAGGGTTATAGGGTCTTAGAGGAGAGAGCAAAAGCTATGTTCAGCTGCACGGTCAGAGAGGAAAGTGCATATATACTCTTACGTGCGGTAACGAACATTTAGTAGGAGAGAGTTAGCGAGAATAGCTCCGTCCGAGACACTGTCAAATTCTTTAGTTAAATCAAGCCCCAGAAAAGCCTCCGTGCCCTCTTTGGTAGACGGGCACAGTATCTCTCGAAAGAGTAGGAGCCTAATGTCTTGCGTGGAGAGATTTGAGCGGAAGCCAATCATGGTGCGAGGTAGGAGATGGTTTATTCCACATAATGACTAAGACGGTTGAGAATGACGTGCTCCATAAGTTTCCTATCAGAGGAAGTGAGAGATATGGGGCGGAATTGTTCAAAACCTAGTCGATTTCCTGGTTTGGGTATGAAAGTCACGCGTGCATGTTTCCATGCTGCGATGATTCTACCCTCTTTTCAGCAATCATTCATAAAGGCAGTGAGGGCCTCAATGGACGGGTCATCTAAATTACGGAGAGTTTTGTTTGAAATGCCGTCCGGTCCAGGGGCAGATTTAGGGCGCAGCTGAGTGAAAGCGAATCTCACCTCAGTCTCCAAAATCTCAGCATCTAGGGCAGGGTTCGCACCACCCATGTATGGGGGTGGGGGGGAGAGAGAGGATCCGGGGAAGTGGTATTGAGATACCGCACACGAAGTTCACCGAGAAGATCCTGGTCTCAGACTGCGTGCTGATGGACTATGCGGGAAATTCTGTCGGTTTGGGATGTTTTGCAACCGTCCTGGTCTAAAAAGTACCGGAGAAGGTGCCAGGTGCGATTTTAGCCCGAGCTGACCATGCATGTTGTCGAGAACATGACACCCTATCGCTGGATAGCCAATGCGAGAGTGTGAGCCTCAATGTGTTTGTCCATCTGAGCTGTTCAGCGCCGAAGCGTTCTTTTGTGGTGTTGTGTTTTCCAGCGGTTTTGCATGCTTTCGCAGGCGTCCCACAGATGGAGACAGCTGTCTGTATGGATTGATAAGCCGTGGTAGGTGGTAGGTCAGCCGTGGATTCCTTAGTAGTAGCAGATACGTCTTCCTGGAGGTTGGAGATCCACTCGTCTAGGTTATTAATCCTGGTAGCGGCGTTCTGAGCACGTAGGGAACGAACCTTGTCCCAATCCGCGATTAGGGTCGAGCGACCTTTAAGATGGTACAGCGACGTGCTGAGGGTGGTCGCCAGGAGATAGTGGTCGCTGCCGAGGGTATCCCCAGTGTTGAGCCACCGATCGATCCGCACATTTTTGTAGAATGTTAGATCAGGTGAAGTGTTATCAGACACACTGTTTCCTACGCGGGTGGTGTGCGTTCCATGCGTTGGCTGTCATTGTGGACATCCTTCAAGGGCGTTTCACGCGCACACTACAACGACCGGACACAAAATTGTGTGGGTACCGACCCAGGTAGCACATTACAGCTGGTCAATATTAGAAATCCGTTGGCAAAGCATGGCCCTAAATAGGCCCATAGTTCCCAATGAGCATCTGATACTGTCTGAACCACTCACTAACACATCCAATGATGGCCCTAGTCCTCCATCGCTTTCCCAGCGCTGGCAGTGCCGTCATCAAATCATGGCTATCATAAGCCACGTTAGCCAGAATTCTCCCACTCTTTGCCATTGCTGGCTGTGCCATTTAGGAAACATGGCTATACGGGCCATGTTAGCCAGAGTTCCCCCAAAGTTTGACTAAATTGGCTATGCCATTCTAGATGGCTGTCTATACTGGCCTAGCTTTTCCTTCACTGATCCAGTGTTAGAGAGAGAGAGAGAGAGAAAACTTGATTGCCAGGAAGATGGTGATATTCTTGGGTCCCTTCAGACGCTCCAGGTGGCTCGTAGTTTAAGTCTGTCGGCGACCTCCTGCGCTCTTGCCGTGTCCCAGGACTGAACGTCCGGGACCGGGCTGGCGAGAAGAGCTTTCCATTTTTCAAGCGTGGGAGATGTGACTAGATCTGCCGGAGGCGGATCATCCGTGAAGTGTACCCGTCCGATCCGTGTTTCACCCAAATCGTGACGTCATCAGCATATAGGGTATGCCAAATACCCTCTATGCCATCAAGTTTTCAAGGGAGCGTGATCAGTGCAGTGTTGAATAAAAAGGGCGATAAAACCGACCTCTGTGGGGTACCCTAATTCTCAGTGGTATGTTTTCCGAATTGAGTTCCCTATAGTTAGCTGCGCTGTACTGTTAGGCAAAAAATGTCTTATGTACGCGTAAGTGCGTTTCCCTACGTTTAGTTTTGAGAGGTTGGCGAGTATAGCCTCGTGCGAGACGTTATCAAACGCTTTCTTTAAATGCAACCCTAGAATGGCCCGCGTACCGTGGCCGTTCCCCAGGTCTACGATTTCCGCAGAAAGTTGCAGCATTGCGTAATGCGTGGGCAGGTATAGCCTAAATCCGATCATCGTGTGCGGCATGAGGCGATGGATCTCTACGTAGTTCTACGAACTCGTGAGAAACACGTGCTCCATGAGCTTATCCATGCACTACATGAGGGAGATCGGTCGAAGGTTCTCGACGTTCAGCTTCTTGACGGGCTTCGCTATGAAAGTGACTCTTGCATGTTTCTATGCCGGCGGGAGGCTCCCTTCTTTCCAGCACTTGTTCATGCAGTCTGTTAGTGCCTGAACCGAGTCGTTATCCAGATTTCTGAGGATTTTGATAGTTACTTCGTCCGGCCCCGCGGCCGAGGATGTCCGAAGTCTCCCCATTGCAGCCATCAGTTCCGTGGCAGTGACGTCCGCGTATAGTGCCTCATTCTCCGGACCAGTATACATCGCGGCTATGTTCCTACCCTGTGTCGTGTTGAGGTATTTATCCTTCAAGTCGTTCAGTAGTTCTTCGTCCGTGCCATTGTACTGATGTACTGTCTAGTTGAGGCGCGTCCGAGCCGCGGACTTAACCTGAGTTGGGTCTAGGAGGTGCCGCAGCAGAAGCCACGATTTCCTTTTTCCTAGTTGCCCGTTTAATCCGTTACAAATCTGCCACCACTGTAGCCTTTTGAGCTCATAAGCGTGATCGTCAATCTCCCTTTGCAACTTAGAAACGCAGAGTCTCAGCCTCCTATTTTGCTTGCCCGACCTCCACCTGCCCAATAGGGACGCGTGTGCCTCCCACATGTGCATGAGCCGTTTGCCGCAGGGTGTTCTTCGGTGGTGTCCACCTGTCCGGTGGCGCACTCTGCGTCGCGCTTGAGATCACTTACCGAGGCGTCCCGATCGGTGATGCCACCACCTGCCCGCGTCCCTCTGATGGTGCAGAATCTATTCTAATCAGTAATTTTAACCGGGGTCGTTCTGCGTTTGTGTTGTGCCGTGTTGAAGGTAATAGAGAACAAATAGTGGTCGCTGCCCAATGGCACTCCAGTATTGAGCCACTCAGCCCTCTTCACGTTCCTCGTCAACGTGAGGTCGCGGCTTGTATGTTTACTGACGCTATTGCCTATACTGGTTATGTTATGTTATGTTATACTGGGCATGTTATGCAAAGGCAAGATAACCGCTGGTCCTTCAAGGTAACGGAGTGGATTCCAAGAGAAGGTAAGCGTAGTAGGGGGCGGCAGAAGGTTAGGTGGGCGGATGAGATTAAGAAGTTTGCAGGCATAGGGTGGATGCAACTGGCAAAGGATAGGGTTAATTAGAGAGACATGGTAGAGGTCTTTGCCCTGCAGTGGGTGTAGTTAGGCTGATGATGATGATGACATTCTTTCATTTGACATTCATTCTATCCCCGCCCATTTCCGAGTGGAACCTGCTTTCATGTGACGTAAGTAGCGCGTCACCACAGAAATCCTTTTCTACGCTATTTCTTCGGATGTGTCGCGATAGAGTGTCTAGTGTGCAGTCTACTTTCTTTTCTCCGCTTTTCCTCCTATGTTTGTATTCTCTCTGCTTATGTTCTCCCGGATGCTTGAGAAGAGTCTTGTCTTGTGGCATATTCCCATTTCTCGTTTATTGCACCCTTCTATATCACGTGCAACTCATTTAACATGACCACCAAAAGACACTCGGCAGCATTCATGAAACAAATAAAAAAAATGTTTTAATCTCGTTACCACAGGAAAAATCGTCACTGTTCACTGTTTTAATCAACTTTTGCAAATACAGGTACCTTTCTTTCCACGTCATGGACGCTAGGAGTGCACCCAAAAAACTTATTACTGGCTTGACTGAAGAGTACACGCCTACATACTGATAAAGCGGCAGAAACAGCGCTCAGACAGAATGTCAACAACAAAACGACTATTGGATATAGCTACAGATTCCCTTGTAAGTCGTAAGAGGTCAGGATGATAAAAAATTGACAACGGTGAACAAGCCAACGAAACAATGCAAATGGCAAAGCAAATGAAAAACAAAATAAGTACAAAAAATTTGAAAAATTTCTGGGGAAAGTGGGCAGTACGCTACACTGCATAATCAGGCGTTCAAAAATTTCAGTGCGAATTAAACAAGTTTGGAAAAATAAGTTTAAGCATTTTACGGCCGTAGTTGATGCGAAAAGATGGGACGTACCAGATGTCAATGTTAAGTGTTGAGTAATGATTAGCTTTAGACTGCAAGTTCATCAGTTCACCAGTTTGGACTGCTAGGTCATCAAAGAATGTGCAGTCATTTTTCCGTTTCCTTTCATAGCGTTTGTTTACGAATAGGTTGTAGGGGTAACTGATTAGTTCTATTTTCAGTGACGTGAAAAGATGATGCATGTGAGCTTTAAATGTGGCATTCGCAATAATACTGTCACGTAGTGGTGACGGCAGTCGAAGCAGCGATGAAGACGGACGAAAGGGTCTTCTAAAAGAACTGTTTATTGGGCTGACTTGCACCCAAAATGGACTGAATCACTCGGCGGCGGCGAAGCGACAAGCGTGCTCGGCGGTCGTCGAACAGAGTGCCCGCCGCTGTCGGCCGTGCTCAATTTAAAGCTGATAGCGAACATTCGAGATAAAGGGCGCAAAGTTACTGGAACATTCCGGAACAACGTAGAATCAGCTTTGCCTGGCTGCGATCAATCGAGATAAATCTAGTCGCGTCTTGCGTCGCAAACAAAGCGATAAGGTGGTGTCGCGGCAGATTTGAAAAACGAACAAACACTGCAAATATTGGCGGCATTACTCCCCTCTCAAAGAAGCATCGAGCCGATGCATTAAAACAAATAATGCGACTAGTAAGGGAAAAAAACAGATCTTGCGAAAAAAGAGCATGGAAATGCAGCGGCCTTTAGCGCGCATAATACGGCTTCAGACGGACTACATGGACAACTTCTGGTCGTACGCGGCGTCGCTGGGATGCAGTCATTGCGTCAGGGATGACTTCATAATCCAGTTCACCCAGCCGACGAAGAACCTTGTACGGGCCGAAATAGCGGCGCAAAAGCTTTTCACTCAATCCACGGCGGCGAATGGGCGTCCACACCCAGACTTGGTCTCCTGGCTTGTATTCCGCGTTGCGTCTTCGTAGGTTGTAGCGTCTGGCGTCGGACCGCTGCTGATCTTTGATCCGTAATCGGGCAAGCCTTCGAGCTTCTTCTGCGCGTTGAAGGTAGGCGGCAACGTCGACGTTCTGTTCTTCTGTAACGTTGGGCACCATGGCGTCTAGCGTGGTCGTGGCCTCCCTGCCATGGACGAGCCTAAAAGGCGTCATCTGGGTGGTCTCCTGCACTGCGGTGTTGTAGGCGAAGACGACGTAAGGCAGGATGACATCCCAGGTTTTATGTTCGGCATCGACATACATAGCGAGCATATCGGCGATGGTTTTGTTCAGGCGCTCGGTCAGTCCGTTGGTCTGCGGATGGTATGCAGTTGTCCTCCGGTGGCTGGTTTGGCTGTAGCGCAGGATGGCTTGCGTGAGTTCCGCCGTAAATGCTGTTCCTCTGCCCGTGATGAGCACATCGGGGGCGCCGTGTCGAAGAATGCACTCCACGAAAAATTTGGCCACTTCTGCTGCTGTTCCGTTCGGTAGGGCTTTCGCCTCGGCGTAGCGGGTCAGGTAGTCGGTCGCTATGATGATCCACTTATTTCCAGATGTTGACATTGGAAAAGGGCCAAGCAAGTCCATGCCAATCTGCTGAAAGGGTCTTGAGGGAGGTTAAATGGGGTTCAGAAATCCTGCTGGTCGTGTGGGAGGAGTCTTTCGTCGCTGACAATCTCGGCATGTTTTCACACAGTGTGCGACATCGGCAGACAGTCGGGGCCAGTAATACTTGTCTTGAATGCGGCGGAGGGTGCGAGTAAACTTGAGATGTCCAGCTGTCGGCTCGTCGTGTGAAGCCTGTAGAACTTCTTCGCGGAGACAAGTAGGTACAACAAGGAAATAGGCTGTTTTGTTCGCTGTAAAGTTCTTCACAAGGACCTCATTCTGCACACAGAAAGAAGACAGTCCTCGCTTGAATGAAGCGGGGGGTGAAGAAACCTTGCCTTCCAGGTACTCGATGAGGCTTTTTAGGTTGGGGTCCGAGCGTTGCTGCTGAGCAAAAGAGCTTGCGCTGATGGGTCCCAGGAAGGCGTCCTCATCGTCGTCCAGCGGCGGTGCATCTACAGGGGCTCGTGAGAGGCAATCGGCGTCAGTGTGCTTGCGTCCGGACTTGTAAACGACGGTGACGTCAAACTCCTGGAGACGCAGACTCCATCGAGCGAGTCGGCCAGAGGGATCCTTCAAATTGGCAAGCCAGCAGAGCGCGTGGTGGTCGCTGACCACCTTGAACGGCCGTCCGTAGAGGTAGGGGCGGAATTTCGACGTAGCCCAGATGATGGCAAGGCACTCCTTCTCAGTGGTCGAATAGTTAGCCTCGGCCTTGGAAAGGGAACGGCTAGCGTATGCGATGACCTTCTCCAGCCAGTCACTTTTTTGAAGGAGAACGGCGCCTAGTCCCACGCTGCTTGCGTCGGTATGAACTTCAGTATCGGCGTTTTCATCAAAATGCGCAAGAATCGGTGGGGACTGTAAACGACGCTGAAGTTCCTTGAAGGCTTCTGCTTGCGGCGCTTCCCATTTAAACGGCACGTCTGCCTTCGTCAGTTGAGTCAGGGGCTCGGCGATGCGCGAAAAGTTTTTCACAAATCGTCGGTAATATGCGCATAGTCCGAGAAATCTGCGCACTGCTTTCTTATCGGTCGCGGTTGAAACTGTTCAATAGCAGCTGTTTTCTGCGGGTCTGGGCGTACTCCTTCCTTGCTAACGATGTGGCCTAGAAACAGCAGCTCTTCGTAGGCAAAGTGGCATTTCTCTGCTTTCAAGGTTAGGCCAGACGACTTGATTGCGTCTAGTACTGTTCGAAGTCTTTTGAGGTGCTCTTCAAAGTTCGAGGCGAAGACAACGACGTCATCTAAATATACCAGACAAATTTGCCACTTCAGGCCTGCCAGCACTGTATCCATTACTCGCTGAAACGTCGCTGGTGCGGAACAGAGACCAAATGGCATCACCTTGAACTCAAACAGCCCATCCGGAGTTATGAATGCTGTCTTCTCGCGATCTCTTTCGTCGACCTCAATTTGCCAGTAGCCGCTCTTGAGGTCCATCGATGAGAAATATTTGGCGTTGCAGAGGCGGTCCAGTGTGTCGTCGAAGCGGGGGAGGGGGTAGACGTCCTTCTTTGTTATGATGTTCAAGCGGCGGTAATCCACGCAGAATCGAAGTGCGCCGTCTTTCTTTCTCACTAGAACAACCGGTGCCGCCCATGGGCTGTTTGAAGGCTGGATGACGTCGTCGCGAAGCATTTCTTCGACTTCGTCCCGGATGGCTTGTCGTTCTCGCGGAGACACACGGTAGGGGCTTTGACGGAGAGGAAGGACGTGTTGATCCGTTATAATGCGATGCTTGGCAATTGGCGTCTGTCGCACCTTCGGCGATGTCGAAAAGCACTCACTGTAGTTTTGAAGCAGATTGCGGATCTGGTCTTGTCTGTTCCGGTGCAGGGCTGGGTTGATGTCGAAAGTGGGCGAGTTCTCTTGGTCAGGCGGATCTTCTGCGGAGGGGTCGGAGAGGGCGAAGGAATCTCGTACGTCAGATATTTCGTCGTAGAAAGCAATCGTCGTTCCTCTGTTAATATGCCGGTATTCTTCGCTGAAGTTAGTCAGCAGTACTTCGGCCTGGCCATTGCGGAAATGTGCGATGCCTCTTGCGATGCTGATTCCTCGGTCTAGTAGCAACTGCATATTCCCCTCGATGATGGCTTCAGTGTTTATGGCTTTTGTGGCGCCTACGGTCACGATAACGCTTGAACGGGGTGGGACGCTCACTTCTTCCTCCAGGACACTTAGGGCAATGTGATTTTCCCGAGTTTTCATCGAAGCGATGGCTTCGTCCGTCGAAAGCGTGATCAGCTTGGATCGCAGGTCGATGATCGCCTGATGCTCATTAAGGAAATCCATACCCAAGATCACTTCGCGGGAGCATTGCGGTAGCACAACAAAGGTCGCAGGATAGGTATGTCCTTTGACAGTCACTCGCGCTGTGCATCGTCCTGATGGCGTAATGAGGTGGCCCCCAGCTGTGCGAATTTGTGGGCCGTCCCAAGCCGTTGTGACTTTTCCGAGCTGCGCAGCGAATGTTCCATTCATCACCGAGTAATCGGCTCCTGTGTCGACTAGAGCGGTAACTTTCCGGCCGTCGATAGTCACTTCTAGGTCGGAGGTCCTGGCTCTTGCATTGCATGTCGCACTCGGCGTCGGGTCACGGCGGCTTCGTCGCGTATGCGAGTCACGGGTTGGGCGTGTGGTCGAAGCTCCTCTGGGTGGCGGCGTCGATTTCAAGGTAGCTTGCGTCGTGGTCGAGGTTCTCATTGTGTGCGGCGTCGGTGCAGCGAGTGTCGGTTCTTCATGCGGCGTCGCGGGTGCAGCGTCTTCATGGGGCGTGGTCGGTGGAGGATCTTCGGCGTTTAGCTCGTGAGCAACCTCACCTCCAGAGGTTGCTGCCTTTAGTTTCCCCTACGGGGGCTGGGCGACCTTCCTCGTACCGCGGCTGCGTAGCTGCGTCGTGGCGACGCAAAGCGCGAGGTTGACGGCGATGGTGAGCGCGAAAAGCGGTTCGGCGTGTACTCTTCTCGACGCAGGTACTCGTCGATTTCGTGCGGACGTTGTCCGAAGCGTGGTCGTGGGGCGTTAACGGCAAATCCTCGAAGACCGATACGTTGGTACGGGCAGTGACGAAGAATATGGCCGGCCTCACCGCAATAAAAGCACAACGGCCGGTTGTCGGAAGTCCTCCAGGCGTCGCATTTCCTGGGGCTTGAGCGTCGGTCATAGGCTGGGCGGGTGGGGGCTGGGAGGCGGCGTTGTGGAACGATTGGCTCATCTCGGGGAGGACGTGGGGGTTGTCGCTGGGGCTGAGCAGTACTTACTGCAGCGGCGTAGGTCATGGCCTGGGGTTCTGTGGCCGTCGGGGTGCCAAGTGCCTGTTGCACTTCTTCCCGTACCACATCCATCAGAGTCGCTGCTTGTGGCTGTGGGGAAGATGGCAGTAATCGGCGTAGGTCCTCTTGTACGACTTCGCGGATAACTTCCCGCAAGCTGTCGCTGGTGGTGGCCGGCGTGTCCGAACGGATTGCACAGGCAGAGGAAGGGCGATTGTACTGCCGAGCTCGAACGTCGAGGGTAATCTCAATCTTGCAGGCTTCTTGCATAAACTCCTCGACTGTTTTTGGCGGCTGGCGGACGAGGCTTGCAAAGAGTTGTTCTTTTACGCCGCGCATTAAAAACTGAACTTTCTTTTCCTTGGTCATCCCGGGATCGGCGCGGCGAAATAGGCGCTTCATCTCCTCGACGTAACTGCGGACGGGCTCATTCGGAAGCTGGATCCTGGACTCGAGGAGTCGTTCGGCTCTTTCTTTCCTCACGACACTGGTGAATACCTTCAATAGTTCTCTCTTGAATAGCTCCCATGTCGTAAGGGACGACTCGTAGTTTTCGTACCACGTGCGTGCGGAGCCATCCAATGAGAAAAAACGTGTCCAATCTTTGCCGCATCATCCCACTTGTTGAATGACGCCACGCGCTCAAATTGGTCCAACCATTCTTCAGGGTCTTCGCCTAGGGATCCATTGAAAGTTGGCGGCACCCGCGGCTGCTGCAGTATGATCGGTGTCGACATCTTTGGCGAGGTTGCAGTGCTGGTAGCAGCGTCTTTTCGCTGTCTGGTGCGGTCCGGCAGTTTCCCGAACTCATGCTCCTCTCCCTGGAGACGTCGGCTGGCTCGCTGAGCTGCTTGTTCGTCCTCGGGTGTGAAGCGCTTAGGGCTGGGTTCACGACTTGAAGGGGGCGTCCGGAACATGGAAGTTACCCAGCACCTCCACCAGATGTCACGTAGTGGTGACGGCAGTCGAAGCAGCGATGAAGACGGACGAAAGGGTCTTCTAAAAGAACTGTTTATTGGGCAGACTTGCACCCAAAATGGACTGAATCACTCGGCGGCGGCGAAGCGACAAGCGTGCTCGGCGGTCGTCGAACAGAGTGCCCGCCGCTGTCGGCCGTGCTCAATTTAAAGCTGATAGCGAACATTCGAGATAAAGGGCGCAAAGTTACTAGAACATTCCGGAACAACGTAGAGTCAGCTTTGCCTGGCTGCGATCAATCGAGATAAATCTAGTCGCGTCTTGCGTCGCAAACAAAGTGATAAGGTGGTGTCGCGGCAGATTTGAAAAACGAACAAACATTGCAAATATTGGCGGCAATACGAACGACTCTTTTTTTTATTTTCTACAAACAATCAGTGTTTGAACATGTTGTCGTGGCCCACACCTGGTGACATTATGAACGGTTTCATACAAAAGGTGCATTTTAAATTAAAAGCCTAATCTAAGTGGTATTAAGATACGAACCTTGCATAACATGTCTGTGCTTCTGGCGAGTTTGTTAACAAGATTATCGACATGTAGCTGCCATGGCAAATTACTCTTTATTATCACACCCAGGCACTTTACCGAAGAAACTATTTCAATACATTGTGAACCAATCGTAAGATTAAGTAAAAATTCTAACGGTTTGTTCTTTGGTCTGAAAAGTACTGCTTTAGTTTTTTTCGCTAATCTTGAGCGAAGATTATGTACTGCATGCGACCAACCTGTGCAATGTTTCGTTTGATGCTGATGCCAATTCGCGTGCTGTATTACGCGTGAAAAATATGATCACGTCATCTGCATACATGACATATTTAAGACTATTGTCAATGTTCGCAATGTAGTTAATGTATATGTTAAACAGTGTGGGTCCAAGAATACTGCCTTGTGGCACGCCATAATGAACGGATTTTAAGCGCGATAAATTATCGTTAACCATAACCATTTGCCGGCGGTATATTTAATACGTTTTTATAAGATGAAGAAAATTGCCGCCGAAAACATAGGGCTCAAGTTATATGAGCGAAATTTTGTTAATAATGGCATCAAAAGCTTTTGGGAAGGCCATGAACACCCCAAGACTTAGATCTTGATTTTTCAAAGGACTCTAAATATAAGTTTCTTCATGTTAAGTACGCATTTTCAGTTGATTTTTCTTTGACAAAACCAAACTGTGAATCAGAAATCATTTTTTGTTTGTTGATAAAGCTATTAATACGAACCTGCAAATGTTTCTCAAAACATTTAGAAAAAGCTGGAATGATTGATATAGGCCAGTAATAAGAAAAATTATTTTCGTCACCTCCTTTAAAAATTACTGTAACTTTAGCAATCTGTAGCTTTTGTGCGAAGGTTCTTTTTTTATTTGATACTGTAAGTCCCATCAGGGACTGTAAAAGGAAGGGCTCTGAATGATACAGTTGTAGTGCACATGTTGGTAAGTAAACAATTTGAACAATAACATATGGCAAAAACTGTTACAAAATCGGTTAGAGAATTCAAGTTGAGGTACAAATAATAGGCGGCAAACATGATGACAAGCATACCAAAAAAGGAAATCGGCTGCAGTTAGTGTTGTATTTTCAATCTAGGCACAAACAAAACGGCAAAAATAAACAGGGCAGAAAAGTGGAAAATGAGAATAACTACTGGGAAACAGAACCTGCCAAGTTTACAATATGTTCTAATATTGGTGCGAGTATGCAAGATCTGCATTTTGCCGCTAATATTTGGAGATGCTCAATGTCCTTATTTTTACTGTTTTTCATAAAGAGTAAGACCGACAGAACCTCACTGGCTATAACAGGGGGCTAAAATGCGTTCTCGCTAACTATTAGATTCATGTTGCTTACAGATAGGTTGGAGTGTGTGCCGTCTGCAACTGACACAAAGTAGTGCAGAGACAAACACTCAAAGTATTACACAAAGACACATAGACAGAAAGTATTGCAGATACGAAGTCTGCAATAGACACAAAGCGTCTGCTATTTGAGAACCAGACAGGTGAGTGCCATCTAAATTAATTAATCAGCCACAGTCTTGTGTTGTAAGTTCAGCAAGGTATGGAGTCGTTTCCATAGACTATCAGAGCACTTGATTACTTCCTCGTTAAATACGTTACTCATGTAAGCTCTGTTCGCTTGACGCTTGATGCTATTAGCTGTATTCCTTGCAGCCTTGAATTTTTTAGGACCATCGATAGTTTTCGTTGTATTGCCTTTAGGCATTGCTTTGTTATGCACAGCTTGCGCGCATTTGAAGCTCGCATATTTGATGTTTTTTTTTCACATGAAAAACAATCAAAATACAGCTGTTTCTAAGTGCGAATAAAAATACCGTAAGCTTTGTCAGCATCAGTTGCCTCATACACGCTGCTCCAATTTTCCTGTGACAGTTTATCACAAAATGTTTGCAATGCAGTCTTGTTTACGCCTTTAAAACGCATACAAGGAAAATGTTTGCGAGTTAAGTATTGGGGGACTAAGATAATCATAATTAAGTAAAATGGGAGGTGGTCACTAACATCAGCTGCCAGTGCTCCGGATAGTAGGGACTCATAACATGCATTAGTAGTTAAATTGTCTAGTAACGTGGATGTTTCGGTCGTAATGCGTGTTGGCTAATTTCATGACATTGACAAAAGCGTTCGCCTCTAAAATAGCGTATAATTCTTGCGGGAGAGTAAATGTTTGAAACAAGTTTTTTTTTCAGGTCACCATCTAAGTCTATACTTGTGATCATTTACCCAGCTCGTACATAAAACTGAGAAATTTGGAACAGCTGCCGCTGGGTGGACGGTATTTGACGGCAAAGAGCAAGCAATTAGTCTGTAGGGTAAGTACTTCGTAGTCATAGGCCACAATGGAGAAATTATCAAGTAATTCACAATTTAGAGAAGAGTTTGGCAGTACCGCAACCCATCTCCTCTCTTAGAGGCCCCGTTAAGGAAAGTGTGGATTATCCGGATAGACTAGGGACATTACAATGGCTTTTGTACCATGTCTGAGATCACGATGACGTCAAACGTAAAATTTAAATCTACAAATGGCAAGAAAGGCACAGACATCGTCGCTTTTGTTACGAGCTGATCGAGCACTGAAATGCAGAAAAGAGACGGTGCTGCTGTTTTCCCGAAAGCGGGCGCTCAGCTCGTAATTTGTCAGTAAATCACGGCTTGAGTTGGTCAGTAACGCCATGATCTCTGAGATTTAGTATGTTTGATTTGGTAATAATCGTACGAAACAGCAAAAAAACGCACTACGAGGCAAAGCCTTGATGTAATGTGAATAAAAAATGCAGTGCGCGTATTCATAACATGGCACAAAATTATTTTTTTCAATTAAACCTGTGTACGAGTAGCACACATAATAGGGCACATCACAAAAGCCAGTAAAAGGTAGAGGTATACCGGGAAAAATGGACCATAGGTTTTCTTAGCACAGCGGTCATATAGGCATGCACAAACCTCATTAACAGCATAACTATTATCTTAGGCAGAGACAAGGAATAAGATAACAGAGCACTGATCCGCTGTTTCAGATGTCACAATATCAAATTTCTTATACAGCAAAACGTAACAAATAAGGGAAATGATAGTGGCAAGTGTCCATCTCGCAAACTTATCAAGCAAGATTCTTCTCTGACTGTCCGTGTGCTGATAGCACAAACGGTTAAGCGACATTCGCCAGGCCAGCCTCACAGGTAGCATGCAGGATTGCAGAGGTCTCACTTTTGCGAATTAAAATCTTTACCTGTGATACCCATACGTTTTTCCATTTTTTTTTCCTTTTTCGAGCTTTCGAGGCTTACTTAGCAGTATCTTATTCTCGATGCATAAATGTTCCTTTATGTAGAAAAGATCGCTTGTGTGAAATCCAAGTTTATCAGCCTACAGGATCTTTTTCCGCGCCGCCGACAGCAATTTTGCACCAGCAGTACTTGAGATGAACTTCACGACAACAATAGACTTTACCTCATCTTTCGAAGCCATGCAATGCACTACGTCAATGTGAGCGTCGGTAACACTGGTGCCCGGACATATTGCAATGTCCACAACTGTCTTTTCTAGGTCTTCATTTGCTGCTACCAGAAGCCGTTGAATTACAAGGTTCCTGTTCCTGCTGCATTGTTTCGACCCCACTACCTTTTTTTTTTGCTAGATCAAGTTCCTTTTATAACTCCTCATTTGTTGCGCGGCACTTCGCAGCTTCAGCCTTCATCTAAGCAAGTACCCTACTATAACGCTCGACGTCCTTCTTAAATTATTCAAAACCATCATTAAATAAAGCAATGAAGATGCGAACGCCACCAAGTTCAGTATGGATTTCAGTGCTTCAAGCGTCAACCTTTGCTACATCTTTTCTTTAATTTCTGTAGAAAATGCCTCAAGCTTGACTACGAGCTCGGACGCTACCTTCACCGAGAGATATTTATGTGCCATAAATCGGCAGCATTATGGACTGATTCTTCTTTTTATCACTTCGACAGCTTGTACGTGCGCCTCCGAAGTCTCAGTCCACGTGAAAGACCTCGGGTGGGCCGCTGCGGCGGAGCTTGGCGCCTTTCATATAGCCAAGAGACATTTGGCTCGATGTGAATACCAGCGATTGAGGAGCTTTGCTCAAGGCAAGCCGAGTGTTTCTACACTGGCCTTGTATTCGTAACATTAAATGAACTGTAGAATACATTGGGGATAATGTAATTCACAGTGCGTCACTTTATTGTATAACCTTCTGAAACTCCCTCTAATGAGCTTGATCTCGAGCAGAAACACTGCCGATAGTGATTCACTGCTGACAACACTGTACTGTCCTGGCTTGCGTGCTGGCAGCTTCTGGATGTGAAATCCCGTGTTAATAACCTACTACGCCGACTGACATAGGTGTCAGCCAATAAGTTATCTTTGATTTTGTTCGCCATTACAGGAAATTTGGGCTGTGTTACTTTTGTGCGGCCTTTTCCATCGGTGTCTCGCAATAGAGCAGGCACCAAGCTAGAAATTTCCTCAAAGTACAACAAATTACGTCTGGCAAGTAAGCCGAAGCAGCAGGTCACATCTTGCAAAACGCCAGTCGCAGCATGCTCAATATAGGCAAGGCCCCTAAACTGAGTCATATGCTCTGCGGCCATCACCATGCGAGCTTTGAAGTCGCTACCGGGATATACTTGATGAGCAAATGGCTCTAGCGAGATTACAAGCCGCACTGGCCGCAGCACAAATTCAAAAAGTGGCTCCCCGATATCAGAAGGCCTCTACTATTAACTGCGGCGTCATACTTTGTTCAAGAAATAAGCAACTGAAATGAAAACAAAGAAATATTTACGCGAAGGGCTCTGGCTGCTGCAGTGAAACTGAAACTCGCTAAATAGATATCTGTCAAATGTCAGTGCACTTTCTCGAACCTTCAATTTCGGATCGTGCCTCTACTTATCATGTAGCGGGCGCTATAGCCGAATCAGTGTTCTGATATCTCTTGACATGAAAATGGCGCTTTCGTACTTCGCAAAGCGGCCAAAATGACGCCCGTGCAGCTAGGTGTGCGAAACAATTTCCGAAGCAGCGCCTCTTGGAGGAGCCAGGCACCGACTGCGCTTCACTTCACCGCCGCTAAAGGTCCGCTCACCTGCGCGGCGTCCCCCAGGGAAGCCTGCTGCGCCGTCCACGAATCAGCGGCCCATCCGCGTGAATTGGTCACCGCCGCCGACACGACCAGGAGAAGCGCCGTGAACAATGTCGCCTGCATTGTCTTCGTAGCAGGGGTCTTCCACGGGTGCACCGAGGAGCGCTTACTTCGTGCCACAGCCGCCGGCCGAATCTCCGCAGCGTTGCCTTGTCTGGCGCGCCCGGCGGTTTAAAAAATCGAAGCGCGCTGGCATTCCACTGCGCATGTACCGCGCTACGGCCCGCAGCCAATCGGGGCTCCCGCCAGCTCCCGCAGCGGACGCATTCGCGGCGATCTATACGCGCCCAACCGAAGGAGCAGTCGCGACGTGGAATGGGCACTCTTGGTCGCTGCGCATTGTAGCCAGCGCAGACGGTCGCTCCATGCCTATAGCAATTTAATTTGCTGCACATCGCGTGCGCCCAACAGCAGACGCTCGTTAGCCGCTTTCGCCGGTTGCTGGCGCAGCAAAGACGCGGAGCCAGCCCCCAAAACAATTACTGATTGGGAGTAGTTTTGGCACGAAGAGAAAAGACCGACGAGCCATTCGTTCCACCTTGATAATGTTAATTATTAGTCGCGTGAGATTATGCCTCTTAATGGATGGTGTTTGAAAGCCGGAGTGTCATCAAGGACTTCGATTTTAGGCTGCCCTCGGATGGCGCGCAATCATCTTAATTGAGCAGTTAAGGCAGGGCCAGAGGAGGGTGCGGCGGCGGCGGGAAGCGCACTGTAGAGGCCTCCGATGTGCAGCATTCACGCGACGAGAGCATAAGAAAGCTAACACGGCAATCGCAATGGTGCGCGCTATTTCGCAGCGTTCCGCTTCCAAGGCCATAGCTCAGTTTCGAGCTGGTTAACATATCCATGCTTGAGACATAAGCGCGCACTTGCACATTTACTTCATTTATTTATTTATTTGTTTGTTACTTTACCCACAGCGCCACAAAGGGCATTACAGTGGGGTGGGGGAAGGAGGGTAATACAAAATAATAAAAAATATAAAAGCTACACCAAAGGTAGCGTGTGTTGTACTCCACTTACAACTGAGCGCTCACTTGTGCGGGAGAATTTATGCACTGTTAAACGCTTTTGACGATGAGCTTTAGTGGCGCAAATTCACGCAAGAGAAGAAAAAGCCCTGCATGGAATGCAAAAAGGAAAAGCGGCAGGTGAAAATCAGGTAACTGCAGGTTTGTTGCAGGACGCAGGAATTATTGTGTAAGATAACCCACAGTTAGACTTCGTTTCCCTGACGAAAGTTTCTAAACCTTTCCAATCATGAAGTTTGTCGTAGAAGAAGACCAGGAGGCGTGCTTGTAGACGATGAAAGTAGACCATATATTGAGAGCATATTGTCACGCGACGCTGATGCGACAAGAAATAATTGGGGGAAGAAGAAGCTCGCCATTTTCGCGCTAACGCACAGGGCTCAGGTCGACTCACTCCTGTAAATAACCCTGTAACAGTGTTGTGGAGGTGCTGGGTGTACCACCACGAACCCTTCTCTACTTCGCTGGAGCACAAGACTCGCCGGACTGCCGTCTTTGCCCGTGATTATGACTCAGGACGGCGACGCGCAGCAGCCAGGAACAGCGGCGCCCACTTGGTAGCACTACCGCGAACCGCGGACCTTTTGTGGAAAAGCTGGGGAACACGTGGATTAGAGTTTCACCAAATACTAGTGGGTGCGCGTACTATCGTTGGGATGACACCGTTAAGCTGGCCAATTCTGCTTCCTTTTTTGGACGGTGCTGCGTTGACATGGTTTGAGAACCATCAAGCGTTCTTAAAGAGCTGGAACCGCTTAAGGAAAGAGATTCGCAAGTGTTTCGGGGATATCTTTTCTAAACGGAAATGCACTTAGCAGACTTTTCTGCAGCGAGCGCAAGTGCCTGGTGAGACGTGCACAACGTACATTCAAGAGGGGCTGAAGCTCTGAAAAGTGGTTAACCCATGGGTGTCCGAGAAGAGAGAGTTATCTACTCAAGGGCGGCATCGCGGAGGAGGTGTGCAGTTTTCTGATCAGCAAAGACAACTTGGGCTTTGTCACGGACGTCACTAAACATTGGCGCACGTTTGATGCGCCTCCGCTGAGTTGCATTGCTCCGAAGTTCTGCCGCTTGCCTAATGCCACCGCTGTTGCTAGCGTGGATTCACATGAGGGTGCAGATCTTCGCGACATGGTCTGACAAATCGTTCGTGATGAACTCTTCCGGCTTAAAGATCTTGTGCGCCACAGTGAAGTCACGTATGACAGCTGTTCTCTGCTGGCGGCTCCGGTACTGCACTCCTTTCCTTGGAGTTCTACCAATCACTCTCCTTCCCGTGAACATCGCGACCTACCTGATCTGGTCACACACTCCTACTACAGCGGACAACCTCCTAAGCAAGGCCACCAGTGACTGGGCTTAATGGCCGCTTCGACCCTGTCTACAAAGACTTATCACGCGCGCACTCGCGACCCACCAGTGTGTTACAGCTGCGTATGCACGAACACATCTCTCGATCTGCCGCCGCCGGGCCCAGACTTCACGCTACGAGCGGCAATGGCCGAATCGTCGGCCCAGTTTCACTGCTGTCGTACGTGACGCGACCTTCACATTTTCTTATGGCTCCTACCGCTACACATCATTCCGGAACGATTCTCCTGCCTCTGACCAGAGCCTGACTCCCTCCGCTCACCGCTGTCCTTCGCAGCAACCACGAAAATAGCAGCTGCGGCCGATCAACGTGCGGTAGCAAGGTCATCAATATTGTCAATTCCTCTGCCCGTCATAATGTTAAAGAACCGCCCGGAAGCGTTAGCGGACGGTGTTTGCGTTACGGCCTTAGCGGACACTGGTGCCACAGTGTCGGTGATGAGTTCATATTTCAAGAACCGCCTCGGCAGTAAAATAATGCTCGGTCTAGATAGTGCGTTCGCATTTCGTGGCGTAGGGGAAGAATCATTGGTTGCGCTTCGTATTTTTTATGTAAATGTAGTTATGGCTAGCCAATGGAGACTGCGCAAAGGTGAGGACTCGTCGTCGTCGAGTACGTCCACGATAACCGCGGAGCGAGGATCATCGGCACATACTGTCCTATTTGTGCTAATGACTCCCACCGACAATCTCAGCCACATCAATAGGCAAGCCACGTCTGCCTTCCTGGAGGTTCACGTCCCGGAAGCAATTAAATATGTGAGGGTGAATCGTTTTAGGAATGTCGTCGCCAGTGATGTCATGGTCCGGAACGCGCTTCAGAGTTTGAGCAACGTCACAACGCTCGGCGGTATCAGCGTACGTCCCCATGTCCTTCTAAGCAGTGGCACTACGTCAAGCGTCATTTACGTCGTCGACGTAGCCATCCGCGACTCTGACCTGCCCATCTTGATTCAACCAGCTACCGACGGTGAAGCCATACTGCAAGCTCAGCGTCTTGGGTGGACAAAGTGCATCAAGTTGACCTTCCAAGGGGACTGCATTCCAACGTACATGAAGGTTGCACACTTTCAGCATGCAGTTAGGTCTTTCATCCCGAAGCCTCTCCAGCGCCGGAAATACATGAAGATAGGACACGTGAGTAGTGTGTACATTTTCCCCATCGTGTGCCCACGGCGTACTCAGCCACACAGCGGCGATTCTTGCCGGGCAATAGTCCTTACGTGTGCCAATTGCCGCGGCCCTCATGACGCTGCCTCAAAAGATTGCCCTCGCCTGAAAAGGGAAATGTCGATACTCAAACAAATGACAAGAGACAATTCCGCACACAGAGAAGCTGCCGCTAAGGTTCGACGACGTCATCACATACCTTCTAAAAGTGTAGCGAGCATTGGAAAGGATCTTCCAAGAATTTCCGCAACTTGCACTCTTTCTCCGCATCTACTTTAAGGGCTGGGAGCAATATGGCTGGCGAGGCACCGACGGTTGTCGCAGACGGGCCTTGGCCATCCCTGCCTCAGCTACACACACCCGCAGGGACCAAGCAGGTATTGCGTACCCAGAGTCCCAAGCCCATTGCTGATCAAGCACAAGTCACAACTCCGGTTCAAGACCGGGACCAGCAAGTGACTTCGCCATCGCTCCCGAAGCACTGAACACCCTCAATGATAGAACAGTCACCGCGCAAACTGTGTGTTGAGCCTACTTCTGGTCGGGTAGTAGGTCCGGAACCGGACCAGGTCGCAGACGAGCAAGTTATTCCAATGCTGAAGCCAATCGTGAATGTCATGCGTGTTCTGCTTTCCAGCATGCGCATGCCAGCTGCACAGAATGCGCTGCAGATGCTGGATTTGTTGAATCCAGTGCTTGCAGCTACCCAATAGCTGGCACAACGCATCCCCCACACTCATCCTTCCGAAAAGAAGTCCGATCCTTGCGCTGTCATCAACATTATCACCCGCAACGGCAAGCAGCCCTTACAAAAATTTCTTTAGACAGTCCATAGACTGTCTATAGACTTTAGTCTAAGAAGTCTATAGACTGTCTATAGACAAATCCTTTAAACCAGTCTATAGACAATCTATAGATTTATGGCCATAAACTTTTAGTAGACTTTTGTCTATAGACAGTTCATAGACAAATGTCTACTGAAAGTATACAGGTCCAATGACAGTCTATAGACACAGGTCCATAAACAGTCTATAGAAGATTTATAGATTTACGGCTATACACTTCCTACAGACTTCTGTCCATAGACCGTCTATAGACAAATGTCTACTGATAATAGATACAGGTCTATAGGCAGTCTATAGATGATCTATAAACTTAGGCCATACACTTCCTGTAGATTTCTGTCTATAGACAAGTGTACTGGTCCAGTAGACATAGGTCTATAGACTGTATATAGACATTCCACAGTTATGTGGCCTGGCAATGCTGTAGACATTTGTCTATAGCCAGTCTATAGAACTCTGTCTAAAGAACCTTAATAGACCATTGTCTGTAGACTGCCTATAGACAGTCTAAAACTGTTGAAAAAGGTCACCACACGGTCTTCACAAATGACATGACGATCAATATACTTACAATTTAGTTTATTTCCAAGCTATGCAGGCAACGAATATGCAATACATGCACCATAAGAATGCACCAAATAAAAATAAATGTTGAAAGTAATGGTCCGACTATAGTTTTCTCAGAAGCAATCTTGCGACTTGTTGTCTGCAGTCAGTCATCCGGGCATGTTGACCTGTACAGTGGGAGGAAAAAAATAAGAGGAACTGAAAAAAAAATTCCCACTCCATCTCTACAAATGCGCTTTACAACACAAGGCATATATATCCTGGCTATCCCATTCAAGAAAGCTAGTCGATGTTTTGATTTGGTTTTATGTGGTCCAAAAACCCAAAGTGATCAGGCTATGAGAGGCGCTGTAGTGAAAGGTTGCGGAGTAATTTCGGCCACCTGCGGTTTCTTACCGTGCACTGACATTGCATAGAACACAGGCCTCTAGCATTTTGCCTCTATCAAAACGCGACCGGCTAGACCAGGATCGAACCTGCATCATTCAGGTTGTAGTAGTAGTACGGCTTATTTGGGACAAAAATATACAAAATTTGTCCTGGGTGAGAAGGCTAATGGCATTTTTGCCTGATAAGGCCATCCCACCCCTGACAGCAGTGGCAACCACTATAGGCCTATTCGAACACATTTGCAGTACAGTAAATCGTAGAACAACGAATATGTATGCAAGTACACAAAACAAAACAAATGGATAACCCTGAGGACTGCGTGCATGCTTCTGTATATGGAAAAAAAGGTTTACAGATTCCCGGATACTATTTACACATACAACACACCGAAATATCATCCATGACACAAAAAAAATTCTTTGACTTATTATTCCATTAGGTACACATGTCTTAGTGTTTTCTTTAGGTAGTGATGGGTAGCTTGGTAATAATTCAAAGATGGCTGGATATTAATTCAATAAATTTGCTATTTGCATACATAATATCACATCACCATAGTTGGTGCGAGATCGGGGCACGTGTATTTTATCTTCACTAAGGAGATGTGGAGTGTGTTTCTTTTCGTATTGAACCTCAATATTTGAATGGTGTAACATATACTGGTGCACGATTTCCAGAAATAACTTATATTTGAATAGCTTACTGATCTCTAGTATGTCATAGATCTTAAAGTATGGCAAGCAATGTTCTATTTTTGGAATTTTCGAATACCACATATTGAGCGCTTTTACAGAGGGTGCAGCTAATCAAGGTTTCTTTGTGTTGTGTCTTACGATACCCGGGAGCAGTATGTTAAACGTGAATCAAAGAGAGCATAGTAACTTTGTTGCTTCACTGGCAACCTGTTTAATATGCCAATAAACATGTGAAAGTTCAATTCAGAGAACTTCTGTGTGCGAATTCCAGAGAAACGTTTCATGAAAGAGAACACCTAGAAAGCAAATCCTCTTAGACTGGTTGATAATGTTATTCCGGAACTTCAATTTGAACTCTCTATCTTTTTTGCTACCTTTAGGCTTGAAAATCACGTATTCCGTCTTGTTTATCTTTAGGTCTAGTTTATTAAAGGTTAACCAAAAGTCTAAATAGTGAAGACATTCATTTGCTTCCCTGTAAACGAAGCTTTCATTGCAACCTGAAAAAAAAATATATTAGTGTCATCTGCATTTAATACCATTTCAGAGCAGCCTGGGGTGTTTACAATATCACTCATATATATCATGAATAATATGGGGCCTAGAATGGACACTATGGAACTCCGTATTTAATAGCGCATCGATCGGATGCGATGCTCTTTATTGTGGTGTATTGCTCCCTGCAAATTAAACAGCTTTCCATTAGGACATGTGCTGTACCTTGGATTTCATAGTACGGTAGCTTTATTAATAATATATCATGATGGACAGAATCAAAGGCTTTCCTGAAATCAGGAAATAAACCCAACGTAAGCTTTCATTTCTTAATGTTGTCAGGAATTTTCTGTTTAATATAATGTAAAGCAGTTTCAGCTGCCTTATTTCTGAATCCAAACTGCTCTTTTACTATCAAGTTATGCAGAGTGAGGAAATCTACAATTCTTTTGTTCATCATGTGTTCAGCAACTTTTGAAAAGACTGAAAGCACTGACATTGGTCTATAGTTGCTCAACTCTTCAAAAGCACCACCTTTATGAATAGCTGGAACACGCGCAAGCTTTATTTGGTTTGGAAATATCCCTAATTGAAGTATGCAATTGCATATATGCGTAAGGACTGGAGTTATCAGTGCGGCTACAGCTTTCACGGGGGAAACTCACATCATCGTAGGCTGATGCACAGTTGTCCTTCAGCGTCATGATTATGTTGAGGACTTCTTTGGCGCAAGTTGGAGCGAGAAATACAGCTTGAGGACATTGAACATTCATGTATTGTTCACACGATAATGTACCATGAATATCATTTGAGGCATCAACTTCTACAAAGTGCATGTTGAAAAGGTTTTGAAATGTTTTCGTCAGTTCAGCCCTGTGTAGGTAATGCACAGCGGTAATGTCGTCTTGTGTAATAGCCTTAACTTGCAGCTTTTCTACAATCTCATTTACTTTGCTTAGCAAGTCCTCATCCTGGGTTTCAGTCAATATATGAAGCTCTAGGGTTAGAAAACGACTACGCCACTCCAAATCATCTAGGTCCTGCTTCAGCTGAATCATATCACTACCTACATTGTTAGATTCCAGCCCTTCAACTCGCTTCGTTAGTTGTTTTCTAGTTTTTTCTTGAACAGTCAGGAGGTTTTGAAAGTCGTCAAACTTATCAGAGAGCAACTGCATTTGCGACTCAAATGCATCAAACTTTTTTGACAAAGGCAAAAAGAGCATTAAGCTTTTTTTTATTCAGTCGGCAGTAATCTGAGTATCACGTCCGAATCATGCTGCAGATTTTCTGTGGTGCTTTTGCCCTTGTGGTTCCCTCAACAAGAGTGACATTTCCATGCTTTCTTTTTGGCTTCGCGCTTAGCATTGAAAGATTCTTCTGTTATTCCCGCACATGCACCACGATTAAAATTAAATTTGCACTCTGAGCATGTTGCAAAGGTGATATCAGTGAGTGGAAGACGGCAAGCACAACAACGAGCTATAGTACGCTCAGATCTTTTACAAAAAACCCATCCACTTAGCAGAAGCGACGACATAAAAGGAAAACAAAATCACATTGAGTGAGGCATAATTATGCACAAACCTGCACAAAGGCAGAGACGGTTACATGATGCTCGCAGTTACGGTCACCACTGCCAAGTGAGGTCCCAGTGGAAGGAATCTTCTTTTATAGCCCACAGTGAACCATTGATGCTGTGCCGGATTCCTGGGTGACACCGACGACCACGCCTTCCTGGTCCGCTGCTCGAAACTACCGTCCGTCTTCAGTGACCAGTGAGATGTACGGCTGCACAGTGGGTAATCTGCACAAAGGCAGAGGCGGTTATGTGATGCTCGCAGTTACCGTCGCTACTTTGCAGTGGTGACGATAACTTGAGCACCTGAAGAACACGATAACCACTGAGCCATCGCGCTGGATTCATCATTTCAGTAAATACGCATGACAAATTCCAAGCAGCTGTCATACAACATTGATACTAATATCCACATTCCGTGCAGCACTCTACCTCTACACTAAATACCTACTGCGAATACTGACCTCTGTATGCATTCCCTTTACATTAATTGGAATAGAATACTTAGAAAACTTGTGCCACTTATCATCATTGACTCACTACGAGCTGTTGAGAATGCTGCCCCATAAAACGTACATTCAGTGCTCCTTGCAAAAGGATCCCAACTGGAGAATATTCAAGCATTTATTCTTATACCCTCTATTGAACAAGCACTTCAAAATACCCTGCATGAAGCCTGGTACGTATGCCGATACTCAAACAGGCACAAGCCATGCAAAACCTACCAGGCAGACTGCGAACCAGTTCATCACGGTTTTGCGCCCACAACTTGAAACACTAAGACGAAACAGCATACTCATACACCAGCGTGTGCTCTTTGGAACAAGCGGGTTACAGCGCTTCCATGCCGTGCTCATTATCCAGAAAAACTCAAACAGCACATAGTGGCTGCAGCAGCGCCATTTTAGAACCATACGTGAGCTTCAGACAACAAGCTCATTATTGTAAGGATGAAATACAATCTCAAATTCAGTTAAGTTTTACTTCAAGTGCAGCCCGGACAGAGCAGTAAAAAGGGGACACTTGCATGCAGGCACCCTAAACTAACGCTGATAGAAAAATCAACGAAAGCAACGAACACGCTCAAAGTAAGAATTATTTCATTTAAACAATTAACGTGTTCATCAAAAGGTGCAGCCATAAAAAAACAGCGCGAGCATAATTGCATTCCTGACGCAAATAAGTGCCAAGTTACAATGGCGTTTTTGTAATGTAGCAGTCTCAGATGAGAAACGCATACTCTGCCTCTCGCACAATTGGTACTGAAGAAATTTGTGCCCGCGTAAGCGGGGTTCATGAACGAGCCTCTCGGAACGAAATGTAGCCATCTCTTGTCGAGGCAACCTTTACTCAGCTTTCGAAATGAATTGCCCGCAGGCCAGCGGCGGCGGCCAACGGCTCGGATAACAGGGAGGGACGAATCCATACGTGTGCAACGAAAAGATACGGGATGCAGCTCGTAGGTTCTTCGAGGTGTTTGTGCACGCTCGCCATTTGCGCCGGGAACCACTTTTTTTTCAGCCATCCCTCTATTAGCATTCCTCCACCGCTGCTTCACTACAACTTTGACAAACGCCTCGAGCTCTAGTCAATAGCGTTACAAAACATATTTGGTCAAACGTCGCTGCCCACGACGCGCACCGAGTGAGCGGCTGCAACAAACAAGCAATTAATGCGCACCTCTCAATGAACAGCACTCTGTGGTCCCGACAGCCGATAACAGAAAGAATAAAAAATAAATGTAATCCACCTCAGAACTTGATTGTGCGTTTACGCAGATGCCAAGTAAATCGTGCTCGCACGGCTCTAACGCATAGTTTCATTTCGGCCTTCACTCACGGGCTAAGCGATATTTCTGGCTGTGCACCTACCTTTCAACACGGAAAAGCCAGTAGAGAGCTCGCGAGGAGGGCTTACCGTCCCGGGTTTCGCACCATGTGCTTTTCCGCGCGTTGAAAAGACATAGCGGCACAGACGTAAGCGCATTATTCGAGAACATGGCGGCTGCCGCTGCTCACACAAACGTGCTTACAAACGCCGCTTACAAACGTGGATAGGAAGTTTGTCACTGCGCACATAATCTGCTCTGCACACACAGCACTGCTTAGAGTGGCTAAGGAGACCAAATGAATAAAAATAATCGTGTAGACTTACCGCAAGTGGACGATTAAGTTGAATTTCAATCAAAACGTGATCCACAAGAGAAAACGCCGCTGACGCCGACACACCGGCGCACACAGTTGTTTGTTGCCCGGATGATTTTCTGCCGCCTCCGGGCAAAATGGGTAAAAAGTGAAACAGAAACCAATTTCACGGTCATGTCTATATTGGTTGCACTCTTGCCAAGTTTAGCTTGCTGTAGAATCCAAGAACACAAAGGGCCATTGGTTTAAAGCATAAATTCTCCACTCGCGCTTTAAAAACCTTATTAACTTCGCGAAAACCAAAACCGAAACCTTACTACTTTGTCCATGTGCGCCTCATCTCCCATTGAATAGTATGTGGCGCCCTTTTCGAATAATTATAATGCTGCATAGCATAACGTCTTTTTGGCGTGTGCTCGTGTTTGGAAAACCGGTTTGGATAACAGCGTGTTATCGCCTCCGATGCAGCAGGTGTACGGCGAAGAACGAAAATATACTGGGTTTCTGATTGTTGAGTTGCTGCACTTTTTCACGTGAAAGCAAACTGCAAAGGTATAAATGGCATATCTTGATTCCGCAGAGAACCATGATCTTTGAGACTCTTCTATTCATGTTTCTGAGAGATGGGTACATCCTTTAATTCTCACCCCCGTTATTCCGCCTTATTTTACAGGAGCTTTTAAGGAGAAATAAATGTACAGTCACTGATGAAATGCTTCTTAATTAAGCGCGTTGGACAGTAACGATAGAACGATGTAATGGCATATTCTCGAGCGATTCCTTTAAGGGAGAGCGTGCTCGTTTGATGTAGTACAGTTTGCAGCACCCTTAGTTCAGAAATGGGTGCCTTTCCTCGCTCTACCTGTCAGCATTAAAGATTATTGAATTATATTCTCAATATGCATCGCGGTTTAAGGAAAATTAGCTTTTCAAAGCTTCTAAAAACAATATACAGGAAGGTATTGCATTGTCGTTGGACAATATTTTTTTATTCCTGAAATAGAAAAAGAAGCGGAGGACTCTGACAATAGTTGCGGTCACCCGATGCAGTTTGGTTGGGGGGGGGGGGGGGGTTTACCGTCCGAAGCCAACTCAGGGAATGAGGGACGCCGTAGTGAAGGGCTCCGGAAATTTCGACCGCCTGGGGTTCTTTAACATGCACTGACATCGCACACCACACGGGCCTCAAGAATTTCGCCTCCATCAAAATTTGACCGCCGAGACTGGCAACGAACCCGCATCTTTCGGGTCAGCAGCCGACTCAGGGAATGAGGGACGCCGTAGTGAAGGGCTCCGGAAATTTCAACCGCCTGGGGTTCTTTAACGTGCACTGACATCGCACACCACACGGGCCTCAAGAATTTCGCCTCCATCGAAATTTGACCGCCGCGGCTGGCAACGAACCCGCGTCTTTCGGGTCAGCAGCCGAGCGCCATAAACATTTAACCACCGCGGCGGCCCGATGCAGTTTTACTCAGCATGCAGTGCGAAAAGAAATGGATATTTTATGGACTTAGTCGAAAGGCAGTGTATAAATTGTTAGATAAAATTAGGATTGTTATAAACAATAGACAATAGGTATGTAAACAATAGTCTATATGCAGTCTAAAGATTGTCTATAGACGATAGGAAATTAAGGCGGTTAGAGATTTTGGTGTATAAATTGTCTATAGGTCGTCTATAGACAAATGGCTGCTAAGCCGGTTACAGACTAGTCATAGATGGTTTACAGATTGCCTATAGACGAAAGGAAATTATGGCGGTTGTAGGTTTTAGTCTATAGATGGTCTAAAGATTGTCTATGGACAAAAGGAAATAAGGCAGGTATAGACTTTAGTCTAAAGGAAAATTATGTCTACTATAGACTTTGGTCTATAGATGGTCTATAGACTTTCTATGCACAAAAGAAAATGAGGCAGTTATAGACTTCAGTCTATCGATAATCTATTGACCGTCTGTAGACCAAGAAAACTTCTGTTATAGACTAGTCTACTGAGATTCTATGGACCATCTATAGACAGAAGGAAATTAAGGCGGTTATAGACTTTACTCTATAGATAGTCTATGGACCACCTATAGACGGAGGGAAATTAAGGCTGTTATAGACTTTATTAAAACTTCCTGTTGGGCGAGTTGGTTGTTCATCTCGATCTAGAAAAGTTCTTTTGCGCAAAAGAACTTTTCTAGATCGAGATATAGACTTTAGTCTATAGATAATCTATTGACTGAATGTGAACACAGGAAAATTATGTCTGTTATGGACTTTAGTCTATAGATGATCTATAGACAGTCCATAGACAAAAGAAAATTGTCTGTTATAGACTTTTGTCTATAGAGAGTCTATGGACCATCTATAGACAGAAGAAAATTGATGTGGTTATAGACTTCAGTCTATAGGTAGTCTATGGACCATCTATAGACAAAAGGAAATTAGGGCGGTTATAGACTTTAGTCTATAGATTCTCTATAGACAGTCTATTGAAAAAAATCGAAGTCTTAAGGGCGTCTATAGAGTCTATAAAAAGTCTATAGACTGTCTATAGACCATTTTCATCAGGGAGCCTCTTGACACTGAAACGTCTATAGACTTTCTATGCACAAAAGAAAATGAGGCAGTTATAGACTTCAGTCTATTGATAATCTATTGACCGTCTGTAGACCAAGAAAACTTCTGTTATAGACTAGTCTACTGAGATTCTATGGACCATCTATAGACAGAAGGAAATTAAGGCGGTTATAGACTTTAGTCTATAGATAGTCTATGGATCACCTATAGACAGAAGGAAATTAAGGCTGTTATAGACTTTAGTCTATAGATAACGTATTGACTGAATGTAGACAAAGGAAAATTATGTCTGTTATGGACTTTAGCCTATAGATGATCTATAGACAGTCTATAAACAAAAGAAATCTGTCTGTTATAGACTTTAGTCTATAGATAGTCTATGGACCATCTATAGACAGAAGAAAATTGATGTGGTTATAGACTTCAGTCTATAAGTAGTCAATGGACCATCTATTGACAAACGGAAATTAGGGCGGTTATAGACTTTAGTCAATAGATTCTCTATAGACAGTCTATTGAAAAAAATCCAAGTCTTAAGGGCGTCTATAGAGTCTATAAAAAGTCTATAGACTGTCTATAGACTGTCTATAGACCATTTTCATAAGGGAGCCTCTTGACACTGAAACGTCTGCGCTGCCTTGTGATGGAGGGCCCTCGATCTGTTCTACTCAGGTCGCAGCAGGCGGCAGCCCTCAAGGTGTGCAGGCTACAGCTGCGGCGGCCTGTGACTTACAGTGCCTGTGTCATTTCCTGTCGTACTTGCTACGGCTGCTGCTGCTGTTGCTGATAGGAAGAAAAAATTGGCGGTGGTTTAGCTCTGGTTAAACCTGGAGTGACGCGATAGCTACAGCTGGCTGAGTGGAACTTGGTCACGTGACCAACCACGTGACAAACCACGTGATCAGCCACGGTGCCGCGCCGCGGGCAGCTGCTCCGCACCACGTGACTAACCACGTGACAGCGTGGCGGCGCAGCCACGCTGAAGGCTCGAAATGCTACCGTAATGTAGCTATCGCTACAAAAGCAAAGTGCACGGGCCTGCCTACTGGCTGAAGCCGAGCCACGCTCGCTGCCACGTGCTGAAAGCAGGAGAGATAAAGGATAGGAGAGCAAAGATAGAAAGAAAAGGTGTGTGCTAATATGCCCCGAGCGTATCCCGGAGGCAGTGCAATACCGGGCCGACCCGTGTCAGAGTGCTTCAAGCCGAACGCATTTCTCTACTTCTTCTTTTACGCCCCCCTCATTCCTCTCCCCCAGTGAAGGGTAGCCAACCGGAAAATTTTACTGGTTAACATCTCTGTGTTTCCTCTAACACTTCTCTCTCTCTCTTTAACCTGGGTGTTGACTCTTTAAAATACTGCGGCACGACTCTCGACTTCAGCAATGAAGGGATATCATTAAGCCCTATAGTCTTCTGTCAGCCCTCATAGAAGGCTCGCCTCCGGATCCCAAAGCATTTGCTGTCTCCGAAGATACCGTCGTTCCAGAGGTGTCCGCCATCTTCGCACAGTTATGTCCTTGGTTTGAGATGCATTCGACAGTCTGGTGGAACCCTCTTCCCGTGCCTGCGCGAATAAGAGTGTACTGGAGCCCCATAGCATCGTTCGAGCGAACGAGAGCCAATCCACACATGGAACTGTTTATCATTCCAACGACCCTACCGTATTACCACGTGGTTTAAATCTCGCCGCCTTTCAGGAACGCCTTTTTGTGCCTGTCACCGCCCTCAGTGACAGCGTTGCTCGTCCAACTAGACGTCGCGACCTGACGGCGTCCCAATTCCTGACCATGATTGACTACTCTCTATCCACCAATGACCGTCGGGTATTGATGGAAGTTCTTTTGAAGCATGTGGATATGCTCGAATTCGCTCGGGATCAACCACCGCCGATTCTCCCTTCCCGAGCCCATCATATAATCAATGCCGGATCTGCACACCTGATTCGACAGTCGACATACCGCGTCTTGCCCTCAGAACATAAGATAATTGATGAACAGGTCCGTGACATATTGCTCCGAGGCATTATTCAAGAATTACCAAGCACATGGGTCGCCCCTGTGATCCCAGTGGAAACAAAAGACGCCAGGTGGCATTTTGTGCCGACTATCGCCGCCTTAACACTCACAAAGAAGGATGCTTACCCACTCCACACTTTGATGATGCCATTGACTGCCTCCACTTCATCATCATCATCAGACTGACTACACCTACTGCAGGGCAAAGGCCTCTGCCATGTATCTCCAATTAACCGTTTCCTTTGCCAGCTGCACCCACCCTATGCCTGCAAACTTTCTAATCTCGTCCGCCTACCTAACCTTCTGCCGCCCCCTGCTACGCTTGCCTTCTCTTGGAATCCACTCCGTTACCCTTAAGGACCAGCGGTCTCTTGATTTCGACTAGGATGTCATTAACACGCGTTTGTTCCCTCACTCACTTTGCCCGCTTCCGGTCTCTTAACGTTACACCTATCATTTTCCTTTCCATGGCTCGCTGTGTTGTCCTTTTCGTTAGCCTCCACGTTTCTGCCCCGCAGGTGAGTTCCGGTAAGATACTGTTGCAGTACACTTTTTTATTGAGGGATATTGGTAAACTGCCATTCATTATCTGAGAGCATCTGCCATATGCGCTCCATCCAATTCTTATTCTTCTAGTTACCTCCCTCTGATGATCCAGACCGGCTGTCTCTACGTGTCCTAACTAGACGAATTCCTTTACCACTTCCAGCATCTTATTGGCAATTGTGAACTGCTGTTCCCTTGCCTCCACTTAGCTTCCTACATTTCCTTTGTTGGTTTACGATCCGGATACTGCCAGATCCTGATATACGGGAAAGGCGAAGAGAAGACGGTGTTCGTGACCTCAAGGGGGTTGTATCAATTTAACTCTCATGAAACGCTCCTGCTACCTTTGAAAGATGTATGGATACTTTTTTCCGTGCACGGAAGTGGCACGTTTTCATGCTTTATAATAATGATAATAATAATAATAATAATAATATTAATAATAATAATAATAATAATAATAATAATAATAATAATAATAATAATAATAACAATAACAATATTAATAAGAATAATAATTGGTTTTTGGGGAACGGAAATGGCGCAGTATCTGTCTCATATCGTTGGACACCTGAACCGCGCCGTAAGGCAAGGGACAAACCAGGGAGTGAATGGAAGAAAAAGGGGCCATAGTAGAGGGCTCCAGAATAATTTCGACCACCTGGGATCTTTAAAGTGCACTTAAATCTCACAGCACACCACCTGGGATCTTTAAAGTGCACTTAAATCTCACAGCACACGGGCGACTTAGCGTTTTGCCTCCACAAAAACGCAGCCGCCGCGGTCGGGTTCGAACTTTTCATTTTAGAGAGGACCTTCGCCGAACATAACAGCCGCTTAGCCGTCGTACTAGACTGCATCGAGAGAGCGGGTGTATTCCTGAACACTAAGAAGTCCACTTCGGTGAACTTAATACAAGCGGTTTTTTTCTGGTTGCGTTCGTGCACCTCGATTGGCCAGTAGCGGCTGCTTAAATCTAGCGATGAGAAGTACTTGGCGTGGCGCAGTCGGTCCAGAGAGTAATCAATGCGCGGCAGAGGATAAACATACTTTTTTGTAACGGTTTAAACGTCTGTAATCAACGCAGAGCCGTAGGGTTCCATCTTTCTTTGCTACTAGAACAACAGGCGACGCCCACGGGCTCGTCGACGGCTGTATCACGTCGTCCTCGAGCATTTCTTGGACTTGGGGCGAATGGCATCACGTTCTTTCGAAGAGATCCCGTAAGGCGGCTCTCATAACGGCCACTGGCTGGCGTCAACTATAATTCGATGTTTTAATTGTGAGTGGTGTCTGCCTAACCTTGTAGGTCGAGGCATAGCAGTCGCAGAAAGACTGGGTAACGCTTTCGACGCAGCGTTTCTGATTAGACGGGAGGTTTGGCTTCACGTCAGTTTTTATGGGAGTGGTCAGTGCCTCCACCGGTGCCAGGGCTTTGGACAAAGCGTGCTGTCCCGCGAATTCGCTGAGTTCTTCGAGATACGCAATAGCGGTTCTGCCAGGCAAACACTGGGGTTCACAGCCAAAATTGGTCACCAAGAGTTCGGTTCGGCCATTGTTCAGTTCAACAATTCCGCGAGCAACCCAGACTTGCCGACCAATGAGCAGCGACATGTTGGTTTCAGCGATGCCACGAGTTCCGGTGCTGTTATCGCAATCTACGGTAACAAACATGCTGGCTTTTGACGGGTTCAATATGTGCTCATCACAGACGCGTAACTTAGTCGTGCGTGGCTCGGGATCGCTGTCGACAAGGGGTTTGAGTGGAAAAAGACACGACCAGCTCCTGAAGGTTGATGACGGCACCGTACTCCCGAAGGAAATCCAAACCGAGTATCAGGTCTTTGGAGCGCTCGGGCAGCACAGCAAAGCAACCAGGGAAAGTAGTACTGCGGACCTGTATTCGTGCCGTGCATACACCAATCGGCGTAACTACATGGCTACCGGCGGTGCAGATCTGCGGTCCATACCAAGGGGCCAGAACCTTTCTGAAGGCCGTGGCTAACCGACTGTTCATTATAGAAAAATACGCCGGTATCCACAAGTGTGGTCACATCGCGATTATCAGCGGTTACTGCGATTTCGGCAAGACACCAGTCGGTCACAGCACGTCGTTGTCATTGAGGTCGTCGGGTGAGGTCGTCGTCAGTTGGATTATAGCAGTGAATCGTCGATTTCGGCTGAAACCAGTCGGTCACAGCGTGTCGTTGTCGTTGAGGTCGTGAGGTCGAGTAGTCGTCGGTCGGGTCGTAGCCACGGATCAACCGATGAAGGCTCTTGACTTGATCCAATAGCGGTGACCCTACCCCCCGGAGGACGCCGTGTTCAGTTTTCCCGATGTGGGGTCGTGCTTCTGAACTTACCAGAAGAAGACGGGCGGCTTGGCGAAGAAAACCGCCTTGGAGATGGCGACCGGGACTGGCGTCGCTGCGAGGTCGTCGGCTGCGCGTTATCGGACCGGTACTGCTCGATATCTCGCGGCCGTTCTCCGTTGGACGGTCGAGGTGTGCCGGGTGAAAACCCCCTTAAGCCCATTCTGCGGTAGGCTGACTGACTGAAAAACTTTATTTTCAAAATATATACAGGGAGCTAGTGGAGCGGTCCTTAAGGGTCCGTTCCTTACAAATGCTAGGTGGGCTGCTCATTACAGCAGCCCATTGGCGGTAGCTGCTGCTCGGGCGCGCCCGACCAGGGCCTTTTGGCTCGCCAGGTCAGAGCAGCCGAGCAGGGCCGCTTCCCAGTCCTCCCGTACAGGGTTGGGGATAGGGGGAAGATGCGGAGTTGATTGGCATGCCCACACCATGTGGGAGATGTCCGAAGACTTTTCCCTACAGTGCGGGCACTCCCACTGTGCACGCAGGGTCGAAATGTTTGATTACTGCCGGGCACAGAAGTGTTTTAGTATAAAGGCGAAGGAGTAAGTGTTTCTCCGCCTTCGTGAGGCCCTTGCAGGGCTTAGGAAAGAGTGGGTGACCGAATTGGTAATACTGGATGATTTCCTTGAAGGTAAAAGCCAGATTAAGGTCGGAGTCCGAATCGGTGGGAAGAGAGGGTGATGCCCGGAGAGTGAGCGCGCGGACAGCGGCGTCGGCCGCTTCGTTGCCCTTGAGACCCGTGTGCGTGGGAGTCCATACTATCGTGCGGGACGCGGGAGCCCCGAGATAATTACTATGTTGAAGAATTCGGTATGCCGAATAGGGAATAAAGACCCTTTCGATGTTCCTGCAGGCCCCCCGCGAGTCGGTAACGATGACCCGCGCTCGACTACTGAGCCGGAGTTCCCGGGTTCGAACCCGACCGCGGCGGCTGCGTTTTTATGGAGGAAAAACGCTATGGCGCCCGTGTGCTGTGCGACGTCAGTGCACGTCAAAGATCCCCAGGTGGTCGAAATTATTCCAGGGGCCTCCACTACGGCACCTCTTTCTTCTTTTCTTCTTTCACTCTCTCCTTTAACCCGTCCCTTACGGCGTGGTCCAGGTTTCCAACGATATATGAGACAGATACTGCGCCATTTCCTTTCCCCCCAAAAAACAATTATTATTATGACCCGCGAGTCCTGATCGGAGGCGCTGGTTGGACGTGGTGACCGGGAGGTCGAGAGCACGCTTGTAAGTCTTACGGAGAACCACCTCAAGGGCTTTCTCGTCACATTTGCGAACGTGGAGGTAAGGAGTCGAGTACAAGACTCGACTGGTTACGAATGCGTGCGCCAGCCGCAAGGAATATTTGCACGGTAACCCCCCGCAGTTATTGGGAACCCGGCGGATCATGCGGCCCACCTGGTCCCCCCTTGCGCAATTTGGCCAGTGCTGTGTCGACACGGCGGTGTTTATTGATAAAGAGATCCAGTACTCTGATCTCGGCGTGTTCTGGGATGGGTCCGCTCGCTAGGGACAGTTCGATTTTGGTAGTGCACTTCGGCGAGGGTCGAATGTGCACAAATTCCGATTTGGCCAGGGAGCATTCAAGGCCGCAGCAGCGGGCGTAAGCGTCCACAATCTCCGCCGCTTGCTGCAGGTTAGCTTCAATGTCTCCTACCGATCCGTGCTTAGCCCAGATGGTGATGTCGTCGGCATATAGCGCGTGCTGTATGCCTTCGGCACTTTCCAACTGCGCCGGAAGTTTCATCACTGCAAAATTGAATAATAAAGGTACCTAAATGGTAGGGGCCGTGTTCTTCTTCATCTTGTATCCGGATATACGATTGCCGGTCGGAGAGAAATTGCCTAATGTACTGAAACGTGTTGTGTCCACAGTTGGTTTAGGAGAGGTGCGTCAGAATTACGTCGTGTGTTACATTGTCGAAACCCCCTTCAAATCGAGGGCGATTACTACCTTGTCATTAAGGCGGTATTCGACGGGATTCAGAACTTCGCGGTATAGTTGAAGCAGGACATCCTGCGCGGACCGGTGTGGGTGAAACCCGAACATGGTGTCCGCGAATACATTTTCGTTTTCCAAAAACTCGGACAGCCTGTCTCGCACCATAGTCTCCATCAGCTTTCCCGCGCAAGAAGTGAGGGAGATGGGGCGGAGGTTGTCCGTGTTTATGGTTTTGCCGGCTTTAGGAATGAAGGTGACCTGGGCGGTCTTCCATTCGATTGGGAGGGGTGCCTCACCTTGCCAGATTGAGTTTATATATGCGAGGAGTGTCTCGTAGGCCGGGTCGGGAAGGTTGGCAAGTAATTTCACAGTTATTTTGTCTCTTCCTGGCACCGTTCCTCGTTTCATTTTACTCAAGGCCGCCTTCAAGTCATGGAGCCGGAACGGTTGATCCAGCTCCGCGTTCTCGCAACCTGCATACGAGTACGCTGGCCCTCGGGGGTCCTTTTGGATGCAGAGGTATTGATCGTGTAGTTTCCATGCTAATTTAGAGGTATCTACGTCGAAGCTATGAATAGCCCGTTGGAGATGTTTTTGTGTCTCGGCTCTGATTTTAGTCGGATCGATCAAGGCGCGAAAGAGACGTCAAGTGCTCCGGCTAGGCATATGTCTAGCGGCCGTGTTGCACCGGTCCACCCAATTCGAGTCGGCGAGCTGTGTCGCGTAATCAGCCGCTCGCTGGGTGATCTCGGCGATGCGAATTTTGAGCTTCCGATTATGCTTTTGGCAGCGCCATCTGCGGACGAGGGTGTGCCGCACCTCCCAGATGTGCATGAGGAGGTTGTCCACCTCCGGCGTGGCCTCCGATAGTTGATCTTGAGTTTCTACCGAACGAAGGTGTGTAACCAATTCTTGTGACCACGCGTGGTAGCCTTGTTCGTGAATAGAGGCCGAATTAGTGTAGGTTTGCCGGAAGTTTGTCCAGTCGGGTAGGCGTGCTTGGGCGTGGGATCTTGCCAGTGGCTTGGTTCTGACGCTGGTGTTGAGTATGCAGTGGTCACTGCCGAGGGTTTCCTCGGTGTTGGCCCATTCTGCGTGTCTTATGTTTATGGTGAAGGTAAGGTCCGGACACGTGTCCCGAGTCACTGAGTTACCCACCCGCGTTGGATGTGCAGGGTCGGTGTGAAGGGTCAGGCCCAGCGTGGACGCAAATTCCGCTAGCTTGCGGCCGCGCTTCTCTTCACGCACGTACCCCCAGAGTGTGCTTTGAGCGTTGAAGTCGCCCACAATCACCAGGGGGTCACTGCCCGCAGCCTTCAGGGCGCGACTGAAGAGGGCTGCGAAAGTTACATTTTTGATCTTGGGAGAACAATAGATGTTAAGTATATGTAAGGGTGCATTTTTTTTCTTAAGCGGAAGAAGAGTGACCATCACATAGGAATATGCAGCATTGAGGTTCAAATCAACCAAGTTGACTGTATTATTTTTGTGCACGCAGATACAGGAAGAGGGGTCCTGCTGGAACGTAACATAATTTGTAAGGGTTGCGCCACTACCTGGCTCCTGGAGGGCAACCACCGCAGGAAGTGAATCGAATGTTGACAGGAAAAGCCAGAGGTTCGCCCGCTTGGCACGGGAACGGAATCCGCGGCAGTTCCACTGGGTAATTAGGATGGGGGTGGCCGAATTGGTATGAGGAGAGCGCCTAATTTGAGGCCTGTCCGCCATGGTAAGTTAGGTGAGAGGTCGATTGTAGGGACGCTGCTCCGGAGCCAGCACTCGCGGTGAGGGGGCCATCCTCTATTCCGGAGAGCGAGCAGCTGTCGTCGTCTTCTGCTTAAGTTTCCATGGCGCGACGCATTTTGGGGTAGCGGCCAGACACGCCTTTGATTAGACCGCCGACTCGTCGGACGCCACGCGAAGATTGTGCGATGTGCTGGGCGACTATTGTGGGTACAATTTCGGTCATTTTGGAGATAGCGGAGGCGATTGCCGCAGAAATTTGACTTTCTAGGGCATTGAAACGGGCGTCCATGCGGGCCTCCAGACGGGCCTCAAGTGCAGCATCCACGTTCAGTGCGGCGTTCGGTGCCGCGATCTGACTCTCCATTGCCTCGGTAGCGGGGCGAGAGGGGGGAGTGATAGGCTGTTTTGATTGCGATTCTAGGAGAGCAATTTTCTCGAGCAGCATCTCAATTTTGCCCTCAAGAGCTGCTATTTTGGTTTGCTCGGCACTGCGTGCCACAGGGAGCAGGAGGGAGGGGAGGAGGAGGCAGCCCTGTCCGTACCGCTCACCTGCGCTCCATGTTTCACGGCGTTGACCCAGGCCCTGGTCTTGTCGTGTGGAGGCGTTGTCGACTGCTTTCCAGTGTTGCCGTGTGGTGGCGGCTGCGTCGACGGGCGCTTGCCGGCTCCTCCGCTGGATGTCCCCGGCTTCTCGGTGTTGTTGTCCCGGCTTGGTAACTCAGCGGGGCAGCCAAGATGGCGGCTCTTCTTCTTGGCAGCAATTTTCTTGGTGGTGATCTTATGCTTGTGGAATTTCGCCGCACACTCCCGCGAGTTAGTGGCGTGTGCACCGGCACAAACCGAGCACCGCGGCACACATTCGTGAGGGGCCCGCACCCCCTCCTGAAGCGGAGCCTCTTGCCCACACAGACCGCACGTGTTAGGCTGCGTGTTGGGACAAGCATCCACTCGGTGGCCAACGGCCTCACGCAGGCCGCAGGCCAGGACCGTACGGTAGTAGTTTTGCACAGGGATGAGCATGTTCTCGTAGTGCACAAAACGCGGTTTTTCCCTCCCGGCAAAGGTGATGCGAGCTTTGTTAGAGGAGCCGAATTTTCTAACCTCGGTGACAGTGCCTGCCCTCCACTACACCTGCTCCCGAAGCGATTCAGTAGTCTCCGAGTTGCTGACGGTGATGACGCCGTGGCAGACATCGCCTCCGTCTTGTCGAAGGTATCCGTGGAGTGGAATATTCCCATGCTCGGTGTTAATGGAGATACCCCGAGGAGCCGATCAGCCGCCGCCGGTTTTGGGGTGTAAATCACAATGAGGTTTTGTTCACGGGATGGTAGAACCGTAACAGACCTTGCTACCTCGGGCCCGAGATAGGCCGTAATGGCGGCGCTGTAGCGATTCTCCGAAGAGGCTTGGTGCAGCGATATATGTTTGCATGGCTTGAGCACAACCACAAAGTCGTCTGGTCCCGGTCTTGGGAGTCGGCGAGGCTTCCAGTTAGGACGGTCCTTGCCTTTGCTTCCTGCAGCGTGCGAGGCAGGAGGCTGCGTCTTGCCAGCCGGTGTGCCGGAAGACGGGGCAGCGATGGACGCCGCAAGCTTGGCTTGAACGATCGAGCGGTGCGCGACCGCTTCGTTGAGAGATTGGTGCCGAAATTTCGGAACAGAAGCGGAGTTGTCCCCTTGCGATGTTGAGACTGTCGTCTAGATCATGCCGTCGGGATCGTAACCCCTCGCGAATGATCCAGGGTCAGCCATTTTACCTACGGAGGCCGGTTCCACGCCGCCGCGCGTCGGCGCGACGCCGTTAGGCCAAACTGCGTCACCCTGGTGTAAATCGGCCGTAGAATTAGCAAACTTGGGCCCACCTGGCGAAATTTGATGTCCACGTAGTCCATACTGCTTGCTGCGTTGAAAGGCGTCCGTCTTGTAGGGGTGAAGAAGGTTTAGCCGTGGCTCCAGCCGAAAAACGACGGAGCCGACACCATGCGTTTGTAGCAAGTTCGATAGTTTCGTTTTCTCCTCCCTGCGGCAGGGGCAGTGGCGCAGGATGTGGCCGGGTTCCACGCAGTGGTAGTAGAGCGGCTTATTGTTTGGCGTACGCCAAAAGCACACTTTGCTCATGGTGGACCGGGACTCCTGCGGTACGGTGGGTACAGCTGCAATTGGGTACCGCGGGGAAGCCACCGGAGTGACGGGGGAAAAACTTGCATCAGTGGCCCAGGACGGCTTTGTAGTGCTTCACTGTATGTAATCACATAGAGCACCGGCTGCGGAGCTGGTGGCGACAGAACAACTCGCCGGATTTCATCTCGGACCACGTTCGGTATGGCAGCGACGCTGGCCTGTGGAGCTTCGAAGCGAAGTTTCTCGAGTTCTTCGCGCACCAGGCTCCTCACAAGCTCGCGAAGCTGCTCAGTTGGTAGCGACGTGGGCGCACAGTGGTAAGCGGCTGCTGCACTAGCCTGACGACCGTAGTGCGCGCCCCGTTCTTGCAGAGAGCGCTCCATGCTTGTTGCCTCCTTGGCAAAGTCGGCCACTGTTCTTGGCGGGTCACGTACCCGTCCGGCAAACAGTTGCTCCTTTATGCCGCGCATTAAGTGGCGGTCCTTCTTGGCCTCGGGCATAGAGGGTCGGCGCGATTGAAGAGTCGCGTCATCGGCCACCGCGGTGGCTCAGTGGTTATGGCGCTCGGCTGCTGGCCCGAAAGACGCGGGTTTGATTCCGGCCGCAGCGGTCGAATTTCGATGGAGGCGACATTCTAGAGGCCCGGGTACGGTGCGATATCAGTGCACGTTAAAGAACTCCAGGTGGTCGAAATTTTCGAAGCCCTTCACTACGGCGTCTCTAATAGCCTGAGTCGCTTTGGGACGTTAAACCCCATAACCCATAGACCAAACCGTAGAGTCGCGTCATGTTCTCGATGAACATCGATGTTTTGCCCAGCAGTTGGAAACCATGGTACTATGCCTCAAGAGAGAGAAATCATATGCTTCTGTGGTGGAAACCTACAAGTATGCACACAATAGGCTGGTTTCTTTGCACTGAACAGTCGAGGTACACCAATGTAGTGCATCTCTGATACTAGGCACACGCATTGCTCATCTGCGGTACAACTCTGCCTTTCTGGCAGATTGCTTGCACAATGTTTTCAACTGCATTGCTCTTAATTCTTCTCCCAATTGCAGAATCTTAGACCGACTTCATAGTTACCGATATTATGCTGCAAGAGGACACAGCTCCGAGATATTCGTCGCCAAACTGGGATGATTTTTCTGCAACATTCGAAGACAATCCTCATGACAGCACTTACCAAGTTTGGACACCTCAGCACCGCAAGTGTATTAATAAGCAAGGCCTAGGCACGCACATAAAAGCTCCGCAGCATGTAGGTATCTTCGTTAATGGCCAAATTTGCTTAAGTAGAACCTGTGCGTAACATCAACATGAGAATATTTTAGTAGTAGCACCTGATGGTGGTCGTTCTTTAGTGTTTATTGTAGTTATACATTGAGCATATTGTTTCATTAATTACATGACAATACTAAGCTGCCTGCAGGTCTTCCTCTGCACCATCATCACCTCGTAAGTTCATTGTTTATGAGGACTGATTGTTGCAACTCACCAATCTCTGCGGGAAATGCCATCCCCCAGCACAATCGTCAATGAAGGTGTGTAACTGAGTCTCACTTATTCATTGCAGCGGTTGCAGTATTCTATTCAGTTGATCAAAGTAATATTCTAAATATGCTTTTTATATCTTCCTACCATCATTAATTGTTTATTCTTGCCCTGTGCATTTTTCCAGGTCATTGGCTCTCTTATTGTGCTGACAACAACGTGTCTAAATATGCACAGCCCAAAGTTGTATAGTAAGCCAACACAGAGGCGGATTGGACATGGCAACGTGCTTCTGGCTGCTGCCATTTTGCTCACAGATGCAGCCCCACGCCGTCCCTGCGACTCGTGGAGAATGCCGGCATCTGCTGCTTTTCAAAGCGCATATACGACAGAATCCAAAAGGACATCTTTTTCCCAGCTGTGTATAAGGTTTGCATGTTTAATTTATAAATGCCTGGATTTCTGCTATTGTAAATGTGGACATTATATATTCTTTTTTAAACTTGTTCAAGCACTGTGTGCTGAAAATTTAGTTTGTCTGTGTGACATCTTTTAGATTCTGCTCATTTTCTTGCTGCTATGAATGTATTATTTACTGCTGTACCATTCGTTTTGTTCTAGAGTTAGTGTTTTAGCTTAAGTAGTGTTATGTACACTGTCATGATTACAGCATGCTTTGATGATCTCCTTTTACTACGTAAAAATTGTAAGGCACCTAATACATAAGCATGAGATGCCTTTTGACCAATTAAATGCAGCGTTTCATTTACGTCATTCTTCGAGATTTTCCGTTCGTATCCACACACGTCGATGATTTCCTCGTCATTAGTTTCTATCCCGCCGAGCACGTCTGTCATCTGCGCCTCGTCTTCGAATGTTTTGCCGACCGCGGACTCATTCTTAACACCGAGAAACGTGTGTTTGGCGTTTCCTCCTTGGCATTCCTCGGACGTCTCGTTGACGCCCACAGTATTCAGCCTCTTCGAGACAAGGCCAAGGCAGTCGCGGACTTCCCCCACCCGGACTCACTATGTCAGCTCCGGCGTTTCCTTGGCCTCGTCACCTACTACAGACGTTTCATTCTTGGATGTGCTGTCGTTCTGCAACCGCTCAAAAATTTACTTTAGTTGGCCAACCCAAAGGAGCCCACTTTCACCTGTATTGAGGCTGCCAATGCTGCTTTCATTGCTGTCAAGGAGCGTCTCGCCTTTACCATCCTTCTAGTTCACCTGGCGCACAACGCACCCATGAGCGTCATGGTCACTGTTTCAGGTTCCGCTGTAGGCGGCGGCCCGCAGTGATTTCTGAACAGCGAGTGGTGTCCTCTCGGTTTTTTCCTCGAAGAAGCTCTCATCTTCGAAGCAGCAGTGCAGTGTTCTCGGCCGTGAGCTGCTCGTAGCATACATCGCCATGAAACACTTCCATTTCTTCTTGGAAGGCCGAACTTTTGCGATTTTCACTGACCACAAATCACTCACAAGCACTTTCTCTTCATACGAGATCACCTACTCACCCGGAGAAACTCGGCATTTGGCCTTCCACTTCGAATTTTCACCGACATCCGACACATCAAGGGCGCCCATAACATTTCCGGCGATACGCTCAGCCATGTATCTTTCTTGCAAACACCTTCTTTTACCCTGCAAGTCTTGGCCCGTTATCAACAGCAGGATGAAGACATTCAAGCAGTTTGTTCGCCATCCTTGCACCTGCGCCCTGTACATTGTACTCATCCTGGCGTCGACATTATTTGCGACGTAAACACGTAACTGGACACACATGCTCTTATATAGGTACATGTGCCTCTACGCCGCACCCTTTTCAGCGATGCTCACCGCGTTTGTCATCTCGGTATCCGTGCCTCTCAGCGTCTAGTTGCGGATCATTTCGTCTGGCCTGGCCGCAACGCCGACGTTCTCATCTGGGCTCCGGCGTACCTTGTTGCCCGTCAGCAGTGCAAGATTTATCGTCGCACTATCACCCCTCTAGGAAGTTTCCAGCCTCCGGACTCTCATTTTGCAGTTATTCACATCTACCTGGTCAGACAAATACCATCATCGCACGGTTACCTTTATATACTCACAATAATTCACTCTTTTATGCGCTGGCTGGAAGCCAGCCTTATAGCGGACATCACTGTGGAAACGGCTGCCTCCGCGCTCATTTCCACGTGGATTGCCCGTTTCCGCGTGCCAGCGGAGATCATCACCGACCGAGGCCACCATTTAGAGTCCGCACTTATCGCCAGTTTGAACCAGCTTCTAGGCGTCACCCTCCTCAAAACTACAGCTTACCGTCCGCAAGCCAAAAGTTCGGTCAAGAGGTTAGGGCCGTCGTACGGTCGTTTCGGAGCGGCTTCCGCCAGGCCCGCTTGCCAATCCGCCTCGTCCGGCGAACGGATGGAAAGTTGGTCAACTTCAACTTTCTGGCGGACGAGCGGGTCCGGCCGGCGACCGGATTGCAGCTATTGGCTGGTTTTCCCGTGACGTCAGTGACGTCTCGCTTCTGCCGGGTCAAGATGGCCGTCCATCGACTGAACTGGGGAGCGAGGTCTGGGCAGTGGCAGTTTTGTCGCGAAGCATATTATATTGGCCACCTGCTGATGTTACGAGTGTTCAGAGCGACTGCGAACTTCGCCGCGTGCAGCAGTGGCGAGCGACAGTTCCCCTAGTTGAATTCTGTAATCATCTACGCTGATGGAGTTGAAAGAGCGCCTCTTCAAACCGACGGAAGACCTTCGTGATGGCGGTGTCACGAAGTGTTTATATGGAGTTGTTTGTGGTTGTTGGAAGCGTTCCTAATTCCTGTCAGGATCATCACGGACAGCGGCGAGTAGCAGCTGCTCACGGTTAATTTCTTGTGCATGCATGAGCTGCATAGCACAGTGTCCGCGTAGTGAACGTGATTGCGATCGGAGCGAGTGCTTTTACATCAAGGCAGCGAAATGTGTACCTGCGAAAGCTCACGACGGACGCCGTGCTTTCCGAATGCTGAAATGATCGTGGCGTTGCGCAGCTAATCGCATTCGTTGCGATGGTTGCAGTGATCGCGACCACACGAGGTTATTTGTGCTACGCATCCATTACCATTTTGATCGCGATTTTTGCGGGCACTGTGCTCGAGTACTGCCGTGTGTGCGACGTGACACTATCTTGACTGCACGGCTGTCGGACTGTTTTCGGCGGCGACAAAAGCAACGCCGCCATCCTTTTGCGTCTTGGTGCTCCATTCAATACATTTTGTGATTACGGGTGCATGGGTTACGAGTGGCCGGCGGCACTGTGTGACTTGTGTGAAAACATGGGCGTGCAGTGCAGATGTATCTTCGGGGGTTTCATTTATTTTTATTTCCTGCCCGCTGTGCGGACATCTGTCAGCAATAAATATTTGCGCGATGAATGGGTGACTGAACACTTCCTCTAGCCATTTCGGTTTAGGTTGTGACAACATGGTATTACGCGATTATGATTAAGAATCATCGCCGCATTTAAATCACGGCTAGTTCACAGTGTAGAATCTCTAATATGTGTTAACTCATGAGTCTGCTTTTAAATGAGCATTGCACTCTACGTTACGCAAAAAAAAGCTGTGGCTGCAGCCTATGGGGTCAATACTGTCCACAGAACAAGTTGGGCATAACGAGTCTTAACGAAATATATATGTTAAGAAAATATTTCTCATTGCTTTTTTCTCTTTTTGCTATGACAAATGCTTGGCACTGTGAAGTTGAAGTGGGATCTTGGTTTCTTTTGTAATCAGAAAAATGCGGTGACCTTGAAACGCCTCATGAAGCGTGACACTGTTTGTTGTTGATTTTGCGCACGGTCCCTTTCGATCGGGAGATCAGCGGTACGAAAGTGGATGTGTGCACAATGCTATTGTTGCAGAGCAGCTTGTGAACTCTGTGTACTGGTGTTAAGCGGTTGTTTCAGCAGCACTCGCTGGAACAGCCGCACCAGTTTGTTTAACAACACATTTTCGAAGCCTTGAGAAGGAGATGTCATGGGTGCACATGCACCCTGCTACCTTTATTTACCTGTGACTGCTTGCTACGGACATGATTACTTTTCTGCTGAGTGACGGCGATGGTGAGCACAATCAGCTGTGTGTCGGCAGAGTAAAACGCTTCCCAGATTTCCTTAATCCTCCTTACATTTTACACTAACAACCATTTGCTGACTAATAGATGCATATTTGCACCTTCCTCAGTGATCGGCTAGGTTTCCTGGCCCACTTATCCATTCACATTTGCATGGTCACGACAGTACCATTCCTGCACACATTCAAAGCTACAATAATAAGGCTTATTTCAGTTCTTTAAAATGTGCTAAGCATTGATGCATGGTGGTTGGTTCTGCAATACCGACATTGCCCTGTCTCTGAGAGTCCTGTAGTATCAATGGAACTATTGACCTGTCAAGGCAAAGACCGCATTTAATTTGAACCCATTCCTTTACTCCTCGTATTGAATGAAATGGTTGTTGCTGCTTGCATTAGCAGATTCCCCGCTTTGCAGCAGCGCCTAGTTCTTTTCTTGCCCGCTCCACATGCCTGAATCAGGAGTGTTGCATTTTTCTTTTCTTCTGCGGTGTACTCAGTATAAAGAGTGCTAACCTAGCATTGCGGGCTGCGGGTAGGCATATGTGAGGTTATAATATAAGCAAGCAGTTCTGTTGTTTTAATTTTAAGCGGGCTTTTTCATTTTGTGCAATGAGCAATCCAAGCCAGGATGTGAGTCACCGAGCCCCGACAGGGATTGTTACACTAGAAAGAGAAGTGCTTTGGCAGCCAGAAAGTGTGTGAGCTGGTTAGAAGTCAGTGTGCCTGGCAGTCCACGGGTTAGCATTACAGTCTGTGCAGACAGTGGGGCAAGCATTGTGATGGCAATTCCAGTGTGCGAGAAAGGTATATGATTCAGGCAGCGTTCGATTTATCTGCTCAAATCCAAAGTTTTACGTCTTTCCCCTCTGCACATTAATGGGACAAGAACACATGCGACAATGGGCCGTACGCATTTTCACTCTGTCCACTATGATCAGCAAGTTTCTACATTAGCAAAGCAAAAGTGCATTGAAAAAAGTTTTCCCCCAGAAACACTGTTAATAGTTTGAGTCCATACTAACGAGGACTGCACTAATGAGGAATTGCTGAATATGTGAAAGTATGGTTAAATTTTTTAGTTCTGGTGATGACAAAAGCAATCAATCTGTGTTGTTTTGAATACGTTACTAAAGTACATTTATCTTGCAAATTATGAAGATGAGTAGAAAGATGTGTTGTATGGCAAAGCAGTTTGTTGGTTGAAGAATAGCGATTGGCTTTACCTGACACCACTTAAAACAGCAGACTGCAAAATGAGCCCTGTGGAGCTGGTAAATGTATGCTAGGAACAAAGACGACAGAAAACAACACCACTGCACATAGTAGCAATTCTTGCTCTGTTGTCCTCGTACGTTAGCGCAGTTTCAGCATGCCAACTTACCGCCGGTTCACCCGACAGTGCACTCGTACCTAGTTTTGTGAAATTTGCAGCAAGCATCAACAAGACAGGAAGCACAGTGTACGCATATCTAGTGCATACTGTGCAGATAGCTTCCTGCCTCATCATAGCTTGGCCCCTCTATGTTTTTTGCCCTTCATTACCCAGCACCTATGGCCCCATTTATGCCATTGGCATGTGCTGCATGCAAATCACCAAACGCATTTTGTACTCTTGCCCTGCTAGATTGTTTTGGCCCATTAAGTTGTTTCATCCAAATTGGCAAGCTTTTAGAAAACATTCCTGCAATAGCCAACTTGCTCTTGTTCTTCACGACATGCACCTTGACTGCAATATTCCCCTCGATGCTTTTTTCCTTGGCTCTGAAAAAGCATGGGATTCGTTTATTTATGTATGGCTTTTTTTTGTCGTGCTTTATCTTGTATCCAAAAGCTCTAAACTGGATCCAAGCCAGCTGTCGGCCGATTTTCCATTCCAATTCTTAAGCATCCTGCCTTTTCCTGCAATCTTGGACGTCCCCCAAGGCATTGCCCTCAGGCCTCAGCTTTTTACTACCTACATAATGACTTTCCCTTCAGTGTTTTGTTACATGCCTTCACTGATGGCTATATTAAGGGGTCTGCCATCTTGCAATGAATACCCATGTTTTAGTTCTCCAAAACAACATTTTGCATGCTCTAGAATGGCCTGTTTGCTAATGTTACTAAGAATGCACTAATATTTTTTTATTGTGAGCAAAACTACATTTTAGCTACTTATAAGGCCTTACCGAGAAAGTTATATTCACTGTATACTGGCTGAAACACTCCGCCATTCACATGGCTCGCAATGTAGCATGGTCTCACCTCATAATGCTTATACACCCACCAAAAACCAAGGATATTTACACCATAACGTGTACTTAGCACCGCCGTCTACCAAGTTACTTGCATTCAGATCCCCTGTGTGGCATCACCTTGGGCGTTCTAATTGCACATGGCACAAACCGAACTAAAGTCCTAGAATGAGTTCATACCTGAGCCCTTGTTTTATTATCTCAGACTATTGTTGAAACTCCAGTTTCACAGCACCAAACGTGAATCTTCAAATTTCTTCATGCCGTGCAGAAACTGCAGGGTTTTTTTAAACTCTTTACCGTCACATAACCAACTAATCTCTTCTGACTCATGATTCCTTCTGCACTAGCCACACTAGTACTGTTGTGCCTCAGTTAGCTCATGCCACTGCATTTCAAGATTGATTTTTGTTTTTGCCACTAACGGCTGGAATGGCCTTCCACCTCACAAGGTTTACTAACCTTTTCTCCTTTGAGCTGGTCATTGCAGAAATCCACCCAGTAAATGATGATGTTCATCCACTGATTGGAGTTGCACAGAGTATATGCCAGCTTACTTTGCACATGGCAACAATGACATGGCCTTCAGCAGAACTTCTCATACTTGTTTCAACGCTTGAGTTGTTCAACGGCAATATGAGCTCATGAAGGAATGCTAAACGACTACCTGATGGCCCGCTGTCACTGTGAAGAACTAAGCCTTGCACTATAGCCAAGTGATGCATGTCTAAGCCCCTTTGCAGCCACACAGTGCTATTTCTATTTTGGCTTTAATAATGGACTGAAAAACAACAAAAATAAGTCACTATTGTTGCATTGTCACTGTTATGTAATATGCCGAACTGCATTAATTACAACTGATTTGCCTGTTACAAATAGCTGGAAGTCATAATTTCTCATGGGGATTTGCATTTTTGTTTGAAGCAGTGTGCTAAATGGTGAGTTTTTAATGCATGCACAATTAAGGCACACACACAACTCATATATTGAATAGATAAGCATGCTTTTGGACTAACATTCAGCTGACTGTAGGTAGATGAGGGGGGGGGGGGGGTTGTTTACATAATAAAGTGACAACAACTGTACAAATGCTTATGAGAGGCTGCAAGTGCAATTATTTTTTTCTCTGTCAGCAGTGCAAAAACACTGCAGTGCGCAATTTTGAATACCTGACTAAAAATTTTAAGTGTGTAACCTTGACTACTTGAAAAATGTGATTATCCGGTTATAATTATGGACAGTTGACAGCAGCCTGTGCTGTGGCCTGACCCTATCGAGAATTCGCAATAAGAATCGCGTCGTTGTTCTGAAATCCTGAGGGTAGCCTAACTTTCAAAGGGGGCAGTCTTCTGTTATTTTGGAAAATCGTGGATCGTTGCGAAAACATCGCGATCGAACGAGGAGGAGCTCGCGATGCGACGCGTTTTTCGGTCTCTTGGATATAAAAGGTCCGCATGTCGTTTCCCACAACAGCGCTTCAGATGATCAGGCTCTCCTGCGAAGCTGCACAGTTTTGACAAGAATTGGTTCGCGGCTGTTGGAGTCAGCCGCACCGAGATCCATGCCATATCACAGCAGACCACGAATGTACCTTCGACGAAAATCCCGCAGCAAAAAAAAGTACATAAAAACGTTGCCGGAATGAATGTCTCGAATACGCCGCAATTAATACGGGCTATTCCTACTGCAAGTTATCTGCCTGTTTTGCTACAAGCATGCATGGCTGTACGTCAGCACGCGATTAGACCACAGGCACTGCCGGGAGCGCCAGTCGGATTGCTGGGACCATCGGCCTCGCTCGCAAGCGCCAAAGTGATCGTACAACACCTTTCCGCCTCATGTCCGCCTGGCGGCCGAAAACTGACGGACCACTCGCCAAGCGGGCCTGGCGGAAGCCGCTCCGAAACGATCGTACGACGGCCCTTACACCGTCAGCCGTAGGCATCGCAATTTCCTTGCCAGTTGTCCTTTGTTATATTAGTACGGCCATCAAGGGAGATCTCGGATGTGCCCCTTCTCATCTCGTCCATGGCGCATCGTTGCGTCTACCGGCTGATTTCGCGTGCCGGCCTGCCCAAAGCGTTGTCTGCCCTGTCCTACTTTATGTTCAACGTCTAACCACCCTCCTGTCCCGTATCTCCGCCCGTCCGACACGTGCTCACCAGTGCAAGCTGACCATTGTCCACCGTGATTTGAGAGACAAAGCCTATGTTTTCTTATGCGTGGATTGTGCTCGACGTCTGCTTCAGGCACCCTACACTGGGCCCCATCTCGTCGTTGCGCGAGGCGACAAAACTTGAACGCCGTGTGTCATCAGTTATGACAGTCATTTCCCTCAACCTCATAAAGCTTGCCCACGTCGACAGCATCGTGATTCCTTCATTAGCTGCCCTCTCACTTTTCTTTCCACTTTTTCCCAAAAGACATCTCCTTGCCCTCTTTCACCTAGCCGGACGACTTCTCTGGGCCTCCTGAGGGGGAGGCCTTGTGGTGACACGTTAGCGCCGTGCGCTGTAAGGTGAAGAAGTAAAATAAAAGAAGAGACACGCAGCGGCTGGAATAAACCAGTTTGCTGCAGCATTTGTGGAAGCAATATCTTCTAGTGTAGCATAGCAGCCAGCCACGCAGGATCAGTGCTGTGAAGAAGACAGCTGCGAAGTGCAAGGGACGCTTGCAGACCTAACATTTGGCTTGAACTGTTTTTGGACGTTGCAGACTATGTAGATTAAACTTGGCCAAAACCCCCTCTTACTCATTGAGTGTAAGACAACAGAAACTTGTGATATGCTTCTGTACATTCTATAAAGGCAGTAAAACTGCTCAGTGAGGCATGTAACTTAATCCTTTAGCTTCTCAGCCTCAGCACTCGAAGAATGGGGTACGAAAATATTTGCACAGGATGGTTGCAGGGCCCAAGTACAGCACAAATGCTTTTTGCAGCTGAAGCTACAGAAACAGTTTATAAAAACCAAACAGCTGTAGCAGACCTAAGAGACAAGAAAAATCGTAGCAGTAAAAAATAGGAGGGCCACAGAAGATAGCTTGCAGTCATCATAAAGTATGTCCGAGTAGTGCCGACAGAAGACCGGACTTGTTGGGGTCAGGATGAAGTAGCATTTATAAACGGTAATTTGTCTAAGCTACATGATAGCTGCCGTCTACATAAAAGCTGTATTTTGATTTCTTTCTCATTGTAAAGTTGATTCTACAGTCGCAGGCTTAGTGACATTTTGCCCTGTTTTCTTTGTGCAAATTGTTCTGTCAAATCAAAATTCCCGAACTCTGTCATCATTTTGGTGTGTGTTCATGTCCTTGCTCAGCATAGCCTCTGAAAGTCCCACAGGTACATGCTTTCTGAAGAAATGTCCTGCATGTGTGTTCACTGTACTACTGCATCAGCAGGTTCATTTAGTCCTTAGGGTGTTGGGTAAAAAGTATGTTTTTTTAATATTTTGTAATGCAGAACAGCCCTCAATGTACGAGCCTGCTTCCTGTGTTACGTTTTTTGCATTGTGACATGCTGAATAAGTGTCACGCATCTGCTAGCCAAGGCACTTTTTACACAAAGGCTCCCCGGTGTCTGGTGCTATGGAGCGCGCGTCTGTGTGTGCAAGTTGTTTATATTTGTGCAGTGCAGAAAGTTGATGACAAAAAAGAGGTAACACAAGTAGTTTCAGGTGGAGATGTTTTGGAAAAAGCAGTAAATCGAAGAAAAATATTAAATGAAGGAAATGACCAAAAGAACAATAAAATGAGACAAAAAAAGACAACTAAAACCAGGTGTGGAACTCTAGGCTGCAGTGTTTGCAAATGGTTAGGGAAACCTATCTTGCTTCATCTCCTCGTACAAGGTCGGCAAATACTTAGATCTATACTTTTTATTCATTTCTTCAGATTGCCCCTAAAGGCTCTATTCCGAGGGTATCACGGGAGGGGGGGGGGGGGGGGGGGGGGGTTAGTGTACAGGGTGTAAAAATATCAAGAACAGCAACAAAATAATATTGTTTATCTTCTGAACGGCTTCTGCTCTGCAAGTGCGATGATTAGTTTGCATTATGAAAGTTTAGGGTTTATGGGGGTTTAACGTCCCAAAGCGACTCAGGCTATGAGGGACGTCGTAGTGGAGGGCTCCGGAAATTTCGACCTGGGGTTCTTTAACGTGCATTGACATCGCACAGCACACTGCCCTCTAGAATTTCGCCTGCATCGAAATTCGACCGCCGCGGCCGGTATCGAACCCGCGTCTTTCGGGCCAGCAGCCGAGCGCCGTAACCACTCAGCCACCGCGGCGGCTGCGTTATGAAAGTCAAATTGATAGCGCCACGAGAGCAGCAAAGTAGAAATTAATTGGAGTCTGGCACACCTTTAAAAATTTAAACGTTCTTCGAAATATCACTCACACAGCGCCCTTCACGTCTTGCAGTTATATATTCTTGCACAGGTAGCAGGAACTCCGCAAACAACACCCATGCAGCACTGAGTAAAATGGGCTATGCATTTGACCTGGCATATTGTCGTAATGGCCCCAACTGCTCGCAGCTGATTTTTGTTTTATGTAGACTAGACGATTTAGGCTGGGCTATCTTAAACAGGTATAGACAGCGCAGTGATTGGTTTTCTAGCAGCTTGAAGGTTGGCTTTTTTCTCATACAGTGCTGGCCAGTGATTGAATATCTCTGATGATGCCTGTTGCAAATGGGTCGCAAGCCCGAAGGGTAGCGCTGGCCTGGCGGCCTGTGGCACAGCTGGAAACATCCGAAGGTCCTGGCAAAGAATGAGTCGACTGCCAACAGAGGAACTTGTTTGTTCTAGCATCGCAAAAGAGCAGCCGGTCAGGGCGACCACGTTACTCGACGGAAGAAATCGAAGTCTCTTTTCGGCGTCCGGGGCAGCTGCCTTTATACCCTCAGAGTCGAGGGCAAGAAGGAACGGCTCGGGATGAGGCGCACGAGACGGCGACGCACGGACATGTTGAGACGTGACGCGTCCGCCGGGCCGGCGCTGGTCAGACCTCCTCGCCTCCCAGTTGGGGAGCTCCTCTCTCCGGCTGCCGCGCTTTGACAAGCGTGGGCACCAACATGCACACACACACACGCACACACGAAGACACGCGGCATTGAAGCCTGCCTGGACGCGCTTGGCGGGAGGCGTTGCGGCAGCGCTGAACGGGCCAAAATGACCGCCACTTTGAACGAAGCCCCGGCGTCCGTTGCATCCGCGCCGGCTATACCGCGCGTCGTAGGCGAAACGTAACAGACCGCCCCGCCGGGAGAACGAGATCCCGATGGTCAGGGGACTGCATCCGCTGTCCGGAGGGATGTCGCTCGATGATGCTCGTAATCGAAATCGGTCGTCCCTCGGCGTTGCTTGAGCGCAGCGCACAGAGAAGGCCTCGTTCTCAGGTTCAGGTTCACAGAGGACACTGCAAAGTGACTTCGGGAGAGTTGCCATTTTTGTTCTCGTTCCCAGCAAGCGTTAGAACTACGCCGAAACGCAACCGCTCAGTCAGCAAGCACGACACAACCCTCACTAAGCTCTGCCAGGCTCTTTCCCCTTTTATACTACTGCCTAGTTCCTTACAGTAGTCAAGCAGCACTCAGAACGCGTCCACAAATTGGAAAATTGCACTAGAAAGCACGTCATCACTTTGAAACACTAAACAAAAGCAATATGTTAAAAATCCTGCCTCAGGAAGAAAACATCAGTAACAAACAACTTTGAGGCGGATTCCCACGTTAGGGGCCTCGACTTAAGCCATCGGCGTTACCGTTGAGACTCCCCTTTTTGTAACGCACCTCAAAGGAATATTGTTGCAAAGCGAGGCTCCAGCGCAGGAGGCGGCCATTTTTGGGAGAGATGGTCTGCAGCCATTGGAGAGGGCAGTGATCCGTCTCAATGATAAACCTCGAGCCGGCTAGGTAGCATGACAATTTCTGAACGGCCCACACGAGACACGCACACTCTGTCTCGGTGGCGCTGTACGCCTGCTCACGACAGGTCAGCTTACAACTAGCATACAGGACGGGGTGTTCCACTTCTCCATTTTCCCGTTGGCACAGTACAACGCCCATGCCTCGCTCACTAGCATCGCACTGAACAACGAACCGTTTTGTGTAGTCTGGCGATCGTAGCACAGGCTGGCTTGTTAGGGCGCTCTTTAAGGTGCTAAAAGCTCTTTCCTTTGTCTCGCCCCAGACGACTGTTTGGGGCTCTGTTTTTCTTAGAGCATCCGTCAGGGGAGCCGCGATATCGGAGTACCTGGGGATGTACCTCTGATAGTAGCCGGCGACACCTAAAAACGACCGAATATCGGTCTTCGTGCGCGGTTGCGGGAAGTCTCGCACAGCGGCCACCTTTATTTTCGAGGGGCGGCGCCGACCCTGTCCAATCACGTGACCGAGGTCGACAACCTCGGCCTGTACTAATTGGCACTTGGGAGCCTTGACTGTCAAGCCCGTTTCGCGCAGGCGGGTTAGCACTGCCCGCAAGTGTGCCATATGCTCAGACCAGGATGCGGAGAATATCGCTACGTCGTCTAAATACGGTAAAGCGAATTCTTCCTGTCCCCGCAACACTTTGTCCATGAGGCTTGAAAAGCAGTATGGCGCGTTCTTCAAACCAAAACTCAAAACTTTAGGACGGAATGTTCCCATTGGTGAAATGAACGCCGCATACCTACTAGCCTCTTCTGTAAGTGGAACCTGCCAATAACCCCTGACAAGATCTAGGGTGGAAATAAACTGAGCGCTACTAACTTTCTCAAGGCGCTCCTCGATGTTAGGGATCGGATAAATTTGATCCTTAGTGATGGAATTAAGCCTGCGGTAGTCGACGCAAGGACGAGGTTCCTTGCCCGGTACCTCAACTAAAATCAAAGGGGAGGTATTATCACTCTCACCCGCCTCAATAACACCGAGCTGTAGCATTTTCTTTACCTCAGACTCCATAATATCGCGCTGGCGGGGTGACACCCGGTACGCCTTGGATCGTACTGCCTCTGGGGAGGTAAGTTCTATTTCATGAGTAAGGACAGAAGTCCTACCAGGCCTCTCAGAGAACTGACCTTGAAAATCTTGTAAGAGTTGGTGTAGTTCGGTTTTCTGCTGAGGCGACAGCGGTGCTTTACTGAGTAAGTCACTAATGACCTGATCGGTGTCTTCCCTGTTCGTCACTGAGCCTAGTCCCGGAAGCTCGACCGGAAGCTCTTCGGGAACGTTTACCATCATACACACCACTGCTTCCCGTTGTCTATAGGGTTTGAGCAGATTACAGTGGTAAACTTGCTGTGCTTTCCGTATTCCTGGCAGACTCACCACGTAGTTAACGTCCGACAGTTTTTGAACAATCCGTGCTGGGCCCTCCCACTGCACGTCGAGTTTGTTTTTTAGCGATGTGCGCAATATCATTACCTCATCGCCCACCTCAGAACGACGGGCCCTGGCTGTCCGATCATAATAAACCTTGGCCCTCTGCTGGGCCTTTGCCATTGCTTCACCTGACAACTCCTGTGCCCTTCTTAAGCGTTCTAGGAGCCTAAGCAAGTACTCGACCACGACTGGGTCGTCGCCCCTGCCTTCCCACGAGTCTCGAAGCATGCGAAGCGGAGACCGCAGTGAGCGACCGTACACCAGCTCAGCTGGCGAAAACCCCGTAGCCGCATGCGGCGCGGTCCTTAATGCAAACATCACCCCAGGCAGACACAGCTCCCAATCACTTTGTTGTTCAAAACACAATGCTCTCAACACGCGCTTCATGACGGAGTGGAGCTTCTCAACAGAATTCGACTGTGGGTGGTACAATGAGCTCTGTAACAGCTTTACCCCGCACATTTCGAGAAAGGCTGTCGTCAAAGCGCTAGTAAACACTGTGCCCTGATCTGACTGGATTTCCGCAGAAAACCAACTCGCGCAAATATGGACAGTAGTGCATTGACTATCTCAACTGAGCTGAGTTCTTTAAGCGGCACTGCTTCAGGGAACTTTGTCGCTGGGCAGATCACAGTCAAAATGTGTCTGTACCCCGTGGCTGTTACCGGCAGAGGTCCCACTGTATCCATAACGAGCCGTCTAAAAGGCTCCGTAATGATAGGTACCAACTTCAACGGCGCCCTCGATTTGTCCCCTGGTTTGCCAACCCGCTGACAGGTGTCACATGTCCTCACAATGTGTTCTGCGTCACGAAAACACCCTGGCCAATAGTACTCTTGCAAGAGACGGTCCTTAGCCTTTTTAACTCCTAGGTGTCCGGACCACGAACCGCCATGCGACAAGCGCAACAGATCCTGACGGTAGCACTGAGGCACGATCAGCTGATCGAACTCCACTCCCCTGCGGTCTAGATACTTCCGGTACAAGACCCCACCTCTTTCCACAAAACGAGCATTTTTCTTGGCGATACCTTCCTTGACATTGCAGCGCATGTTTTCTAGGCTGCCATCCTTTTTTTGCTCGGCTATCAAAGCCGACCGGCAGACTTTTAGCAACCTATTAAGTCCATCTGACGTAGGCGCGATGAGCAAATCTGCAGATAGCTCTTCTAACTTTCCCGTGTCGGGCATTTCCTCTCCAGTACCTGATGCCTTCAACGCTACAGGCTCAATTTTATTCAGTTCGGACGTGCTCTGAATATCAGCTTGCTGCGCCTCCGACCCTTTTTCATTGTTCGACAACGTCGGCCCCGCAACTACCGCCTTTGCAGCGAGCTCCCGAACTCTCGATCTGGTTAACGCCTGAACGCTAGCCTCACCAAACAAAAGCCCCTTCTCGCGCAGGAGGTGATCGGACCTGTTCGAAAATAGGTACGGGTACTGAGGGGGCAGCATAGATGACACTGCGGCCTCCGTCTCAATTGCTCCGAAAGGTCCTTCAATAAGCACTTTTGCTACGGGCAGACACACGCTATGAGCTTCCACGGCTTGCTTGATCCATGCGCACTCGCCCGTGAACATATCGGCTTCTACGTAAGAGGGGTGAACTACATCCATTGTAGCTGCGGAATCACGAAGCACTCGGCACTCTTTCCCGTTCACGAGGAAGTCTCGCATGTAAGGCTCGAGAAGCTTCATGTTCTCGTCAGTGCTGCATAATGACAAAAACACGACTTTTGTTTTTGTTTCTGGACACTGCGCCGAAAAGTGACCCGGCTTCTGGCACGTATAACACACGCGCGCTTGCCTCGTCTCGAACCGCTTTCTGCGTTCGGCTTCGGCTGCCGCCGTCTCCTTACGTTCGGTCGGACTGCTTTCACTCGCATCCGCACTACGTGTGTCCCCCCTTGCTCTCATGGGTGTGAACTTCGGCCTCTCAGACTTGGAGCCAAATTCACCCTTTTGACCGTCCCTAGCACCGCGAGCCCGACGCGTCACAAACTCCTCGGCTAGCTCGGCGGCTTTAGCCACTGTACTAACGTCTGGCCTATCCCAGACCCAGTACCGCACGTTCCCAGGTAACCGACTATAAAACTGTTCCAGACCGAAACACTGCAGAATTTTCTCGTGGTCACCAAACGCTTTCTCTTCTTTGAGCCACTCCTGCATGTTTGACATAAGCCTGTAGACAAACTCTGTATATGACTCATCCGCAAGGCTAGCATCTGCGATGGGGCGGCTTCCACAAAAAGGGTTTACGTTGGCTGACTTCTGCCTTTTTCATTTTCCCGAAACTTCCGACGGAACGCCTCCGCTGACAGCCTGTACTTTTTTAGCAGACTCGATTTCACTTGGTCGAAATCCTCTGCCTCCTCTCTCTTCAAGCGAGCGACTACGTCGGCCGCCTCGCCGGGTAACAAAGTGAGCAAGCGCTGTGGCCACGTTTCCCGAGAGAACCCCTGCTTCTCGCACGTTCGCTCAAAGTTAACCAGGAACAAACCAATGTCTTCTCCAAGCTTAAACGCCGCATCAGGTCAGTCATGTTGAACGATACTCGTTCTCCTGCACCGTGTGCCTGACTTCCATTACGAGCGCGTTCCATCTCTACCTCGAGACGCTTCATTTCCAAAGCGTGTTGACGGTCGCGCTCGTCTTTCTCTTTATCTTTTTGTTCTTTACGTTCGCGCTCGTCTTTCTCTTTTTGCTCTTTACGTTCGCGCTCGTCTTTCTCATTTTGCTCTTTACGTTCGCGCTCCTGTCTTTTTGCCCTCTCATCAATGGTCTCAAGTCATTCCGACAGCTCGTCATCCTCAGCCTCCAACTCAAGATAGCCCTTAGCAGTTCTGGTTTTCTGAGTTTGTCTGAGACATCCAGACCCAACTCTCTTGCAAGCTCCAGCAATTTCGGTTTGCGCAACGACTTCCAATCCATGGCTGCTCCGAATGCTGCTTTCTCTACTGCCTACTATTGTCTTGCCGCAAACTAACCCGGCAGCAACGACAACCACAATTACCAGCTCTGTTTCTGACACTACCAAAAGCCTGGCAAAACTCAGAAGAAGAAAGTCCCGCACTCACCAAACCTCGCATCCAAGAATTCAGCGCAGTCGTTCCGCTGCAGGCAACCAGCCATCACACAGGGCTCGTTGCACTGCTCCCGGATGGTCGTTGTGCTGTTCAGCATACAGTCGACCGCATATCTTCGCTGCTGGCCTCCGTTGTCGCGATCTCACCGCTGGCAACCAGTTGTTGCAAATCGGTCGCAAGCCCCAAGGGTAGCGTTGGCCTGGCGGCCTGGGACACAGCTGGAAACATTCGAAGGTCCTGGCAAAGGATGAGTCGACTGCCAACATAACAACTTGTTTATTCTAGCATCGCAAAAGAGCAGCCGGTCAGGGCGACCACGTTACTCGACGGAAGAAATCGAAGTCTCTTTTGGGCGTCCGGGGCAGCTGCCTTTATACCCTTAGAGCCGAGGGCAAGAAGGAACGGCTCGGGATGAGGCGCACGAGACGGCGACGCACGGACATGTTGAGACGTGACGCGTCCGCCTGGCCGGCGCCGGTCAGACCTCCTCGCCTCCCAGTTGGGGAGCTCCTCTCCCCGGCTGCCGCGCTTTGACAAGCGTGGGCACCAACATGCACACACACACACGCACACACGAAGACACGTGGCATTGAAACCTGCCTGGACGCGCTTGGTGGGAGGCATTGCGGCAGCGCTGAACGGGCCAAAATGACCGCCACTTTGAACGAAGCCCCGGTGTCCGTTGCATCCGCGCCGGCTATACCGCGCGTCGTAGGCGAAACGTAACATGCCCCAGTCCATAATCCTGCACCTGTTGTAGTGAGCCTGCAATGAGATAAAGCTCTGCAAAAGTTTAGCACTTACTTGCTGCTCACTTTTATTGCTGGAAGGCCTGGTACTGCCGCAAGAGGAAGCCTCAGAATGAATGCTTAGCGTTATATGAAAGTGGTAACACTTTTGTTACTCAGTATTGTTTTCAGAACTCGCCTCTTACTATAAAACACTATGAATGGGTTGCCACCACACCTACCACGCTTGATGTGCTAGCTTGCTTGAGCAGGTATATGGCGATGTGCAGGTTCTTATTTTCCAGGGTATGGCTTTCACGAGAGTTCAGACTAAATTGACAGAATTCCTATCGATCTGCTGCGCTCACTGATGTGCGCAACCCCTGCATAAAAGAAATGTAGCTGCCTGCTCAGAATTCCCCACATAAAGCTCTAATTTGAAATCTTTCACGGAACTGCGAGAAACTGGGGCTACTAGTGATACTACACTCTGGCTTTCTCGAGTTTGGAAGTTCCTTTCACAGCAAAAGCTCCTTGATACACACAAACAGTCTCTGCTTCATCGTTCATAATTGCTGCCAACTATTACCAATCCTTTTTTCATTTTGTTCCTCCGTCTGCTTAATTTAATTTCGCTGTAATTTGTTGCTTCTTCCAAGCTGCCTTCATTCAAGGAGCACAAGTGTAAGTAACCTTTCTGGTGTTCTTGTCCTTCAAAAATGAGCCCACAGCAACGCGTCCAACCCTCAAGTCTTCATTACTTGCACGTATTTGCTTTGTGTGAAGTGCACTCAGGTTGTTGTGCTGTATTGCGTGTACAAAACTTCATTAGTGTACCACTGATTAGGGTAACATTTGTTTGCTTTTCCTTTCAAACAGAGGTGAGCAAATGAGAGAAGAAAAGGATAATGGGAGAGGGATTGATTATATGGAACTGGTTCGTCTGGACAACATGGATATAGAGGAAATGCTGACATGATAATAGCCAGCGCTTTGCAAAATGCAAGGCATGCACCCTGACGCAGTATGCACTTCTCAGGAATTTGCAAAAAGTGCATACAACTGAAGAAGTCCTTTGTATAGCGACGTCTGTCATTGTACCCGCATATGCTTGGCACATACTGGCTCAGCCGGGGTCGCTCTTTATGCATGGGAGCTAATCCAGGTATAGCTGCTCTGTCATTTTACTGTTGCGTATGAAAATGCGTGTTTATTCATAGTGATTACAGAGCAATGTGATATTTTATTGCAGGTACAAACCCTGTTATGTGGTGTGAATTTCGGCAGTTGTATTGTTGAAGGCAGTATTTCATGCATATGTTGTATGTGTAGCTAGAGCAGCCCAAGGTATGTAATGTGTATTTATACAAAGTACACATTTGTCCGTAATACATCACTTGTAATAATTCAGACTAATGTACACTTTCTTCTCCTTTTACCTGGAGTTCATTTTTCTGCTTTGCATTTTGATGTGAAATAAATTACATTACAGCTCGTTACCATCAGTGGGCGCAGTTCCTTTCTGACACTGATTTATTCCTGGTAGCGAAACCCATAGTATCACTGTGCGCGGAAAGCAGTTCTCATTTCTCCCACGACACAGCTTGGCAGAACCTTGCGATTTCTCCTCCCGAGGCGACGCCAAATCCAGCGCACGAGCTGTCGGTACGATGTGTACTTGTAACGACAGCTAAAAACAGTCACTGCGTTATGATGGTGATGTGAAAAACACAGAAAAACTTAGTCACAGAACCCTGAATCAGTTTTTCCATTAGTTGTTCATCATTATTGGCAAGTGCCAGCAACTGAGGTGCCAGGCTAGGTATATAGACAGAATAAGAGAGTATGTAGCGATATTATGTAGGAAGCTATATTTTCACTGCTTTCAGCTTTGCTTTCAGGATTGCAAAATTTAAACCACTGTGCTGAAACCTTAAAACTTAGTCCATACGAAAGTGGCTGCATTCAAACTATAGCACCAAGCGAAATGGGGGCGAAGCTAGGTTTGAAAATTCAAGGCTGAAAACGGCGCGAAAAACGTGACAAGATAAAGAGAAGCAACACACACAGCACCGACATCATGAACCAACTGGCCCAACAATCCTCCCTTTTTTAGGTTTGAAGGTCAAAGCAAATGTGGAGTTTAATGCAAGAGAAACAAATGTCATCATTGAAACTGATACAGGAGGGGAGCATAACAATATCGCAAGTGCCTCTAGCATATATGATCGAACATGCAACTTCCAGTTACCTGTGAATCTCTGGTGCGTTGACGACGGCCGGTCCGTCTTCCAGTGGTGCCAAATATGAAAGTTGCAGTGCGTAGATGTTAAGGCACCCCTGTACAAACATGTTGCTGCTGGTGATGCAGAGCGCACACTCGGGGATGTGGGCAGCTACTTCAGGGATTTCACGGCAGCACACAGACTCGAGCACGGTGACCATGGCGCGACAGCGGCCGCATTCACACCTACGATAAACGTTATTATTATTATTATTATTATTATTATTATTATTATTATTATTATTATTATTATTATTATTATTATTATTAATATTATTATTATTGGCAGTCGGCGGCGATTCGAACGGCCCAACACTGATGCTCTGTATTTGATCAGGTCTGCAGACATCGACCAGCCTGGGAGTCACCGTCCCCTTTGTTGATCATCGCCTGCTGATCCTGGCTCTTCCATCGATGAAAATGATCCGGGCGCTTCCATCCTGATCCTGGCGCTTCAATCGCTGACAATCGTCGACTCTGGAAACCTTGGCTCCTCGGCTTGCCTATTTAAGAAGACAGCATTCCTGTGACGCTCTGCAATCGGCGGCGATTCGAACGGCCCAGCACTGATGCTCTGTATTTTATCAGGTACTGGACGTTAATTACCTTTACTTATCGTTTGTGTTGCCGCTGACTGCACAGTGCTTGTCTCGAACTATGTCAGATTTAGAAGACTGTACCGACTGCATTGCATGCCATGGAGTGCTACCGGACGATGGACGGTATCTGTGTTGTTTCGAGTGTAAACTCGGCTACCACCTAGGACAGTCATGTTCCGGGGTTAGTAGTAGTACCTACATGAGCATGGGACAAGCGAAAAAGGGCTCATAGAGTTGTAAAACGTGTCGAACAGGAAAGAAGCGCGCCCTTTCTCAGTCAGAAGCGGCTCCTGCAGGGAAAATATCTGAATCTGAACAGCTACTGCTGCATGAAATCCGAGAGATCAAAGCTAGCCTAGCATCACTGCCAGTTTTGCACCAGAAAGTTGACTCGCTCTTGCTACTTAAGGCAGAATTCACGAACCTGTGTAAGACTGTCGGAGAACTGGAAGAGTCAGTCACGTCTATGTCAAACCAATATGACTCGGCACTTGAGCAGGTTAAAGCTAGCACAGAACTTGCTGCAGCATACGAGGCGGAAATTGGCGCATTAAAAGCGACGGTGCAAGCACAGGTGGATGAACTACAAGCTCTACGTGAATTTCAAAATGAAAACGAGCAATATAGCAGAAAATGTAATCTGGAGATTGAAGGACTTCAACAAGAAGAAAATGAGAACTTGAAGGAAAAACTGATTGACCTTGCGAATAAGCTTGAGCTGAACGTTTCGATCTCAGACATTGCAGCAGCCCATCGGCTGCCTAGCAAAAAAGAAAACCAAACCGTGCTTATCCGTTTCTCGACAGTATCAGCAAAAGAGGCGTGGTTCGATGCGCGTAAGAAACTGCGACAGTTATGTGTGACTGATTCAGACCTGAACCTTTTCTTCAACGACAATCTAACCAAGATGAATCGGGACCTGTTCTGGCGCACGCGCATGGCAGCGAAAGAAAAGGGATTCAAGTACTGCTGGGTGAAAGGCGGAAAAATCTACGCAAAAAAAGGATTCAAATGCCTCTCTCATTCGTGTGATCCGGGAAGCTGATATTTTTGCTTAACCAGAATGGCAGCTACTGTCAGTGAATTATCTGATTTCACCTCTTTCAAGAAATCTTTTGGACGCACGTCACCACGTGATTTTACACTTGTGAACCTAAACATTAGGAGTCTACGTAAATACGGGAATGAATTTAAAGCGCTAGCTGAATCTTTGCTTGATTTTGTAGATGCTTTTGTGGTCACAGAAATCAATGTGTCAGAATCTTTCCTACATACGTTCTCGTTAAATGGGTACAGGTGTTGCAGCATAACACTTACTAACCGTAGAGGCGGCGGCATTGCTATATTAATTATTTCAAAATATGACACATCATCCGTAGACTTTGCGTCCAGGCATGCAGAATGCCTCGCCGTAAAGGTTCATTGCGTAAATTATGAACTCTTATTTTTAGCGGTATACCGGCCCCCAAGTAATAGCGCTACTCGTTTTGTGTCGGTACTGGAAGAAGCATTGAATAGCTGGTCATCAGTGGATCAAGTTTGCCTGGCAGGGGATTTCAATATTAACATCCTATGTCCAACAAATACCTTAGCATCAGATTATTTATCCGTTTTGGCATCTTATGGGTTCACGTCAACGGTGATTGCCCCGACAAGAGAGGAAATGTTGAATGGCCGTTTTGTGACATCTTGCTTAGACCATATTGTGGTTCGAGCACCTAATCATTCGCTCAGTTCTTGTGTTATCACTCATAGATTATCTGACCACTATGCTGTCGCTTGCCGTGTATCCCTAAGTGTATCGTTCGTCGGCACACAGTATTCAAGTGATAAGGTCAGAACCACGTCAAAATTTCAGATTACGTTTGCGGATCAAAAGAAATTTGACAATCTCATTGGTCTCCGTTGACTGACGGTAGGCCCCCAGACCAAGTGTACGATAGTTTTTGTGAGCGTCTAGCACATTTTGAACGGTCCTGCACTACTCTCAGGAATAAAAAGTGCAGGAAAAGTTATGCATGGATTAATTCCGATATTATGCACGCCATATCTCACAGAGATTGGCTTTGGAAAAAAAGTAAACGCACACCTAACGATAAAGACCTCCAATTAGAATATAAGATTGCAAGAAATAAAGTAGTTGCTCTTCTCCGCGCTGCAAAACGTCCCTTTTTCTTACACAAATTTAATCAATCGTCCAAAAGTGCTAGGAAAATCTGGTCGCTGATAAACCATCTCAGAGGGAAATCCGAGACTGCAAAATCCATGATAGAACATTTTCCAGGAAACCCTGTCGATCAGCTGACTTGTTCAATCATTTCTTCAGTCAGGCTTCAACAGAGGCTTTATCCAAGCCTCGGCAAGATGTGACGCGCGGTGATTCTTTGGCAGCATCTGCATTTTTACCGCGGTTTTCGAAACCTGACCTTGCCCGGATCATTTTCAGTTTTCGAACGAATAAACCACCTGGAGTAGATGGCATATCTGTAAGTTTGCTGAGAAGGAACTTGGAGCCGCTTTCAGATATTCTGCTTTTCATGCTAAACGGCTCCCTAGATACTAGAACTTTTCCACAAAATCTAAAAACTGCTTTACTTAGACCACTGCATAAGGCAGGAAAGAAATCTATTATTGAGAACTACCGGCCCATATCTATTTTGCCCGCATTATCTCAGGTTATAAAAAATTTTTTGCTTGAGGTTATGACTTCTTCCATTCAAAAGTTTTCAGTTTTGTCTGACCAACAATTTGGTTTCGTGCAAGGCAGGGGTACAATTTCGCTCCTGGAAGAATTTGCAGATGATTTGTATTCCGCTTTTGAACACAATCTATTTAGATGTGCCTTGTTTCTAGACGTTTTCAAAGCCTTCGACTCAGTTTGCCATGACATATTACTTCGCAAATTATATCTTACTGGTTTTAGGAGCCCGTTCTATACTCTGCTTCAAAACTATCACACTGATAGGTCACAAATGGTTGTTGTAGGTACCAAATACTCTAGGAGCAAATTATCCCTTGGTGCCGGTGTCCCTCAAGGGTCAATTTTATCGCCTTTTCTCTTTAACATATTTGTGAACGATTTCATTTCAATAATCCCAAATGGTAAAGTGTACCAGTATGCGGACGATATCGTCCTTCTAACGAAGCATATTAACTACAAAAAGGCAATTGAATGTCTGCAGCAATCGGTGCATGAAGCTATGGTTTGGCTTTTTAAAAACAAACTCACCGTCAATCAAAAAAGACAAAAATTGTATGCTTCGAAAATCCCTTGAAGATTGGAACCACGGTCATTCCAGTATACCTTCATACCCGAGACTGCCTATCCTGTAAGTGTACGCCTGTCAAAAAAAAAACTCAGTTAAGTATCTCGGTATTCATTTCGATAGTGACTTGCCGTGGCATAATCATGGTGCGCATGTTTGCTCCAAACTAAGATCTGTCGCATGTTTACTCTTTAACATTAAAAGTTTGGTGCCGTTTCAGACTAAAAAATGATAGTACATTCCCTTGCATACAGCACCTTAAGGTATGGTATAACGGTTTTCGCTTTCTGCTCCCAGCGTTGGCAGGACAGATTTGATGACCTCTTAAAAAATACATTAAAAAGTGTGGCGTATAATCGCGTGACACCATCAAACAAAGACATTTTTCATGTTCTCGGTTTCCCTTCCTTTCAATTTTTATTCATTTCTACGGTTGTGCTGCGTCATTTCTGGACGGATGAATTCAAGCATCCGCACGTCTCCCCGCGACTGCTGCGCAAAGAAACGCGCTTCGTGGTACGACGCGTATCCACTAGATACGGAGCAGCAAGACGCCGCGTGTATGTCCCCAGGATATTTAATAATTTGTCAGACGATTATTTTTCTGTGGACTCTCGGTCTCTGTTGAAGAGTTTGTTACGCATGCTGTAATGCATATGTATAAACTTATTTTCCTTTTGCTTGTCGCAGTTTGTAATGATCATGCTTTTGTTTCGATGCCTGGAGACCTGATCCATGCTCATCACTCTTATTTTCTTTTCTTTGTTGGTTTTAAATATGTACATATATTGTAACCACATCGCTTAGCTGACGATGACGGGCCGCGTCCCACAAGCCACCATTGGCTTAGATGGGCCCGTTTTTGCTGTACTGATTTTTGGGTGCTTAATAAAGGGTATTATTATTATTATTATTATTATTATTATTATTATTATTATTATTATTATTATTATTATTATTATTATTATTATTATTATTATTAGGCAGTCGGTGGCAGTTCTGCGCAGTGGAATAATCGGAAGCGCTCTTGCTTGACAGATACCAAGACACGCGATCTACCCCAGGATACTCCCACCGTCCCAGGACTGCTGGCAGCGACAAGCCTGAATCCGTGCCTGTTCAGCTATATCACCTTCCCTCGACACGCGAGGAAACAAGTCTAAGGTGCATCGAAAGAGGACGCCACCATCATCCGGCGGCCTATAAAGGTCTCGGCAAGACAGCACAGCTCTGCAGTCGGTGGCAGTTCTGCGCAGTGGAATAATCGGAAACGCTCTTGCTTGACAGGTGAGCATTTTCTAGACCAAAATTTGCTTTATTTTACTTTACCTGTTCTGCCGCCGACTGCACCTGTGATCTGCATGTTTCTGAAGCGAGACACTTGCGCTGTGTAGTTTTCCCATTCTTTGTTCTTTATTTCTGTTTCCCTGCGGTCATGTCTGATGTGAAAAACTGTCCTGTATGCTCAAAAGTTCTTCCCAAAGACGGCAAATGCCTGACTTGCGCAGAATGCCGAAATAGTTATCACCTAGGCAAAACATGCTCAGGCGTTGCTGATAATACATTTATAGCCATGGGCCAAACAAAAAGAGACTCTTGGAAGTGCAAGGGTTGTGGAACGTCTCAAGTAGAAGGTAACACCGTTGTACCCACACAGTCTGATAATACTACCGACAGCAATTCTGTAGCCCAAGAGCTAACAGCGCTGCGACGGCAGCTGGAAAGCATTAACAATACCATAGTTGGCCTCTTACCCTTACAGGGAAAGGTGGACGCACTTCTAGCTCTAAAAGACAGGATCGATGAGGTCCTGGACTTGAAACAAGTAGTTACAGACCTACAGAACTCAGTACAGTTCATGTCATCAGCTTATGATTCTCTGGTCGCTCAGAACACAGCTCAGGATGCTGCAAAAAAGAGCCTTGAAGGGGAAATTGCCGCACTGACTACAACGGTGTCTTACCAGTCTGAAGCGATTAGCCAGCTTCGGGCTGAGCTAAATAATGCAGAGCAATACAGCAGGCTTTCAAACTTAGAATTGCATGGTCTTTCTGTCACCAATGGCGAGAACTTGAAAGCTGTAATGGCTGACTTGGCTACAAAAATGGAGTTGAGCGATTTTAATGAAGGAAACATAGTTGCGGTACATCGTCTATCCGCCAAAAAGGATAAGACGCCACCCGTTCTTGTTCGTTTTACTTCCCCTTCCATTCGAGACACATGGCTTCTCGCCCGAAGCAAGCTTCGAACACTTGCAGAAGAAAAGATTATCCCCTCAGTGTTGTACCTGAACGAGAACTTGACACAGGCGAACAAAGAGCTGTTTTGGATGACTCGCATCAAGGCGAAGGAAATAAAATACAAATATGTGTGGACAAAGAATGGCAAGATTTTTGCCAGAAAGGAAGATGGTAGTTCCTTAATTAAGGTGGTAACTAAAGAGGATATCCAGAAACTGATCTAAAATGGCTGTACGGTTTCATTCTATTCCCAACTGCACCGCTCTTAGCACGGTTTTTGAAAAAAACCTCACGTCTTTTTCTGTTATTCATGTTAACATACGCAGCATTAAGAAATACTGGGACCACTTTTTAGTCTGTATACGAGATATTATGCACCTAGTTGAAGTTTTTGTTCTGACAGAAATAAACATTCCCCACAACATAACGAATCAGTTTCGTCTTCCAGGGTACCAAGAATACTACATTACGAGGCCTAATAAAAGGGGCGGCGGCATAGCGGTCTTTATCAAATCGAGATGGTCATCTGTACCCTCTCAGCTAGCATTTAAGACAGCTGAGTCACTTGCACTTGATCTTGAAATATCCGGAATGACCATAACACTAGTTGCTGTTTACAGGCCCCCATCTGAGCATGCTCCATCCTTCTTACAGGAATTAAGGCAAAATTTAGAGCTATTACCATCTTCGAGCAATTTATGTCTGATAGGGGACTTTAATATCGACACTTTAAAACTGAACAAAGCTGTGACTAACGATTATTTAAACATATTAGCTCAATATGGGGTGGAATCGATGGTCCATGAAGCAACCAGGGAAGAACTTGTTTGTGACAGAACTGTAGTGTCGTGCATTGACCATGTACTAGTCCGGTCTGAAGGATGTATGAGCGTAAATTCCGTGTTAATCACAGAAAAGCTGGCAGATCACTACTTTGTGGGATGTAAAATGTATTCTGCTCGCGATCCATGTTTGCAGCCGGTATGCAATAAATATTTGGAAATAACTGATAGAACTAAGCTTGACAGATTAGTTTCGCAATATGACTGGAAATCATTAGGCTCTATTACTTGTCCGAGTACAACCTATAAGAAGTTCGTTGAGATATTTTCAGATATTCGTGACAAGAGTAAAAAGACAGTTTCTGTCAAAAAGCGCCAAGCGAATGTGCCCTGGATCAATCATAATGTATTAAAAGCTATAAAAGAAAAAGAGGAGTTTTGGAAGAAATGCAGACAATCCCCGAATAACCAGCTACTAAAAGATCTGTACCGAACCGCGAGAAATAAAGTCACGGCGTTGTTGCGAGCTTCTAGACGCCAACATTATAACACTCAATTCTCAGCCTCTCGTACCAACCCAAAGAAAATGTGGACGCTGGTCAACGAACTCCGTGGATGCCAGTCACGCAGTTACATAAATAGCCTTAAAAAAGGATTCGGCGAAATATCACCCGCAGTTGCGAACAGGCTGAGTGACTTCTTCTCATCGGTGTCTCAAACTGTCAGTCATGAGCGGCCCCATCATCAGACGCCAGGGAACGTCACAGCCGACTCAGCCTACTTACCGCCACTTGATAAGGACACCTTGGAGCACATAATGCGACACTCCCGGAAAAGGCGAGCAACGGGAGTAGACGGAATAACTGCTGATGATATCTGGCGTAACCTGCAAATTGTGGCAGAACCGATTCTTTTTATTCTGAACGCTATTTTATATTCAGGCCAGATACCCGATGAAATGAAGCAAGCACGCGTCATCCCTCTATTTAAGAGCGGCGATCCTTCGAAGCCCGAAAATTATCGTCCGATATCTGTACTGCCTATGTTATCTCAAATACTGGAAAAACATGTTCTCGATGTTATGTACAGTTTTGTAGAAAAGCATAGCTTGCTCGCACCCTCTCAGTATGGATTCATAGCAGGCAGTGGTACGCACGTGCTTTTTGAAAACCTATCAGATTATCTGCATGAAACATTTGATCAAAATCAGATCGCATGTGGTCTCTTCTTGGATTTAGCCAAGGCTTTTGACTCCGTTAGTCGGGATATACTATGCAGCAAACTATATAGGTATGGATTCCGCGGTCACTTTTATGATTTTTTGCATAATTATCTGTCACAGCGGTCGCAGCTAGTCTGTATAGGCGATGATAAAAGTGAGGTAAAGTTCACTCAAGCAGGAGTACCACAAGGATCAGTGTTATCACCATTACTATTTAACATCTATGTTAATGATTTCAGCTCGGTTATTCGCTACAGTAATATTTATCAATATGCAGATGATACACTTATTATTGCTAGACATGTAAATTATGAAAACGCTGTATCCCTGCTGCAGGTGGATATTACAGAATCCATGACATCGTTCCAAAAAAATCAGATAAAAGTAAATCCATCCAAGACACAACTGGTATGTTTTCATAATCCGCTGCGAAATATCGGACCAAAAATACCAGTTTATCTTCATTCCCACAAATCTTTCTCCTGCTCATGCCCTCCTGTTGAGTACACTGATTCAGTAAAATATCTTGGAGTCTACTTCGATTCAGACTTGGCGTGGAACAAACACATGTCCTTTATATGTACACGACTTCGTCAAACTGCTTGCTTAATGTACCGTTTACGATCGATCGTTCCACTACAAATAAAAAAAACTATCCTGCATTCTTTAGCATACTCGGTTGTACGATATGGTATAGCCTGTTTTTTCAACTGTTCATTGTTTTGGAAAGATAAAATTAATGGTCTACTGAAGAACATTCTTAAAAGTATTGCCTATAAAACCAATCCCCCTGCGCCTGGGCTTACATTGTTTAAGTATTTAAACTTCCGGATTTTGACACCCTTTTTCTCTCCTACACTGTACCCAAATACTTTTGGAACACTGACTTCAGACAGCGACGCAGCATCGGGAGAACATTACGTACCAGCTCTGGTTTTGAAATACCTTCCATGAGAACACATTACGGAAAAAGCATAAGAAAGTACTACATTCCCCACACATTTAATCGCCTCCCTAAAACAGTATTACAGCAAACAACACGATCCGGAGTAAAAAGAGCGTTAATTGAACTTCAAAAATAATTGGTGCATAGTGCTTTAATTCTGTGTTTTGTATGATGTTTTGGAGCATCCGATACAGTTACTTTCATTGTGTATGTGCGCAAAGGCATTGTTCGATGTTTGATATTTTTATTTCTTTATTTTGCCTCCCTGTTCATGTTGACAACATTGAAAAAAGCATTATTATGCATATATCATTTGTTTAACATACTGGCAAAATACAAGTTTGAGGTTCAGTGTTTTTCTCTAACAGTATGTTTAAAAGCTTTTATTTTAATGAAAAAGTGCATACCATTGTCTCCGAACGCTGGAGCTGCCCCGCTGCTGGGCACTGCCATACAAGCCATGTAGAGGCTTCGGCAGGCCCGGCAACATATATGTATTCCTTGAGGAGTAATAAAGATTTATTATTATTATTATTATTATTATTATTATTATTATTATTATTATTATTATTATTATTATTATTATTATTATTATTATTATTATTATTATTATTATTATTATTATTATTGGTCATCACCTCTGAAATATGTTCATCTTATCTTATGTGTATTGATTCTTGTCTCGTCATTTGCTCCTTGTTTGTGTTTAGCCTCTTAACTGTTAATACCCCTGCATTCACCCTGTTATGCGTCGAGTGAATATTGCACACTCGTCCGCTGATTTTGCCGGGCCAAGTCCTTCAAGCCATTGGTGGCTTTGACAGGCCCGTTTCTTGTACTTTGAATTCTTTTGTGCAATAAAATTATTATTATTATTATTATTATTATTATTATTATTATTATTATTATTATTATTATTATTATTATTATTATTATTATTATTATTATTATTATTATTATTATTATTATTATTATTATTATTATTATTATTATTATTATTATTATTGCCAGTCGAACTGTGAAAAAATCGACAGAGTTCAGCTAAAGTTTTTACGCATATTTCAACATCGGTTTTCTTGCAAAACTTCCAGCTCTCGTCCCAGACAGAGTAACTCACTGCAGCTTCCTTCTCTTAGCTGCCGTCGCGTGAGGGCAGATATAATTTTCTTGTATAAACTTCTTCATGGTCACATTCTATGCCCTCAGCTCCTAGCGCGTATCCTTTTGCGTGTACCGCGAAAGAGCATAAGGGAATTCAGACCATTCCAAGTTTCTGCGCTCCTGCACTCCCTCTCCCCTCTGGACAGAATGCAGAAGTTGTTTAATTCTCTTTGTCCTCACCTAGATATATTCGAAAATTCTCTCCCTTCCTTTATATTGGATGTCCGTGACGTTCCACTTTGAGCACTCTTTTTCTCATACATAACTTCCCCTTTCATGCATTTTGTCTTTACTACACTTGTGCGTTTGCACCGGTATTATATTGTTTTTTCTCTCCTTAATTGTTCATCACGTGTACTTGTTTTCATTAATATTATTTCTTTAATACTGTATACTCACGCCTGATTGTCTGTAACGCGTTCACTAATTACGTTTCTTATTGTGTATGATTGTATTTCTAGTTTGTATTTCAGAGGTTTCATATTCATTCATATTAGTATTGGCTTTATTCTTGTTTGTATTTTGCTATATGCTGTACTTGGCTGTTATCGGTCGTTCATTCTCTTTGTTTATTGTTTCATTAGTTATTTATATGTCTGTTGCCTGTTCTAGCTGTTTTCATTTACCGCTGTTCTCGCTTTTTTGTTGTTTTCGCTTTTTTGCTTCATGCTTGCTGTCACGCCTAGTTTATATGTCTTTTTTTTTTCTATCGCCTTGACTGCTGCATTACCTCCCCTGAGTGTCTTCCTTTGTAGTGAAATAAATTTACATTTTGTGTGTGTGAATGGTGTACCAGCACCAAGACCTTTGGGTTGTTCCTGGGCACCGAAAAATAAAGATTGATTGATTGATTGATTGATTGATTGATTATTATTATTATTATTATTATTATTATTATTATTGGTCATCACCTCTGAAATATGTTCATCTTATCTTATGTGTATTGATTCTTGTCTCGTCATTTGCTCCTTGTTTGTGTTTAGCCTCTTAACTGTTAATACCCCTGCATTCACCCTGTTATGCGTCGAGTGAATATTGCACACTCGTCCGCTGATTTTGCCGGGCCAAGTCCTTCAAGCCATTGGTGGCTTTGACAGGCCCGTTTCTTGTACTTTGAATTCTTTTGTGCAATAAAATTATTATTATTATTATTATTATTATTATTATTATTATTATTATTATTATTATTATTATTATTATTATTATTATTATTATTATTATTATTATTATTATTATTGCCAGTCGAACTGTGAAAAAATCGACAGAGTTCAGCTAAAGTTTTTACGCATATTTCAACATCGGTTTTCTTGCAAAACTTCCAGCTCTCGTCCCAGACAGAGTAACTCACTGCAGCTTCCTTCTCTTAGCTGCCGTCGCGTGAGGGCAGATATAATTTTCTTGTATAAACTTCTTCATGGTCACATTCTATGCCCTCAGCTCCTAGCGCGTATCCTTTTGCGTGTACCGCGAAAGAGCATAAGGGAATTCAGACCATTCCAAGTTTCTGCGCTCCTGCACTCCCTCTCCCCTCTGGACAGAATGCAGAAGTTGTTTAATTCTCTTTGTCCTCACCTAGATATATTCGAAAATTCTCTCCCTTCCTTTATATTGGATGTCCGTGACGTTCCACTTTGAGCACTCTTTTTCTCATACATAACTTCCCCTTTCATGCATTTTGTCTTTACTACACTTGTGCGTTTGCACCGGTATTATATTGTTTTTTCTCTCCTTAATTGTTCATCACGTGTACTTGTTTTCATTAATATTATTTCTTTAATACTGTATACTCACGCCTGATTGTCTGTAACGCGTTCACTAATTACGTTTCTTATTGTGTATGATTGTATTTCTAGTTTGTATTTCAGAGGTTTCATATTCATTCATATTAGTATTGGCTTTATTCTTGTTTGTATTTTGCTATATGCTGTACTTGGCTGTTATCGGTCGTTCATTCTCTTTGTTTATTGTTTCATTAGTTATTTATATGTCTGTTGCCTGTTCTAGCTGTTTTCATTTACCGCTGTTCTCGCTTTTTTGTTGTTTTCGCTTTTTTGCTTCATGCTTGCTGTCACGCCTAGTTTATATGTCTTTTTTTTTTCTATCGCCTTGACTGCTGCATTACCTCCCCTGAGTGTCTTCCTTTGTAGTGAAATAAATTTACATTTTGTGTGTGTGAATGGTGTACCAGCACCAAGACCTTTGGGTTGTTCCTGGGCACCGAAAAATAAAGATTGATTGATTGATTGATTGATTGATTGATTGATTGATTGATTGATTATTATTATTATTATTATTATTATTATTATTGGTCATCACCTCTGAAATATGTTCATCTTATCTTATGTGTATTGATTCTTGTCTCGTCATTTGCTCCTTGTTTGTGTTTAGCCTCTTAACTGTTAATACCCCTGCATTCACCCTGTTATGCGTCGAGTGAATATTGCACACTCGTCCGCTGATTTTGCCGGGCCAAGTCCTTCAAGCCATTGGTGGCTTTGACAGGCCCGTTTCTTGTACTTTGAATTCTTTTGTGCAATAAAATTATTATTATTATTATTATTATTATTATTATTATTATTATTATTATTATTATTATTATTATTATTATTATTATTATTATTATAAAATAAAGATTGATTGATTGATTGATTGATTGATTGATTGATTGATTGATTGATTGATTGCTTGATTGATTGATTATTATTGCAGCACGCAAAACGGTACTTGCAAGCCGTCGCGCCCGCAGCCGAAGACAATTTCGGAAGACTGTTTTGTGCATGCGACAAGCGCAAGACTGTGTTTCACGTAGCATGAACGAAAACATAAAATAAACGAATAGAGGTGTGCGAATGGCTTGCTGGAGCGGCAAAATTATGCCCCTCAATCAAGCAAATTCTACGGCACTATGCATGTGGGAGAACGCGTGGAGACAGTTCAAGGAGAAATGGCCTCCAAGCGGCGTAATGGGTGCTCGCGACCAAATATATACGCATTTATTTACGTAAACAGCAAAGACCGAGCTACAACATGCGTTGTTGTACGTGTTAGTTGGCTCGTTTTTTGTCCTTCGCGATGTTTGACTGGCAGTGGCTGACATAATGGCAAACAGATCGGGCACTGCAGCTGGGACAAAAACAAACAAAAATTCCTTAGACGAACAGCAAAATAACACAACAACACGGCTTACCAGTTGACGTTTCCTATACGCCCGCGTCAGCTGGCACAACCTGAAATGCGTCGGGCCTGCCTCCTCTTCGGAATCGCTGGCCAGCAGGTAAAAATAATGTGGTTGTCGGGGTTCCCAAACGCGGCGTCTTCTTCTTCATCGCCTGTGTCGTCCCCCGATGCCTCATAATCAGTGTCTTCTACAAAATAAAATTCTTCACCTTCCGACTCGGAGCTTTTCGCCATTGCGACTTGCCCTGCTCCCGTCTCTCCATGTTCACTTATTTTTATTTGTAACAATCTTTCAGACACAAACGGTCTAGAATGACAGAGCAAAAGGAAGATGTTCTGTGCTTCACGAAAGCCCTGTCACCCATACAGTGCTCAGAAGTGTACAAAGGATTACAGCATTACACAATTTCTAACGCAATAACAAAAAAAAATAACATTCAATACAAAGTTTAGTCGGTTTTTAAAACATGTATGCTTACTGTTTTGAATTGGACAGTATGTACTTTCTGAAGGCATTTTTGAACATTTTGAATGTTCCGCATTGCTGCGACATGTCAAGAGAAGGTGGGTGTGTATTTATAAAATTATGGATTAAATACAACCGTGTTTCTGTATCATAGCTCGTTCTTATGGCGGGTAGCCTAAAGAAGTTCTTTCCAAAGTTATACCGTGTAGTACTGGCCGGCGCAAGTTGGTTAACACTGAAGGATTTCGCATGATTTCGTTCTTAATATGCGTAGCAAGTTTCAGCTCATATAACTGGTTTGTTTTTAGCACATTATGGCTTAGAAACACAGGGCCGTGTGTTCCAGCCGCTCAAGGTTTTCGATGCATCGCATAGTCCGTTTTTAAAGAACGATCAATTTGTCAAGGTGAGACTTGGTAGTATATCCCAAGATTAGTAAGCAGTAATTGAAATGTGATTGAACAAGGGCGTAGTACTTAAGCCAGGCAGGGAGCAGGTACCTAATTCTGTACAGCATGCCAACAGATCTGCATGCACTCGCATGTATCTTGTCTACTTGAGGCATCCAGCTCAAGTGCTCTTCAAAGTAAACGCCCAAAAATTTAAAGCTATAAACCCTGTCTATTACAGAGTCATAATATCTAACAATGATGTTTTCATCGTCAGGTTTATTTCTTGGTTTGAATATGACGTATTTTGTTCTACTAACATTTAATTGCAGTTCATTTACCCTCAGCCAAGTGTATAATTCATTTAAGAATGTGTTAGTTGGGCATGCAATAACAGAGAAAAACAAGGTAGTCAGAGAAAAACAAGGCAGTGTCATCCACGTAGATAATTGTGTGAGGGGTATGTGGAACGCGTGTAATGTCATTAATGTAGACAATAAACAAGGGTCCCAGTATAGAGCCCTGCGGAACACCATATGTTATCTATTTTAACTCGGAACGAAAACCATTAAGGTGTGTGTATTGCAATCTACTAGATAAATACATGCGAATTAAACTGAGCGCTACGCCTCGAATGCCGTAGAACGGGTGTTTTCGGTACAGAATATTATGTTTAATTGAATCGAAAGCCTTCCTGAAATCTAAGAACAATCCCATGGTAAATAGTTTATTATCGAAATTACTCAACATTTTTTGTTTTGCATTCAGTAGTGCCATTTCTGTAGAGTTATTTCCACGAAAACCGTACTGCCCTTCAGCAAAGAATTTCTTCTCCTCACGAAAGCTAATTAATCGCATTTTCAGGAGACCCTCTCAAGTTATTGAGAACACAGGCAAGACTGAGATAGGGCAGGAATTGTTTTATATCATCCCGCCGACCTCCTTTATTTATAACTATGACTTTGGCTATCTTCATGCTAACAGGGAATTCACCGCTATTTAAAGCTTTATTAAAATATGACGTAAAGGAGCGCATAAAATATCAGCAATGGCTATGATCGGCTCGACTTTGAGGTCATCAACCCCAACTGCCGTGCTTCTTTTTAAGGACGCAAGGAAGGAGAAAATTTCAGTTTCCGTGCAGGGGTTCAGAAAAATAGAATTTGGGCTTTTGGCACACATATAGTATTCTATATAATCTTTAGTGTCCCTAGAGTGCGAGTGTAAACCAGCGTACAAAAAATATTCATTAAATTTTTGCGCTAGCGAAGTATTGCAGTATTCAGTACCATTTAGCATTGGTGTGCTAGGGATCGTATTTTTGGGGCTTCCCATAAGGCTTCTGACTTCCCATATTTTTTAGGAATATTAGTGAAAGTGAATTTTCTTTTGTAATAATCAGTCTTGGCTTTCTTAAGGTCGGAGTTCAACTTGTTGCGACATTTCTTGTATTCCGATAATTTGTCTAAGTCTCTCGAGCGAAAAACAGGTTATACAATTTGTCTCTACCTCTAATCCTTATGTATAACTCATGAGTGACCATGGCTTCCTAGATTTTTTGTGTTTTCTGAGCTGTACTGGCGGAAATGCTTTATCGTAGCAGTGTTTAATTCTACTTAAAAAGATGTCGTAAGACAAGCTGGGATTTTTTTCGTTATGCACGCAAATCCATTGCACTGCTTCAATTAAGGCCCGCAAGGCAGCAATGCTGTCTGGATTAAATTTCCGGCAAACAACAGGAGGCGCATGGCTGCGCTTATTTCTCTTTTGTACACATGGAAAAAAAGCAAGACATTGGCAAACCATCGCTCAATTCAAAGGTAAGAATTCCCGAAAGAACATTGTCTGGGACATGGCTAGTGACACACAAGTGAATCAGAGTTTCACTTTGTTGTGTTATTCTCGTTGGTAAATGATTAACACCAGTACACTGAAATTATTCAATCACATCAAGGAACCGTTCTGTTTGTGGACTTCGTACTGCCAGACTGATGTTAAAGTCTCCAACCAGGACAATTTGCATACATAATACAGACGCGTATGAAAGGAGGCTGCTAATGAATTGAATGACTTCATCAAGATTGCCCGAAGGTGGCCGATAAGCTGTGGCAATTATTGACCACGAACATTTGACAGTCAACGACTCATGATGATCGGTTATTTGTGAGAATTCTTGTATAACATAATACTGCAGCTTGTCATTAAGATAGAGTGAAATTCCGCCACTTCTCCGGTCCTTTCGGTAAACACATTCAGGCCGGTAACCTTTAAAGTTAATTGTATCATGTACACTTGAGAACCACGTCTCCGTAAAAGCAAGCATATCAAAACTATGATCCAGTGAACCTAGAGCTGCAACAATGTCAAATTGTTTTTTTTTTTCAAACTTCCAATGCTGACAAGGAAAATGGACATACTATCGTTAGGGTTAAAAGGACTGCGCAGGATAGGGTTGAAAGACACGCTATCGCAATACACGTTGTCGCAAAGGCTAGCCATCAGAGTGCAAAGGGACGATAAACACGTTTCAAAAGGCGCCGCAGCTCATCCTATCAGATCAAGGTCCTCGTCGCACTGAATGTGGGTGACCAGTGCGCCTGACACCTTGCCCCCAAACAGCTTGCCGCCCCTTTGCCAAGCTTACTGATAACCTTTTTCTTTTGCTCTACCCTTCATAGCCCACAATAGTCTCTTATTTTCTGCTGTAAGATTCCCAGAAAGAACACTTCGGAATTACTGCCCTGCAGAACACCCCAATTTGACATCCAGTAGTCTCGCATGACACGTGAGACGAAGCGAACAAGCCCTACGGGTTTTTTTACCTTTCTTTTCTGGAAGCCTATGTAGGCCTTCAACGTCAGCGTTGGTCACTTCAGCAAGACCAATTTCCTTAGCCAGATCATTAAGTTTATGGAGCAAATTTTTATTATCACTTGAGGGCAAACCATGAATTTCCCGGTTCTGGCTTCTGCTGTACTGTTCCAAGCTGTTCACTTGTTGCCGCAAGCTGTGGACTAAATATCCTATTTAATATGGTCCCTCTCAATTGTGTCGACTCTTTTCTTTGCATCAGCGATCTCGCTTGTGTGTTTCTTCATTTCTGCGAGCACATCATCGTAACAATCTGATTGATGCTGAACTGACTGCTCCATTTCGTCATCTGTGACCTTCATCTGCAACTATGTATCTGCCTTGCCCTTAACATCTTAGAGTTCTGACATCACACGACTCATTTCCGCCAGCACTTTTTCAAGACCCTGTGTGTCACGTTTCTGTTTCTGTGCACTCCTGGCACTTCTAGCGGCCGAGATGACACAGGTTTCACACTTCCAACTCTTTATCAGCCTCAACGCAGCCTTTATACGCTGATTTTGTAACTCCGGAACAGGATCCAAGGTGGTGCCCATAGATGCATTCCGAGCATGCAGCAAACATGTCATTGTCTGGAAGTGTCTCGCTGCAGGCAAGGCAGCTATCACTCCCTAACATTTTAGGCGAAGTGCAAATGGCAGTAGTGCTAAAGATGAAGTCATCAGGAGTGGTACTCACAAGTACGCTGCACTTCAAGACGCGTCCGTCGTCTGGTAGCGGCTCATTTTAGGACTACCGTGGCAGTCCAACAGGTGCAAATACTCGTCCACAACCCTTCGCTAGCACTCAGCACTAACAACCAAAATCACGGAACACAACAAAAGCAGAGCACGCGAACACGTGGGCAACGGCGGTAGTAGTAACGCAGCGTTAGAGATGGAAATAGGGAACTTTACCAACCTGCAGATGCGAGAAAAAAAAAATACAAGATGAGGAGAGCGTCCTTCCACCACCGCCGCCACTGCCCGTGTGAGCAGTTTCAATTCTTCTGCCAGGAGCGCGACAACAATTTCGCGTTGTCGGTGACGTGAAGCAGGGCACAAAGCTCCAGTGTCACGGCAGCAGATTCAAGGTCTGCAGATGCGAGAAAAAAAATTACAAGATAAGGAGAGCGTCCTTCCACCACCGCCGCCACCGCACGCGCACCACGTGCGTGTCAAACAGACGACGTGCCCACTCGACGTCACGCTTTTCCGGACCCACGTGACAACGCATTGTCTGGTTTTTGACGTCATGTAAAAACCTGCAACTACGAACCGAAACTGGTGGGTACAAATAGTATGATTATTAATTATATAGTACGATCTCGCGTTCCTAACATCGTGTTCCATGCTTAAAGAATCGCTACGCATTATTTACAACCGAGAGGTGCAACACAAAAATGTGGTGTCCTTACCCTTTATTGAATTTGTACGACAGCTGATGTCCAATAGAAATTATTATTTCAGCTTTTTAAGACGGGCGACTTTTTCAAATGTGAATATAAGTGGTTTGATGTGAAAATGATTTTTTAACTGGTCGGTTAATTTATGCTCAAGCGCAAGCCCGGAGTGGCTTAATTAATTAATACGCTTTCTTTACACATGTCACTGGCAGTGTGCATCGCCTATTGCGTATGTAGCGTTTTAGGGTTATGATGGTCAGATCTGCAAAAGTGAGTCGATAAAATTTCTCCTGCAATGAATTAACCATTCAAATTTCCATGTCTTAGACGAATGGCGAACTTTTCCCAATAAAATGCTCTTTCATGTCCATGGCTCTATTTCTGTAAACTTAATTAACAAATAAAGGGGAACCATTCAACTCACTATCCCCAGAAGAAGTGACCCCACAAAAAACGGCTAACTAGTACAGCACTGATTCCACTCCGAAGCAATGGTGTAAGCCACCTATGCATTGCCTAAACTGGATTCAACATCTTTAAATTCGATGCATGTATAGCGTGCGAGACGGCAGCTTTCTCTGCGCTTTTTGCTTTATAATGAAACAAACTTGCCGCAAGCTCAATATTAACCACGTGCTAAGTGAGCCTGTGCTTGATTTTATATTTTCGCAAGTTTGCTTTGTCATAAGCTGCAGGAGCACGCAGAACGCGGTCGTCACTAACACTAGCTTAAGCTTTGGCCGGCTGTACACCGTTATTGTGTACTTTTTCTGCCTTCTTGAACTCTTCGTCCTCTCCTAAAAGTGAGTAAGCCCACTATGCGGAGGCCCTGAATGATATCACTTAGCTTTCCTTTTTAATACAACTACGAATCCACTGGCTTTCTTTCTGCCCTAAATTCCATTCGAGGCCAAAATGTTCACCGTTTGTTAACTAGCCCACCATCGCCGTTGCAGCCACTTTTGTTGTGTTCTGTGGCCGGAAACATCAGCTTTGTAATTCGATGTTCCTTGCGCCTGAGCTCACGAAACTAATATTTGCTCTTATAGTAAGTGGGAGTCCTGTCACTGGCAGAGGTTCCCTTGGCTTAGAGATGGACACGATGTGTTTATGCATGTTGTTGTTGTTAATGGCTATTTATTAATGAAATAACAAAGGAAGGAAAGGAAGGAAAAGATGCTGCTAGCCGCGGCATCTGCCATCGTTCTTTTAAAACAGCGCAACGGCTCGAAGCCAAACAACGAAGGGACAAAAAAAAAAGCGCTGGGCAAACACATGAAGCACCTGGGGCCCTATTTTGTACCGCTCTCAATCATAAAACGCGTCTAAAACGCTCACAATGCCGCCATATTGCACCGCTCCTATTGGTCTGCCTTGGCCGACAATTTTTGCGTCACCGGCGGCTGCTATTTACGTAGTGAACACGGCTGAAGTGATGACGTTGGCACCTAATTATGCGGACTTAAAATTGAGAGCGAAAAATGTAGCTCTTAAACCGCTCACAATTTTTTCGAGCGAAAATGGCGGCTGTTTACAGCGTCATATACCCTGGTGGCTACTCGAGCAACGGTGTAGGAGGGTGCATGAAAAGGACTTTGACGTGCGGGACGAGTTATTTCGACGCTTTGAATTAGGATGGAGACTGCAGAGTGGCTGTGCCGCGAACTCACTGTTGAACTGGGAGATGTGGGTGAGTGCGCTGCGCTTCTTCGCCACCGCAGGAAATGAAGCAAACGTCGGCGTAGCCCAACCGACTGTGAGCAAGTGTTTCCGGCGGATGACAGGGACCATTGTCAACGTTAGTTCGCAGAAGAGCTTTCCGGGTAGACCCGAAGAGAAGGCGACTGCGAAGGAGGCCTTCCTTTGCCTAAACTTTCGCCGCGGCAGCATCTCCGGCGTCGTCGGGTGTGTCGATGGCACACTTCGCCATAAGAGAGCCGCTAGGCAAAGCTGAGAACAAGCCGCAAGGGGTGCTACGCTGCAAACATGATAGTGAGTAGACCTCCGCCACTGTTTTTGACAGCAGGAGTTCGGCTGCAAGTGTGGGCCTCGGCAAAAGGAGTAAGTTCGTGCTGTGCGTGTTTTTTCTCGGATCTGTGGCGTGAACATGCGCATTCTGGCCCCGGACACGCGGTGATCCGGATCCTTCCACGACGCATTCCTCTGGCAGCACTCCAAGGCGGAGGAAGGCCTGCTGGACGGAGGTGAGTTTTTTCAGGGTAACGAAAAAAAAGCCGTGTCAACCTTCGGGCCATGTCCGTCGCATATATTGCGCTCCAGCACTATGCATTTACTCGGATCTGCTAAAGCTACAAGATTCAGTCTGGCTAGTTACACCTATGCAATAACGTTACACTATGATACAGTGTGTTTCCACACTTTTAACATTGTTGAAACACATGGTATTTCCTGTCTAAGAAACCAAGACAAAATGCACCTGACGGTCCTTGCGTTGTGCAGGCAATCATAGCGCATCAATTATATCAGTACGATGGTAAAGGCCTGACCTTACAGCAGCACTCACTTATACACCTCAATCATGCGGTGTCCGGCTGTGGGCTACTTAGCAGGAATCTCCATTTTATGGTAGAGCTTCCTGTAAGGCTCGTTTCACATGCTGCAAATTTAACCGTCTGGCACTGCGAATTCGTTCGGTCTGCGGCTTGAGAGGGCCGCCGCTCTTGCCGCAGATGCCTTGCGAACGATTTCCGTCCGGGTGGAATTCATTCGCAGAGTCGGTGTGCTCGCTCTGCGACTGACCAATAGGGAGCATCCACTGCTTGGCTCTCTGTCGGGCTTGGCTTTGGCCAGCTTTGGCCAGGCTTAGCTTTGGCCATCCTGTACTTTTCGAATATTTCGGAACTGTTTACATTGATAAAAAGATACAAAATGTTCCCTTGTATCACAAAGTGCGCATGACTACAACAACATAAATACATTCCATGTTACATTACTGCCGCATTTATTCACAGGTTGGATAAGCAGACATCTAGCAACCCTGTTGTCACAACCGAACAAATTCGCAGGTTCTGCGTTGCATGTGAAAGGACTCAGCGGCAATCGCATTGCAGCTTCAGCGGCGGCACCGAATTCGCAGTGTCGGTGCCTCAAAATTCGCAGCATGTGAAACGTGCCTAACGCTGTTGAGATCACCGAGAAAGGACATCCTTAACTGCGCCATTTTTTGTTATGCAGGAGACAATTTCTACCCACTGGAGCCATGGCTGCTTGCGCCAGTGGCGCGGCATCACGGACCCAACTCAGCAGAAAGCCTGTGCAACACGCCACATGCTTTCAAGCAGTTTGTGGTTGAGCGCTGCATCAGTGCGCCGAAGAGCCCTGCCAGTGGGAGTGGACAGTGCGCATCATCACCGCACGTCACATCCTTTGTTTGGATGCGACCATGTCAGCAGAGGGTGCAGGCGCTACTGTATTTTCAGCCTCTGTAGAACGACCTGTCTCCAGAGGTAGGCGTACCTACAGACGGAGCAGCGACAGTTGCGGTGAAAACTCTGGCGCCTAGCGACGACTCACCATGCTGGCTTGGAGAGTCATATCAGCCACTGTTCCTGTTGCCACTGTCATTTCCCCGTGTCAGTGCACAACGCACATTTGCAAGTGTGTGAGCAACTGCGTGATGTGGCTGTGCCATTGGCCAGCCTATGTGCGGCCAGAAGCCTGCAGTGACAAGTGCCCGCATCGGCTGCCACTTCATTGACAGTTTGTTTGCCAGTATACCTCCCAGTCCCTCAGCAGCGTGTTGCACAGTCTCTTCCTGAAGGCAGAAAAGGTTTTGAATCAGTTCGCCAAATTTGTGAAAAGCATCATTTTGAACTTTCTTATGTCAATGCTTATGTCAGCCCACCTGCACCTTCACTGCTATCACCCCATCTTGGTGTAGTGCCTGTGGTCATTACCCATGTGACGAACATGCATCAACCAAAAATTTAGTCCGGGAATAAGACACCAAATATTTCTGATGCTTGTTGCAATCAAAAAGCGACACCAAAGGTTTTTTAGTGCATCATACATTCAGTAAACACGTTTTTTTTTTCGTCACAACATTTAACACGAGTGTTTCTTTTACAGAGGAAGCACTGCACACACAAGCATACCTTACCTTGATGTATAATTACCATAAGCCATTTTCAAGTGCAATTAAGAAACAAATTTCAATTCAAAGCGCCTGTTTTCATACAGAGGCTACCTGTACAATACATACTGCATGATACAGTGTTCATAATGCATTTTCAGGACTAGAAAATATTTTGGCACATATGAGATGTGTAAATACCAAAGCTAAGCTTTAGCTTGACGGTATGTGTCTAGGTGTTTCACTCAGTGCTAAAAGCTGTACCTACTGCAAGGAGACCGCTGTAAAACAATGCACAAGAAATATTTTAAGGTGCAGTGGCTACCATGACTGCTCAATGACTTGAACATCTTCACTGATCGATAAAGATGTGTAAACATCACAGACACATCATCAAGCAGATGAGGTGTGAGTAGAGGTTATTTTACAATAATAAAACATGCAACAACCTGAATGGGAATGTTCTACAGCTCTAATAATATAAGGGCAGCTCCACTGTGGGAATTTTTGAGCACTCGCTCATTGCCCCATAAGTGACACCTAGCTTGGTTTGCGATAACACAAGGCTATGAAGTCTTGTCCGTGATGAAACAAGACGGTGACAATCCCAAATGGCCAGACAAACTTCTTATGCTATCACATAATATGTGTGACAAGTGCAACCCTTTTCCAGCTACTTTTCCTCTAGGTATTTAATATCCTAGTCATTTTCAACTGGCAGTTCTCTTTTCTACTGGAGCGGCCTGTATACAGAGTGCCTCAGATAAGATGGACCATAACTTTAAAAAAAAAACCTAAGTGTTTTTCTGAGCTGGAAGGAAGTGCATGTTGGTGGAAGCTATGTAAAGTGTTTAAAGCCCTTCAAACACTGCGCACACCAAACCCAGCGATACAAACATCACTCCATATTACATATCCGTGCCCTTTCCTACCTACCTCGCTGCCCTGGATCATACGCAAACTTTAACATTGCCTCCGCAAATTCATTGTGCATAATTAAAGTGCTGTGTACAAGTGAACGTGAACAAGCTTGCTCGACTTTCTGCCTATACACAAGCCGTACACGCAAACTACTTATTGCCTGGTTGACCCCGGATCTATTAGAAGATCAGCGAATGATTTTAACGAAACAAGCTCGTTCCCTTTTCGGTGACAATAGCAAAGTTATCAAATCAAGTGCTTCTTTTTTGTCTAAACAAACTAAATAGAGCATAAACATCGCAATTTCTGCATCTTGCATAAGCAAAAAAAAAAACTACCACAACAACTGGACATCAACGGGAGCAACAACACCACCAACGGAACATCAAGTGCTAAGCCCGACGTGGGCGGCATCACTTGGTTAGGACGCAGAAGAGTGATTGTTGCCACAGAGGCAGATCGTGTCGGCTCTCAATTCCCGCACCGAAATCGCTAGCTATCAGCAGCTGTCTGCTCCGGTCAGTCGGCAGTTGCGTCTTTGTGATGATTCATGGTCGTCTGGTATTTTGTATTCTATTGTATTGGTTTTGGGTGGAAAGGAAATGGCGCAGTATCTGTCTCATATACCGTTGGACACCTGAACCGCGCCGTAAGCGAAGGGATAAAGGAGGGAGTGAAAGAAGAAAGGAAGAAGAGGTGCCGTAGTGGAGGGCTCCGGAATAATTTCGACCACCTGGGGATCTTTAACGTGCACTGACATCGCACAGCACACGGGCGATGTGAGTGCATTTTGTAAAGAAAAATAAACAGAACCAGTCGTCACTTAGTTATCGATAGCAGGCGCCGAGCGAGAACACAGACTAAAGTTGTCTTCGTTGATTTTCGAGCCGAGCGCTCCTTGTAAGTTTATCTCCGCAGGCCCATAGCATTCACTGCCTTCAAACAGATTTTCCACGCACTTAAGACATCCCCAAAGTGCCTTGATTTTAGACAAGACGGGAAAAAAACATTAACTAGCCATGGAATCAGCTGTTCTCTTGCACACCGCCATGTCCACGTGATACCACTGCCAGCGCGCCCTCGTCGCAAGATAAGTTACCCTATAGCAAATTTAATTGCAAACCTGAGAACGCTTCTAATTTTCTTTCGTGTTAAGTTTTCGACACAGTTTGTAACCAAAATAAAATTCATTTGTGTCTGTTTTTTTTAGACTGACATGTTCACGCATAGAGTTTGTTACTATTAACTAGAGGGAAGGCTGGCGCCCCGCCTATAGGAGTTTGAATGGAGCTTCCTCGAGACAACCTGCACCATCATGGGCGCTCTAAGCATCATGGAGCGGAGAGCTACCGACTGCAGATCTACAACTTTTGGCCAAAAAATAATAAAAAACAAGCATTGTTCTATAATCAAGAATGTCCTATCATTCATTATCCTGTCTATAAAATGCAACAAACGAGCAGGAAAGCATCTAAATGCAAAGTTTGCTCGAAATAAGCGATGTCTTGCTCTCCTATCGGCCAAGCATTGCAGACCACAAAAGCCAATATTTCGAGCTTAACAGGCGCACTTTTAAAAAGAAATATGTTTTTGAAAAAAGGATGTTGTCGCTTCAACATTTAAAATGTTTTTCCACAGCACTTACGAAAAAAAAACCTTTTATTGGCGTCATGTGCTGTTGCGTTTTCGCTACTATGGCTTTTCCGCACTACTTTTACGCCGAATTCGCCTGCGCGCGGAGCGCGCCGTGGATACGGAATTGGACATCTCTGTAACGCCACTGTGTGTTCCTGAAAAAGCCTACTGTCCCGCACCAAGTAGCTCATCGCCCCATGATGCATTGCGCGCCCACGGATGTTCAGGTGCAATGCCGCCAGCTTTCCCTCTAGTTAATAGTAAGAAACTCCATTGGTATCTTCGATTTGGCTACACCGGCTGACGTATATTTCAGTGGGCTTAGCGCCGCCATCCTCGTTTTTCTGGTGCAGCGCGCGCCCTCTACACTTTTCTCCTCGTTTTGTCAAGGTGCTGGCGAAGTGCGGCACGAGTTCTCAGCCGGCCTGCACTCCCTCCAGAGCAAGTGCAGAGAAAAGTGCAGCATGACGTACTTGCCGCCCAGCCAAGAGCAGACGACGATGCATGTTCTCGTCCACGGCGTCCAAAAAGAAGTTAGGCTTGTGTACAAAGCCGACGGCTCAGCGCTGGAGGAAGCAAACGCAAATGGATATATATACGAGGCATCAGGCAAGTGGTGCTGCATGTTTTCGATGAAAGCGTGGTTAGCGGGCAGTTTGTGCTTTATTCGTACTCGTGACCACGGGTAGCGGTTGGCCACAATCAACGCATAGGTCCCCGTCAAATTGCGGCATTGATTTAGGTCCATTTAGCATTTCTGAGATATCATGCTGTGCTGTGTGCACATTCCAAATGTTAGGTTTTGTCTTCGCCGGCGGGCAGCGCTTGACACTCCGGTTCGTGGCCCAATATACACAAGCTGAAAATATTCCTCCTGTGACACAACCACCGGCACCGGTCTGCGCCAGTGACGCCTTCAATGGAGTGGGGCCAGGCGCCTTTCCAGCGGCATCCGCGTCCGCTGATGAAGCAGCAGAGATATGGAGCACTCGAAAAACCAAGTTCATCTCCAAGTACACGGAGATGAAGGACTTGGTGGGAAAGAGCAGAGAACTCCGGTACGTTGTCTTTTACGTTTCGTTTTATGTTGCCACCAATATTATAAGCAACAATGAAGTGTACTGTCGTTTCTCGAATTTTTACTTCCAACAATGTTAGTGGAATGTTTTCATGCATACTTCGCAGGATTTGTTTAAGCTTAGTACATCAATTCTCATCTCAAGAGTGTTTGAAATGTGCGGCAGCCAGTATGCAAATATTTTTATTTCAATGCGCCAGAAAGCGCCACACTAAATTAAGTACTAAAGAGACCTATCGAAGTGGTACCGCAAAATATCAGTCACATATGTAGCAGCGTGTTTTATATTTAACTATGCTATGCTTTTATTTTAGCAAAAGAAAGCTTCTGTGGGTGAGACTCACCGATCCTATCAACAAGGAGTTTATGTGCAGTATGACTACCACACAGATTAAAAATAAGTGGAAGTCACTTGACCGAGCGTATAAGAGGACCAAGGAGGACAACAGTTCATCTGGTGACTACCGCGTGAGTGGCGAATATGAAGAGTAAGTGTGCTTATTTACTATGTTATTTACTATGTTATTCAATGGGGTTGATCATTTGTGCATCGCGCATTACACAGAGAATTGGCGGAGATACTTGAAAAGGAGCACAGTATTAACCCACGATTGCTCTTGGAGCCTGGAAAGGCCATCCTCCTTAGCGGATGCTCAGGGTAAGCGAAAGGCAGTTTTTGTGGAAAAACCTGGAAATGGTGTGACATCTGTGTTTATATTTTCTACAGGACAAGCACCACAGAAGCATCCGCCGAGCTTTTGCTTGTGCCAGTCGAGGACAGACTGTCTGCAACAGTTGAGGACAGCCCGGCCTCTTAAAGGAAACGCCACAGCAAGTTACAGCTTACTCCCTTTTGGGAGGTGCTGGGAAAAATGGGGCAATCAAGAGAGAAGCAAGCCGAAGCGAGAGCTGAGGAACGAAAAGAAAGAAAAAAGTGGGAAGAAGAGAGGGCAAAGCGGCATTCAGACCGCATGGAGAGATTTGATCGCCTGCTTGACTTGATTGCAAAGGAACAAAGGTCACAACAGGGAGAATAAAGTCTTGCGCTACCACTGCATGTTCAATTTATTTCAACTGGAAACATTCCTCATATATATGAGACAAATAATTTTACAATACACCTTTCCACATTGGCATGACATTCACAGAGATGCGACATGTTCCTAGCACTGCTCCTTTGCAATGAACTCTCGCAGGCACTGACTGTAGCTTGGGAGACTGCAGTCAAAATCGCCTTCAGTGCCGTCATTACCCACATCTTCCTCTTGTGTTAAAGATGTCAGCTCCTGGAAGAAGTCCCTCTCGTTGTTGCACAGGTTGGGGAGCACACACGCTGCCATGACTATATAGCAGGACTGCACAACAGTTTTGGCATCCACAAGGTAAAAACTCCTGAAACGCTGTTTGAGCATGCCGAAGGTGTTCTCGATGGACGCCCTATGCTGGCTGTGTCGCTTATTGAACTGTTTTTTCCAAGATGGAAATGAGGCTTCATTGTCCCTGGATGGAGTGCGTATCCTCTGATGCCAAATCATGCCAATGATGTCAATGGACAGTGTGTATCCTCTGATGCCAAAGCATCAGACGATACGCACTATCCCCCAGAATGTAGTTTTCACCACATTCCAATACTGCACGTGCGAAGAAAGGGCTCTCCTTCAAAACGCGTGCATCGTGGACAGATCCAGGGAACCCAATGAAAACATTCAGAAACCGATTCCTATCATCGCAGATCCCTCGTAAAATGATAGATGGCCACTTCTTGAGGTTGAAATATGACTGCGTCGATTGGCTTGTAGTCAGGATCTGGATGTGCGAACCGTCGATGCAGCCGATGGCATTCCGTAGGCCTTTGCCTCCACTCTTGGCGAGGAAACCTGCCTTGATGAGATTTCTTTCTGCGCTGCTGGGCCACCATATAACATCACCGCTAAGTGTGTGCAAAAAGTGGATGAACCGCGTCACGCATGCGCGCACTGACGACAATAATAATAATAATAATAATAATAATAATAATAATAATAATAATAATAATAATAATAATAATAATAATAATAATAATAATAATAATAATAATAATAATAATAATAATAATAATAATAATAATAATAATAATAATAATCAATCAATCAATCAATCAATCTTTATTTTTTGGTGCCCAGGAACAACCCAAAGGTCTTGGTGCTAGTACACCATTCACACGCACAAAATGTAAATTTATTTCACTACAAAGGAAGACACTCAGGGGAGGTAATGCAGCAGTCAAGGCGATAGAAAAAAAAGACATATAAACTAGGCGTGACAGCAAGCATGAAGCAAAAAAGCGAAAACAGCGGTAAATGAAAACAGCTAGAACAGGCAACAGACATATAAATAACTAATGAAACAATAAACAAAGAGAATGAACGACCGATAACAGCCAAGTACAGCATATAGCAAAATACAAACAAGAATAAAGCCAATACTAATATGAACGAATATGAAACCTCTGAAATACAAACTAGAAATACAATCATACACAATAAGAAACGTAATTAGTGAACGCGTTACAGACAATCAGGCGTGAGTATACAGTATTAAAGAAATAATATTAATGACAAGTACACGTGATGAACAATTAAGGAGAGAAAAAAGCAATATAATACCGGTGCAAACGCACAAGTGTAGTAAAGACAAAATACATGAAAGGGGAAGTTATGCATGAGAAAAAGAGTGCTCAAAGTGGAACGTCACGGACATCCAATATAAAGGAAGGGAGAGAATTTTCGAATATATCTAGGTGAGGACAAAGAGAATTAAACAACTTTTGCATTCTGTCCAGAGGGGAGAGGGAGTGCAGGAGCGCAGAAACTTGGAATGGTCTGAATTCCCTTATGCTCTTTCGCGGTACACGCAAAAGGATACGCGCTAGGAGCTGAGGGCATAGAATGTGACCATGAAGAAGTTTATACAAGAAAATTATATCTGCCCTCACGCGACGGCAGCTAAGAGAAGGAAGCTGCAGTGAGTTACTCCGTCTGGGACGAGAGCTGGAAGTTTTGCAAGAAAACCGATGTTGAAATATGCGTAAAAACTTTAGCTGAACTCTGTCGATTTTTTCACAGTTCGACTGGCAAGTGCCGTTCCAAACAACAGACGCATATTCCAAAAGCGGCAAGCATATGGAGAGGTAGAGCTTTAAGAAAGGAAGTTGGGATCGAAACTCTCTCGAAAGCCTACAGATGAAGCCGAGTGTACGCATAGCCCGTAGAGCAATGCGTTTTGTATGAGAGGAGAAGCTGAGGCTACGGTCGAAACGTACGCCGAGGTCATTAATTTCATCAACCCTGGGCAGCGGCCTACCATTCACAGAATAAGAGTAGAGAAGACTGTGCGTTTTACGCGTAAATGAGACAACCTTGGTTTTAGATGAATTGAGAGTGAGCCCATTCTTCAAGCACCAATCAGAGAAGGCGGATATGTCAGATTGCAATGACAAGCAATCGTGAAGAGTATGTATTGCCTTGAACATTTTTATATCGTCCGCATAAAGGAGAAATGAGGAGTTTTTGACCACGGAGGAAACGTCATTGATAAAAACAGAGAACAGAAGCGGGCCTAATACCGAGCCCTGAGGAACTCCGCTGGTTGGAGTGTAAACAAATGAGGTCTGTCCATTTACACTGACAAATCAGGACCGATCAAGAAGATAGTTGCGTAGGAGGGCTACAATTGAAACGTCGATCTCAAATAGCAGAAGCTTTTGAAGAAGTAATGAGTGAGTAACAACGTCGAAAGCTTTGCTCAAATCACAGTACACAGCGTCTACCTGACTCCTCTGAAGGACTTCAGCTGATGTATACGTCATAAAAGTCACAAGGTTAGTTGTAGTAGAACGACCTTTTATGAAACCATGCTGATTATGAATGATTACATTTTTGAGGTGGAAGGAAAGTACTTTGTGCAAAGCTAATTCAAAAAGCTTAGAGGTTGCACAAAGAAGAGAAATGGGGCGGTAGTTCGAAACATCAGATTTGTTTCCTGATTTGAAGACAGGGAAAACACGCGCCGTTTTCCACACGCGGGGAAAGGCAGAATTTTTCAAACAGTTATTAAATATCGTGGTTAAAACTGGGACGAAGGTACTATTGAAGGCTTTTATTATGGCGGCTGGAATGCCATCAGGTCCAGGGGACAAAGATGGTTTCAAACACTTAAGACTCTCACTTACTAACTTCTCGTCGAGAAGAACGGAATTATGTGCGCCAGCTGGAAGGCACACGGAGTCGAAAATTGGAGATTTGTACACGGAGGAAAAGTGTTGAGCAAAGCCGTCAGCGAAATTCCGAATTTCATTCCCATAAGAGTCAACTAAGTGAATATGACTATCAGATTTATTCGAACGCTTGCGAACGTATCGCCAGAATTCTGTAGGACGTTTAGAGGCACTATTCTCTAAATATTCAAGATAGGACTCATGATCCCGCTTGTACAGGCGTTTGCAAAGGGAACGCAAGCGGCGAAATTCATCCGCCCATGTATCCAGCCCATTATCATTATTATTATCATAATAATAATAATAATAATAATAATAATAATAATAATAATAATAATAATAATAATAATAATAATAATAATAATAATAATAATAATAATAATAATATATTAATAATAATAATAATAATAATAATAGGTTTTAGGGAAAGGAAATGGCGCAGTATCTGTCCCGTATATAGTTGGACACCTGAACCGCGCCGTAAGGGAAGGGATAAAGGAGCGAGTGAAAGAAGAAAGGAAGAAAGAGGTGCCGTAGTGGAGGGCTCCGGAATAATTTCGACCCCTGGGGATCTTTAACGTGCACTGACGTCGCACAGCACACGGGCGTCTTAGCGTTTTGCCTGTAGAGAAACATTTGACTAAGTGGTGAAATCAGAGCTTCGACCTTTTACCCAAACGCGCTTCAAGGGCGCCACAAAATATCGGCGGAAAATACGTGCCTAATTGCTCTTGTGTATATCGGCTCCCAGATGTCCATGTACGCCATAGGAGACAAGTTTGACGTGGCAGAGTTATTATTATTATTATTATTATTATTATTATTATTAATATTATTATTATTATTATTATTATTATTATTAATATTATTATTATTATTATTATTATTATTATTATTATTTAATTGAAAACTGTTGTGGTAATGTTCTTGACATTTGTTTATCTAATTTTGAAAATGTTCGAGTCTCGTCATCTGACATCTCACTTACTCGCTGTGACAAATTTCATCCTCCATTTCTAATAACGGCTTCGGTTTCTGTCCCACCTTCTGCTAATTCAAATCGTGCGGGGAATTCCCCCCGTTTCGCTTACGCACTTGGCGACTATGTTGGTCTCTTCGGTTTCTTCTCTTCTGTCGACTGGTCTGTTTTAAGCGAAATCAGCGATGTTGACGAACAAGTCAGTCGCTTCACTGAAATAGTTCTCAATGGTATGCGCCAGTACATACCTATGCACACTCCTACTCGCAGCAAATTTCCGTTCTGGTTTTCCAAGGAACTTAGAACAGCGCTGAAACTTAAGGAGCGGGCCCACCATAAAGCGAAACGCCCTGGGCTGGATACATGGGCAGATGAATTTCGCCGCTTGCATTCCCTTTGCTAACGCCTGTACAAGCGGGATCATGAGTCCTATCTTGATTATTTAGAGAATAGTGCCTCTAATCGTCCTACTGAATTCTGGCGATACGTTCGCAAGCGTTCGAATAAATCTGATAGTCATATTCACTTAGTTGACTCTCATGGGAATGAAATTCGGAATGTCGCTGACGGCTTTGCTCAACACTTTTCCTCCGTGTACAAATCTCCAATTTTCGACTCCGTGTGCCTTCCAGCTGGCGCACATAATTCCGTTCTTCTCGACGAGAAGTTAGTAAGTGAGAGTCTTAAGTGTTTGAAACCATCTTTATCCCCTGGACCTGATGGCATTCCAGCCGCCATAATAAAAGCCTTCAATAGTACCTTCGTCCCTGTTTTAACCACGATATTTAATAACTGTTTGAAAAATTCTGCCTTTCCCCGCGTGTGGAAAACGGCGCGTGTTTTCCCTGTATTCAAATCAGGAAACAAATCTGATGTTTCGAACTACCGCCCCATTTCTCTTCTTTGTGCAACCTCTAAGCTTTTTGAATTAGCTTTGCACAAAGTACTTTCCTTCCACCTCAAAAATGTAATCATTCATAATCAGCATGGTTTCATAAAAGGTCGTTCTACTACAACTAACCTTGTGACTTTTATGACGTATACATCAGCTGAAGTCCTTCAGAGGAGTCAGGTAGACGCTGTGTACTGTGATTTGAGCAAAGCTTTCGACGTTGTTACTCACTCATTACTTCTTCAAAAGCTTCTGCTGTTTGAGATCGACGTTTCAATTGTAGCCCTCCTACGCAACTATCTTCTTGATCGGTCCTGCTTTGTCAGTGTAAATGGACAGACCTCATTTGTTTACACTCCAACCAGCGGAGTTCCTCAGGGCTCGGTATTAGGCCCGCTTCTGTTCTCTGTTTTTATCAATGACGTTTCCTCCGTGGTCAAAAACTCCTCATTTCTCCTTTATGCGGATGATATAAAAATGTTCAAGTCAATACATACTCTTCGCGATTGCTTGTCATTGCAATCTGACATATCCGCCTTCTCTGATTGGTGCTTGAAGAATGGGCTCACTCTCAATTCATCTAAAACCAAGGTTGTTTCATTTACGCGTAAAACGCACAGTCTTCTCTACTCTTATTCTGTGAATGGTAGGCCGCTGCCCAGGGTTGATGAAATTAATGACCTCGGCGTACTTTTCGACCGTAGCCTCAGCTTCTCCTCTCATACAAAACGCATTGCTCTACGGGCTATGCGTACACTCGGCTTCATCTGCAGGCTTTCGAGAGAGTTTCGATCCCCACTTCCTTTCTTAAAGCTCTACCTCTCCATATGCTTGCCGCTTTTGGAATATGCGTCTGTTGTTTGGAACGGCACTTGCCAGTCGAACTGTGAAAAAATCGACAGAGTTCAGCTAAAGTTTTTACGCATATTTCAACATCGGTTTTCTTGCAAAACTTCCAGCTCTCGTCCCAGACGGAGTAACTCACTGCAGCTTCCTTCTCTTAGCTGCCGTCGCGTGAGGGCAGATATAATTTTCTTGTATAAACTTCTTCATGGTCACATTCTATGCCCTCAGCTCCTAGCGCGTATCCTTTTGCGTGTACCGCGAAAGAGCATAAGGGAATTCAGACCATTCCAAGTTTCTGCGCTCCTGCACTCCCTCTCCCCTCTGGACAGAATGCAGAAGTTGTTTAATTCTCTTTGTCCTCACCTAGATATATTCGAAAATTCTCTCCCTTCCTTTATATTGGATGTCCGTGACGTTCCACTTTGAGCACTCTTTTTCTCATACATAACTTCCCCTTTCATGCATTTTGTCTTTACTACACTTGTGCGTTTGCACCGGTATTATATTGTTTTTTCTCTCCTTAATTGTTCATCACGTGTACTTGTTTTCATTAATATTATTTCTTTAATACTGTATACTCACGCCTGATTGTCTGTAACGCGTTCACTAATTACGTTTCTTATTGCGTATGATTGTATTTCTAGCTTGTATTTCAGAGGTTTCATATTCGTTCATATTAGTATTGGCTTTATTCTTGTTTGTATTTTGCTATATGCTGTACTTGGCTGTTATCGGTCGTTCATTCTCTTTGTTTATTGTTTCATTAGTTATTTATATGTCTGTTGCCTGTTCTAGCTGTTTTCATTTACCGCTGTTCTCGCTGTTTTCTTGTTTTCGCTTTTTTGCTTCATGCTTGCTGTCACGCCTAGTTTATGTCTTTTTTTTTTCTATCGCCTTGACTGCTGCATTACCTCCCCTGAGTGTCTTCCTTTGTAGTGAAATAAATTTACATTTTGTGCGTGTGAATGGTGTACCAGCACCAAGACCTTGGGGTTGTTCCTGGGCACCGAAAAAATAAAGATTGATTGATTGATTGATTGATTGATTGATTGATTGATTGATTGATTGATTGATTGATTGATTGATTGATTGATTGATTGATTGATTGATTGATTATTATTAGACGGGAGACGAGCAAACTCGGTGGATTGAAGGCGAGGTGGGCTGGTGGAGTCGTCATTGCACAGGGGCAGATCCAATCGAAGAAGGCCTGAGGAACAGTCAATAACAGCTGAATGGGCGGTTAAAAAGTCAAGGCCAAGGATTATGTCCTGAGGGCACCGGGTCAGGACGGTGAACAGAACGGGTATATGACGCCCGGCAATGCTGACTCCCGCAGTGCACATTCCAATCACGGCAGCGGGGCTGCCATCGGCGACGCGAACCGTGGACATGGCGGCAGGCGTTAAAACTTTCTTCAGACGGCGGCGCAAAGAAGAGCTCAGGACAGACACTTGGGCGCCAGTATCAATGAGGGAAAGGACCGGGACACCATCCACGAAAACATTCAAGAGATTACGTTGGGCAGCGGGGGTCAAGAGAGGATTTTCAGGCCGGGTCAATGATGCAGCGTCACCTCCGGGGGCTGCATCGGCTAGTTTTCCGAGAAATAGCGGGAGGCCGAAGGAGAAGGGCTGCGGCGTGTGGGAGGAGAACGGGAGCGGCGGCCTAATGGGGAAGGTGAGAGGCTGGACCCACGAGCGTGCGGAGCGGGCTCGTCAGGGAGCGGATCGGGTCGTGGTGTGAAGCGGTGCGGGCCGTAGTCGTTGCGGCGGTCGACGAAGGAGTAGGGGCGAGGTGGCGGGGACCAACGGCTGCGGCAGTGACGGGAGATGTGCCCGACGCGAGAGCAGGTAAAACAGATCGGCCTGTCATCAGAGGTACGCCATTCGGCAGGATTGCGATATCGGTACCGAGGCGAGAAGCTGCGACTGTAAGTGGCAGCTGCGATCACTGGAGGGTCCGGGCTGGCATGAGCGTTGTCCACGACGCGAGGAGAAGGGACGGCCAAGTTCGCAACCTCCTGGCGAACGACGGCTTGGATGAGGGCCAAGGTGTTGTCCGGCAGTGGCAAGGAAGAAACAGCGGGCGTCATCGCCTCCAGTTCGCGGCGCACGATACGGGTTAAGTTAGCCGGGTAAGGCTGCCGCATTGTTGGCAGATCTTCACAGGAGGAGCTAGCAGCAGTGTTCGGCAGCCGGTCAAAACGGTGAGAAATGCGCCGGTGTTTGGCTTGCTCGAAACGGCGGCACACCTCAAGAACAGAAGCGACCGTGGAACAGTCTTTGCATAGAAGCAGATTAAAGGCATCGTCGGCAATGCCTTTCAGTATGTGGCCAACTCGATCTGCTTCGGACATGTCTTTATCAACTTTACGGCACAAGGCGAGGACGTCTTGTATGTAGGCTATGTATGGCTCGGAGGAAGTTTGGGCGCGGGACGCGAGTGCCTTCTTGGTGGCGAGTTGACGGCCGATGGGTTTTCCGAAGAGGTCGCGGAGCTTCTGCTTACATATGTCCCATGAGGTCAAGTCATCTTCGTGGGTTTCGAACCACACTCTCACGGTGCCGGTCAGGTAAAATATCACATTAGCGAGCATCAGCGTTGGATCCCACCTGTTGTGCGTGCTGACGCGTTCGTAAAGGGCCAGCCAGTCGTCCACATCAACGTCGTCTGTGCCGCAGAACGTGCCCGGTTCGCGGTGGTGGGCGACGACGACCGCTGGCGGTGTTGACGGAGAGGGAGATGGCTCGGACTCGGTAGACATGTTGGCGAGACGGCGGCCACGACGGAGAGCCAACTTGAGGTCGGGGATCGAATTTAGCAACCTCCACCAAATGATACGCGGCGGCTAGAAGCAGCAGTAGAAAGAGCAGAGGTAACCTGCTACGCAAGGAACCGATGGCTTGGAGTAGACTCTCAGCACACAAGCACGCACCTCAGCGTCGTCTTCGTTACCAACCACTTCGTCGTCCTCCCAGCGTCCGTAGCATTATTATTATTATTATTATTAGTGCGGCTCCACCCGCACTTGGTGAACCGGCGCTGCAGGCGCTGCACCCGCTTCCGCTTGGCACCGCTGCTGCACTTTTCAGAACTAGTGCAGCCAGTACAAGCCAAACCGAAGAGACCTTGGGCGGTATTACGGATCGCTCACAATCGAAACTGTCTCAAAAAGTGTCTCATTTGCCCCTCTCCGATTGGTCGGTCGTGGCCGGTGGCCCTTTTGATTTTTTGCGTCACTGACAGACGTTGTAAATGGCCCAGAAGTGTTGACATTGGCCACCTAATTATGCGGGCAGATTGAGACATTTTTTTAAGACTGGGAAATGTAGTCTCAAAGCGTTTGAGACAGAAAATGGCGGCTGTTTACATCGTTGTATACGTGGGTGACTGCGCGAGAAACGGTGTCGGAGGGTGCATGAAGACGACTTTGACGCACGGGACGGGTTATTTCGACGCTTCGACTTAAAGCCCGGGATACATGGAGCGTTTTTGAGGCGATTTTCGCCTGACGGCGCCGATTTGACGCCCGGCGTCGAGAAAAACGCCCGCCGCCGCCGATCAGGACCGGCTAGATTTTGACGCGGCGCGCACGCGTCTGACGCTACCGGAAATGCCTGTCGGAGTCACTTCCGTCTGTTTTCGGCGGGAGCGCCAGCCGACTCACCGTTCCTTGCCGTCCCTTGAACACTTCGCGCGCGTGCGCTGGTCACCACCATGGCTACGTCGGCGAAAGCATCACGCGTGGAGTTTAACGACAAACTTATAGGCGCGATACAGAAGCGTCCCATATTGTGGGACAGCACAAGGAAGGATTTCAAGGAGCAGAGGAAGAGGATGGCGGCGTGGGCCGAAGTGGCCACCGAAGTAGGATGTGACCCGGAAGGTATGGTTGCATTGCTACTAGTATTTCTAGCAAGACACAGTGCAATAACTTTGTTTTACAACCAGGTCAGATAAAAAGGGACGCGCGGTATATCCGCGCCGACTTGCTTAAATAACCAACCACGTCAATGGAAGCCAAGATAAAAAACTCGCATGCTTGTGCAATAAACAGCTGTCATTGATATTACAAAAGTATTATATTTAACTGTTTTATTTGATGGTAATGTGTGGTAGTAAACCGAGGTTAATCTGTGCAATTCTACTTGCAGACAATAATCTACAGGGGCGGTGGAAGAGCCTTCGTGATACATTCACGAAGAAGCACCGCGCGTGGAAGACTGGTGCGCCAAGTGGCTCGGGAGCTGCTGATGCACAGCACGTGAAGTGGCCCTATTTCCACATGATGATGTTTCTAAAAGATCAGGTGGATATTGGCAGGTATGTCCCCAATGCTTCGTGGGTTACTTTTCGAAATAACTTACTTGCAAAAGGAGCTGAAGAAAGCCTTAAGTAGCAACATAAGGATGCTGGGCAGGTAAAAGCATATTCTCAGTAAGACCAAATGGCATATAAACTGTTGTACGGTAGATGTTGAAATTTCTGTCTTGTTATGCACACACATTTGTTGGGCCCACCACTAGGCTAATCAATTGCATTTCAATACGAGGCCTGTGCTTCCAAACAAGGAAATCAATAAAACATTCGAGAAACCAAATTGTGAAATGTAAACCGTGTGGTGTTCCGTGTCATCTGACGCTTAATTTTTCTTTCAGCACCTTCTCAAACAGCCATGTGCAGGACAGTGAAAGTGCAGAGTCGGTCCTGGAATCGATCTACAGTGAAACAGAAGGTGCAAATTTACATTCCAGTTATGCTGCTATGCACCTGCAAACACTGTCGTTCACAAGTACCCACACTTGCAATATAATGAGCCAGCAGTGAAGTCTCTCAGATGTGAAAATAATTTATTTACTTCTGATGCTGAAACACTGCAAGGTGGTTTAGTTAAGAGCAGGAAGCGATCATTGTATGCACTGCATTCAACTTATGCTGAACACCATCTTGTCCTGTGCGGGCTCTGTTCTGAAATACATGCTTTCATTTGAAGAAGCAGCATGGGAAGTTTACAAATCATTTCTTTACTTTTCCACTCTTTAAAATGATCCAAAAACCTTTCTGAGTGCCTAAAATTTGCAATTCTTTTCTTTATTCAAGATGGAGCAGAACCTCCTGAAGATGGTGCTTTCTCTCCACTTGTGCCCTCAAGAAGTACCAGCCCAGAGCCACACACACCAAACGGGAGCTCACAAGCCAGCACCGCTGCAAGAACCCTGGCAGCCCCTCGGTCTGGCACAGGAAAGAAAAGGAAAGAGAGGTCTCGGTGGCAGGACGACATTGAAAAAGTTGACGCCTTGATAACTGAGGACAAGGACCAAGCGTCAGTCTATGGGCAGCTAGTTGCCCACAAGCTGCGTGCATGCCCGAAGCATGCGAAACGGGACATGGAAATGGATTTGCTGCAATTCATAGCGAAGTATACATTTCATGATAACCCTGAATAAATGCACATCAGATAGTTTTCTAAAAGACCTCGTATAGCGACAATGGGTGCTTTAAATCCACTATGGATTCAGTGGCACTGCAAGTCCAATGTGAGCCCACTGCCACGCAACGGCACCTTCATTAAAAAAGTACTGGGCGAAAAGATTTCTTGTGTCCGCAGCACTTGCTCTGTAGTTTCTAGACTGCGTTGTTTCAAGGTCAAGCAGGCTACTTGACACAGCATCACTTCTCCACTGGCCTGGGACGATATTCCCATAATCATCCTCGGAATCCACATAGCCAGGTGGACAGTAGGTTGTTTCCCGGGCAGAAGAGATGAAGTTATGGAGAGCGCAGCAAGCCAGGACAGCAAAGGTTACATTTTGGGGTAGAAGGTTCATGGGCCCAAGCAAGATTCTCCAGCAAGCTGTCAAAATGCCAAAGGCATTTTCCACGATGCGCCTGCACATTTTGTAAAAACATGATTATTTTTAGCTGTGCTTTAGCATTACACAAGTTATTTTACTTCAAAGAAGTTTCTCTGAGTGCACTTCATCTATAAGTAGTTGAAAGAATATCACATGAGAGAACATTTGCTAAATCTTGTTTCAAAGGTGCATACACACCAAACTTTAGTGCTTTATTCACTGTTTCATTGCCTTAATTCACCATAAGACTAAATAATGCTGCCTCAAAAGAAAGTGTGACAATGAATGAAAAAAACGGGGACCATATTGCAGTTTTCTTGTGCCTCATGCGACCTGTGTATAACTGTAGTATCGAAGCCACCATTTGGCTATTTATGCCGGAACAGCGTGACTAAAGGAATTCATTTTTAAACTATGCATTGGTCGTAGACAAATACAATGTGGTGATTTATGTTTATAATGCCTCATGAATCATTACAAAGAAGAAAACACACTATCAAGAAAAGGTGTTTAAAACTTGGTTTTTTACAGGCCGGAACGAGAAGTATGTACTGCAGAAAACAATTTTCTCTTGCTTCCTTGTCACTCAATCACAGCATAAGATACTGTACTGAGCCATCGCTGGGCATGAAAAGCAGTGCAAGAACACTTGAGTTCGTCCTTTTTTTTCCAACAACACAAATAAAACAATGCCATATTTTTACAATGGCATTCAATACCTTGCTCTGCTCAGCCGGTAGTTGAACACCCTCTGGATTGGCAGCATGCCTTTGCCCAGGAATGGACGCAAAAAATCTGTCCTCAATTGGAATGCTTCATCCCCGACAAAAACATGCGGCGCAACCTTCTGGCTTTTTGGAAGGCGTGCTGCTGCTGGTAGGGCCACGGCGCCATCATTGAGCTTTTTTCCAAATGTGCACGATTTGAAGACTCCGCCGTCACTGTGTCGGCCTGGTGCACCGACATCTACCATCATGAACTTGTACTTTGCATCCACGATGGCCATCAACACAATAGAGAATGTCCCCTAATAAAAGGAGAACATTAGACATGCATGAGCACCCCTTGTATATGTATGACATCTGGTTCAGCTTATGGAGTGAACAGTACCTTATAGTTGAAAAATCTGCTTCCAGAATTTCGTGGTGCAGTAATCTGGACGTGCTTTCCGTCTACTGCTCCTACACAATGAGGAAAGTTCCAACGCCTGCTGAATTCTTGTGCAGATTCCTCCCATTGTGCAGACCCTGGCTCCTAAATGAAAAAAAAGAGCAAACCTGAATATTTGGGCGGATGGTTTGGAAGTGAGAGATGCTAAAAATGGTCTTGCTTTCTGAATTAGTTCATTTAAGCCACTACAATGCTCTACACTTTTGCCCTTTTGGCTCTTTCATGCAAATTTAAGATTGCTACATCGCCTATTAAAGTTCCACAACCAGAGTCAGGAACAGAATTAGGCAAGAAATACTTACAGGCAGGTAGAGCGGCTCCAAGTGCTTCCAGATCACTCTGCAGGCATTGTGAATCACAAACCGACATGTTGCTGGTGCAACTCGAAATGTCAGTGCTATCTGCTTGATTGCCATTCCCGAGGATAGGTACCTGTGTACGATAAGAAAGTAGTTGAAAAGTTGTGTGAGAGCGTCACTGCAGTCACAAGTGCTACAGTACCTGAGGGTTATAGCAAGTCTCTCTTCAGAGCAAAGAGGCTCCCGGCAAACAAAATTCCTCCTCAGGTCACTGCGGACAATGCTGTGCAGTTCGTCAAATTGCTTCGGACTCATCCGATAGTATCGGAAGAACATGTCTTCATCTGTCTTCATGACTTGAAACTGCAATGACAACAGTGAAACAAAAATTACCAACTCACACCAAATATTTACCCCACCCTTCATCATTACACAAATGGTAGGTGACGTACAGAGATGTGGAGCTTATTTTGTGATTATAATATTGGAGTGGGCATTTTTCTAGCGACGCGGACCACAGTTTACATCGTCCCGTTTTATAAAGTCACACCGCCAGCCTCTCTACCAAGTACTGTTTCTTAACAGCGTGTGTTGACATTAACGCAAAATCGGGAGTGGTACACACCAAGCGTAACAAAGTGACTTCCGAGTGCATTCTGAGCTCTCGGATGCGAGTCTTAATCAATGCGAAAACGCCGCAGGTGCTGAAGCAAAACTGGTCAAGGGTACGTTGGCCTACGCTGCCGACGCGGCAACCAGTTTCTCAGGCATATGCGGAAAAGCAACGCTAGAGAATGCAGCCGCTTACAATGACACACCACGGAGTTCCTGGATTCATCGCAATTAATACAGCTCGTATGAAGCCATTCGTGCACTTTTAAAAGTGATAAATACATAACGTGGGTGGCATTCAGCTGGCATCTTAAGCATGGAAAAAAAAAGGAAAATATGCTAGTTATGAATTACGACCTCCGACTGGCACGAAATTTGATTATGGCAAGCACAAGCCGCAAAACATTCAGCTGGGCGAGTTGCTACAGATACATCATGTAAAACATAGCAAAAAAATGACGAACACAAGAAAAAGGAAGGAAGCAGGTAAGACAAAACGAAGAGTTGGGGGTAGTTAAAGTTCCCGAACGCACAACAGGAGATCCATCGCTACAGACCGACAAGTTACTTACCGCGGTGTGGTATTCACCCTCCTCCTTTCTGACTTGCCAGATGGGGTGCACCCAGAATTTCCTCTTTCTTTTCTTCTTTTCTTCTAGGTCCCTCATCTTCATCAGCAATAATCTTTTCTTTAACAACAAAAGACGCCGATGTACCCCCATGGACACTGGGTTTGGTCACAAGAATAGAAGCGGCGCGTTCTCCCTCGCAGTAACGCTTCCTGCTTGCCGTCCGCGCGAAGAAAATGAAAACTCTTTTTAAAATTAGTTTTCAGCAACGAGAGCCACAAGCAATGTACAGAACGAAGCTCAGAACTCTGCGCAATCCGCAACGGTCCACCGTTTCAGTCGCACAAGGTCGCCAGACGAAACATTTCCGGCCAACTCCCTCCGCCAACTCCCTCCGCGGGCCTCGGCAGCGAGAGTGAATACGGGCTGTGGGTGTTTTTCTTAGATCGGTGGTGCGAACATGCGCATCCCGGCCGTGGACTCCCGCTGACCCGGATCCTTCCGCGACGCGTTCGTCAGGCGGCAATCCAAGGCGGAGGAAGGCCTTCTGGATGACGGTGATTTTTTTTTTCTGGGTAAGCAGTAAAAGAGCAGTGTCACCCGTCGGGCGAACTCAGTCACCTATCCAGCACAATGCATTTGCCCGGATCTGCTAAAGCTACAAGAATCAGTCAGGCTAGTTACACCAATGCAGACACGTTACAGTAAGATACAGTGTATTGCCACCGTTCTGCTAATTATAATTGCAGCAGAAACACAGGGCACATATTACATTGTTGAAATGCATAGCCTTTCTTGTTGAAGAAACCAGAGCAAAATGCACCTGACAGCGCTTGTGTTTTGTAGGCAATCATAGCGCATCATTTATATGAATATCGTGGTAAAAGACAGACCTTACAGCAGTGCTCACTTATACACCTCAATCCTGCGTGTCTGCATGCTCTTGAATGTCACTCAGCAAAGCCCAGATGTGGGCTACTTGGCACGAGTCTTCTATTGTATAGCAGATCGTCCTGTAAGGCTGTTGAGATCACCGAGATGGAACATGCTTAGCTGCGTCATTTTTTGTTATTCAGGAGACTATGTCCACCCACTGGAGCCATGGCTGCCTGCACCAGTTGCGTGGCATCACAGACCCGACTCAGCAGAAAGCCTGATAACACGCCACATGCTTTCACACAGTTTGTGGCTGAGCGCTGTATTGGTGCGTTGAAGAGCTGCTTCCGGTGCTTTCAAGCGCATCGAATGCACCACTGTCAGTGGGAGTGGACAGTGTGCATCGTAACTGCGCGTGCCGCACTTCACGACCTCTGTTTGGATGTGCCCACGTCAGCAGAGGGCGCAGGCGACACTGCCACTGACCCAGATAACAACGGGCCACCTCTAAATGGTGGCTACCTGGTAGAGACAGGATCCCTCCTCACCTGCCTCATGGGAAGAGCAATGCGGTGCTGTACTTGCAGCCTCTCTGGGGCGACCCGTCTCCAGAGGCAGGCGTACCGAGGGATGGTGCAGCGACAGTTGCGATGGAACAACTAACGTCCAGACACGACTCACCATGCTGGCGTGGAGAGTCATATCAGCCACTGTTCCTTTTGCCACTTTCATTGCCTCATGTTAGTGCACAGCACACATTTGCAAGTGTGTGAGCAACTGTGTGATGTGGCTGTGCCCTTGGCCAAGCCTATGTGCGGCCAGCCTGCAGTGACAAACAAGTGCCCCACCGGCTGTTACTTCATTTTCAGTGTGTTTGCCAGCATACCTCCCAGTCCCTCAGCAGTGTGTTGCACAGTCTCTTCCTGAAGGCGGAAAAGGTTTTGAAGCAGTTCGCCAAATTTGTGAAAAGCATCATTTTGAAGTTTCTTATGTCAATGCTTACGTCAGCCCACCTGCCCCTTCTCTGCAATCTCCTTCCAGCTTGGTGGAGTGCCTGTGGTCATGGCCTGTGTGACGAACATGCATGAACCAAAAGTGTAGTGCTGCAATAAGGCACGAAATATTTGTGATGCTTGTTGGAATCAAAGCAACACCAAAGCCGTTTTTAGTGCATCATACATTCAGTGCGCGTTTATTTTATTAGGCACAGCATTTGACACGAGTGTTTTAATTCCAGAAAAGGCAGTGTACATACAAGCATACTTTACCTTTAAGTACAATTACCATATGGCATTTTCGAGTGCAGTTAAGAAAAACGTTTTTGAGAAATTGAGTTCAAAGGGCCTGTTTTCTTTCATACAGAGGCTACCTGTACAATAAATACTGCATAGTACAGTGCACATAATGCATTTTCAGCACTAGAAAATATTTTGGCACATATAGGATGTGTAAATACCAAAGCTAAGCTTTAAGCTTAATGGTATGTGGTTAGGGGTTTCACTCTGTTCGAAAAGCTGTACAACAATGCATAAACAATATTGTAAGGTGCAGTGGCTACAATGACTGCTGAATGATTAGAACATATTCACTGATAGACAAAGGTGTGTAAACATCACAGACATTAGCCGCCGCGGTGGCTGAGAGGTTATGGCGCTCGGCTGCCGGCCCGAAAGACGCGGGTTCGATCCCGGCCGCGGCGGCCGAATTTCGATGGAGGCGAAATTCTAGAGGCCCGTGTGCTGTGCGATGTCAGTGCACGTAAAAGAACCCCAGGTGGTCGAAATTTCCGGAGCCCTTCACTACGGCGTCCCTCAAAGCCTGAGTCGCTTTGGGACGTTAAATTCCCCATAAACCATAAACAGACACATCATCAAGAAGATGGTGTGTGAGTAGAGGTTAGTTTACAATCACAAATCATGCAACACCGTTACTGGAAATGCTCTACAGCTCTAAAAATATACAGGCAGCTCCATTATGGGAAATTTAGAGCACTCTGTTATTGCCCCATAACTGACACCTAGCTTGGTTTGCGTAACACAAGGCTATGAAGTCTTGTACGTGATGACACAAGACGGTGACAATCTCAAATGGCCTGACAAGCTCCTTATGCTATCGCATAATATGTGTGACAAGTGCAACTGCTTTCAAGCTACTTTTCGTCTTCGTATTTAATATCCTAGTCATTTTCAACTGGTTGTTTCCTTTTTAACAGGAGCAGCCTGAATACAGGGTGCCTCAGATAAGATGGAACATAATTTTAAAAAACCTAGGTGGTTTTCCGCCCTGAAAGGAAGTGCATGTTAGAAGCTATGCAAAGTATTTAAAGCCCTTCCGACACCGCCCTCACCAAACCCAGTTATACCAACATCACTCCGCCTGCTGAGCAAAATACAATAACAGATTACACATCACCGCCCTGTCCTACCTACCTCACTGCAATGGATCATATGCAATTCAAGTGCTGTGTACCAGCGAACATGAACAAACTTGCTCAACTTTCTGCCCAGTTGCAATTAGCCTCTACACAAGCCATACAAGCAAACTACTTCTTTTCTGGTTGACTCTGGATCTACTACAATATCAGCAAATAACGTTAATGGAACAAGCTCGTACTCTCATCTGTGACAATAGCAAAGTTATCAAATCAAGTGCTTCCTTTCTCTCTAAACAAACTGAGTGGAGAATAAACATCACTATTTCTGCATCTTGCACAGGAAACAAAAGAAACTACCGCAACAACTGAACATAAACCGAACGGAGCTACAAAAATACCAACGGAACATCAAGTGCTTAGCCCGATGTGGGGGGCATCACTGGTTACGAGGCATAAGAGTTTTCTGTTTGAAAAATCTGTTTGAAGGCAGTGAATGCTACGGAACTGCCGAGATCAAGGAGCGGTCGGCTCGAAAATCGACGAAGACAACTGTGTTCTCGGCCGGCGCCTACTATGGATGACCGAGTTACGACTCGTTGTGTTTATTTGTCAAAGTTCTTTATAGCGCTACAAAAAAAAAACAAGGAGACCATCCCCAGGATTCTGGCCCATGCACCTCGAAAAACCGGTCGCGCCATCTCGCGACAGCCGGCGGCGCGGCGGCGCGTAACACAACGGCGACGAGAAATAAAAATTATTACCTCATCGCGCATAAAACGTAGAGATTAGCTCTCTCGCCTAGATGTTAAATACTTCTTAAAGTTTCTTTTAGTCGAGTTTCATCGATGTAGCTTTCATATTGCGTTTATCATGCGCAATGATCTATGACAGCATGGAGCCTATGGCAAGGTCCTGAAAAATACCAAACTTGACTTCACTGTATCGCTCACCACAGCCCTAATTTAAAATATATCGACAAGCTCTCCGCGCTTCAGGTAGGGTAATGTCTACCTTTAACGAAATATAAAGCATTTTACATTTGAATGGAGCAAAAGTTTTCCTGCGCTGTTTTTCTATTGATCATGCATCCACAGCATCGGCAAGAAATGTGTGGCGCCCTCTCTCGGTGTGTTGGCAAGGCGCACGTCCCTGCTAGTGTCCCTGCTTTGCTAGGTTGCTTTGGGAGGTTGAGCCATTCCGTACGAATGCGCAGTTTTATCAAAAGTGCCCCCATCGGAGTGAGGCTATGACCATGGGCTGCTGCATAAAATGCTACATGGAAGCGCGTGCCTTCTATGAGGTATATAGAGGAAAATATAGGGAGACTTTTGCTTGACAGGCACATTTTTTATTAAGCGCGTACAGGGACCACACGGGCATAGGCGATAGTGGAATTGCGTGCGCATTAACAATGCAAAGCAATGAAGGTTCAAGGTGCTTTCGTTCAAGCAGTGAAATTCGTAATTCCCGGACGCTCATACTTAGAGCTCACTCACCGATACTTGTATATGGTTCTTGTACTGTGCATTGAAGATATTAAAATCGTGTATTAATGACTACATTTCAACTATCATTTATATATTAGCCTCAATAACAGACAGCTCTTCGAAAATTTTGCCGATGTGGTGCAAGTGCAGCGCGGATGCGTTGCAGTGAACGTTGTAAGTGCTGCACATAATAGACGGCAAACCTTATGCTGCGTTTAATCGCAGTAGGTGATTTGTCCAATGTAACAATTAGTAGTGTGGTAGTTCACAACATTTTTTTCTAGGTTGGCAAAGTACCTCTCATGATTCGATCCTTCGCTGTCGATAAGGGGTTTACCATTGCTGTAATCGATGCTAGTTTCGGCAATTATGTCAAAGCGGCACGTAAACTATGAAGGGCTAACGAAGACTTCATAGAATGGCATGCTGGGAACTATTCTGAAGAGTGTGCCATCTGTTCGGCAAGCCAGTAACTACGCCGTTACCCAGAGCAGCAATGAAGAGTCAGACCCTAGTTAAATGTTCTTGATTATGATTTAACTTTGCTGAGAAATGAACAGAAGTCATTGTCGGATAACACGAGGTTTCAAAGCCTACTGGCTTTCTCCAGCGCGGCGACTGGGTGCTCCACCCAGCCCGCTTGTGCAATATGTGCCGCTCGCGCGATTCATTAGCTACAGGACGCTACCTGCGCGCGGCCCTAAATACGCAGTGAATTTACTGTGTTGCGAATATGTCCAACAGTACCTATAAGCACTGTCGCACGAGTGGAACGAACGTTTTTTTTTTTTTGCATATGGTGGGCAAACCTACCCCCGTTTTTTTTTTTGTCGCTCTCATATGTACTTCTCGCTATCCTCTCTCTTTGCCTTTAATTTTGCAGGTTGCAATTCCGGTGCTTGAGAGATTAGATAGCAATCGCCGGGCCGGCAACATTTTTAGCTTCCTTTTTGTATTTTCGTCCCTTATTGTTGTGCCTCTGAAGCGATTGGAAAACTACTACTTCTTCGAGGTGTGGCTCCGGGGGAGTTGCAGGGGCTTCTTAAGCACACAAACCGCGGAAGTAAGAAGAGGGAGCCGTTTCCAGGGAACGATTAACACTCTCTGACGACATTTAAATGTGCCATGATTGGTTTCCACAGCCTACGACACTCGAAGCATACTGCATACCACGCCTTAAGTGCCAACTCCAAGGGCCCTTCCTGGGCGTATGCGCCCAACGTCAGCGCTCTTGGCGTACGCCGGAACGGGCGTCGAAAAGCGGCAGGCATCTCCATGTTCATAGTGCGGGTTCGCTTCCCCTCTCGAGCCGACGGAATTTCAAGCCCCGGAGAGAAGGGGTTGGGGGGCGATCAAAGGACAACTTAAACCGCGAAGAAAACTTCGGGGAACCTGAAAGAGCTACAAGCCATGAAGAAAAGAGTCGCCGAGAGCCCGGCGATCCTCCCATTGTTATAAACCAGACCCCTCTTCCGACGCATACACGAGCGCCCGTGCGCTGACGCCGATATCTAGCACGGACAGATACCGGCGCCTCACCGAGGCTCACTGGCGTCTCCTGCAGACCGGTTTTGGCGCACGCCAAGAGCGCCGATGCTGAGCGCGTATGCCCAGGAAAGGCCCTTGGAGTTGGCGCTTTAGGCCTTTTCTTTGGGATGACTGTCTTTGAAGGAGTAGAGCAGGCGTCCGATAATGGTGGCCGGCTTGTGTGTAGTTTGCATCCCTTCCGTTCTGCGAATACTGGCCAAGGTTTCGCTGACACCTTTTACGTACGAACAGAATATGCGTTTTTGCCACCGGCGTGTCCTTAGCATAAGCATATACAGTCGTTTTCGTTGCTTCCTTTTCATATTTGGATGATGCATCGAGTGAAGAATCTTTGGTGTCCATTGCTTAGAAATTTTTTCTTTTGCTGATGATGAGTTTTAATAGTGCAATGGCAACCTCGCACCAAGCGCAATGGGATCTTTTACCTTACTTTTTGTTATTATTTTTATTAAATACTTACTACTACTTCAACTCAAAGAAACCAAGCGCCATGCTTCGAGAAAACTTGTGCCCATTGGAAACCATGTGGGTACACGGCGGCACTCAGGAACGAATCACACACCGTCCTCGAGCCGCATGCTTAAAGCAGTATGTCATTGCTGTTGTCGCTGATTTTAAAACAAATAAGCAAGAATTGGGAATCGTCTTTACCAAAACTTGCTTGAATTTCACCCTACCTTTCGCGCACAATTTTTGGCAGTGTTCCTCCCGCAAAGGCTACGAGAACAAGACGCTCTGCTCGCAGCATCAAACGGATGAAGAAGGGGGAGAGGCGGTAACGTGAAGGGTTAAGGATGATGTGAGCAGGTGCATAGATAGGGAGAAATTCTTTTTCAAGAGCTACACGGGCAGTTGGTTGCAGGGTGGTAAGAGGAAGGAAGAAAAGGACAGTGAGGAGGGGTCTCCTGCTGTGCCTTTGCCTGCCTTTCATTTTTTTCCTCGTTTTATTTTTTTCTCGAATCGTGGAGCGCAGTCCGTGGTTGCTTATTGAATGCGCTGTGTTTCTTCCTCCAACGGTGTGAAGCACGACGTAGTCGGCGCCTCTGTGAAAACGACCCGGAACGGTCATGGACGCACTCTTGTCTCCAGGCTGTCATAAAAAAACAACTTAAAACCACTAATGTGTCAGTCCTGGCAAAGAGTCTCTCCACACGCGGACAAAAATCTCCCAAAAAGGACTGCAGAGTTTCTGCAGAAGATCAGCTACGTTCTTTAGTGTCTTCTACCAACCCAAGGAATTCCATCAGCTTTGTTAAAAGCACAGCGCATGGCACAGGTAAACAGTGCCACCAAAACAAATTTCGGGAAAATTAGCGTGGTTACGCCAAATGCAACTAGGAGCGCAAGCACATCGGTTTTCAGTGCTGTTTCGGCGTTCGGTTCCGCTGCGCACGGATGCCGTTGATGAAGACGATGATATCCAAAACACAGCGCACAAAATTATCTACTAGAATCAAAACGTCTACCTTCATGAGCTTTCGTCCTGCCCATCCGATTATCAGCTTCTGTATTTCGGTTTTTACAACCACTTATAGTAATCCCTACCCCTTCTTTGCCTAAATTTTAGTTTGTATGACCCCCTAACCTCCTGCAACCACCTCGGCTACGAAAACTGTGCAATCCAAATTTTGGTAGGTCATCCCATGCTTGCCACATGCAAGTGGTCATTTAAATAGTCACCGTCTGGTTATGGCCAATCCCCCTAGTGGGTATGTGCCATTGTGTGAGGTCAACAACAACAACAACAACGACTGGTATTTTTTGAGGCAGAATGTTCGGCTGCGGCGGTGTTGCAGTTGGCTAATGCAGTAACCAGCAAAACGTATGTGTTCTCGCCGCCCCGGGTTCGAAACTCACTCGCAGCCGTAAAACATTCTTGGTTATTTTATTTCAGGTCAAGTAAATTTCAGACATACAAACAGAGCACGTCGAAATACAAAATTGAAGCCTCGGTGCCACAATAAAAAATGCGACCCCGTTAGCCCGCTGTTCTACCAGCTTGTGGAGGCAGCGGTTGGTGCCAACGCGGCCGCTCGATGGAACTGCATCATCGAGTGGCCGTGGTTCTCATCTGCTCACTTACTGAAAAAAAACAGCACGCTGGCAGGCTTTTCTTTAGAGCCTTTAATTCGTTCCTTGTCATGCAACATGAGTGCACGGTGTCGTTATGGCCTGTGTACAGTACAAAATAAAACCGACCATTGTGAACGGGCGAGGCCACGTAATTGGTCAAAGCTTCAAAAACCACGTGTTTTGTGTGGCAAGAAATGAGTCCAATGGGGCAAACTGTCCATTTCTCCAGAGATCATCTGGCGACGAAAAGCGTCGAGCACGGTGCATCGAGTCTCCAAAGAAACTATATCAAAAACAAAAAAACACCGCAAAGTAGAACACAAAAACCACGAGACACGGTTACCACTGCAGAACGCCAGATATCGTATTCTTTATTGCCATTTATTTTCATATTGTTTTGAGTACGCATGGCGTCACTATTTCTTACTCGTGATGTCACTGTGCTCTTATACCTCTCAGCGGGAAACATGAGCGCGCGGACAACGCTTTTTCAAAGAAAGCTGGTTCACATGAACTTATCTGCCTCCCGTCACTGCACCCTAAGGCAACCAAACACAAATAACTATCGACAGGGTACTCCTCACGTGCAGCATTCATTTTCTAAGAAGTGAATGGACAACTTGCAGAATTGCTGACTTACAGGAAGGTTTCTTCCAACAACCCACGTTAGCAAAACGCGTTTTCACTTCCTGCTCTGCTGACTGAAGGGGTTAACATGAGGAGAGAGGAGTCAGTCGTCCTCCACTGTATTCTTTCTCGAAAAGGTGAGGGGGGCTGCCCCCTATTCCGCGCGAACATGAAGCCCCGACGGTCGCCACCAGCTGTAAAAAGAAATTGTGGAAAGGTTACACTGATGTATTCCCTTGACAAGTGAGTACCTGTTTCGACCCACTCCTCACATCTTTTCAACAACTTCTCTCTCATACAGAAAAAGGGACACCTCCCCCCTCATTTTTCGAAAAAGAATGCGAGATTACCGTCTGTAAACGAAGGTTTTCGGTTGGGAAACCGTAGAGGACGCCCGATATTCTGCAAGTGTGCTTCAAGGGCACTTTTGGGCGCACGAGCCCAAAGTCGGCGCTCTTAATGGGGCCATGACATGGTCATTCTTCATATTACAGTTTTGTGCTTCAGTAACTAATACAAGAGCTTATGATTCAATTTCCTAAATTTGACTGCCCTGGACGCGCTGTATATTAAAAAAAAATACGATCGAAATTGAGAACTGGGAACTCCTCCCACCGGCAGCGACCGCCATATTGAATGCTCTCGTGACGTCACCAGGGCATACACGGCGCAACGTCGTCTGCTCTCGATGCTGCTATGTGCGCAGCGAGGTCCCATTCCCCCCCGTACTTTCGCTGGCGATCGAAGTAACAGTCGTCCCCCATATATGAGTGACTGGTGCCGCAAAAGCTTTAACTGTAACGCAGGTATTCTTCGGTACAGGTAAGGTCCGGTCACACTAGGCCGATGCGACGGCGATCGACGGTCGGCTGGCTGGTCGGTATGCAAATGCCGTCGCTGAGGCGACGACGACGCCAGCACGGCCAACAACCCCGTATCGCAGGAGTGTAAAGAGCGAACTTAGTGGGAACTGGCAGTGTGTGATGGGGGACTAGTTCGTATGACATTCTATAAACTTAAGAACTTTATAACTTATTGGCCCTGATCATGCTAGCCACGGCGACATACGCGATGTGCGTGCACCAGCGAAGACGTGCTTTCATTCGGTGCCTGCGCATAGAACCTATCGGCGAGACAAGCGACACGGGCAGGAAACGCCGCACGACGGTGCCGCTCGCCGCCGTCGCCTGGGCCGACGCCCGGTGAATAGACGGCCTGAAAAACTGCGCTTGTGTACCTTATCCGTATCGAAAAAAAGCGAAACGAGTGCAGCTGCATTTCATATCTTCACAATTTGCTACTGATCAACGGGGAGCTCTTGCCAGATTCTTGAATTTCGGTCGACGGTAAACCGCCGGTCCCTTTCGTGACGAGGCCTAGCGAGTACGCAGGATTCGTGTGTGCGATTTCGGCGATTGCGGAGAGCGAATTCGCACGTTTTAGCGCCTGCAAATAGCTGTCGAGCGTAGTTTCGGCTACAGTGCCCGCAAAGCGACGACTGCCTACATCGCAAGGCGCGAGTACAATAAGGGGGAAGTGTCGATGTGACCCGGTCTTCACAGCATGCAGCCGTCGGAGTCGACTGCAGACAACAAATCTGGTTATTTTCATCATTTCAAGTAATATCCGAACGTATTTTGGCTAAAGCGATTTAAAATCAAATATTGATGACATAAGAGGAAGCATATACAATTAGCGGGAAGCGCCGGTTCTACGCGAAGCGTTTTCCAAGCAGGCGATATAGCATCAGCGGCGCTTATTGCAGAGTTATCATAGTGTGTGAATGAGTAAAACTACCATTTTTCGGCAATACTACGTAATATTTAAGATAAGGAGAGCCCATCTTGCGTTTTATGCCAAGCAAACGAGCAGTACTGTTTGCTCACAGCTATAGCTGTGATGGCCCCTTTAAAGGAGCCATGACAGCCTATTTTCACGCCTACCCTCCTTATCGCCTTTAATTCCCAACAGGTTAAATTACAATTCCCCCAAGTTTCAGTTGATTCTGTGCGGTAAATACTTTTAAAACGAGTTTTTTTCGTTTTTTCTGCGAACTGCTTGCTGGTCTGGCAACCTCTGATCGCTGACGTCACGAGGGAATACACGCACCGCGTCGTCTGCTGCGAGCCTGTTGAGGTGCTTAACAACTGCGTGCTTGCATGCACACCGTACACAGCGGTCGCTCGAAAAGTTTTTTTCTTTTAGCTTAGCGAAATAAAATGCGTTTTCCGTGTTCTCTTTTAGGAAGTCTTCAACTTAGAACGCGAGCTGAGTGGTCCTTGGGAAAGCGGACTTGCTCGTGGCGTCCCTTTTCCGATTGTTGAAGAAACAGAAATCGATGGACCCCTGCTTTATTATTTGAACTTAGAAGCCTGTTATTCGTACGTTATGAGTGTGGTCTCTTTTGAGCAGTCAAGTGCTCCTGTAAGTGAAAAGCGGCACGTGCTGTGCATGCCTTCGCCGATGTGCGCCGTGAAAGCCGCCGCGTTTTGTAGCTAGCTACCAAGTTCTTGTCCGCTATTCATCGGCTCGATAACTAAACTCAAATTATCAAAAGAGGATACTAGAGTAGCCTTGAGGCACGAAAGGAGCACAGAAAAGTACCGAGTGCGACGACTTCCCCCCTGCATGTTCGCGTTTGTAAGTAGAACATACATTTCCTTCCACTCGTAGAACCCTTTTGCAGGAACCAATTAAAGTGCTTGCAAAACCCTACGCGACTCGAATGCTTTGACTGCCCGCACCGATGAATAGTCGCCGCCGTCTAAATTAGTGTTTCAAAATAATAGAACAGCATTTAGCATTTTGCTGTGCGTGCGCATTGCGCCCCAGAATTGCGACGATTACGACAACTGCAGCTCCGCGCTGGGGTTGTTTACATATGGCTGTGCGCAAACAGTACTGCTCGTTTGCGCGGCATAAAACGCAAGGTAGGTTCTCCTTATCTTAAATATTACGTACTCTTGCTCACAAATTGCCCTTTGACTCATTTACACATCATGATAACACTGCAATAAGCTGGCGCCGATGATCCTATATCGCCTGCTTGGGAAACGCTTCACGTAGGATACTGGCGCTTCCCGCTAATCGCATCCGCATTCTCTTATGTCGACAAAATTTAATTTTAGATCACTGTAGCTAAAAATACGTTTGGACATTACTTGAATTAATGAAATCAACCAGATTTGTTGTCCACAGTCGACGCCGATCGACGGCTGCTGCCGGCTGCCTTCTGCACATGCTGTGCAGACCGGGTCACATATATCGGCACTTCCCCCTTATTGTACTCGCGTCCTGCAACGTAGGCAGTCATCGCTTTGCGGGCACTATAGCCAAAACTACGCTCTACAGCTATTTGCAGGCGCTAAAACTTGCGAATTCGCTCTCCGCAATCGCCGAAATCGCACACACGAATCCTGCGTACTCGATAGGCTTCGTCACGAAAGGGGCCAGCGGTCCACCGTCGACCGAAATTCAAGAATATGGCAAAAGTTCCTCACTGATTAGCAAGAAAGTATGAAGACGTGATATATGAAGCCGCTCGTTTCGCTTTTTTCGATACCGGTAAGGTACACGAGCGCAGTTTTTCCGGCCGTCGCCTCGCAGGGCGTGAAGCTTTCGCTCGGCCACCCAAGCCCAGGCGACGGCGGCGAGCGGCGAGCGGCACCGTCGAGCGGCGTTTTCTGCCCGTGTCGCTTGTCTCGCCGATCGGTTCTATGCGCAGGCACCGAATGAAAGCACATCTTCGCTGGTGTACGCACATCGCGCGTGTCGCCGTGGCTAGCATTAGGTCCAATAAGTTTTAAGATTCGTAAGTTTATATAGAATGTCATAGCAACTAATCCCCTACCAAACTCTCCTGGTTCTCACTATGCTGACTCTTAACATTACTAAAATACGTGGTCGTTGATCGTGCTGGCGTCGTCGTCGGTCTAGCGTGACAGACCAGTGCATCAGTGACGGCATTTGCATACCGACCAGCCCACCGACCGTCGATCGCCTTCGCATCGGCCTATAGTGTGACCGTACATTACCTATACCGAAGGAAAACTGCGTTACTCTTATTATCGCTTTTGCGGCACCAGTCATATGAGGGACGACTGCTACTTCGATCGCCCGCGAAAGTACAGGGGGGAATGAGACCTCGCTGCGTATATTGCAGCAACGAGAGCAGACGACGTTGCTCCGTGCATTCCCTAGTGACATCACGACAGCATTCAACATGGCGGTCGCTGCCGGTGGGAGGAGTCTCCCGGTCTCAATTCGATCGCATTTTTTGGAATATACAGCGCGTCCAGGGCAGTCAAATTTCGGAAATTGAATCATAAGCTCTTGTACTAGTTACTGAAACACAAAACTGCCATATGAAGAACGACCATGTCATGGCCCCTTTAACATACGACAGAACCTGTCGGCGCATGCCCACTGCAGCAGACGCCGCCGAACCTCGGCAAGGCGCCGATATCTCTCCCTGCTAGACATCGGCGCCAGCTACGGGCGCTCGAGCACGTGTTGGAAGCGGGGTCCGGTTTACGGCAATCGGAGTACAGCCGCGCTCTCGGTGACTTTTCTTCGTGGCTTGCAGCTCCTCCAGGTTCCCAGAACTCTTCTTCGCGGTATAAGTTGTCCTTTCAGCGCCCATCTCCCCTCCTCTTTTCTTCACGGCTCGAAATTCTTTCCGTCCGCACAAAGAAGCACCAAAGTACTATGCAGTTTTTTCCTCTGTGGGCTCGAAAGGGGAGCCAGCCAGCCCCAAGAACATGGACTGCCAAACATGCCTCTGACGCCGTTCTGTTCTGCTCAGTAATCCATCCACATGGTCATGGCCGGCCTTCGCGGCGTGTATTGGCGCCTGAGAAATGGCTGTTGGGCAAACTAAGAGAGGAGGAAAAAAGCGAGTGACTTTTGTTCTTTCAGCGCGAGAACCTTAGGATGTGGGAATATCAAATTTTTGCTTGCGAACTCAATATTTTCGAACTATTTTGAATATAAGCAAACAAAAAATGCACGTTGCTGGTAAGGACTGAAATGCGCTAACAGACGGGGCAGAAAAGAAGAACACATGCACATATACTGGTGTCTGTGTTCTCTTCCGTACCGTTGGCGCTGTCCAGTCGTTTGCAACAACATTCACCAAACAGCCCAACTTAGCCCTCTTCATTGAATAAAATATCGACAGTCTTAAAAAAAAGTTTTTCGCACAAAAGAACCACGAAAGGAAATATGTATCAGGCCATAACTTTATTTCACTTGTTATTGTGGTGCGCGGATTCACTCGTTTGGTTTTACGGGGTTTAACATCCCAAAGCGACTCAGGCTATGAGGGACGTCGTAGTGGAGAGCTCCGGTTATTTTCGACCACCTGGGGTTCTTTAACGTGCATGACATTGCACAGTACAAGGGCCTCTAGAATTTCGCGACTATCGAAATGCAACCCCCGCGGCCGGGATCGAAGCCGCGTTTTTCGGGTCAGCTGCCGAGCACCATAACCACTGAGCCACCGCGGCGGCCCCAGGGTGATTTGAGTAATGGCAGCAATAAACTTTAGTTTGTATGGCAATGCTATGAAAGCAACTCGTTGGATAAAATTACTCTGCTCAGTTTAAAATTTAGCCCGTCCCGTTCAAATAATGCCAACATGACAAAGCTCACGGAATGTTGAGCTTCTATTATGTACTGAATCTTAAGAAAGCCCCGAAAGGTGGTGCAATATTTTCTTACTGGCGGAGTGACGTCAAATGCTGCTACCTGAACAGCACGACAAAACCCAAAAAAATGCCTCTGAAAACAAAGGGAACATACATGCTGTTACAGTGCGTGAAAACCATTCCTTCGAGGCTCCCTCACGGCCCCTAATTATAATCGACCACCCATGCGCCTCTGACAAAAGTGAAAAAACAAGCCACGCAACCACTATATGCCCTATTTCTTTCTCCCTCACCTCCCAACTATCTATCACCTCCGGAATTCACTCCCTCTGTTGTTATAGCCACAGAGCGATGAAACTACATGTTTCCAAAGCGTCAGATTTAAAGGTAAAATTTATTTCAAAAGGTACTTGTTGCATAGCTATACTTCGTCTCACAAGATGTTTGCAGCACTACGGAAGGTAGAGCTCTCTCGTCCAATCAGGGCTGCAGAAACGCAGAAAAAAGTTCCTCGAATATTTGAGGAGTGTATGACTATTAATCAAAACAATAAGCATTGCAACTAAAAACATGATTTGGACAGGTATATTTAAATGGTAGGGAGTGTTTCAATCACTGGTGAAATTACCAGACAAAGCCCGTACGGACACAGCTCTGCGGAGGCCTGCTGCGAGGTAGTGATGCGTCGCCACTTTCCAACATGGCGTCGGACGAGTCTGTTGTGTCTCCTGTGTGCTCTACACCGACAGTGCGCTGTTTCCCCAAGCAGGCGAAGCAGGTGGCTTTAAATGTTCTTGAAGCGCTTCGCGTCGAGTGCGGGGGCAGTTGGAGTACAAATGCGCTCATCAAGAGGACGGCAAAACTATAACCCTCCGAGATCACCCGATGAAGAGCGAGCGTCGCTTATAATCTCGGAGGCTTTAAGTGTGGAGGCGCAGGTCGCTCTGAGGGCGCCAGATGGCGCCAGGTGCCCAGCAGCAAAGCGCAAGCCTGCCGTATCGGGACCAATCAGCGCGTGCTCACTATAAATAGAGGTAGAAAGAAGCCACCTGGACATCAGGTGGATCGAGCCACAGGCGCGTAGGAACACACTAATGTAGTGCGCACCATCCTGATTGGACGAGAGAGCTGTACCTTTCGTAGTGCTGCAAACATCTTGTGAGACGGAGTAGAGCTATTTCAATGGGAATTCTAGCATTGAAGGAGTGTCACCCAATCCAGTCAGGCGTGACTGCGTGCAGGCATGGCACATCACCCGTGTGGTGGCACGTCACATGCGACCTTACACATCACGTGACATGTGAGGTCGATCGAAACGAGACATTTTGTACAGCGTCAAGCCTAAGTTGGATTTTCGAGACAGACCACCACATTAACGGTGTTGTGCAGATTGCCAGCCACTTCACCGATCCCAAAGCGATTCCATTAAAGGGTCTAAAGCAAGCGCCATTTTGCCAGGTTAAGTAAAAAGCGGTCATGTATGTTTTGCAAGCACGAAGTGCTATGTAATTAGCTTAGGTTTAGGTTAAGATAAATTATGGTTTCAGTCTGAGGCCGGTGTGAATTCCTGTAGGTTGGTTAGCTGTAAGAATGTGAATGCAGAGCACATGCCTAGAAACACACTTGCGCTCGATAGAGAAAACGATAAAAATAAAGCTGGCTCAACATTTTACATAACGTCGCATTAATGAAATTAATCAAAAAAGTACTCGGGAAATGAAGAAAGCCGCCAAACGATTTCATTAATGTTGACATGAAGATCGTTTCTTCAAAAGTCAGCAAAAGATAGCAAACGTTTGGAAACTATTTTATGCAAAGCGATAATTCGAAACGCCTGGCGATGTCCACGCTATGCTGACAAGAAAAATCTTCAGAGATTGTTTACATCCCAATCATTGCGAAAGCAAGGATTTGTCTCCGCAGAAGACGACGATGAGCGGGCAGTGCCGCGGGACGGAGCGGGTAGAAGTTGGCGAAGACGACGCTCTGCAACGTACAGAGCAAGAGTGCGGTGCAGTTTATTGCGAGGCGTGTTCGGCGGCAGCGATGGCCTCAGTTGTAGCATCACAGGCTACAACTTAGGACGTTCATGACAGAAGAGACTCTCTACCGGACTGGTTTCCTCTGTTGAGGCGGTGTCTATCTTTGCCGCCCTTTTAGTTGTGTTGCCTTTTGTCAAGCTAGTGCTGTGCAGCCACCATGTGAGCGCTTAGTAAATAATCTGTATATCGCCCCTTTCTATACGCACGTAGCCTCGTGCAGTAAGCACCATGTTGAAATAAAATGCGGCGATCGATATCCAAGTTGTTCGCGTCTCCGCGGGTTCGATTCCCATTCGTGGATATTTGTGATCGCCTTTTGTGCCCTTTTTTCTATATGTGCTCGGGACGAAATGGACATACATCGGCAAGAGATGATTTTTCTAGGCTCTGAACCTCCGGATTAGTGCTTTCGCACTTATATATGCCGATGGAATAATATTAGACAGCCCAAAAGACAGCTCAAAGTAAGCATTTGTAGAAATCCGCGTACCGGGCATGGCTGCGACTTGAGGTGAAAACGTATCTATAGCATGAATGATTAGGAGCTACTTTTGTATAGTACGCTGCTAGCGGTGCTGAAAAGGAAGATAAGAAGCGGATGATTTGAGCAGCCATCACCCTTCACGCTCTCCTAACAACGTACCTTAATTCCCTGATCCTCATGGGCGATAGAGATATATGCTGTATTCCTAGTTGTAACGAGGCTTGTTGTAAATCTAGTTTTAACGAGGCTGGAAACGAAGCAAGCGAAGTTAGTTTCTTTTCAAGTTGAGCGATTCGCGGATGAGTTGTCACTTATGATGTTATCGAAATGAACTGCTGACGTAGCGGTAACATTTTTTTATTTTAAAGTTCAATAATTTAGCTACTATTGAGCGTAGTTCATAAGGACGCGTTGCATCTGAGCCATGACAACCTGAATGTGTTCACCGGATAAAGGAAAAAAGAAATTATTACAGCTTTCAGAATACTTCAGTTTCTTGCAGGATTGTTTTGACTCAGAGAGTCAAGCAAAACTGTGTTACCACGACGTGCATTCCATTTTATCAAGAACCGACTAAAATTAACTGTTGCAGTTGAAATGATTCCATCTGTAAGAGTGAAGACATGGAGTGGGTGGTAGGCCCTTGGTGAAGAACTACATCTCCAGTTAGCATCAGCAAGCAAGCCACTTAAATATATTTAAATAGTTCATAGCAACTGTTTTGATCACCGGCTGGTACTTGGAAGGAAATCATTAAAATAAATCGGTTTTCGCTTCTTTCAGATTTAGTAGGAATGTAAGCGTATACTAAACCGTAACCACCGACCAGAAAGACATGTAACCAGTAAGCGTATACTAAACCGTAACCACCGACCAGAAAGACGTGTAACCAGTAACGTTTTATTCTTCTCAAGTTTTCCGCTTCGGTTCAATTTTATACATTATTTGGGCGTGGTATTTATTTTCTGTTCTGTCAGAGTTATTGCGAGTTTCTCCTAGTTTTATGGCACGGCTCTGCCTTGAGGCTTCTACTTTATCACCGCGCTTTTCTTTTCTTGGCGCGCCGGGCATTTTCCCGGGCGTTTGCTAGGAGCATGCCTCGTTTGCGTCGTTTATCGTTTGTAGCAATTTCTTTCTCTTCTTAAAGTTATATTCACCTGTTAAGTGTACTTGGCTCTGACGGTTAGGGCTCATGTGTGCATAATTTTAACCGAGAGTTTGTGTGTATGTTGACTAGTATCTGCTGAGCTGTTGATTTTCTGTTAATCGTCCCTGACTCCCATTCTTTTTATGGAAAAGCCTAAGGTCTATACGGCACTCTTGTTATAAAGGAAGCTGGTGCTGCATGTGTGTGGTCTAGTCTGAAGCATGTCTATCCACGATGGCGACGCTATAGCACTGGAAGATAAAAATCTAGCATGTGTTCCAGAACTCTTCGAGGACCGGTGGTAATTCAGGAAGAGATCTGTTGGGATTCAAACCACAGATTTAACACTTGAACCTAAGTCTTACTTGGTTGTCTGAGTTTGTTTTACTGAACTCACAAAGGAAATCATTGGGTGATCCTAAACATGTTCACAAAAACAGCGCGTACGAAAATACGGATGGCAAGGACACGCTGCATGCTATGATCCCGTCACTATAGTTGTTTGAAAGTACACAGACGTACTATCGGTTAGCAAAAGACAAAAAAACAACGTAAATTTGACTGCGGCGCAATGAAACACGTATAAAACTGAAAAAAAAACTAATTTCCGGCAAATGTTATCACGACTGCGGGTTTCAAAACCGCTGATGAATTTCTGTGCTAGGACAGGCTTAGTTAGTCTTATTTCTGGGCGCTGTACAAAGTGGCACTGAAAGGCACGTACTAAAGGCGCTACTGCTCCTAGTCAAAAGTGATTCGGCCAAGTCCGGAATCAGCGTCGAAGGCGCAGCAAAAGTGTCTGCATTGGTGGAAGGAAGGCAATTTTAAATTCTTAGAAAATAAGAACGGCTGGCCGGGGCGCACACATGTGCATGTGCATGGAAGAAGAACAGCTATATTTCTTCCCCAAGCACACGCCAGAAGTGGAAACGTATTTGTATTCCATACGTGAAAGGCGTGAGCGAGACGCTGGCTCGCATTCTCGGTAAAGAAGGGGTGCTAACAACGCACAAACCGACTACCACCATCGGACGTCTTCGCACCGGCCCGAAAGGCCGTCACTAGAGTCACTAAATAAAGACTTAGAGTACCGTCACTGCAGCACGGTGGGTAAGCAGGGGCGGCCATTTTGTTGTTTATCATTGTTGCCAGATTGCCGCTTCGGCGACCTCGCCGCTAACTTTGGCCCGGCCATTTTGTAAACAACGCTGTTAGCCACCCTGCGCTGCGGCGGGGATCGTAGCCGTACGGCATGGAGGAAAGCGCCTGAAGCGTTTTCCATCATTCTGCGAGTTGAAACAGCCAACAACGCAGCAAAACGGCATCCTCGTATGCTCTTGTGCAGCTGAAATGCTGCGAGGCGCGGAATCCCTGGTCACTGAGTCGGTCACCGGCAGCACTCGCAGCGTCGCAGCACTAGGACTACCACAGTTGCCCGACTGAAAACGCATAAGCCACAAAATGGCAGCCCCCATGAACCGTCGCAGTGTAAACAAATATCACGTGATGCAAACTGACCAATGATCGTGGCGGCGGCACAGAACAATAGGAGAAAAGAGTGCCGGTACTCTAAGGTCTTTATTTAGTGACTCTAGCCGTCACCCAAAAGAAAGGGCCCAAGGGGTTGTATACAAAATCTCCTGCTCGGTCTGCCGGCCTCGTACGTAGTGGAAACGAAGAACAAAGCGAACGTCTGACAAATGAACCGTCAGCGCAGCGCTGTGGCCGAAAACTGCGAGGCATGCGACCATCGAATTGACTTTGACGGTACTATTCTACTGGAAACTGAAGCTAACCAGCGCAGGAGGCTTTTACTTGAGTCGTGGCACATCCAACTGACACGGAAGAATGTTAATCGCTCCCTGGGGACACTTCCCTGCTCTTACATGCATGGTTTGCGGCCACTGACCCGGAAGTCTTCAACACGAGGGCTTAAAAAGCCAAGCTGCCGCCTCAGCCGTAGTCACACTTTGGAGAAGGGACCGAGTCGGTCCGTGTTTTTCAAAAATTCACCTGGGGTTGGCGTCAGTCCTCTTTCTACTAAATTATACAAAGTGTTGAAGTTTACAGCCGCGCTATTGTGGCAGACAGGTGAGACTCCATCGCTTTGTTCCCCTACGCTGACTGCTTCCCCGAGCTGACTTCTCGGAGAGGCAGGAAGCGTTCGCGCTGGCTGAACAAAAGCTCCCTCATTCCGGTGGATGGTTGGCACCTCCGCCCTTCCCCCCTCCCCTCGTCCTAGCTTTAACCATAATGACACTGTTTGTGAGGTGTGAACATTGTACCCTCGAAAGGGCCGGAATTCTTGCTCTGTGAATTCCGCACAGTGCAAGAAGAAAGGCTGCAACGCATAACGAGGCGCCTTTAAACGGGAGCACAGAGGTGGTGGTGGAGTGTTTCCGAACTAGTTCCGTGGGGAAAGCAGTTCTGCACATTTTTAGCATACCGTAGACGTACTACCGAGACATATACCGGTCTACCGGACCCCTCCTGCACCACGGCCGGTCTCGAGGGGAGCGTGCGCTTTTCTTCTTACGGCCTTCGCAATGGGGTCTGTTTCCGCCTCCCGCCGCACCTCGGTGGGGTCGCCACTGCCCCACCGCTCCGCCGCTGCGACCGCCGTTCACTCCGAAGGAGAACGCGCGCTCGCTCCCAATTCGGCCCGCGTCAGTGGTAACTGTCAAGCCTTTATATTTTGCCCCTTACGCTTTACGCAAACACCGCGTAGTCAGCCCCTTTCCCATGGGCGAAATCTGAAACAACGGATTAACGTTTGCGCGCTCACTCCTTGAGCTCGACTGTGTATGGTCGAACGTATGCTTCGAGCACAGACGTCAACACGTTCTACCCTTATATTTGGCTAAAAAGCAAGGCTTTCAGCTTCTATAGTTCGCCTTCCGGCCGGTTCTTTGAGTGCGTAGAATGATATGCGGCATGTAATACTTGGATGGCGAGTTTCAAGGAGTAAAGGATTCTGCAGAGCAAATATAGGTGCTGAAATTTCAAGCGCAGCTGCTTTAAGTTTGCACAACAGCGGCATTAGCAAGAATTCAAGGTGCTACACAGGAAAACGCGTCATGTCGTTTGCGAAAGAAACGGTTATAAACGAAACCCAACCCTGGCTGCTGGAGCAGAGCACGTTGCAAGCACGCGACGTCCAAGATTTCCTCTTGGAAAGGCATTTTGAAGTTTGGCGCCGTCTCACGACTGCCCGTCCCACCCCATGACAACGCGAATATTAAGCCACTTGTTTACAGTAACTGGAAGCATGAACTAACTGCCAGCAAAGCAAAATTAGGAACTGCGCTTTGTCTGAATAAAATCGGCCTTTACGAGTGAGCAAACTTATCTGAGAGGCGATGACTACCAGCTTTGCATTATTCTCCTGCATATCTATAGCCTCGTCATCACTTTCGGTAAACCTCCCGTGAGCATGAACTTTCCTCACGTAATTCAGGAAACAAAGTAGCACCACGAAAAGTAGTTTTCCGCAACTTAACGGAGCTCCACTAAACCTCACAGCAATGCGCGTTATACCTGCTGGCTTAGCTTACAATGTAAGGAACTAAAAATGAACATTTGAAGTCCATAATCTGATGTCTTTTACAATGATATTTAAACCAAATATTTTAGGAAGTTTCAGGACACGCCACAGGTTGAATATACGTGGAGAACAAAAAATGGCGCTCTATATGGTAGCTGAAGTCACTCATTGGACATACATACTTTCTGAAATTGGAATACTCAGTACATGTCAATATCTGTGGCAGCATACGCAGCTTGTACTGGTTGCTTCTGTTACGTTCTGTTAACGTTAGGCAGGTCAGAATAAACAGTTTTAGCTGTGCGTACGCAAGTGCTTGCGTACGCAAAGAGCTACGGCGCTGCGCGTTACGCTGTCCGCTCCGAAGTATAGTTTTAGCTGACCGTGCTGTAGCGTCCCTCAGGCGCACGTGGCGCCATCTAGTGACAGGAAGTCAAACCACATCAACGCTCGGTTGAAGAAAATTTCATCCGTGATTACTGATAACTACTGTGATTGCATTGGGAGCCTTTTTTGTTCCAAGAAGAAAAACTATGCAAACCGAAGAAAATGCAAGATCTGGCTAAAAGTTAGAAAACTGCTTCGCCAGGTGTCGTTGCTACGAGGAAAACACACTGAATATAGTTAGGCCTAGGAGCTTGAAGATCGCCAAATTATCTGAAAAACAGGGGCTAGTTATCGCTTATACCGCTACGTGTGGGCAAGATTAGGCGAAATAAAAGCGAACCGCTACGATTTTAGCGAGCTATTGCGTCGGAGAATCCAGCGGCGACATGTATTTATTCCGAAGCGGGCGAGCAGGGCGCCGCCATTTTGTCAAAGTTAGCGTATGCAAGCGACGCAAGCGCCGCAACGCAAACTCCGCTGGCTAGCGTACGCAAGGCTACCGTACGCAAGACGCAAGGCTTGCGCTTGCGTTCTGCGCATGCGCACTACCGTCCCCGCAAACTCCTCGCGTACGCTAACTCTTTGCGTACGCACAGCTAAAACTGTCTAATGACGACAAGGAAGCTTGCGTCCAACTAGAAAACTGTTTATTGGGGATAACTCGTGTCCTCAAACGGAAAGCATGGAGTTCGCCGGCGCAGCGACAAAACAAGTGCTCAGTCAACGAAGGTAAGAATCACGGTCGCTCTCGGCCTTGCAAAATTGAAAGGTTACCAGGAACTTGAACCATTAGACGCCTAATGCGCTTACGACAATTTTGAACATGAAGAGAGACTTGCACGTGGCTACAGTCATTCCAGACAAATCTGGTGGCCTCTTGTTTGACAACAAAAGGGGAAAGGCCGCGGGTCATTGGCATCGAGCAGAGAAGAATTCATTACAATGCTTCTTGACCCTTGCTCGCGCACTAGTAATTAGCATTCTTTTGAGATATTGATACAGGCCTCTCGTTTAAGGAAGTTGTGATGCATATGAGGGTGAAAATAAGTTCATTGAGGACGTGCGAAAAACGATATCTACGTAATTAGGTACTATATACACCTCCCAGCAATCTTGCAATTTATTTGACAGTTCAGCGACTCAATTACCGTCTCAAACCACCAGCTACGGTGCTATCAGATTTACGGTTCAAGCGTCGTACAGAATTTTTTCCGCGATATAGTATATTTTTATGGGACGAGCACAAAACTTTCGTTCTTAGAGATTTCATTATGGATCTTCCCCTTAGAATATATTAACTTGTCATTTAATCACGGACCATGACATATACGAGAGGAAATGATCAGAGTGTTTCCTTCTGGACTTAAAGCCACAAATGCTCGACATAGTTCTCAGGAATGATAGAGTGATTCCTAATTTTCAATGTTTTCATCGAGCAAAGTTTGCGACGAAGAATCTGTGCGCCATGTGGGCTGTGCTACAGATAGGCAGTTTAAGCATCTGCATTTTGTGTTTCTTTGATTTCGGTGCTGCGCTCACCATGAACCAGCGGGCTACAGCGCGAAACGGCGGGGTCGTCGCGCCTCTAGCGGCGGCGGGCGGCGTAACTCCCGGAGAAAAACTCACATTGCTTCTGCGGCGAATGCGAAGGCCGTATGAAAGAGCGCGCGCGCCCCTCTCGAGACCGGCCGTGCCTGCACATGCCCAGCGGCATTGTTGGGGTCAGGGGGAGCCACTGCGTGTGCACAGGTTTTTCCCGGAAAGCACATGTGCGCTCGTAACCGTGCTGAGCATTGTGCGAACAAGGATACAGACTTGATATCTTGTTAGGTGAGGATTTCTGCAAGAAAATGATATGTTTTCGCAGAAATAAAGAAAAGTATTGGCGGGTCACGTGTGGTTACACAGGTTGACCCATTCCCACGTGCAGGTGTGTAACGGAGCGGCTTCCTGGCTAACAAAACTAGGAAGTGTGTTGCCGTGCATATCCACCATCACTCCCCATACCCCTTGCCCTCGTCTCCAGCACCATTTAAATGCGGCAGGACCTGGCTGTGTCGCTACTGTCTGTCATCAGCTGCATCTGGTTGGCCAGTTCCCTGCGTCCATTGACTTTCTTGTGCTTAAGTTTTGATGTATCACCTGGTCGAGAGAGTCATTGCCAAAACGGTAAATAACAAGCTTCCCAAGCCATTTCTGTAAGCACGTGGGTCCATGTTGCGTTTTGTGTTTGTTTGCGGGTCCTGATTACACGATTCAGGGCGGTCTGTAGAGCTTGTTGGTAACTTTTTTTAATTCCTGCAGCATGACAAGCCTAAAGGTTACATATGTGTGTAATCACGGTGGATTTGGTCTCTAATACGAAAACTCATGTATAGTTTGTGGGGAAGGATTGTCACGGAAATTCAGTCTGCGGCATCGTCTCGCTTAAAGAATAATTAAGAGGCTTAGGCGCAATTCGAGACTACAACCGCTAGGTTGCAAACCAAACGCGCTCGACTAGGCCACAAGCACGCTTGCATGACCTGGGAACAAGAACAAACAAAGAACGCCTCTTCGTTTCGAGCTATCCACGAGGGCCACGATTAAACATTAATTCTTTCGCATTTCATGATCTCGCAAGCAGTCTTCAGTGCCCTCAAAACTTTTCCCTTTTTTTTCTGGCATAGAGTTGCGAATTTGTAAAGATTATACTTGTACATAGTTCCTGTCCTCTCTCCCTCTTTTATATATTTATTTAATTTCTGCAATCTGCCTGATATTCCTTTATTTCAGCTGACCCAGCTCAGGCGCTCGCAGTAGGAAAAATCTTTCCATTCCTTTTCATTATTTGGAGAAAAGCACTACATAGATACTGCAAAATGGCATTTTTCTGGGCCAGTTGGTATGAATCCATGATTTGGGCCAGCATGAACTTTGGGACACAAACGAAGAGAGACACATGGAACACGGAACACACTGCTGACTAACAACTTTAATTAAAAGGCGCGGAACACGCGGAAATATATACAGTGGTAAAGGTGGAGAGAAGGATGAAGAGAAGGCAAAGGGCATGGCGAAAGAAGGTTGCACCAAAAGCAAATGTAACAAATCCTTAGAACAAAAGACGAAACAGCCGTTACCGGGAAAGCGAAATCACTGAGCCCCCCACAATCTTAGGCCGCGTTGCAAAACTGTGCGCACGTGATGAGAACCAAAGCATGATCGAGAATCAGTTCTCAGAGTAGTCACAGGATAAGATCTAGGCCACAACAAAGACAGTGAAAGAGCAAAAGCCGCGTCATAAAAACAAAACACGAAACAACTGAAAGAATATATGAATGAAAAACCCGCAAGAATTCACGCCAAAACAAAGCTAGAAGTTTAACATGAAGATGGACATGAGGCTGCGAAATCATGAAAGCTCCTTCGCCTACAGGTGAGACGAGAGTTGAAAAAAACCAAAAAAAGCCAACACTAACACGGCTAAAACAGAGCTAAAAGCCTGAAGTTGAATTTAAACCAAAATGCCAACAGTGACACGACTAAAACAGGGCTAGAAACGTAAAACATGATGTGGGAGATAAAAAACAAAAAGCACAAACACGGTGCCGAACAGGACGGGCGTATAATTTGGCCGGTTCATGGGACAGGGCAAACATCATGGAGGAACGTTTTTTCTTTGGTTGAGAGTGCAATTGACGGGGTGCTTACGCAGTCCTTCCCTTTCTTGTGGATGGCTACAGCTTCGATGATTTCCCTGGTGTAATTTACGAAGGTGTAATTTATCATTTCCCTGTCGCATGCGGTAAATGTTATATTGGACAGACAGGCAGGTGCATCAATGAAAGAGCTAGAGAACACGCAAATTCATTAAGAGCAACTGCCACATCAGGTTTCCTGGCTCTTCATTGCCGCCAGCCTAAGCACCCATGCACGGCCAACCTCGACAACATCTCAATCCTTGGAAGAAAAAAAGATAGGCTGGCCAGGGAAATCATCGAAGCTGTAGCCATCCACAAGAAAGGGAACGACTGCGTAAGCACCCCGTCAATTGCACTCTCAACCAAAGAAAAAAACGTTCCTCCATGATGTTTGCCCTGTCCCATGAACCGGCCAAATTATACGCCCGTCCTGTTCGGCACCGTGTTTGTGCTTTTTGTTTTTTATCTCCCACATCATGTTTTACGTTTCTAGCCCTGTTTTAGTCGTGTCACTGTTGGCATTTTGGTTTAAATTCAACTTCAGGCTTTTAGCTCTGTTTTAGCCGTGTTAGTGTTGGCTTTTTTTGGTTTTTTTCAACTCTCGTCTCACCTGTAGGCGAAGGAGCTTTCATGATTTCACAGCCTCATGTCCATCTTCATGTTAAACTTCTAGCTTTGTTTGGCGTGAATTCTTGCGGGTTTTTCATTCATATATTCTTTCAGTTGTTTCGTGTTTTGTTTTTATGACGCGGCTTTTGCTCTTTCACTGTCTTTGTTGTGGCCTAGATCTTATCCTGTGACTACTCTTAGAACTGATTCTCGATCATGCTTTGGTTCTCAACACGTGCGCACAGTTTTGCAACGCGGCCTAAGATTGTGGGGGGCTCAGTGATTTCGCTTTCCCGGTAACGGCTGTTTCGTCTTTTGTTCTAAGGATTTGTTACATTTGCTTTTGGTGCAACCTTCTTTCGCCATGCCCTTTGCCTTCTCTCCATCCTTCTCTCCACCTTTACCACTGTATATATTTCCGCGTGTTCCGCGCCTTTTCATTAAAGTTGTTAGTCAGCAGTGTGTTCCGTGTTCCATGTGTCTCTCTTCGTTTGTGTCCCAAAGTTCATGCTGGCCCAAATCATGCACTACATAGAATTGCTGCCCATCACAGTTAGCGTTCAACTTTGCACATCCGAAACGTGACACGCCGCGGGTTAATAATATTAATTGGTTTTGGGGGAAATGAAATGGCGCAGTATCTGTCTCATATATCGTTGGACACCTGAACCGCGCCGTAAGGGAAGGGATGAAGGAGGGAGTGAAAGAAGAAAGGAAGAAGTGGTGCCGTAGTGGAGGGCTCCGGAATAATTTCGACCACCTGGGGATCTCCATTCCATTCCATTCCAAAAACCTTTATTTCCACCAGAGAAGAGGCTCCCCTACTCCCCATCTCTGGCACGCAGGCCTAGGGGTGGGGGCCGGGAGCCTCGCATCTAAAGGCAGGCATAGAGTTCTTGGTCTCTTGCGGCCTCCAGTGCCAGGTGAATGACTTTTTTCTGCACGGCGGGGTCCGCGCTTTGCAGAAGGGTTTCCCAGGCTTCCTTGCTATTTATTCCTTCTTTAATCCCTGGGGAGTGTGTACATTCCCAAATGATGTGATCTAGGGTCCCCCTATTCTCACATTTTTTGCATTTTTCCTCTATTTCCTTTTCCCTAAATACGTGTGATGCCCACACCGGGTTTTAACGTGCACTGACGTCGCTCAGCACACGGGCGCCTTAGCGTTCTTCCTCCATAAAAACGCAGCCGCCGCGGTCGGGTTCGAACCCGGGAACTCCGGATCAGTAGTCGAGCGCCCTAATCACTGAGCCACCGCGCCGGGTAATCACGCAGCGGGTTCGATCCCGGCCGCGGCGGTAGAATTTCGATGGAGGCGAAATGCTAGAGGCCCGTGTACTGTGCACGTTAAAGAACCCCAGGTGGTCGAAATTTCCGAAGCCCTTCACTGAGTCTGAGTCGCTTTGGGACGTTAAATCCCCATAAAACAACGACCATAAAAATAAAATGCACGCAACGACCAGTCGTTCATGTTTATAGCATACAAACAGCTTACGGCCCTTGATTACAGGGGTGCTAATTGCGGTTTGCGTAGTGCTCTCATATTTTATTAGCTAAAAATACAAAATTGGGTCAGAAAAATGCAGAAGATGGAGACGTCGGAGCAAATGTATTATTTATTCCCGAAGGTTATGCAAAGCACTGCAGATAATTTATCGAAGCTTTAAGAGATAACATGCAAAGGACCGCCTAATGCAGAAATATAGCAGGGGGCTTCTGCTGGTCATAATATTTCTGAATTGCGTAAATAAACAGTAGCGCTACCTCTCATGTTATTCATAATTTTAGGTCAACATTTTCAACATAAATGTAGACTAAGTGAGGACTTTATTTACATATGTACACATGCCAATGTTACCGGATACATTGTAATTCACGAGTAGACATGATGCTAAGCCTGTAAGGCAAGCGAATTAAAGAGGTCCCTTTATTTGAGTAACTAACAGGAATCGCTCGTGGGCGATGTAAAACGGTATAGCATACCTATTGACTGAAGAGTGCAGGGGCAATAATTTTGACACATAAAAAAAACCTGCGGTTCGTTCGCTCTCCCATCTCGACGAATAAAAATAAGCGCACAACAATATGTTTGGATAGAACAGATCACGACCTAAGCCTTGCAAGTGCCGAATATTTGCATAGCGCGCGCTTGTTAATAAAGCGCCAACTCCAAGGGCCCTTCTTGCGCGTACGCGCTCAGCGTCGGCGCTCTTGGCGTACGCCAAAACCGGTCTGCGCATGCGCACTGCAGGAGACGCTAGCGAGCCTCGGTGAGGCGCCGATATCTGACTGTGCTAGATATGGGCGCCAGCGCACGGGCGCTCGCGTACGCGTCGCAAGCGGGGTCTGGTTTATAACAGTGGGAGGATCGCGGGGCTCTCGGTGGCTCTTTTCTTCATGGCTTGAAGCTCTTTCTGGTTCCCCGAAGTTTTCTTCGCGGTTTAAGTTGTCCTTTCATCGCCCCCCAACCCCTTCTCTCCGGGGCTTGAAATTCTCTCCCGCGGCTCGAGAGGGGAAGCGAGCCAGCACCAGGAACATGGAGATGCATGCCTCTTTTCGACGCCCGTTCCGGCGTACGCCAAGAGCGCCGAAGCTGAGCGCGTGCGCCCAGGAAGGGCCCTTGGAGTTGGCGCCTAAAGCTTTCCTAGAATTAGCTGACCGACTCTGTATACAAGGTGTTACTGGGAAGACATTTTCAAAAATAAGCTTTATGGCTTTAAAATATAGTTTTTGCGGCACAGGAATACCAGTGTTGGGCACCAGAAAACCGGTGAATTGTTTTAAGTATTTAGCTGGTTAACTAGATTTTAATAATTAACTTTTAACGAGTGCAATTTAGCGCTTAGTTGTAATTACAGATTTGTAGCCGGTAGTTAGTAATAGCCATATAAGTTTTTAGAATTTCGAAAACATGGTTACCTTTGGCGCTCTGGCTCGACAAAATTTGGCTTTTTTGGCTGCGTTTTTTATGGAGATTCTTCGGTGGGCGTTCGAAGCGAGCGGACGTGTTTTTTAGCTCTCTGCTCCTTCGGACGCTGGGCCTAAGGCTTCGCGGCGTTGCGGGGTCTCCCCATGGAGGCCACAGACACCGTGAACGAGCGAAGGCCTGTGTTTGGCGGTGACAATCAGCAAGGCAGGGCAGGCCGCTCTCGCTCACGATCACGGAGACGAACGCCGTCCAGAGGAAGGTCGTCCAGCACCATTCGGCGAATGCAGGCCGAGATCGCTGATCTGCGGGACACGGTGAGGTGCCTGACGGCGGCGCTCATCACCACCTCGGAGAACCTTGAGTCCGTCATCGGGACCTTGGACGTCTCGCCGGCGGACCCACGCGTTCTAGCCTTGCGGGACGCCATGGCGCTCGCTCACCAGACGCAGAACTCCATGGCGGCTCCCTCCCCGCCATTTCTGGCCACCCCTGCGCTTCCTGCCGCCATTGCTTCCCCTGGGGAACCGGCTGTGATGCCCTCTCCCCCTGATGCTGCTGCTGCGGGCTCACCGCGGACACCTGCAGCCGAGGAGAGCATGTGCACCCCAATGGACGAGTCTGCTCTCCGGAAACGGCGGCGCTCAACGGGGTCCGAGGAGGAGAGGGACTCGGAAACCCAAAGGGACATCGCGGTGGCCAAGTGGGAAGCTCGAAGGCCCCCCACCGTCACTGTTCCCTCTCCCTCCACACTCGAAGGAGCAGGGCCTTCCCAGCAGGAGCCCCATGGAGCCCACCTCCAGACTGCTGCTGATGCTGCTGCTGTTGCTGCGGGGGCGACGGCGTCCGGAAGAAAAACGGGTGCGACCTCACCAAATCCCGCCGCACGACACCAGGCTGCGGCTGGGGCTTCGTCTGCTGGCACCGAGCGCGCCCAACTCCGCGGCGCGCCGCGGCAATGCCCCGCAGGCAGCGGCGACGCTGATGCTGGGGCCAGCCTGGTCCCGTGGCGCATTATCACAACCAAGGCGCAGCGGCGTCGGAGAGCTGCCCTGGAGCGAGCCGCGGCTGCCGTGGAGGTCCCGTCCAGCCTGGTGGGGACGGTGCTGTTTCGGCCGGCGAACCGGGGCACCGCCTTCACCAGGGAACAGGGCTGGGAGTTGGCCGAGGAGATCGGATCCCGCCCGGGCGTCCTCGCCGTCCGGGTAAACATGCGGCGGAATGTGGTGGCAGTGGACGCGGGGAGCAGCGATGCTCTCCAGGCCCTGCTAGCCACGGCCGTCATCCGCGGCGTGCCGGTCTGCGCCAAGGAGCCTCCTCCTCGGAATCAAAGCTCCGGCCTGGTCTTCGGTGTGGACGGGCGCAGGACGGCGGAGGAGCTGCTAGCGGCGGCGGAGTCAACGGTACCGATGGTGTCGGCGTCTCTGTCGGGCAGCACACTCGCTCTCCGTTTTGCGGCGCCGACACCCCCGGCGTTCATCACCATATTCAAGCGCAGGCTCGCGGTCCGCCCCTGCCGTCCCCGGCCGCTCCAGTGTGCCAAGTGCGCCAGCCTGGGGCATGCCACTGAGGTGTGTCGTGCTCCTGCCCGATACACGCGCTGCGGCGGGCCACACGAGCCTGGTACCTGCGCGAGCAAGCCCCGCTGCATTAACTGCGGGGGGCGGCACGCAGCCATTGACCCAGCGTGCCCGCACTGGCAGCGAGAGCGTCACGTGGCCACTTTAATGGCCACATCCATGGCCCCGATGTCCAGGCGGGTTGTCCGAGCCGTCGTCCAGGCTGAGACAGCAGCCCCAGCCCAGCAACATCAGCAGACGCCGCGCGCTCTTTCTTATGCGCAGGTCGTCAGGGGAACACCCCAGCAGCAGCAGCAGCAGCAGCAGCAGCAGCAGCAGCAGCAGCAGCAGCAGCAGCAGCAGCAGCAGCAGCAGCAGCAGCAGCAGCAGCAGCAGCAGCAGCAGCAGCAGCAGCAGCAGCAGCAGCAGCAGCAGCAGCAGCAGCAGCAGCAGCAGCAGCAGCAGCAGCAGCAGCAGCAGCAGCAGCAGCAGCAGCAGCAGCAGCAGCAGCAGCAGCAGCAGCAGCAGCAGCAGCAGCAGCAGCAGCAGCAGCAGCAGCAGCAGCAGCAGCAGCAGCAGCAGCAGCAGCAGCAGCAGCAGCAGCAGCAGCAGCAGCAGCAGCAGCAGCAGCAGCAGCAGCAGCAGCAGCAGCAGCAGCAGCAGCAGCAGCAGCAGCAGCAGCAGCAGCAGCAGCAGCAGCAGCAGCAGCAGCAGCAGCAGCAGCAGCAGCAGCAGCAGCAGCAGCAGCAGCAGCAGCAGCAGCAGCAGCAGCAGCAGCAGCAGCAGCAGCAGCAGCAACAGCAGCAGCAGCAGCAGCAGCAGCAGCAGCAGCAGCAGCAGCAGCAGCAGCAGCAGCAGCAGCAGCAGCAGCAGCAGCAGCAGCAGCAGCAGCAGCAGCAGCAGCAGCAGCAGCAGCAGCAGCAGCAGCAGCAGCAGCAGCAGCAGCAGCAGCAGCAGCAGCAGCAGCAGCAGCAGCAGCAGCAGCAGCAGCAGCAGCAGCAGCAGCAGCAGCAGCAGCAGCAGCAGCAGCAGCAGCAGCAGCAGCAGCAGCAGCAGCAGCAGCAGCAGCAGCAGCAAGCAGCAGCAGCAGCAGCAGCAGCAGCAGCAGCAGCAGCAGCAGCAGCAGCAGCAGCAGCAGCAGCAGCAGCAGCAGCAGCAGCAGCAGCAGCAGCAGCAGCAGCAGCAGCAGCAGCAGCAGCAGCAGCAGCAGCAGCAGCAGCAGCAGCAGCAGCAGCAGCAGCAGCAGCAGCAGCAGCAGCAGCAGCAGCAGCAGCAGCAGCAGCAGCAGCAGCAGCAGCAGCAGCAGCAGCAGCAGCAGCAGCAGCAGCAGCAGCAGCAGCAGCAGCAGCAGCAGCAGCAGCAGCAGCAGCAGCAGCAGCAGCAGCAGCAGCAGCAGCAGCAGCAGCAGCAGCAGCAGCAGCAGCAGCAGCAGCAGCAGCAGCAGCAGCAGCAGCAGCAGCAGCAGCAGCAGCAGCAGCAGCAGCAGCAGCAGCAGCAGCAGCAGCAGCAGCAGCAGCAGCAGCAGCAGCAGCAGCAGCAGCAGCAGCAGCAGCAGCAGCAGCAGCAGCAGCAGCAGCAGCAGCAGCAGCAGCAGCAGCAGCAGCAGCAGCAGCAGCAGCAGCAGCAGCAGCAGCAGCAGCAGCAGCAGCAGCAGCAGCAGCAGCAGCAGCAGCAGCAGCAGCAGCAGCAGCAGCAGCAGCAGCAGCAGCAGCAGCAGCAGCAGCAGCAGCAGCAGCAGCAGCAGCAGCAGCAGCAGCAGCAGCAGCAGCAGCAGCAGCAGCAGCAGCAGCAGCAGCAGCAGCAGCAGCAGCAGCAGCAGCAGCAGCAGCAGCAGCAGCAGCAGCAGCAGCAGCAGCAGCAGCAGCAGCAGCAGCAGCAGCAGCAGCAGCAGCAGCAGCAGCAGCAGCAGCAGCAGCAGCAGCAGCAGCAGCAGCAGCAGCAGCAGCAGCAGCAGCAGCAGCAGCAGCAGCAGCAGCAGCAGCAGCAGCAGCAGCAGCAGCAGCAGCAGCAGCAGCAGCAGCAGCAGCAGCAGCAGCAGCAGCAGCAGCAGCAGCAGCAGCAGCAGCAGCAGCAGCAGCAGCAGCAGCAGCAGCAGCAGCAGCAGCAGCAGCAGCAGCAGCAGCAGCAGCAGCAGCAGCAGCAGCAGCAGCAGCAGCAGCAGCAGCAGCAGCAGCAGCAGCAGCAGCAGCAGCAGCAGCAGCAGCAGCAGCAGCAGCAGCAGCAGCAGCAGCAGCAGCAGCAGCAGCAGCAGCAGCAGCAGCAGCAGCAGCAGCAGCAGCAGCAGCAGCAGCAGCAGCAGCAGCAGCAGCAGCAGCAGCAGCAGCAGCAGCAGCAGCAGCAGCAGCAGCAGCAGCAGCAGCAGCAGCAGCAGCAGCAGCAGCAGCAGCAGCAGCAGCAGCAGCAGCAGCAGCAGCAGCAGCAGCAGCAGCAGCAGCAGCAGCAGCAGCAGCAGCAGCAGCAGCAGCAGCAGCAGCAGCAGCAGCAGCAGCAGCAGCAGCAGCAGCAGCAGCAGCAGCAGCAGCAGCAGCAGCAGCAGCAGCAGCAGCAGCAGCAGCAGCAGCAGCAGCAGCAGCAGCAGCAGCAGCAGCAGCAGCAGCAGCAGCAGCAGCAGCAGCAGCAGCAGCAGCAGCAGCAGCAGCAGCAGCAGCAAGCAGCAGCAGCAGCAGCAGCAGCAGCAGCAGCAGCAGCAGCAGCAGCAGCAGCAGCAGCAGCAGCAGCAGCAGCAGCAGCAGCAGCAGCAGCAGCAGCAGCAGCAGCAGCAGCAGCAGCAGCAGCAGCAGCAGCAGCAGCAGCAGCAGCAGCAGCAGCAGCAGCAGCAGCAGCAGCAGCAGCAGCAGCAGCAGCAGCAGCAGCAGCAGCAGCAGCAGCAGCAGCAGCAGCAGCAGCAGCAGCAGCAGCAGCAGCAGCAGCAGCAGCAGCAGCAGCAGCAGCAGCAGCAGCAGCAGCAGCAGCAGCAGCAGCAGCAGCAGCAGCAGCAGCAGCAGCAGCAGCAGCAGCAGCAGCAGCAGCAGCAGCAGCAGCAGCAGCAGCAGCAGCAGCAGCAGCAGCAGCAGCAGCAGCAGCAGCAGCAGCAGCAGCAGCAGCAGCAGCAGCAGCAGCAGCAGCAGCAGCAGCAGCAGCAGCAGCAGCAGCAGCAGCAGCAGCAGCAGCAGCAGCAGCAGCAGCAGCAGCAGCAGCAGCAGCAGCAGCAGCAGCAGCAGCAGCAGCAGCAGCAGCAGCAGCAGCAGCAGCAGCAGCAGCAGCAGCAGCAGCAGCAGCAGCAGCAGCAGCAGCAGCAGCAGCAGCAGCAGCAGCAGCAGCAGCAGCAGCAGCAGCAGCAGCAGCAGCAGCAGCAGCAGCAGCAGCAGCAGCAGCAGCAGCAGCAGCAGCAAGCAGCAGCAGCAGCAGCAGCAGCAGCAGCAGCAGCAGCAGCAGCAGCAGCAGCAGCAGCAGCAGCAGCAGCAGCAGCAGCAGCAGCAGCAGCAGCAGCAGCAGCAGCAGCAGCAGCAGCAGCAGCAGCAAGCAGCAGCAGCAGCAGCAGCAGCAGCAGCAGCAGCAGCAGCAGCAGCAGCAGCAGCAGCAGCAGCAGCAGCAGCAGCAGCAGCAGCAGCAGCAGCAGCAGCAGCAGCAGCAGCAGCAGCAGCAGCAGCAGCAGCAGCAGCAGCAGCAGCAGCAGCAGCAGCAGCAGCAGCAGCAGCAGCAGCAGCAGCAGCAGCAGCAGCAGCAGCAGCAGCAGCAGCAGCAGCAGCAGCAGCAGCAGCAGCAGCAGCAGCAGCAGCAGCAGCAGCAGCAGCAGCAGCAGCAGCAGCAGCAGCAGCAGCAGCAGCAGCAGCAGCAGCAGCAGCAGCAGCAGCAGCAGCAGCAGCAGCAGCAGCAGCAGCAGCAGCAGCAGCAGCAGCAGCAGCAGCAGCAGCAGCAGCAGCAGCAGCAGCAGCAGCAGCAGCAGCAGCAGCAGCAGCAGCAGCAGCAGCAGCAGCAGCAGCAGCAGCAGCAGCAGCAGCAGCAGCAGCAGCAGCAGCAGCAGCAGCAGCAGCAGCAGCAGCAGCAGCAGCAGCAGCAGCAGCAGCAGCAGCAGCAGCAGCAGCAGCAGCAGCAGCAGCAGCAGCAGCAGCAGCAGCAGCAGCAGCAGCAGCAGCAGCAGCAGCAGCAGCAGCAGCAGCAGCAGCAGCAGCAGCAGCAGCAGCAGCAGCAGCAGCAGCAGCAGCAGCAGCAGCAGCAGCAGCAGCAGCAGCAGCAGCAGCAGCAGCAGCAGCAGCAGCAGCAGCAGCAGCAGCAGCAGCAGCAGCAGCAGCAGCAGCAGCAGCAGCAGCAGCAGCAGCAGCAGCAGCAGCAGCAGCAGCAGCAGCAGCAGCAGCAGCAGCAGCAGCAGCAGCAGCAGCAGCAGCAGCAGCAGCAGCAGCAGCAGCAGCAGCAGCAGCAGCAGCAGCAGCAGCAGCAGCAGCAGCAGCAGCAGCAGCAGCAGCAGCAGCAGCAGCAGCAGCAGCAGCAGCAGCAGCAGCAGCAGCAGCAGCAGCAGCAGCAGCAGCAGCAGCAGCAGCAGCAGCAGCAGCAGCAGCAGCAGCAGCAGCAGCAGCAGCAGCAGCAGCAGCAGCAGCAGCAGCAGCAGCAGCAGCAGCAGCAGCAGCAGCAGCAGCAGCAGCAGCAGCAGCAGCAGCAGCAGCAGCAGCAGCAGCAGCAGCAGCAGCAGCAGCAGCAGCAGCAGCAGCAGCAGCAGCAGCAGCAGCAGCAGCAGCAGCAGCAGCAGCAGCAGCAGCAGCAGCAGCAGCAGCAGCAGCAGCAGCAGCAGCAGCAGCAGCAGCAGCAGCAGCAGCAGCAGCAGCAGCAGCAGCAGCAGCAGCAGCAGCAGCAGCAGCAGCAGCAGCAGCAGCAGCAGCAGCAGCAGCAGCAGCAGCAGCAGCAGCAGCAGCAGCAGCAGCAGCAGCAGCAGCAGCAGCAGCAGCAGCAGCAGCAGCAGCAGCAGCAGCAGCAGCAGCAGCAGCAGCAGCAGCAGCAGCAGCAGCAGCAGCAGCAGCAGCAGCAGCAGCAGCAGCAGCAGCAGCACAGCAGCAGCAGCAGCAGCAGCAGCAGCAGCAGCAGCAGCAGCAGCAGCAGCAGCAGCAGCAGCAGCAGCAGCAGCAGCAGCAGCAGCAGCAGCAGCAGCAGCAGCAGCAGCAGCAGCAGCAGCAGCAGCAGCAGCAGCAGCAGCAGCAGCAGCAGCAGCAGCAGCAGCAGCAGCAGCAGCAGCAGCAGCAGCAGCAGCAGCAGCAGCAGCAGCAGCAGCAGCAGCAGCAGCAGCAGCAGCAGCAGCAGCAGCAGCAGCAGCAGCAGCAGCAGCAGCAGCAGCAGCAGCAGCAGCAGCAGCAGCAGCAGCAGCAGCAGCAGCAGCAGCAGCAGCAGCAGCAGCAGCAGCAGCAGCAGCAGCAGCAGCAGCAGCAGCAGCAGCAGCAGCAGCAGCAGCAGCAGCAGCAGCAGCAGCAGCAGCAGCAGCAGCAGCAGCAGCAGCAGCAGCAGCAGCAGCAGCAGCAGCAGCAGCAGCAGCAGCAGCAGCAGCAGCAGCAGCAGCAGCAGCAGCAGCAGCAGCAGCAGCAGCAGCAGCAGCAGCAGCAGCAGCAGCAGCAGCAGCAGCAGCAGCAGCAGCAGCAGCAGCAGCAGCAGCAGCAGCAGCAGCAGCAGCAGCAGCAGCAGCAGCAGCAGCAGCAGCAGCAGCAGCAGCAGCAGCAGCAGCAGCAGCAGCAGCAGCAGCAGCAGCAGCAGCAGCAGCAGCAGCAGCAGCAGCAGCAGCAGCAGCAGCAGCAGCAGCAGCAGCAGCAGCAGCAGCAGCAGCAGCAGCAGCAGCAGCAGCAGCAGCAGCAGCAGCAGCAGCAGCAGCAGCAGCAGCAGCAGCAGCAGCAGCAGCAGCAGCAGCAGCAGCAGCAGCAGCAGCAGCAGCAGCAGCAGCAGCAGCAGCAGCAGCAGCAGCAGCAGCAGCAGCAGCAGCAGCAGCAGCAGCAGCAGCAGCAGCAGCAGCAGCAGCAGCAGCAGCAGCAGCAGCAGCAGCAGCAGCAGCAGCAGCAGCAGCAGCAGCAGCAGCAGCAGCAGCAGCAGCAGCAGCAGCAGCAGCAGCAGCAGCAGCAGCAGCAGCAGCAGCAGCAGCAGCAGCAGCAGCAGCAGCAGCAGCAGCAGCAGCAGCAGCAGCAGCAGCAGCAGCAGCAGCAGCAGCAGCAGCAGCAGCAGCAGCAGCAGCAGCAGCAGCAGCAGCAGCAGCAGCAGCAGCAGCAGCAGCAGCAGCAGCAGCAGCAGCAGCAGCAGCAGCAGCAGCAGCAGCAGCAGCAGCAGCAGCAGCAGCAGCAGCAGCAGCAGCAGCAGCAGCAGCAGCAGCAGCAGCAGCAGCAGCAGCAGCAGCAGCAGCAGCAGCAGCAGCAGCAGCAGCAGCAGCAGCAGCAGCAGCAGCAGCAGCAGCAGCAGCAGCAGCAGCAGCAGCAGCAGCAGCAGCAGCAGCAGCAGCAGCAGCAGCAGCAGCAGCAGCAGCAGCAGCAGCAGCAGCAGCAGCAGCAGCAGCAGCAGCAGCAGCAGCAGCAGCAGCAGCAGCAGCAGCAGCAGCAGCAGCAGCAGCAGCAGCAGCAGCAGCAGCAGCAGCAGCAGCAGCAGCAGCAGCAGCAGCAGCAGCAGCAGCAGCAGCAGCAGCAGCAGCAGCAGCAGCAGCAGCAGCAGCAGCAGCAGCAGCAGCAGCAGCAGCAGCAGCAGCAGCAGCAGCAGCAGCAGCAGCAGCAGCAGCAGCAGCAGCAGCAGCAGCAGCAGCAGCAGCAGCAGCAGCAGCAGCAGCAGCAGCAGCAGCAGCAGCAGCAGCAGCAGCAGCAGCAGCAGCAGCAGCAGCAGCAGCAGCAGCAGCAGCAGCAGCAGCAGCAGCAGCAGCAGCAGCAGCAGCAGCAGCAGCAGCAGCAGCAGCAGCAGCAGCAGCAGCAGCAGCAGCAGCAGCAGCAGCAGCAGCAGCAGCAGCAGCAGCAGCAGCAGCAGCAGCAGCAGCAGCAGCAGCAGCAGCAGCAGCAGCAGCAGCAGCAGCAGCAGCAGCAGCAGCAGCAGCAGCAGCAGCAGCAGCAGCAGCAGCAGCAGCAGCAGCAGCAGCAGCAGCAGCAGCAGCAGCAGCAGCAGCAGCAGCAGCAGCAGCAGCAGCAGCAGCAGCAGCAGCAGCAGCAGCAGCAGCAGCAGCAGCAGCAGCAGCAGCAGCAGCAGCAGCAGCAGCAGCAGCAGCAGCAGCAGCAGCAGCAGCAGCAGCAGCAGCAGCAGCAGCAGCAGCAGCAGCAGCAGCAGCAGCAGCAGCAGCAGCAGCAGCAGCAGCAGCAGCAGCAGCAGCAGCAGCAGCAGCAGCAGCAGCAGCAGCAGCAGCAGCAGCAGCAGCAGCAGCAGCAGCAGCAGCAGCAGCAGCAGCAGCAGCAGCAGCAGCAGCAGCAGCAGCAGCAGCAGCAGCAGCAGCAGCAGCAGCAGCAGCAGCAGCAGCAGCAGCAGCAGCAGCAGCAGCAGCAGCAGCAGCAGCAGCAGCAGCAGCAGCAGCAGCAGCAGCAGCAGCAGCAGCAGCAGCAGCAGCAGCAGCAGCAGCAGCAGCAGCAGCAGCAGCAGCAGCAGCAGCAGCAGCAGCAGCAGCAGCAGCAGCAGCAGCAGCAGCAGCAGCAGCAGCAGCAGCAGCAGCAGCAGCAGCAGCAGCAGCAGCAGCAGCAGCAGCAGCAGCAGCAGCAGCAGCAGCAGCAGCAGCAGCAGCAGCAGCAGCAGCAGCAGCAGCAGCAGCAGCAGCAGCAGCAGCAGCAGCAGCAGCAGCAGCAGCAGCAGCAGCAGCAGCAGCAGCAGCAGCAGCAGCAGCAGCAGCAGCAGCAGCAGCAGCAGCAGCAGCAGCAGCAGCAGCAGCAGCAGCAGCAGCAGCAGCAGCAGCAGCAGCAGCAGCAGCAGCAGCAGCAGCAGCAGCAGCAGCAGCAGCAGCAGCAGCAGCAGCAGCAGCAGCAGCAGCAGCAGCAGCAGCAGCAGACACAGAAGCAACGGCAGCGCCGGCAGCGGCCAGCGGCGATCCGGTTGCCCGGCGTCCCGTACAGCGCGGCCCGAGCCTGCGGCCGCTTCTCACGGCCAGCCCCCTGACGCACGGGACGCGGAGATCGCGCGCCTAAAGCTGGCGTTGCGCGCCCTCAGCGCACTTTTCCCGGAGGGCACCGATGTACACCGGGCTTGCTTAGAAGCAGCGGGTGCTCCCGCACAGATAAGCCAGCATGCTGGCTAGCCGCCGGACTCCCTCCCGCATACCATCCATCCTGCAGTGGAACGTGCGCTCACTTGCGGCGCGGTACGCCGAAATGCGAGTTCGCATCGCACAGGATTCGCCGGAAGTTATCGCGCTGCAGGAGACGTACGTACGTTCACATGACGGGGAGCCCCAGATGCGGCTACCTGGCTACATTGGCTACCACTCAGCCACCACGTGCGAGGAACCCACCTGTGCTGCAGTGCCCTGTTGTGTCACATCTCATCGCCCCGGGAAATCAAGGTGCGCGATATACGTGCGGCAGGACGTCCAGCACACCCTCGTCGGCTCGGCGGCGGCGACATCTGATGCCCAGGAGTGCGTGGTGGTGACAGTGCGCGTCGGTGGTGTTGACACGTCGGTGGCCAGTGTTTATGTGCGTCCAGCTGTCGCGTGGAACGCGCTGTGTTTTCGTGCTGTGTCATCGTGCTGTGCCCCGCGCCAAATCATCTGTGGTGATTTTAACGCCCACCATAGTGCGTGGGGCAGTGCGCGCCACTCCGCGCGGGGAGACGACCTGCACGACGCAGCAACGCAGCTGGGACTCACCCCCTTGAACACCGGCGAGCCCACCTTTCGACGACGCGGAACAACCGGCTCCTGCATCGACGTTGCCTTCGCATCCAGAGGCATCGAGGCGACATGGCGCCGATCACCATCTCTCTGGGGCTCGGATCATTACTCCATCCTAATTGAACCCACTGCGATGGAGGCGCGCCCCAAACGTGCCTACTCCATTACCAACTGGAGTGCGTTCAGGCGGGCGGTCGACGAGGCGGCGGCCACTGGCGCAGATTTCTTTTCAAGTCTAGTCCGAAGCGCTCTCGCAGCCACCCAACGAGCAGAGGTAAGGGCAGGGCAGCCCACACCTGATATGAAGCTGCTCAATCTGCGCGAGAAGAGAGATCGCGCAGAGCGACGGGCGCGACGGACTGACAGAGCCGCCGATTGGACTGTCTACAACCGCTTGGACGCAGCAGCGCGCCGCCACGCCAACAAGCTATACCGCCGGCAGTGGGCTTCACTATGCCAAAGGATGGAGGAAGATGTCAGCTCGCGGAGACTGTTTGACACCCTGCGGCTCATCACCGAACCACAGGCAAACCGTCAACCGCTGGCCGCCCTCGCAATCTCCAGCGGGCTCAGCTTTGTAGAATTGGCAGAGCGGTTTGCCGATCGGTTCGCGCCGCCCAGCCCCGCAAACGCCGCTCACATAGCTGCTCCTGAGAGCCCCAGAAGCGACGCCAGTCCCTCGCCCGTCGCCTCGGAAGGTCCATGTGATGCGCCGTTCACCGCGGCGGAATTGAACAATGCGCTGCAGCGCTGCCGCCGCCGCTCGGCGCCCGGACCGGACGGGGTGACACCAAATGCTGCGAAACCTGGATGCGCAGCAACGACAGATCCTCCTGCAGCAGATCAACCTGGTGTGGGAACGCGGGGAGCTTCCGGAGGATTGGCGAACCGCGGTCGTTTGTCCCATCCGAAAGGCAGGGCGCCCACCTACGGAGCTGAGCGGATACCGGCCAGTGGCATTAACATCGGCGGCAGGTAAGCTCATGGAGCATATGGCGTTGCAGCGTCTGAACGAGCGGGCTGCGGATGCTGATTTGTTTGACGAGCGGCAGACGGGTTTCCGTGGGATGCGGTGCACGGCTGATTCTATATCGGACGTTGTTACAGCGCTGGAGCATGCCAGGGCAGCAGGCCAGGTTGCGCTGCTGCTGCTGCTGGACGTCTCGGGCGCTTTTGACAACGTTCACCGCGCACCAATTCTCGCGGTGCTTGAGGGGGCCGGTGTGAGCGGGCGCCTTTTGCGATACGTTCATGGCTTCCTGAGCGGGCGCACCATGCGCGTACGAGTAGGGGGTAAGCTCTCCAAGCCTCGCCCGGTCGACATGGGCGTGCCGCAGGGCTCTGTCCTATCACCATTTCTGTTTAATGTGGCCATGTCGGTGGTGCCGGCCTCCCTCCCCACGTGCGGGCGACACCATGTGTACATGTCCATATATGCAGACGACATAGCTCTGTGGTGCCGGGGACCACCGGGCGAGGCGTTCCGCGTGCGGGGGTGCCTTCAGGGAGCCCTGACCGCAATCGATGCCAGATTGCGCGGCCTTGGTCTGTCACTGAGCGCGGACAAATCGGTGGCCATGGCCTGCGTTTCGCGCTCGCGCGCGCACCTTGCGCCACTGTCACTGGACGGGACTCCGATTCCTTGGCGTAAATCGGTGCGGTACCTTGGCCTGGACATCGACTGGCGCCTTTCCTTCCGCCCCGCGGCGACCAAGGCCTGTCTGCAGATGAAGAGGATCACCGCCGCCGTGCACAAGCTCACCGCTCGAGGCCAGAGCATCTCCCAGCAAGCCGCGCTGCGTCTATACAATGCCGCAGCTTTGGGGGCGGTGCTCTATGCGCTGCCGCTCGTCACGGTGCGCAAGCCGTGCTGGAAGAAGCTCGAGCTTCAGCACCGCAAGTCCCTGCGCGTGTGCCTAGGCCTGCCCAAAAACTCGCAGTGCGCCGCAACGTTGACCGAGGCAGGAGCGTGGCCCCTTGAGCTCCAAGCTGCGCGCAGGGCACTGAATCACATCGACCGGCTTCACCGCGCACCGGACGGCGGCTCGCTGCTGCAGCGTATGCGCTCGCACCCGCGCTCACGAATGGGCGCGGCGCTGCTCGAGTATGAGCAATTGACCCAAGGCCCACCCCCCTACGGCTCCTGCGCGCCCTGGCCTGCTGCCTCGGAGGTACAGCGAGAGATCGTCGGCATCGCGGGAAAGCGGAGCACACCCCTCTGCGCTGTGCAGCAGCTGGCCAGAGCCGTCATACACGAGGAGCTCCAAGACCATCTCCTCGTGTACACCGACGGCTCAGTGGCCCGCGACAGCTGCTCCCTTGCTGCGGCGGCCACCATCCCCGCCCTGCGACTGCACAGCCAGCAACACGCAACCTTCCTGGGCTCCTCCACCACGACGGAGTTGATGGGGATCCGGCTCGGGCTGGACCTGCTGCTCACCCTCGGCCCTCCGCCGCCCAGGAGTGCTCTGCTGTGCGACTCCCGCGCCGCCCTCAGCCGCCTGCAATCTAACGGCCGCGGTACCCCACTAGTGCGGGAAATTCGCTCGCGCATCGAGCGCCTCGCGCAGAGAGGTTGTGCCGTGCGTGCACAGTGGGTGCCCGGTCACTGCGGCATCGCCGGCAACGAAGAAGCTGACGACCTCGCGACCGCTGCACACCAACTACCTGCCAGCGATCTGCCCCTTGCGCTGGAGGACGTGCGTGCGGCCATTCACGACCATCTCCGAAAGCAGCACCCCGACCCACGCATCGCGGGAGGTGAGCGCATCGACAGTGTCACAGGCTGTCGCGCACTTACACGGTCGCAACGTGCAATGATCCTCCGCGCGCGCATTGGCTGCGTGTGGCCCGGGGAACGACGGGTGCGGCACGGAATCGCGATGAGTGATGTGTGTGACGGATGCGGTGCAGTGGAAACACTAGAACATCTGCTCCTTCGCTGCTCCGCGTTCGCCGATGCTCGTCGCGATATGCTCGCGGCCTATAGGGCGCAGGGCATACTACCAGACTCCATCAAGACGCTATTGTGGCCGCAGGGCAGTGCGCGCACTCGTGAGCGAACTTTGGTGAGCCTCTGTGCATTCCTCGAACACACGGGCTTGACGTCCCGTCTGTTCTCCGTCAGGTAGTTACACGCAGTGACCGAACGCTCCGCGAGTTCTACCTTGAACGATTAATAACTGGACGCCCCACTCCAGTTGTAACCTACACTGTGCTGTGCGCGTGTGTGATTTAATTCCTCTAAACTGAACTAATCACGCGCACAACCTGGACACATTACTTATTGTGTAAATAGTTTGTACATATTACTTCTCCCCCTGTCCTCTATTCCTGTCCCCTCACCTCTTTCATTTCATTTCTCCATTCTGCCTGCTGTCCTTTATTTCCGCTGCCCCAGCCCAGGTGCTTCAGTATCGATGGCAGATGCCGGGGCTAGCAAAAATCTTTTCCTTCCTTTTTACTATTCTTTTTAATAAAACCACTACCCCCCCCCCCCGTTTTTATGGAGAAAAAAGGCTAAGGCACCCGTGTGCTGTGCGATGTCAGTGCACGTTAAAGATCCCCAGGTGGTCGAAATTATTGCGGAGCCCTCCACTACGGCACCTCTTTTTTCATTTCTTCTTTCACTCCCTCCTATATCCCTTCCCTTACGGTGCGGTTCAGGTTTCAAACGATATATGACACATACTGCGCCATTTCCTTTCCCCAAAAAACCAATTGTTATTGACTAGTTACCTGCACTGGAAAGGTTTCCTTGCCTACATGCTTTCGAAAGCGCAAGTATTTTGGCGCTAACTGGTTCTTGAAAATTGGTTTTTGAGGAAAGGAAATGACGCAGTAACGGTCCCGCCAATCTCGGCGGACACTCGAACCGCTCCGTAAGGGAAGAGATGAAGGAGGGAGAGAAAGAAGAAATGAACGAAGAGGTGCCGTTGTGGAGGGCTCCAGAATAATTTCGACCAACTGCGGATCTTCAAAGTGCACTGATATTGCACAGCCCATGGGTGCCTTTTGCGTTTCGCCTCCATAAAAGCGCAGCCCCTGCGGTTGAGTGCCAACCCGGGTACTCCGGCTCAGTAGACGAGCACCTTAACCACTCAGCCTTCGCACGATGTAGCCAAATTTTGTCGAGCCACTGCGATGAGGGAGGGTAATCGCGTTTTCGAAATTCTAAAAACTGATACGGATATTAGTAACCACCAGCTACCTATCTCTAATTGTAACTAGGTACCTAACTAATAGTTAAAAAGTTAATATCATAAATAGTAAACCAGCTTCCTACCGGTTTTCTACCGGTTAACTGCTGGGTAACTACCGGTTAACTACACTTTGCGGACACCGGCTCACTGGTGTCCGCGAACACTGGTATACTATGCCGCAAAATCCATATTTTAAAGCGAAAGCTTTTCCTACTTTCGTCGGAGCGATTTCGCCGTCGCCTCACGTTGGACCTTCAACGTCCTTGCAGCGCCGCTGCCATAGCAACCCATCACGTGACTTCGCTGCGCCGCCAAGCCTATTCTTCACCGTCTCTGCGCAGGGGCTCCTCGCGGCTGCTGCCTGACCACGTGATCTAGCCGAGCCTCAGCTGGATAAAAAAAAATAGCTGTGGTTCAAATACTCCTGAACCTTGTTACAGAGCGAAAGCTCTGATGTTTCGTGCAAGTAAACGCGGCTTAGAGTCTGTAGCGCTGAGTGCGCTCCGCACACTGGATAGGCAGCGTGCCCACCCTGTCACCCTGGCAAGTGGCAGTTGCATTAATGGTTGATCGCGAGAGGTTGATAATGATCATAATTGTTTTTTTGGGGAACGGAAATGGCGCAGTATCTGTCTCATATATCGTTAGACACCTGAACCGCGCCGTAAGGGAAGGAATAAAGGAGGGACTGAAAGAAGAAAGGAATAGGTGCCGTAGTGGAGGGCTCCGGAATAATTTCGACCACCTGGGGATCTTTAACGTGCACTGACATCGCACAGCACACGGGCGCCTTAGCGTTTTTCCTCCATAAAAACGCAGCCGCCGCGGTCGGGTTCGAACCCGGGAACTCCGGATCAGTAGTCGAGCGCCCTAACCACTGAGCCACCGCGGCGGGTGCGAGAGGTTGGTCAGGCTGCAGCGCCGCGTGCCTGCCACAACGTTGTCAGCGCTAATGCATGCAGACCACATCACTCTCTCTCAACACCGCCACGTACCTCAAAGCGCGATTGAGGCGTCCACCGGCCCAGATGGCCAGTTATATGCGCTCTTCCTTTCCACAAAATCACCGGAGTCTAGAACGTTGTCAGCGCCAACACCTATGAACACAATGAACGCCCACAGCTTTCGCTTTGTTAGCTGAGCTAATCCACTGCCCCATTTTTTAACCCAGAAAGCCTATTTTTGATAATGACAGTCTTTTCTGTGACACATGGTACGTGTTACTGCTGTTATCTGTATAAGAGAGCCCAGGAAAATGCCAAACTTTTTGTTTTCCATTTGTTTATTTATGTTTGAAAAATGTTGGTAGCTTGCATATAAATAAGCTTCGAGGAATATAAATTTCAAAGGAGTCTTGATCAGGTTTTATTTAGGTTTTTAAGGTTTTCATTGACAAAAATGTGTTACAGAAATTACGGTTTGGTAAATTTGGACAGTAGGAGGTCCCAGAGATCTGCCCCTTGCGCTGGAGGACGTGCGTGCTGCCATCCACGACCATCTCCGAAAGCAGCACCCCGACCCACGCATCGTGGGAGGTGAGCGCATCGACAGTGTCACCGGCTGTCGCGCACTTACACGGTCACAATGTGCAATGATCCTCCGCGCGCGCATTGGCTGCGTGTGGCCCGGGGAATGACGGGTGCGTCACGGAATCGCTACGAGTGATGTGTGTGACGGATTCGGTGCAGTGGAAACATTGGAACACCTGCTCCTTCACTGTGCTGCGCTCGCCGATGCTCGTCGCGGTATGCTCGCGGCCTATAGGGCGCAGGGCATACTACCAGACTCCATCAAGACGCTATTGTGGCCGCAGGGCAGTGCGCGCACTCGTGAGCGAACTTTGGTGAGCCTCTGTGCATTCCTCGAACACACGGGCTTGACGTCCCATCTGTTCTCCGTCAGGTAGTTACACGCAGTGACCGAACGCTCCGCGAGTTCTACCTTGAACGATTAATAACTGGACGCCCCACCCTCCACCCGCGTTTTAGACGCTGTAAACAGCCGCCATTTTCGCTCACAAAGATTGTGAGCGGTTTAAGAGCTACCTTTCTCGCTCTCAATTTTAAGTCCGCATAATTAGGTGCGCAACGTCATCACTTCAGCCGTGTTCGCTACGTAAATAGCAGCCTCCGGTGACGCCAAAATCGTCGGCCGAGGCCGACCAATACATGGCTTGCACTGACGTCGTAGCTGGGAACCCTGGGATACTGTTCTGCCAAGTTGGTGCATTCGCAGTGGCCGTGGTGCACTTGATGTAATTCGCGCGTACGGTGTACTTCGACGGCGTTGCGATGGTCATCTGCGCTGTTGTTGGATGCTCCAACCGCACGTGTTGGGCGAAATCAACAAACACCAACTTTTTTCGTCTTCCAAAGGTCATCGAGCATCAAGGTGACCGTACGAAAGCTTTATGCGCGAAGCGACGGGAGGTGTGGCTGGCTCGTATAAAACGTGCCGATCTCAACACCGAAAGGACGGGCATACGTGTTTGCGGCGCCCTCTTCGTAAAAGGTAAGTCCGTTGTATATGCACAATGTTTATTTAGGTGCATGACGTACAAGCATAGCGGAAAATGTCATTTTAAACCAATTTTTCTTGCATTTTGTAGGCAGACCATCAAGACTGTGGGAGGAGACGGACCCGGACTGGGCCCCTACGCTTTTGCTCGGCTACAGCGCAAAACATGGTGATCCCGGTCGCCACGCTCACGCGGCAAGACGACGGACCCGGAAACGCGCGGCTCAAGCGGTGTCAGGCTGAGGAGTCGGGAACAATGGAGGCTACGAATCCAAATTAACATTGGGCGCATCTCTGCAAAGACACACGTCACTGTCGATCTTGTCGCGCTACCTGACCGTCGAAAACGGCGACAGCGATGAGCTTGATCAGTTAATGCGGGCCATAATGCCCGACGCGACAGGCGAGACCTCAATTGTTGGTCGACAAATCTGTAGCGAGCGATAACAATCTCTCCACGCATGACCGGTCCTTTTTTGCGCAATAACTTGTTGGGTTTCCAAACTAAGATAAACCAGCAACAATTCCTTTCATATCCCCGTAAAAATAGAATAACTCGTGATTTAATCTGAAGTCGTCCAGGTTCAGTACATATGAAGAAATGGATCACTAGCCTGACAGTTTGTAAACAGTTCTTTTTAAAGCATTACTGAGTGATTGCTTACACTCAGTCACTTGTGGATTTAATAACCGTTATTTCTTTACTCTAATCCTTACAAAGATCAATGTTCTGCGGCTTACCTCTCCAAGTAGAAGCACCTTGTCCCCCTTGCAGCTGTTTTGCCGGCAGTCCCTTCACCCAGCCGCTAGTGAAATAATTATGCGCCTCGGTGGACTTAAACGCCTTCATTTCTTCAAGTGTCAGAAAGCTTGCAGAAAAAACAAGGTAATTGACGATGTCACCGTAACGAATCTCTGGAAATATGTCGACATCGCTTGTGTCCGTTCCCGGCCGCAGCATGAACGGGTCGATATTATCGCAGAGACGCACTTTTTCCACATACCGAACGCGCTCCGACCCCGTAAGATCTAAGCGGTAGGTAGCGTCTAAAGGCTGCTTACTGAGAAGCGGCGGCATGCCACACAAAAGGCAACAAAATTGCACGTGTTACCACTAGCGAGGAAACGCGTGCTACCCGCACACCACCGACTCCGCAGACTGCACCAACATGTCCGCCGCAGCGCGCGCCGCCGGACGTGACGTTACATGCAAACCATGTATAGGAGCGGGCAATATAGCGGCATTGTCGGCGTTTAAGTAGCATTTTATGATTGAGAGCGGTGCAGAATACGGCCCCTACTGCTAGCGGGAATAAAAGGAAAGGGTGAGGAAAGAAAGATCGGAAAGAAATCGGGCAGCGATAGTAAGAAAGGATAGGGATATGGCGGCAGTATACACAATGTACAAATACAGGACATGCTTATCTGCATTACACCTTGATTTTGTGGGGTTCAAATTGAGCGGAGGGGTAAATACTTTCTCACCGCTTAACCGCGCCTCACACAGTTCAAAACCACAGTTCAAAGATCGGAAAGAAATCGGGCAGCGATAGTAAGAAAGGATAGGGATATGGCGGCAGTATACACAATGTACAAATACAGGACATGCTTATCTGCATTACACCTTGATTTTGTGGGGTTCAAATTGAGCGGAGGGGTAAATACTTTCTCACCGCTTAACCGCGCCTCACACAGTTCAAAACCACAGTTCAAAGATCGGAAAGAAATCGGGCAGCGATAGTAAGAAAGGATAGGGGTATGGCGGCAGTATACACAATGTACAAATACAGGACATGCTTATCTGCATTACACCTTGATTTTGTGGGGTTCAAATTGAGCGGAGGGGTAAATACTTTCTCACCGCTTAACCGCGGCTCACACAGTTCAAAACCACAGTTCAAAGATCGGAAAGAAATCGGGCAGCGATAGTAAGAAAGGATAGGGATATGGCGGCAGTATACACAATGTACAAATACAGGACATGCTTATCTGCATTACACCTTGATTTTGTGGGGTTCAAATTGAGCGGAGGGGTAAATACTTTCTCACCGCTTAACCGCGCCTCACACAGTTCAAAACCACAGTTCAAAGATCGGAAAGAAATCGGGCAGCGATAGTAAGAAAGGATAGGGGTATGGCGGCAGTATACACAATGTACAAATACAGGACATGCTTATCTGCATTACACCTTGATTTTGTGGGGTTCAAATTGAGCGGAGGGGTAAATACTTTCTCACCGCTTAACCGCGCCTCACACAGTTCAAAACCACAGTTCAAAGATCGGAAAGAAATCGGGCAGCGATAGTAAGAAAGGATAGGGATATGGCGGCAGTATACACAATGTACAAATACAGGACATGCTTATCTGCATTACACCTTGATTTTGTGGGGTTCAAATTGAGCGGAGGGGTAAATACTTTCTCACCGCTTAACCGCGCCTCACACAGTTCAAAACCACAGTTCAAAGATCGGAAAGAAATCGGGCAGCGATAGTAAGAAAGGATAGGGATATGGCGGCAGTATACACAATGTACAAATACAGGACATGCTTATCTGCATTACACCTTGATTTTGTGGGGTTCAAATTGAGCGGAGGGGTAAATACTTTCTCACCGCTTAACCGCGCCTCACACAGTTCAAAACCACAGTTCAAAGATCGGAAAGAAATCGGGCAGCGATAGTAAGAAAGGATAGGGGTATGGCGGCAGTATACACAATGTACAAATACAGGACATGCTTATCTGCATTACACCTTGATTTTGTGGGGTTCAAATTGAGCGGAGGGGTAAATACTTTCTCACCGCTTAACCGCGGCTCACACAGTTCAAAACCACAGTTCAAAGATCGGAAAGAAATCGGGCAGCGATAGTAAGAAAGGATAGGGATATGGCGGCAGTATACACAATGTACAAATACAGGACATGCTTATCTGCATTACACCTTGATTTTGTGGGGTTCAAATTGAGCGGAGGGGTAAATACTTTCTCACCGCTTAACCGCGCCTCACACAGTTCAAAACCACAGTTCAAAGATCGGAAAGAAATCGGGCAGCGATAGTAAGAAAGGATAGGGATATGGCGGCAGTATACACAATGTACAAATACAGGACATGCTTATCTGCATTACACCTTGATTTTGTGGGGTTCAAATTGAGCGGAGGGGTAAATACTTTCTCACCGCTTAACCGCGCCTCACACAGTTCAAAACCACAGTTCAAAGATCGGAAAGAAATCGGGCAGCGATAGTAAGAAAGGATAGGGATATGGCGGCAGTATACACAATGTACAAATACAGGACATGCTTATCTGCATTACACCTTGATTTTGTGGGGTTCAAATTGAGCGGAGGGGTAAATACTTTCTCACCGCTTAACCGCGCCTCACACAGTTCAAAACCACAGTTCAAAGATCGGAAAGAAATCGGGCAGCGATAGTAAGAAAGGATAGGGATATGGCGGCAGTATACACAATGTACAAATACAGGACATGCTTATCTGCATTACACCTTGATTTTGTGGGGTTCAAATTGAGCGGAGGGGTAAATACTTTCTCACCGCTTAACCGCGGCTCACACAGTTCAAAACCACAGTTCAAAGATCGGAAAGAAATCGGGCAGCGATAGTAAGAAAGGATAGGGATATGGCGGCAGTATACACAATGTACAAATACAGGACATGCTTATCTGCATTACACCTTGATTTTGTGGGGTTCAAATTGAGCGGAGGGGTAAATACTTTCTCACCGCTTAACCGCGCCTCACACAGTTCAAAACCACAGTTCAAAGATCGGAAAGAAATCGGGCAGCGATAGTAAGAAAGGATAGGGATATGGCGGCAGTATACACAATGTACAAATACAGGACATGCTTATCTGCATTACACCTTGATTTTGTGGGGTTCAAATTGAGCGGAGGGGTAAATACTTTCTCACCGCTTAACCGCGCCTCACACAGTTCAAAACCACAGTTCAAAGATCGGAAAGAAATCGGGCAGCGATAGTAAGAAAGGATAGGGATATGGCGGCAGTATACACAATGTACAAATACAGGACATGCTTATCTGCATTACACCTTGATTTTGTGGGGTTCAAATTGAGCGGAGGGGTAAATACTTTCTCACCGCTTAACCGCGGCTCACACAGTTCAAAACCGCCTAGACCCTACCCTGTGATCGCGTGCACTATCCAGCGCACGCCGGCCACGTCGAGCTTTACTCTTAGGGGTGAGAAAGGAAAGGAGCGCAGACACAAAGGAAAGGATGGAATTTATTGCTCCAACAACAATAACGCCAGCGAGACACAAAATATGCCAAGGAATGGAGGTCGTCGAGCTCAACAGCAAAGATACGAGCGAATGTTCACTCACGCTAGGGAAGGTGAGATGCTTTGAGGCCTGGACGGGATTACCTAGTGGGAAAATGTTCCCACGAGGCCTTGCCTCGCTGCCACGTCTGCACGCGACAAGCCGAAGAGGAAGAGCTATCATCCGCGCGCGTCTACAGCAATCACGCCGCGCGTGACGCTCGTGTCCCTGAGAAGCTGGCGCCTTCTCTGGTTAGGAAAGAAAAATGCTAGGTGTGACACTAAGAGACCGGAAGCGGCAGAGTGGGTGAGGGAACAAATGCGGGTTAATTACATCCTAGTCAAAATCAAGAGGAAGAAATGGGCTTGGGCAGGGCATGTGATACGAAGGCAAGACAACCGCTGGTTCATAAGGCTTAAGGAGTGGGTGTCACCACTTCGCGCACTTTTGCGTGCGTTCCCAGACACCCTTAGAGCATATGGGGGTAGCGGTCTCGGTCACAGAGGAGATGCCCTCGACCCAGCGTGGCAAGCTCCGCCGGAGACCAGCTACCAAGTGACAAGTGGGTTGGTCGTTTGGTGCCCGGCTTTCGCCGGTCGCAAGCCAGAGAATGGGTCGGAGCCAAAGGTTCACAAAACAAAACAAAGTTTATACAGCCAAGAGACGATACAGGGGATTTCACAATCACTCGTACGAGCAGTACGAACTGATTTAAAAATACAATGCAACTCGTGCAAAGTAACAATATAGAGAGACACAATTCAACAAAATCTATGCACCCAAAGTGCACTAACACAGAGAGAGAGAGAACCAAACAAAACGCAGTTTGTTCACCGGGCACTGCGACAGTCCGACGACCTGAGGAGCACGACGGGGCCGATCCGCAGGCTGGCGCACGTTACCTCGCTGGTCCGTGGCTGGGCGAGTGGTGTTCTCCTGGGAGTCGAGCGGGCGCGCTTCCGGGAAGCTTAAACGGCGCCTCGGGATAACCTACAGCGGTTGAAGCCCCTCATTTATAGGCGCAGACCACGTCTGTTCTTCGCGCCAAGGCAGGCGCGCGCATACACGCAGCTTCAACTGCACAAACTCTTCCTCGCGCCGGGCGCGCGACCCCATTGGTCGAGCGTGGAGACCACCTTCGAGAAACTTATGGTTCCTTCTCGCATGCGAAGACGCCGGCGCGGGAGCGAAGGGGAGAGGGTATCACTTTAGCGCGGTCAAGGTCATGCCCTCTCCGCCGACGATGAGTAGAAACTAAGACATTCTAGAGAAATCGACGCCGCGCGTGGATATGTTTACTTTGGCGCCGCGCCGGCGAGCTGAGTGGACAGCCCACGCATGATTTACGCGCTCTCCGAGGGTCCTTCCCAGCTGTTTTTGTTTGTTTGTTTGTTTTATTTTACGGCGCGCGGGCGCGATTGCTTACGCATATGCGCCAAATTTTGTGACACTGCCCCTTCCTTTAAGAATATTGTGCAACAATATTCACAGCACACAAATTTCGCGCGCACACGCTTGCGCTCAGAAACTAAATTGCGAATGCCAAAATACACACATCACTACAATAATGTCTGCATGCACATCACACTTGACAACTGTCAAGATTGACTACAAGCCGCCACTCGGCAACACATCAATACAACACAAAGGGGGAGCACACAAGTTCAAGGCATTCCTGCGCCTATATTTCCAAATTCGGCGTATGTAGTCGGCTCGGCATACTCTTGTCCCGCCCGAGATTTCGGAAGCGTTTGTGGCTCGCTTTCTAACTCGACTCTGGGTTTTCTTCCTGTCGCGCGTTCTGCTCGTTTTCGTCGTTTTACGGAGTTTTCTCTTCCGAACGCAGTTCTGACTCCGCTTCCTACTCGTAGTCCTCTGTGTTTCTGCTCAGACTTCGAGCCCTTCCTCTTTTCCTTCCGCCAGTGCGTCTGTTGCGAACCGATTTTAGGCCAGTTCGCTCATGACGGCTCCACTTGTCGTGTGTTTCTTCTCTGCGCGCGCTTTTGCGCTTACGCTTACATACATACATACATACAAGTTTTATTCTCCACAAAGAAGTGGAAGGAGGCGGAGGGAAAAGCCGTACATTTGCGGCTTGAAAAATCCTCCGCCCCCTTACAGTGCATACAGCAGCAGAGCGGGACAATAGACAGTCACATTTTTTTTGTTGCAAAGAGGCAAAAAAATAAAAAAAAACAATAAACAGCACTATATCGCATCACAAAATAAAATAAGCCTAAATAAGAGTTTCAATAGAACACTGGGTTTGGACTCCTGGAAAAACATTTTTTGTTTTTGAAAAGTAAACAATGCAATGTAATTGGCCATAAAGATAGACCTGTGCGTTCATTCACAAAAAAGAGTATGAGTAGCAAAATATTTGTACATATTGGGAAGAGACATATTGGATACATCAGCGCCTTCTTTTTCTGCAGCATTCAGTAATCGCGGAAGGTTATACCGGAGTGTTTGTTGTCCATAGGCAGTACGACATTTTGGAACTTTCCATCGTTCTGGAGTTCTGGTGCTGTAGATGGGATAATTGGGTTTTAGTTCTGCCATTTCAGTAAAAACTGTACTCTCTCGTTGGACACTTAAACGGTACTGCCTGCATAATTTGTATTCGTAAATATTTCTTACTTTCAATAAATTAAGCGAAGCAAAGATATCTGAAGAAGGCGCTGTGTATTCAACGTTTTCAATTATTCGTACTATTTTTTTCTGTAGCCTTTCAAGCTTCAACAGATTAGTTTTTGTTGATGTTCCCCAGACTAAATGAGAGTAGTTTAGGTGGGAAACAAAGAGAGCGTTATAGACCATTAGTTTAACTTTTTTTGGAAGAGTATAGCGGTTGCGATTTAAAATTCCAGTTATGCAGCTCAGTTTGCTGATTAGACTGTTTACATGATCATTCCATTGTAAAGTTGAAGTAAAATATACCCCTAACACCTTGACAGTATCTACCACATCAATGGCTGCGGATCTAAACATTACGGTTCCTTGTAACGAAATTTGTTTACTTTTTGGTCGAAAAATTACCACCTTTGTTTTGTTTGCGTTAAGTTTTAATTGATTGCTGGAAATCCACGAGTCCAATTTGCGCAGAAAAATATTTGCTTTAGTAATTTCTTCAGCTTCAGAACGTGATGGCACCAAAGCACTCGTGTCGTCGGCATATATAACGAACTTGGTATCTGAGCAGATGTGTCCCGTGAAAAGTCCCGTGTGAAAGTTGGGCTCGATCGTCTCAGCTTCTTTTTCACCTTGCTGCGATGTTCGTGCAGCTCGCTTGCACCCGACTGAGCTGTCTTCAGCTTCGTTCTCGTTCGTCCTACTTCCTTCCTCATTCTTCTCCGGGGCAAGTCCGTTTCCTTTTCATTGGCATCATTCGAGATTAGTTCTAGCGATGAAGCCGCTAGTTCAGTCCCCTTTTGTTCTCCGAGGACTGAACTTTCTTCTCGGTCAGATGTTTTCCTTGTGGTCCTTTTTTGACCTTGCCTCGTGTAGCGTGCTGAGGGCACGGCTCACCAGAGGTTGGAGACGCATTCTCCTCACTTGCACTCATTGCTTCTTCAATTCCTTCCTTCAGATGGTCACTTTCAGTGCAGTCACAAAAAGGCTTTCCTTCCACTGCACATTCGACTCCCCACCAGGAAGGATTTACCCACTTTCCTCGTCGCGAAAGGCCTCCTCGCTGCTCACGGCATCACTCAGAACAGATTCCGGTTCTTCTGAGGTTGCTCTCCTTAGCTGCAAGTGCGTCGGAGCTTTCGCACTCTTTGACATTTGACCGTTCTTTCTCACGGTCACTACTGCAACAATCAGGCGTGCAGCACTCTGACTTCTAGGTGAAGCTCCTGCTTTCTTCCCCACCTTCAGGCGACTGCCCTAAGGTGTCCTCAGACTGAAGCGCCAGGCTGGCCTTCTCTTCAGTGCCTACTACCTCGGTAGTAGCTGCCCTTTCACTTCCCTGAGGAAACGACACTCTGGTCTGGTCCTCACCCTCTTCAATCTTAGCTGCAGGAACTGGCTGTTCCTCAACCAAGTTCTCACTAGTAGAGCTAGTTACAACCTCCTCCTTGGTTGCTGACAAATCAGAGTCTTTAGTCTTCCACCCAGCCTCTCCGGGAACAAGCTCCACTGGTTCCCTGACGTTGTTCAAACGGCGAACTTCAGCAAGCTTCTTCACAAGAATTGCATACTCTCCTTGAAATTCTCTTTCTCGCTCCAAGGCGAGCTTTGCTGCTTCTTCTCGTCTCTTCTGCCATTCTCTCTCTCTTTCTTTTCGTTCCCTTTGTCTCTCTTTCTCGGCGGCTTCTCTAGCGCGCTTTCTTTCTTTCCTCTTGTTTTCTCTGCCATTCTCTTTCTCTCTCTTCTCGAACCTCTTTCAGTTTTTGGTCCACCCACTGAACAAGTTCTGCTCCTTTCAGAACTTTCTGAATGACTAGCTCGGCTATCTCCTTGAGATTCATTCTGAGCCTGAACTCTTCAGATCGAGCACATAACCTCTGCTCTGTGAACCTCTCCAACCGCTTCAGCGCTGTACCTCACAATATCACTCTGCTGCTAAAACCTCGTTTACGACCTCTTCGTAAACTCTTTCCGACTCTCTCCGTTCTCTGCGCTTACAAAACACCAAACGTCCTGTCGCAGGCTCCAGAATATGTCACCACTCCGCACACTTTTGCGTGCGCTCCCAGACACCCTTAGAGCGTGTGGGGGTAGCGGTGTCGGTCACAAAGGGGATGCCCTCGACTCAGCGTGGCAAGCTCAGCCGGAGACCAGCTACCAGGTGACAAGGGGGTTGGTCGTTTGGTGCCCAGCTTTCGCCGGTCGCAAGCCAGAGAATGGGTCGGAGCCAAAGGTGCACAAAACAAAACAGTTTATATAGCCAAGAGATGATACAGGGGATTTCACAATCACTCGTACGAGCAGATACGAACTGATTTAAAAATACAATGCAACTCGTGCAAAGTAACAATATAGAGAGATACAATTCAACAAAATCTCTGCACCTAAAGTGCACTAACACAGAGAGAGACAATCAAACAAAACGCAGTTTGTTCACCGGGCACTGCGACAGTCCGACGACCTGAGGAGCACGACGGGGCCGATCCACAGACTAGCGCACGTTGCCTCGCTGGTCCGTGGCTGGGCGAGTGGTGTTCTCCCGGGAGTCGAGCGGGCGCGCTTCCGGGAAGCTTAAACGGCGACTCGGTCAAACTGACAGCGGTTGAAGCCCCTCATTTATAGGCGCAAACCGCGTCTGTTCTTCGCACCAAGGCAGGCGCGCACAGACACGCAGCTTCAACTGCACAAACTCGTTCTCCTTCTCGCGCCGGGCGCGCGACCACATTGGTCGAGCGCGGAGACCACCTTCGAGAAATTTCTCGTTTTTTCTTGCATGCGAAGACGCCGGTGCGAGAGCGAAGGGGAGAGGGTATCACTTTAGCGCGGTCAAGGTCGTGCCCTCTCCGTCGGCGATGAGTAGAAACTACTCAGACATTCTAGAGAAATCGACGCCGCGCGTGGCTATGTTTACTTTGGCGCCGCGCTGACGAGCAGAGTGGAAAACCCACGCACGGTTTACGCGCTCTCCGGGGGTCCTTTCCCGCTGTTTTTTGTTTTATTTTACCGCGCGCGGGAGCGATTGCTTACGCGCAACGCCGTTTTTTTTAATATGCGCCGAATTTTGTGACAGTGGGTTCCAAGAGAAAGTAAGCGTAGCAGGGGGCGGCAGAAAGTGTGGTGGCAGGATGAGATTAAGTTTGCGGGGATACGGTGGGCGCAGCTAGCAAAGGTGAGGGCTAATTGTAGAGACATGGGAGAGGCATTTGCCCTGCATTGGGCTTAGTCAGGCTGATGATGATGATGATAATTTTTAGTTACAGCTCTGCCTTCCTTCATGCATAAAGCAGTCTGATATAGATCTTGTCTACTTGCGGGCAGTAATTGAAGCAGGTACTAGTAGAGCCCACAGACAAGGACAGACCGGGAAGTGACGAGCACAGCGCTGTGTTCGTCACTTCTCTGTCTGTCCTTGTCTGCGTGCGCTACCAGCATCTGTTTCAATGGATTGCCAACTAGCCCAACAAAGGACTATTCTAAGGCAGTAACTTGGTGGCCTTCCTTAAAAGTTGTTTCAATAGTAATAAAGAAGACTCATCTAATTAACCACCTCATTCGACCCCAAAGTTGCGGTTAGGTTTTCGAGCTTATTTATTTACCATATAACCTGAAAGCGTGTCATGTGTGTTCTCATCATCATCATCATCATTATCAGCCTGACTATACCCACTGCAGGACGAAGGCCGCTCCCATGTCTCTCCAATTAACCCTGTCATCTGTCAGCTGCGTCCACGCTAAGCCTGCAAACTTCTTAATATCATCCGCCCACCTAACCTTCTGCCGCCCTGCTACGTTTGCCTTCTCTTGGAATCCACTCTGTGTAAACTTCACTCGTTCATTTTTACTTTTTGTTCTTGATGTATCATGGTGTTTTTATATGTATTTGGTCTTTGCTCTATACGCAGAATTTAGTGAGTTTTTGTAATTATACTGTTTTCCTATATACTGCTAATTAACATTTTTGTATTGATGCATAAGCTGCCTCATTTTGTTGATTTTTTGCGTTTTATTTTAAGAGCTCCCACTGTAGTGCTCAACTTTGGGACCTCTTCATATTCTTTTCTACATGTGAGGTTTGCATATATTTTTTTAGTAAACTCTGAAGAAACTATAAAATTCAATGCGTTTTCCGTGCACATCGGTTATCTGCGCTTTACAGTCATGGCTGCTCAGGCGAACAATACACATTGAGCTGCAGTATCGATATTTATATATCTGAATTTTTATCACAGATCCATTCTTTCCTGGGTAATTGCGCCTCTCATGAGGAAAGAAAGGGGCAGAAAGAGCGCTCCTCTTTATCTCTCTATACCTTATCGCCGTCTCCCATGCCACTATCTCTATCATCCTGGTTTTCCGGACCCGGTTTCGGAGTACCTCCAGAAGGCTGCTGGACTACAGGGCCCTCCTACAGGGGACATCTTGGTCCCTTTCTTGCTCCAACAAACTTTTCTCTCTATCCCCTATCGTGCGTGCGTGCGCACCGTATCCACTACAAGATAGACCACTTGACCAGACGGCAATGTTGATAATTCCTACCTGACCGTCGGGCCACACGACTTCGGTACCGGGCCACCGGTTACTTTTTCGCGCACCTGGATGTTTCTTTGAGGTGACCGTATAAAATCCGCTTGCTTGAGCCTGGCAACCGATTGGTGGAGATCGATGCAGTTCCAATGTACAGCACAAACTCCTGCGATAACCAAGGCAGGCAGGGGCCCGTGATAGGGGCCGCTTTGTGGATCCTACGCACTCGACGAACTACCACTGATTGCGCCATCTCATCTATGAGTCCTACTGGCAATGGGGTTGAGCACACGGAATCTGCCAGTAAGGACTATATGTTTTAGTACCCTTTTCATGGGGCCCGCTTAGGCTAGCCGAACGCCGCGAAAAAAAGTGTTATGCACACGTACGTACAAGCTTGAAAACACGAACTGCAAAACATCTAACTTTAGATGGCTGCTTAAGATCGCTACTACTTAAGACGCGGCTACTTAAAATGGCTATGTTCCCGTTTGGCAAATATCCACGAGGCGCCGCACCCATTAAGTTGCCTTAGCATTCAGAGAAGGAAGATAATGTAAATCTCCTTAGTTCGCGATTTGTTTTAGTGATAAAACGCAGCGACTGTAGGGCAATGTTTTTTTTTAAACATTGCGCAAAAAAAAAAGACACGGACGACACAGATGTGGACGAGACAGGCTCTGTTCTTTTGATTTTACGCCTCTTTGCGCATGCTCATTTACTGATAGTGGTGTTCGGCTACAATATATTCGACGTGGTGGCTTTTCTAAAATAAAGTTGAAAGTTGGCGCCTGTCCTGTCCACATCTGTGTCGTCGATGTCTTTTTTGCGCTATATTTAAAAAAAAACTGTTACCAACTAGCCCAAACCAAGCTACTGTTGCATCAAATTTCTCCTGCATTGGGCTCTTTTTTATCCTCACCTGCCACGGTTCATCCTGTGATGACCTGTGTCAACATCACCGCTTTAATTACAAGTCAGTCAAGGATACTGGCGTTTTGCCTGGAACGCCGACTCGTCCCTTGGGAGGTGCAAGCCTTTTTGGGAGCCGTGCCACTATCGTGGGGGCATGCGCGAAAAATCTGCAAGATTCTGAAAAGTGAGTACTGGAGACAAGTTAGGGTATACCATGATTGGCTTCGATTCCTCGTTTCGGAGCAGCAAACGGGAACTCCCAGGCAAATAGCGGAATTTAAGAAGCTAGCAGCGCAGACTGCTGAGTTCTTGTGGCAACGAGCGCGTATTGGCCTACCGCAAACAAAACGTTGCCGAAAGAGACAGGAGAAGACGTCATAGCTCTGTAAAACGATGTCATTTCCCCTGAAATAAGGAACATTTTAGGGAAAGGTTCGAAGTTTGCCTACCAGTCCCCTGTGCAAAGGCAAGCATTAATCGCATTGGTTCTTCAAGCGGTGGCAACAGCAAAGGAAAAGGACCGAAAGCGTCTAATTAAACATGGGATAGCCTGACTCAAGAGTACTGAAATAGACCTGATCAGTAAAAAATCCCCATTTCAAAAAGTGACCACCTATTTGCACCGACAGAATCTGGTGGCGTTGCAGTGCGATAAAGAAGGTGGCTTCGCCAGCTTACCAGCAGGCTTGTTTCAAGAAAAATCCCTCTCCGTCATTCATAACAACTTTAACAAAGTCAAGTGTGACCCGAAGCGGTGTCGACGTTCCGCGCAATTCATCTGCTGGAAGAACTATGCCCTCAAACCCTCAGAAAATCAGTTGAAAAGACGAAAAATAGGTGCTTAGAAGTATTTCACTGTGCAAAAACACACTAGCCTCAATGCACTTTCAGGGCCATAGTGTCCGAGAATGGCACATGTCAAAACCCCGTCAGCTCCTACCTTCAACAGCACCTTAACACCTTGAAGACTGAAGATCCGTTCCTCATCACAAATTCCTATGAATTAGTCGACAACCTCACACAGGGTTCTTATTGTACAGTGAATGGTTTTTCAATTGACATAAAAGAGCTCTATTATTCAGTGCTTCATGGACAGTTGCTATCGGTTCTCCCTGAATTAATATGGGAAAGCGGGGAAATAGCATTCCAGAACGGCGCGGGAACCAGCAGCGGCTCGCTCCTTTCCGTGCTGGAATTCTACCTAGCGTCTACAGCTATCTTTTCAGAATGACATTTCTATATTCAAAAAAGAGGCATTTGTATAAATTCTTCGGTTTCACCTGTGTTCTGCGAAATGTTATCTGCGATTGACCAGCACATTCTAGCTAATCTTTCTGACTTTCCTGTTAAAGAAGTGTTCAGATACGTTGATGATTTCTTTATCATTTTCAGCAAAAGTCATCCAAGAAAATGTGACGTTGTCAAGGAAGTGTTGCATTTTTTCGGAGCACGGTGCCGGGTTAAGTTTAACTTGGGAATCAACTACAAATGGCCGTATTCAATTCTTAGATATTGAATTCGATTTCAACAACCTTAAAGTGTGCTGGATGTACCATCCACGACCCAGAAATAGTCTGTCGCGCTTTGACAGCGCACACTCTAAGGTTGTTAAGAGAGGCATCATGTTATCCTGTCCTCATGGAGCCGCAACAAAGTCCTGCTTGCACCACGCGGCCGCTAGCATCCAAAAGCAATTTAGGCGTCTGCAAGAGGCAGGATTCTCTGTAGATGTTTTACTAGCAGTGTGTGAACCTTTTGCAAAAAACTAAAAGCCTCAACTGAAGTGAGCAGGGAGAAGACAACGAAAGCAAGGCTCCTACATTTGCAGCCAATACCATGTTATCATAGGTTTTCGCATAATTTCAAGAAGCTGGAGCGCGTTATAACGTACAAGTTGTTTTCTCTGCCCCATGTAAACTTTCTAAGGTCTGCACTAAGAAAAGGGAAAAAGAGATGAGCTGCACAACCAAACATCAAACTAAGTTCACGGAATGCAAGGCCAACGCCGTGTACAGAATTCCTATCAGCTGTGGGCGTCATTACATTAAACAGACAGGGAGGTGCTTCAATGAGAGGGCGAGAGAACATAGATTATGCGTGCAGAACAAATCAGGAAATAACTTAGCAGACCACTGCAAAGCCTGTGATACAGAGCAAGAGAACGGATGCTATCCAAAAATAGACAAGACGGAATTCTTAACATCAGCCAATGAAAAAAACTGAGCGTGAAGTCATGGATGCGTATTTTATAACAAAGGCAGGGCAGAAGTGCGTCAGCATGTCCTCTATTAATTTACTTCAGTGAGGTTGAATTCCTAGATGGCCACCTGTAGGTGTTAACCATGTCTTCAAGAATCTTCAGCCATGTCTTCAAGAGACGATTTTGTCCAAGTCAGTCGTAGCCCCCGTCAGTCGTAACCGTTGCCCTTCTCCATGATGTGCAGCAGCGGCGTGGGCCTACGTCTATCTTCCTCCAGCGTGGCGTCGTCCGCAGTGGCGGCGACCTCCATGATGTGCATGGCTGTGCGCCGCGTTCCGGTGCACATGGGCGACATCTTAGGTGGAGGTGACTTGGGCTCGCGCCGAGCAGGAGGCGTGATCAAGTTGATCTGCGGGATCTGAACGGCAGCCTGCTCCTGCCTGTCGAGAAGTTCCAGCAGCAGCTCTTGGCAGTGAGCGTGCTCGTTCCTTGGAGGTAGCGGTGGAGGCGGCGGCGGCAGTGGAGGCGGGCAGGTGCACTGCTCGACGCGGCTCACGATGCTGATCTGCGTGTCCGAGCCCGACTGGTCTGGTGAAGGCTTCAGCACTGCCGGGGTGAGTCCCGGCCGTGGCCCGATAACAGCCTCGAAGACCACCGGCAGCCGGGGCCGCATGAAGCCGGCGGTCATGATACGAGCAAGGGACATCTTGGAGCCGACCGGCTTGGGTGGCTCGCCTTCCTTGGGCGCCTCCTTGTCCGCCTCGCCTTCGGCGCCTTCCTTGGCTTTCTTCTCCTCCTCGTCCTTCTCGAGGGGGGGCCCCATGGTGATGTTGAGTGTGCCATCTGGGGAGAGCTTCCAGTCCATGCGCGTACCCTTGGCTGACCCGATCTTGCCGTACATGGGCTCGGGACCCATCATGGGCAGGGTGCAGGCCGTGATTCGCCGACAGGTGGGCTTGTGAGCCCTGCGCGGGATGCGCGGCGCGGGGACGCCCGCGGGGCCCACACTGTAGCCGCCATGCACGCGGCATGGGGGCGGCGTCCTGCGGCCGTCCCAGCGGCTGCCGCCATCGGCGACGTGCTCGTCTGAGATGCTGATGACGACCTCTCGCTCCGAGACGGCCCCCGACCTCCGGCCTCCGGACCAACCGTTGGGGCTGCGGCGCGAGGGTGGCCGGCGGTCGGCGGCGCCGCGCGGTACCAGCCTGGTGATGACCACGGCGTCCTCGGTGTCGCCGTAGTCATCGTCCTCGCTGCTGCTGCCACTATACGAGTCCGAGTCGTTGCCTTCGTCCGGATTCGGCTCCACCTCGATGGCTATTTGGATAGACCTGGGCGCCTTCTTGGCCCCCGGCGCGGATCCCGGCCTGGCTGCCATGGCGTTCGCCAACCACACGCGCTACTCCTCTTCCTCGTCGGCTTCGCACGACCCGCCCACTGAAAGGCACGCGCGCGCGATACTACAAGGAGGAAAGAAGTAAAGCATGCACGCCGCCATTCTGCTTGTTGTTTCCTGACTTTTGGTTTCGGTTTCTTTTTACTGAATTGGATTTGGGCTTGTTTATGTGTGTATTATTGGCTTGTAATTCCACGTGAATAAAATGTCATTCGTCATGTCGTTCGCGAGCCTTTACTCACTTCTGACGGCCGCTCAGGCCGACACCACGTTGGTGTAGGGAACTGAATATTGGGTAGTAGGCTCACAGGCACGGCCCGGGATTACCCCCCCCCCCCCCCCCCCGGGTGTCGACATTGCGCGGGGGCATGTGGTGGCGCTGAAAGCGTCTGCACTGGTAAAAACGAGTGGCGCATTTGGCAGGCGTCGCACTAGGAGTGGCAACCACGCCGACGAATTGAATTATTATCGCGACATTCGCGTGGGTGTCGCAGAAATGGCTAAGCGGGCCTTGAGTGGAACTTTATTTCTGGCCTGTGCACATGCTTATTCATTCTTCAACGGTTCACAAGGGACATATATTGTATGAGGGAGTATAGCTGGATATTATAATGCACGGCACACGGGTTGTACAGCTTTTTCTATTGTTATTTCTATTTTCTATTGTTATTTAACGTCAATAGTATTAGCATGTGGTTTAGCAGCATTTGATTCATGGCAGGGGACAACCACGGAATTAAAAGAGTGATGGCGGCAACAATTATTTTCATTCGCAAGGAGCCGACATGCACAGAAAACAGAGGGGCAGGAAAACGATAGGCAAAAGGAATTCGGCACGTAGGCACATATCCGCCAGCCATTTAGGCACAACAGTAACAGTGACTTCATATGTATTTGGACAGCCATGCAGCCACTGCTATTAATTGAAACAATTAAATGAGGCAGATTTGTCACCAATGCATGCATTTATGCTCGCTGAATGATTTCGCCCATTTTCCTTTCAACTTTTTCTAGCTCGTACCACCAGCGTTAGTAACGCTCAGTTTAAGGTGCTTCACCTGTTCGTGTTTTTCTTAATTTTTAATTAGCTCCTTTCACATAGAGAAGTGCAGTCTAGTTATTAAGTAAAACCTTGTTACTTCTTCAGAGAGGCCTTCTGCATGAACGGAGCAACTGACTTCTTCTAAAGCATTAAAGCATTCTGTGAAGAGGTTTTCAAGTTTCAACACTAACGCTGTGCCGATGGATACAGCAATCTTCCGTGGTCGCGGCCGGTATTTTTTCAGCCTCGAAAGGAAAAAGATTAGCTCATCGCGGTCATGCGCAGACATACAAGCTGAATTCTATTCTTGAGTAGAGGGCCTTGAGACTGCATTTGAAGGCCGCTTATCTGGGCATGCTCCATATCACCTCCGTCCTCACAGTCTAGCCGGAAATCTAGCACTGTCTCAGGATAATTACCTTGAGATACTCGTTTTATGAGCCCATAAAATGAAAGGCAATTGTCTAGGATTAAAAATTGGGTGGTGCTGGTTGCATCATGAAGACTGCCTTATGATTCCGAACAGACTCTCACGAGGATCTTGTCTAAGCTTTGAAGTCATCGGATATCTGTACTACAGCTTTTCTGTCAGGTATGCCAACAGTTTAAGTGTGCTAAAAGGATTCAAACGAAGAACAGCGGCTGTTTAGGCGCTCAGAAAACAACAGACACTTTTTACAAGCCTCTCCCAATTGTCAAGGAAAGTTAAAAATGTCTTCATACGTGAACGTCAAAATACGTGAACAAAAACGTGAAGTGACGCCGAGAAGCGCGCAAACCAGGGCAAAGCCGCACAACGGAACAACAACGAGACCCGTGGTTAGGGCTCTCTGCTACTGATCCGGAGTACTACCCAGGTTCGAACCCGACCGCGGGGGCCGCGTCTCGATTGAGGCTAAACGCAAAAGGCGCCCGTGTGCTGTCCGATGTCAGTGCACGTTAAAGATCCCGAGGTGAGAGAGAGAGAGAGAGCGAAAAACCTTTATTTCCATCAGAAATTGCGGGGGTTCACACCTTGCGGAACGCACGCAGGCGACCGAAGAGTGTCCCCAACCGCACACTAATGGCTAGTGGACGAACTTTGCCGCAACCTCAGTCGCTGCAGATGGATTATATGGAGCGTTGTAGCTTTAAATCGGGGCATCGCAGCGTGGTTTCCCTCTCCGTTTTATTTCTGAATTTGCAGTACCCTGGGTAGTGCGTGCACTCTCATATTATATGGTCTAACGTGCCTACGGCACCGCAGAGTTTGCATTTAGCGTCTCACTCGTCTCTCGTCTGAGTCATGCTTCTCCGTAAGGGAGACATATGCATTCCCTGCCTGCAGGCGCCGCCAAGCGCGGGCCTCCGAAAGGCCGAGTGCTCTGTCGCAGGGAGCGTAGACCCTCCTTCCTAGCTTGAAATGTTTGGTTATTTCGTGGAATGAATGCAGGGTGTCTTTTGAATCTCTAACGTCTAGCGGTGGCACCTCTTTCTTCCCTTCTTCTTTCACCCCTCCTTTAACCCTCCCCTTTCGACGCCCAGGTACAAATTTGTTAATGGGATTCTGCTGGTTTCTAATGGTTTCATCTGGTCCCAGAAAGAAGCCTTTGCTTGGATCTACTGGTCCCAGAAGGAATGCCTTCTGGTTTTTTGCTGGGGTCTACTGGTCCCAGAAGGAAGCCTTCTAGTTTTGTGCTGGTTGAAATGGTTCCTGTAAAGAGCCTCCTTTGGTCCCTGCTGGGAGCTTCTGGTTCTGAAGTGGGATCTACTGGCCCCTACAGAGAGCTTTTTGTTGTTCAATTGACAATTTTTTTCTGACGTTTTAATGGTATTCCTCAATTAACAAAATTTTTGACCTAAATCTCTTCGAGTTTTTCTGCCATAAATTGCAAAAATAGTGCTGAAATTTAATGAGAAAACTATGTTTATTAACTGTTCCCCACTAACACCTGTGGGATGCCCTTAAAAAAGGGTATATATAAGCATGAGCTTATTGTAATACAGACGTTGTATTAACGCGATCACTGTATGTTTCTCATATAAGTTATGTATATTGCAGTGCTTTGTTGGTGGGCTTGTTTGCGCTTGCTACGATTAAAGCTGTGTGTTCTCACTATAGGCATATCTGCGCGGTTGTGCAGGGTAACACATTTTAGTGTATAGGTTGCTTTTGTTTTCCTGAATTTTTTTAATGTGCTTATTATCATTAACCAACTCTAAAACATATTGTAACTTGTCAGAAAGGTAATAGAAATCTAAGGAGATACGACACGGATGCTTTATACAAAAATAAATGTTCTTGCTATCAGCATGCAGTTACTGGTTCCAGCGGCTACTGGCCCCGCGGCAACTGGTCCCAGTAGCTAAATGTCCCAGCAGCTACAGAGAATGGGCCAATAAACCATTTGAACTGGGACCATAAAAAACCCCATTTGCACATTTTCACCTGGGCGGGGCTCAGGTGTCCGCCGAAGTGTGAGAAAGATACTGGACCATTTCCTTTCCCCCAAAAACCAATTTAATTTCATTTACAACAACGAGCCCGCAAGTTCACACGCGGCGCAACAGCGACGGCCTATCCTACCGTGAAGTCTACTGTGGCGCAACCTCGTGTCGGCGCCGCGACGCAGAAGAGTGTCAAAATTCGCGGGGCCACCCCTCCCCATTGAGCAGCCGCGGAGTGAGCACACTACCCAATATTCTAAATAGTTACATTGACATCCGAGGACGGGATCCGTTGGGACCCGTTGTCTACTCGCCTAGTGACAGCAGTCTGTTGTATAATGAGCCAGTTCTAAAGTAATGTGACGACGACCCGTCATTTTCAGTTAGGTTGGCTGGTAACAAATTTATTTGAGGTCCTGCAGAGCTTTCGCCGGCGGGGCCTTAGGTCTCCCACGTGGGGACGTCGAGGTGTTGCCTCGCCGTCGCCTCGTGGGCCTGCTGGACGGCCCAGAGTTGGTCACCGAAGCAGGGGCTACGCAAGACAGCGGCCCACCGCGGCGGGAGGATTCCGGAGTTAGCGCCGTGCGGGTTTTTGTTGCAGTCCCAGAGCATGCGGGTTAAAGTGGCTATATCAGTGTGGCAGACCTTGCATATATTTGTCGGGTATGTGCCGGAGTAGAGCCTGCGGTACTGTTCCGGGTTGGGCTACGTGAGCGTCTGCAGTTGTCTCAGGGCCACAGCGTGCGCGCTGTCCAGCTTGTCGCTGGCCGGAGGGAAGGTTCGGCGGGCCCGGCAGAGGGCCTTCGTAATTTCGTTGTAGCTGGTCAAGCAGTCTTTGGGGCTGTCCCATGGACGACAATCGCCGGCGCGGTTCGCGAGCTCGCGCTCCTTGGCGTGTGCCCCTTCTCGTTTTGGTTGCGATATGTCTTCGATACTTATTCCATGTGCGCCGGGAACCACTGAATTCTGGCTTGAAAATCTACCTCCCGCTGGACTTGTCGGTTGCTCAGGACTCGGGCCGTTCTCTGTGAGATCCATCCTTTGGCGATGTTTCGGACCGCTTGTCGCGGGTCGCAAAGGACCGTGGTGCACGTCGGATCCATGAGGGCGAGTGCCACTGCCGCTTCCTCCGCTTCTTCTGCGTGCTCGCATGCTACACTTGCCGTTATGCGCGTTTTGCCACTCGAATCGATGACCGCCACCGCGAATCGCGAGCGTTCTGCGTATTCCGCGGAGTCAACGAACCTTGTCCCCGTTTCGTCTCCGTGGCTGTGTAGGAGAGCTATGGCCCTGGCCACTCTCCTTCCCCGGTTGAGTTCCGGGTGGACGTTCCGTGGAATCGGGTCGACTCTTGGCGTTTTTTTTCTGATGTCCGGAACGGCGACTTTCTGGCCTTGTTGTGCGCGGTAACGGATGCCGAGACTTTCCATGATCTGGCGTCCTGCTCTCGTGCCCGCTAATCTTTCTAGTTATGAAGTGCGCTGCGCCTCGGCGTTTTCGCTAAGCGTGTTATGAAGCCCGAGCTGGAGCAAGCGGTGCGTGCTGGTGGACTCGGGTAGACCCAGTGCTATCTTGTACACCCTGCGGATGAGGACGTTGATCTTGGCTTCTTCTCTCTTGTACCAGTTGTGGAATGCCGCGACGTACGCAATATGGCTCATGACGAAAGAGCGTATGAGTCGTGTGAGACTCGCCTCCCACATTCCGTTTCTTCTGCTAGTGACCCTCTTGAGGATTCGCATGATGTTAGCCGTCTTGTGCTTTAATTTAGTGATCGTTTCGCCGTTGACGCCGTAAACCTCGATTACCATGCCGAGGACCGTAATTCTGTGCACCATTGGGATGGTTGCTCCGTTGCTCGTGCGTAGTCTGATCTCTTCGTATTCTCGCCTGGTCGTTGCCGCATTCCGACCACACCCGGGTGGTCTGTCCCTCTGCGTAGGGCGGTAAAGTAGGAGCTCCGACTTTTTCGGCGTAGATCGTAATCGCGTACCCACAATGTATTACTCTCTTGTCTCGATTGCTAGTTGCAGTGCCGTTTCGATGTGACCGTCGCTGCCTTCATGCACCCAGAGGGTTATGTCGTCGGCGTATTGGTGTTCCGGACGTCTTCGAATTCTTGTAGCTTTTCTGCTAGCCCGATCATGACCAGGTTGAAGAGCGTGAGCGAGAGGACGGTGCCCTGCGGGGTGCCGGTGCTTCCCAGCGTTTGCTATTCTAGCTGGAGGTCCCCTGCCACTAAAAAAGCTCGCCTGTGTCTCAAGAAATCTTTTACGTACGTAGTTGTACGTGCGTACACCCAGGTTTTGCCACGATATCTGGTGTAAGATCGCCGAGTGCGCGATTCTGTCGAACGCGCTTTTAAGGTCGAGGCCGAGAATTGCTCTGGAGCCTCTCGTCTTGCCTTCAAGCACCTGGTGCTTCAGTTGTATCCTTGCGTCTTGCGTGGACAATTGTGGGCGGAATCCTATTATGGATGGTGGGCATGCCCCTTTCTGCTCTGAGTGGGCTTGCCAGCGATTAAGAAGTGCGTGCTCCATGGTCTTGCCGACGCACGACGTTAGCGATATTGGGCGAAGGTTGTCAAGGCTCGGCGCTTTTCCGGGTTTCGGGATTAGTATCATTCTCGCAGTTTTCCACTCTTGCGGGAGGCTGCCGCGCTGCCAGCAGTCATTGCAGTCATAATGAATGCCGTTAACTGTTTCACGGATCGGTCGTCGAGATTCTTCAGGGCGCGATTCGACATCCAGTCACGCCCCGCGCCGATCTGCTGTGGAGGTTGTGCAGAGCCGTCCTGATCTCTTCTGCGCTAAAGCCCTTATCCAGTTCTGCGTTCGGATCCCCCTCCTATGGGCCGCGCTGTGCGGTCGAAGTGTGCGGCAAGTACTTCGCTCGTAACCGGACGGTCACTGCATCTTCACCGTACGTGCTTCTCGAGATCCCTGTGTAATAGACGCGCAAGGCAGTTCCTCTGGTGGGACTTGGTCTTCATTTCGTCCATCAGATACCTGAGCAGGTTCCACGATTTCCCGTTGTGTAGTTGGCCATCGACTGCATTGCATAACTCGTCCCATTGCTGGCGTTTGAGCGTTTGGCAGTGCTCCTGGATTGTGCGGTTGATCTCTGCTATTTTCTCTCTGAGTCTCCGATTGGGTCTCTGTCCCTTCCACCTGGCCAGGACCGAGTTCTTCGCCTCGAAGAGATGCGCCAGGCGGCTGTCCATCTGTCAGTTTCAATCTCGGTTTCGATGGTCTTGGTTGACGCTTTGGCGTCTGCAACCAACGAGCGGGTCCAGGCTTCAATGTCTGTGATCGTATCTCCTGAAGACTGTTGTTGGTCTCGTTCCCAATCGGTCCATTTGAATTTTCGCTTACTGCCCTGCGCCTTGCCAGGCGTCTGTACGTGTATTTGGACGATCATGTGGTCGCTCCCCAGGTCGTTCGACGTGTTTTTCCACGTGGTGGCCGTCGCCCCGGCATTTCGGACGAATGTCAGGTCCGAGGTCGTGTCCCTGGTAGTTGAGTTACCAATTCTCGTCGGGTGCGCCGGATCCGTAAGTAACGTGAAGTCGAGTTCCTGCGCATCTTGCCCGAGTTGTTTTCCCTTGGTCGTGCTGTAGCCGTAACCCCATGCCGTGTCTGCCGCGTTGAAATCGCCCCCTGCAATCAGCGTCCGGGACCCGGCAATCTTGAGTGCCTTCTGAAACAGCGCACGGAAGCTTTGGCAGTGCTGATCCGGAGCTCCCTGGTTCGAACCCGAACGCGGCGGCTGCGTTTTTATGGAGGAAAAACGCTAAGGCGCCCGTGTGTTGTGCGATGTCAGTGCACGTTAAAGATCCCCAGGTGGTCGAAATTATTCCGGAGCCCTCCACTACGGCGCCTCTTCCTTTCTTCTTTCACTCCCTCCTTCATCCCTTCCCTTACGGCGCGGTTCAGGTGTCCAACGATATATGAGATAGATTTCCTTTCCTCAGAAACCAATTATTATTATTAAGCGTTGGCGGTGTTTCGACGGGCTGCTGTATACGTTCAGTGTGAATATACTTTGTTTCCTCTGCTTGGTGGGTATCAGTTCGATGAAAGCGTGTTTCATCTGGACACCGCTTAGTTCGTGGTCAACGAATGTGAGACGCTTCCTAACGAGCGTGCATACACGTACCCCTCGCCTCGATTTTGCTGCCGTGCGTTTTGTAGCCTGTTAAGGTAGCCGCATTGGTGAATGTTTCTTGGTGTAATATTACGCCCGGTTTGCGTGCCTGATGTGTTGCTGTAGAACCACTTTTTTGCCGGCGAAGCCGCGGCAGTTCCACTGCCATATTACTATCCGTTGATTATCGTTGGCCATGTTGATGCTGATGCAAGTTACCGGGCTGCCCTTGATGGTGGCTTGGTCCCGCATCACTGCTCGCCGGTGCGTGTCCGTGTTGCGTGAATACGGAGTGATTCATTATTATTTGCATGTTTCCTTCGAGGTTAGTGGCCCTGTTTGCGAGTCCGAGGACTGTTGCGTGTAGGGTCTCAATGGTACTTTGCATTGTGCATAGCATTTTCTTGATGTCTGTCATTTCCGCTCGCACCTGGCTCTCGAAACCGCCCTCGCGCTGTTGTATCGCCCGTTTCTTCGGGGCGGGCGCGTCCGCGTCAGGAACGCTCGCCGGTACCTGCTGTTGTGCGTTCGGTTTGTTTTGTTCTACCATGGCGCGCTCGCGTCTCAGTTCTCGCATCTCTTGCATTAGCTTTTGGACTTGTTCGCGCATTACTGCGTTCTCTTTTCGCATTTCTGCGTTCTCTTTCCTTGGCACCTCTAAAATGCCATTATCGGCTTTTTGATTTTGCTCTGGGACTGCAGGTGCTGTTAGGTATCTATGCATAAATAATTCGGCTAACTGTCCACTGCACATTGCCGGTGGCAACTTTAACTTCTTCATAGGCTGTTACTTGACTTTGTCTTCGTCGTCAACGTGGATCCCACTGAGCACCGAATATCTTGTAGACGTCTTGAAATGTCTATATTCCCAGCAAACGCAAAACCGCCGCAAAATCTTCCAGAAATATCCCATCAGGACATTTGGAATCTCCCCAGGAGGTCCTCATTTTTCCCGAAGACATCCAAACAATGTCCCCACAACTAGCCGTGTCCTAAAGGTTGTGCGTCCCAGGGACAGCCCCAAAAGGTTAATGCTAGATTTCTCGGCTCTGGCTCAATAACATTATTTCTTCTTTTTCATGCAGACTTCAGGCATCTAAGCGCACATAAGTGCTAAATTTAAGGCACATGCTTACGTTACAGGTGGTGTAATACATCTGTTCACTCGCGTGAATACTTGCTGGCTAGGCCATTGAGATTTACCTGTTGACATGAAATGTGCTTTAACAAGGTGAACATTTGTGCAGGTTGGTGCATGATCTTGTGACGGGACCAGCGCAGCACGAAACAAAGAAGAGAGAGGCGGGACACGACGCTGAATAACAACCAGATTTTTAATGCACGTTCGTCGAATATGTACATCTGGCTCGTATATGAAGGAAAAGAAAGAAGCATGAAAAACGCACACGTGGTGAAATATTAATACATCGCACGCAGATAATCAATTTCTCTGTCACGAAGCGCTATCGAAGGTATGCAGACTCATACGTCGCTCTTTGGTCGGACGTTGAAGGCTTCTTCAATCTCCCTGGTCCGTTGATCAAAATATGACGGGATGACAGTTGTGTTGATAAGCTGCAGGGCGCATTCATGCTCTCGGCAATGTTTTGCTAATTCACTGCTGATGGCGCCCTTTAGAGATCTTTTGTGCTCTCGCAGCAGTTTATTCAAACAGCGCCCTGTTTGACCAATGTAGGTGCGTCCGAATGACAGAGCTATTTCATAAACCCCGCTTTTCACACATGTCACATGTTTTTTCGGTGTTTTTTTCTTGCACTGATTTTTTTCTTTGCTCGCTGTTGACTTTGGAGCACAGGCTTCTTCGTTTGTTGGGTGCTGACATGAGCACTTTTACACCAGCTCTTGCTCCTACCGTTTTGAGACCGTGGGAAATGCCATTAATGTAAGGAATGATCGCGTACGGCTTCTTTTATTTTGATGTGCATGGTGGTGAGATATTTTCTGCCTCTAAGTGCTTGCAGAATCACTAATGCGACACTGGACAGCAGTCTTGTCGGGCAACATGCTGCTTTCAGCCGAAGGTTCTGGGTGTCAAAACTGCCTTGAACTTCATGATGACAAGATCTCGTCAATGCGGCTCTCATTGCTGTTTTTTTCTACCCCCACTTGATGATCTTGGAGTGCGCAGGTGTGTAGGGGAGCAGTCCCTTCTAGCTTCGTGGTCCGTACCGCCAGCATATGTGAGCGCCTAAAAAGGCTTTCGTCAAGTCAAGAAATCGCATAACGTTGTTTTCTGGGAGTTCACTTGTTATTTCTAGTCCTAGTCCTTAGCAAAAGCAGCAATGAGAGCCGCATCGACGAGATCCTGTCATCATGAAGTTGAAGACAGTTTTGACGCCCAGAACAGTCAGCTGAAAGCAGCAGGTTACCCGACGAAACTGCTATCCAGTGTCGCAGAAGGGATTTTGCAAGCACTTAAGAGGCAGAAAATATGTCACAACCACATCAGAAGAAAGGAAGCCATACGCGGTCGTTCCTTACCTTAATGGCATTTCCCACAGTCTCAAAAAGGTATACGCGCAAGAGCTGGCGTAAAAGTGCTCATCTCAGCACCCAACAATTTAAGAAGCCTGTGCGCCAAAGTCAACAGCAAGCAAAGAAAAATCAATGCAAGAAAAAGCACCGGAAAAACATGTGACATGTGTGAAAAGGGGGTTTATGAAATACCTCTGTCATGCGGACGCACCTACATTGGTCAAACAGGGCGTTGTTTGAATGAACGGCTTCGAGAGCACAAAAGATCCCTAAAGGGCCCCATCAGCAGTGAATTAGCAAAACATTGCAGAGAGCATGAATGTGACCTGCAGCTTAGCAACACAATGGTCATCACGTCATATTTGCATCAACGGACCAACAAGATTGAAGAAGCCTTCAACATCCGACAAAATAGCGACGTATGCGTCAGCATACTTTCGATACCATTTCGTGACAGCGAAATTAATTATCTGCGTGCGTTTCCCTAATATTTTACCACGTGTACATATGATGCCTTTGTCATGCTTGACCTTTCCTTATTGCACCTGCGAGATGTATATGTTCGACGAACGTGCATTAAAAATCTGGTTGTTAGTCAGCGTCGATTACCGCCTCTCTCTCCTTTCTTTCGTGGTGCGCTGCTACCGCCACAAGAACATGAAATGTGCTAGAATTTTACACACAAAGGAAATATGAATTCAAGAAGTTGCCCGATCCCGCCCATATAACAGGAAATAGCAGCGCAATACAGATGTAATTTCAGTTTATTAGATGTGCTCTTTGCATTCAAATGAATACAAACAGGAGACGCATATGTATGCACCATGTTAACACACAACGTACGGAGCACTACGGCACCAGCATATAATAATGGCCAAATTTTTCTCTAGCTCTGAGAAATCTGAAAGAATGAAGCAATAAAAACATGATACAGGCTGAAAATTGATGCACCTTAAGCAAACTTTCCAAAGGGTACAAAAGCATATATGCACACGCAAAAGCAAACGCCTGTAAAGAGCAACCTGGGTGCCAAAAGAAAAGATGATATGGGCGTACGATACAGATACGCGGTTTAAGGTTACGGATATTCTGCAGGGTGAAACCTCCCTCTCGCTTTGCCTCTAGCACGAGCCTCGGAGTAAGCTTGAGCGTGTTACCAAAACAGGAAAAAAAATTAATTCTACGAGGCTAAAATAAAAAACGAGCATAAACCACCATACCTTGACGACGTTGCCAAAGGAAACCCGGGGATGAAATAAAATGCTGCAACCATATATATAAATTCAACGCAGCCTTCTGTCCAGCGCCTTCTCACGGCACAACGAACGCTCAAACATACACGTTACATCCTCGTTACACCCCCGTTTTATTTTCTTGTGACTAAGTGTGGAGATAAGACTGCTTACAGCCGGATGGAAAGGGGGGACTTCTTGAGGTAGGAACCTTGGCGCGCCGCACCCATGGTACAGCAGACCGCGCGTGTGGCACAATACGGCGTGGGAGGCGAGATCAAGGTGATCAAGGCACAAGTAATCCGGTGGGGGTGGATTGGGAGTCAGCGACGCGAACACAACACAAACTATACCGATGCGACAGGGCGGCAATGTAGGTATAGCAGGTTAATCCATAGGCACTCGCAGCAAGAGTCTGGTGGGCCTCCGAAGATCTCTCCCCCCCATGACCGCAGTGGACGGCCACGCTGCCACCAACAACACGTCACAGTTGTCGGAGGCGCTGAGGGATGCAGAGTGCGCGCTAGGAGTCGCCCATTGCCTTGAAATCCGCTGCCGCAAACGACGCCTGTAAGAGCGCCATTATGGTGTAGGGCCGTGAAGCTGCGCAAAAGACTTCCGATGCGCCGCGCGCCGCTGCACCAGTTCCAAAAGGAATTATGTGGGCACGCCGAGGTGCGTGGTAAGGCTGCCATGAATCCGTAGCTACGAAGTTCACGACAGCCCAGTGATGAGAGCAAGAGCTGCCGCGCGCTGGGGCTTGCGCGCAAGCGGCTAGGGACTGCGCGAATACGTATGCGCAGGATGGCTTCCGTCCAGCGAGGAAGCCGGGCAAGAGACGGGAGGCCATTACTGCGCCTCTGCTAGACAGTGGTGCAAGGAGGACTGCTGGTAGTTGGAGATGCCTACAGGGACCACCGCACCGTGATGAAAAGGCAGACCGCCGTCGCCTGCCTGCAGCATGGAGCCGACGGCCCATGAGAGAGATGCGGGGTGAACTTCGCTTCCTTTGGCTGTTCGAACAAAGCTGCTTGATCTGTCAAAACGGCGAGTGCAAGAACAAAACCTTCTCTCCCCGTAGCTTTTGGCGCGAGGGAGAGAGAAAAGGAAGCGAGGAGTCAATTTGTATTTTTTGTTTAAAAGCATTGGTCCCAAAAACGTTCTCCCAGGGGCGCTGCGAGCAGCCGAGGCGAGCGGACGCACGTTGCATGGGCTCCGCGAATTTCTAGCTTTTCGAACCGTTCAGTCTCATTGGACCATCAAAATTTTGGTTGGAATGAACGGCGGATCAGAAGAGGACCACTTGGACACCAAATTCAAAACGGTGGGACCCATTTTTTGGATTTTACCGGACTTTGAATTTCCCTCGTGGTCGGCCGCACGCTAGGCCTAGCTAGGCTTAACACAACTACGGGGGTTCGCGGGCTCCCCGGCCTCGTCCCGAGTTGATATGCAGCCCGGAATGACGTCCCGACCTATTAGCCAACCCGGGAATCGACGTGTAATGGAAGGACCGACCAGGGATTTTGCCGAAACCCGAGACATGGAGGAAGACTACCTCGACGACGCCGGGCCCGGACTCGTGGAGAGCCGAGGCGGGCAGGAGGCAGGCAGACAAGACCCGAAGTGCAGCACCCCGTTAACAAGATTTCAGGAAGAAGAAGAAGGCCATAATTGGGAGATCGCCATGTCCAAGCGACAGAAAAGGCGCCAACGAGACAGCGAGCGGAGCGGCCATACGGCGGCTGCGCAAGGGAATGTAAAAACCCCGGACGAAGCGCGGAGCACAGCTGGCGCGTCAGCTGCGGCGAAGCAGAGAGGAGCAATGCGGAGAAGACTACCTCCGCTCCCGAAGGACGAGCTCAAGATAGTCCTCAGGCCGAAGGGGCTCATCGTAAGAAATTTACAGACCCATCAAGTGGCTCGAGCGGTGGTAGCAGCAACCGGATCGAGGTGCAAGGCTGAAGATTTAATCATCAGACTACGCAACGGCTCAAACATTTTTATTGTGAGCACGCGTACACCTACGCGGTAAATGCACACGTGGTAGTACCGGAGGACACGCAGCGCGGAGTCATCCATGGCGTGGACCCAAGTACCTCGCCAGCGGAGCTCAAGGCAAATTTAAGAGTACGGACGCAAGGAGTCAAGATCCTCGCCGCCCGCATGCTAGGAAAGACAAGCACAGCAGTCATCACCTTTGACGGCTTCATAACCCCGCAGCAAGTACTCTACTACGGAGGGGAGATGTGGTTATATCCATATCGCCCCACAAGACAAGTCTGCTACATCTGCTGCCAGCAAGGCCATCGGTCCGACGTTTGCCCGAACCCCGAGACCAAGGCTTGCAAGCAATGCGGCGAGCAAAACCCGACGGAAGAACATCAATGTACGCCCAAATGCCTGATCTGCGGAGGAGACCACGCGACAGGCACGAGGGACTGCAAGCAGCGCCTCAAGACAGCCGAAGAGCTGCGAGGACGACCGACACAGAAGGGCGGCCGGCGTTATTTCGACCAGGTGAAAATAACGGAAAGCCAAGCCAAATCGTTATTCCGACCTGGTCGTAATAACGAAAGCGTTATTTTCACCCCTGGATTATAGATTGGCTTGGCGTCATTTGTGATTTGTGGATCGCGGTCGTGCGGGCGCGGGCGTTTTGCATCGCTTGCTTGTTTGGTCGGCCTCTGGATGCTCTGGACGTGTGGTGTGGCACATTCGTTGTGAAAGGACGCTTGTGTGGTTTGTGTGCTCGCACTTGTGTAGTGCCTCCAGAAGGCGCTCCAGAAAAATGAAAGTCTTTTCGAAGCTTTCTCAGGAAAATCTTGTCGTAATTGACTGTATGAAAATACGCTTTCATTTCGCGTAATTCATTGGTTGTTCGAGTGGCCATATGTTCGCTCATCCGTTCCGAGCTTTCGTCCTGATTTGCGCAGAGTATAGGCAAGCTAGTAATGAGAATTCTTTACAATGTGTGGCAATGGTCAGAAATACGATCAAGCACGGCCGGTTCAGCAGTCCCCGAGGCATCCTTCAGTCGAAGCAAGCAGCGGTCCCATGCGCAGAGGGTCGTCCACCCTGAACACGCGAGTGCGTGGCTGCACTCTCTGGAGGGCCACTGCGTCCGACACGGCCACTCATCGCAGTCGAGTGGCGCAGAAGTTGTACCTGGGCGTGGCGCTTCCTGTCATCTGCCACTTCCCATAACAGTGAGGTGTGTGGTTTATAGGGTGGTGATGCAGATTATAAATGACAGACTGCAGGTTTGGGTGGAGAATGAGGGGGTGCTAGGGCAGCTACACAATGGGTTCCGGAAACAGAGGAGGTTCGAGCTGTAGACAATCTATTTTCATTGACGCATTATATAGAAATTGCTGAAAAGAAACACAGGCCCCTACGGCTAACATTTCTGGACATACTAGGCACATTGGATGTGCCCAGTATGGCACATCCAATGGCGATCAATTAGAATGAACACGATATATAAGAGAAAGGGGGACAAAGCTGACATAATCAAATACTGTCCTTCAGAAACGCACTGATGAGACTCGGTTAGCCTGAGCAGCTGTCTGTGGAAGGTATTTAGCAATGAAGAGGGAGCGTACCTGGAGTGGATGCGGTACGCGTGCGCTTCTTCGCTGCTATCGCGGTGGCCGCATTAATCCCATAGAATCATCGCTATATTGGAATCTAGAAATTGTGTATTTTAAGGTGCAGGCGACAAGAATAAAGCGGATGACAGAAACAAAACTGCCGGAGCGAACCCACGCAAGCGCATTTCGTACAGCGCTGTTTGTGCAGTCTCCCGCGGCATAGTTTCGTTTTTAAGCCGTGGTAAAAACAGCGCAGCGACGGCAGACACAGAGAAGACAGAAGAAGACGGACAAGCGCTGACTAACAACTAAAGTTTATTGGAAAAAACACAGGTATTAATACACTCCTAAAACAACCAGGGAACACGCCCCTCTTAACATCCTTCTAATCGTGCGAATCTAGATACTTAATCTCACATTCGTGAAGAAGCACTGACGGTGTGCTGACGCATGCATCACCATTCGCGTGGATGCGATACGCCTCACACAGTTCCCTTGTCAATTTATCCCTGTGCCTGCAAACAACTTTTGTCTCATGGAAAAGAGGGTTGCACATTTTTTTGTCGGGGGAACCAGGGATATTATTCAGGGGGCAATCTCTAAAATGTAATGCAAGGTTGGACGAAGGGGGGCCATTTAACGAGGTATGATGCTGACGAAGACGGGTGTTCACACATTTTCCCGTTTGGCCAATGTATTTCTTGCCACAGGAAAACTCAATGTCATACACTACGCTTTCAGCACATGACGTAAACTTCTTTTGGTGGTTTATATTGCAGGCTCTACTCCCGGTTGGAACTCTTGTGGCAGACCGAAAACTTCTTCAGCGCTTGTCCGTCTTCTTCTGTCTTCTCTGTGTCTGCCGTCGCTGCGCTGTTTTTACCACGGCTTAAAGATGCACCAACTAGCTCAGTTGTCGGTTCTTCTGCAGTTTCGTTTTTGTGCTGTCGTTCGCGCTAGCGTCGATGTAACTGTGCCAACAGACGCACAAAAAATCACATGGTCTGTCAGTATGTTGGCGTTGGCCTGGGTGCTTCCAGACGTCGCCGAACGCAGCGGCGAACAAGTGCCTATATAGAGTACGTGTATAGTATCGCTTTTTCTGGCCGGCGTCGCCATTAGGCGCGCTTTGAACGAATTCCGGGCGGTGTAAACTACCATCGTGAGATGATTTTCGCGACGTACGACAAGGGAATTATGCAACAATTGCATTATGTAACAGATATAGGCGATCGAGATTCAGTTGTAGGGGCTTCTGTGGCAGCTGGACTATCTGGCTCATATGAAAAAAAAAACGTACCGGGAAAAACGCAGCAACCGCGAACGTAACAGCGGGTTCTGCTAGATATTGGTTTTGCAAACGGAAAATTAATTCTGCCTCTTTTCATTGCGAGGGCTAGAAGCGCCAGATGCGGAATTCCATCTTATATTGATATCACCGTTTCGCTCTGCCGCATGCAAGCACTTTGATCAGTGCGTTTAGTGGTAAAACCTTTTATGGGCGATCCTTCCACGAACACACGCTCACATAGTGAATTCTCGTTGTTTCTTCCTCACTTTTATAGCTCAAACTTTCGGTAAATCTATTGGAAATGAATTAAGAGCTCCAAGAGTGAACGCGTGTGTGCGGCGGTGGTTTTGTAGTCGTGCTCCCTTTGAGCAGTCTCATATATAAATTTGTCGCTATAATAAACTTTTGAGATTTTCGACAAGTCTTTTGAAGATGAAGACAATATATCCAGCAGTCATTACGTTTAGGGACAAATTGTGCGCGTGCCATGGGTGGGAAATATATATATGGCCACGTACCAATGGTCAGGCATTCGACGCCTCGATACTTCAAACTATTAAGTGACCGAAAATTTCTTCAAACTATGCTGATTAGAAACAAAGGGTAAGGGGACCGAAAAATAGTTCTTTACGCAGAGTTCGGAATAAAGAGAGCCCGACCACAGGGGTAGGTACGGATCTTTTCATTCTTATGCGACCGCTCATCAGCACTGTCAGCGGCGCCTCATAGATTCCACTCGATAGGCCCCGCATACGGTAAAATAAACTGGTCTCACGTCGTGGCAAGAACAGGAGCGCAGCTGGGGAGAGAAACTGCACTTCGAAAGCACCGTGTAACAGGGGTAGTAGACGAGTGGTTCTCCACGATGGCCACATGCAGTGCTCTGCATTGCCATGCTTCATCGGTCCGGACAGGTAAGCTGTACAGCCGTTGCGTATGCTTATATTACCGGCAGCTTTGTCGCACTGAAATACGCGATTTTGACGAGAACGAAGTGCCAGTTTGTAAATACCGTCGGTTTGAATTAAGCGATTTCCCTGTCTACAGTACACACCGTACATACATACCCCTCTGGCAATAATGGCCCTCAGCAGCTAAGAAAAAAATAATCTGACATTAACAGGTGATGCGAATTCACTCAGCCACCATTCTGCTTGAGAGATAGGTTACAACAGTAAGAAAAGACTATAAATCAAATTTTGCCAATATTTAGGGCCTCTTGTTAGCAGTTAAAGCCTGATATTACCGTTTGTGCACCCAAAACACAAATCACGAAAACCAGGGTAAACCCAATTCCTGCCCAAAAAGTGCCAAGAGAAATGTAATTTTCCAGTGCAACAGTCTCAAGCTACCGTGTAGAAACTGGCAGATGTCTTGAACCTGAAGGCAATGGATAAACTGGCCATGTGATGGTTTCCATGTCATGTTGCATGGCATGAATTACCGAGGAAGACATCGTTTTCTTTATGCTCTTTTACAGTGCAGTTTCGGGTAATGCGAATTTCAAAAACTGCCAGCAAGATCCCAGTGCTACAGAATCCACCTCGTTTGCGAGTTGCAATCCCAGTAGCACTGCTAGGACTCTTATCTTGCCGTTGTAAAATACCTACAAAGAACATTCAATTCAAAGGGCCTCCATTACAATGTTCAGTGGGCTTGAGCACCCGTTTAGTTGTCTCAAAGCAGTATGTTGGCGAAATTCATTTTTTTTTTCATTAGCTTTGTGGAGCATTTTCTGCTGCAATGGCATAAACAGGAAGGCAATATGCGGTTCTGCAGCAACACTTCAGACTGTGATGCGACACACGGCAAGCACTTACCTCAAAGATGAGTAGGTTGCTCAGAGGAAACAATGTGGTGGCTGGGTATGGCCTTAAAAAAAACTGCTTTGTAACACGGTTTTTCTATAGAGCCAACGAAGTTGTTACTCATTTATTCATACGCTTCATCAATTACTGACAAGGCGTGTCGGTAGGAACACTTTATTTGGCAAGGAAGTCCTGGCCGATGTGGGCCTAATGCGACTCTGCCTGTAGGCCAGGGTGCAGACTTGTGGGCACAATCTTGAGCCAGTAGCCTGGAACGAGGAATAGGTGCCTTGGACCAGAAAATGCCGCGCCATGCAAGGTAGGCTGCTGCAGTCCCTCCGCTAGTGTCAGTCATACACAGGGTTGGATGCCATGAAAAGAGAAAAAGTATGCAAGCTCAGAACAATAAAATGCAACTAATAAACCACTAAGAGAAACCCACAAACAAATACATAAAAAATGGAATGCATATGAAGGAAAAAAGATAAGGACATCTCCCAACAGGCTACAGCAGCAGCCCACGCACTACTGTAGTGGCTTTGAACATGGGCATTAGAAAGATCCTTAAAAAAAAGAATAAAAGGAACATTGTTCAAGATGTGCCAGAGAAACCACGCACAAAAAGAAGTGTGTACAAGGCAGAGACCAAGAATGAATAAAAACAGTCAAGACAAACAACGAAAGGGTTTCTGAAAGGCTTCTGACGCTGACACACAGGAGGTCACAAGCTCCGTATGCTAAACACAAAACCTTAAAGGGGCGGAGACATCAAATTTTTGGTTGGAGAGTTCTTAGTTTCAAACATTGCATACTCCCACCCGGTGCGTGATACGTGCTCCGCAATTTAAATATGAACATTAAATATTACCGCATTATTTATACTGAGCGATTTCGGTTTCTGAGTGTCAGGGTGCATAATGACGTCACTCCCGAGGAAGAGCAGCAACCCTGGTCATGTGGGCTCCAAAAGTAGTGACACAGGGACCGCTGCATCGTCTGCTCTCGTACACATGCTGTGCACATCAGGGCCTTTCGAAATGCCGGCCAGTACTGCGATATGCTTTACTTTCAAGTGGTTCAAATTATAAAACATTTGAAATTACAATACAAATGTTTCCACAAAATGCAGTGATGAAAAGAAACATTTCACACAAATATTTCATTCCTCTTCATAATTTATCGCATCCTAAAGCTTACTGAGCGTCTCAATGAATGAGGGAAAATCATGTAGAATGGTACAATTAGCCTGAGCCATAACTGTGTTCAGGAAAAAACATGACAGCTTGACTTTGTAAGCTGCCGAACAACAATCTTTCGGCTTTTCATTTCTCGGCCTTTTGGCGAAGATCATAGCACCGAAGCGCGACCTTGTGGTAGAGCATACGCCTCACATTCGGGAGGTGCTGTGTTCGATTCCCAGTGCCGCCGGGTGCCCACCGGTTTTAATATTTCCCCGTCATGGTGCTCGGCTCATCTAGGGTGAGATGCTTGGGAGAAGGGTCTTCGACCAAACCGTAGCCTTGACGGATCAGAGATAAGCTCTGCCGTCAAGCAACCCTAAATCCACCTCGTGCGGTAGAAGCCCATCTTCTTTTTTTAACCCATCATGCACACCTGCCGATGTGCGTGAGCCAGCCACAACGGTAGCAAGCAAATACCGCTGCACTTTGCTCGAAGCGGGTTTGTGAGTGGAGAGTGCTTATGGCACATCTCTCTTGAGGCTAGAGAAGTGAACGTTGTAAGTTTTGTAACTGGCACAAGGCGAGAGTTTTGGACTGCGGGTTTTAGCCACGTGGGGACGTTTTTGCACCCGCATTTGACGGGAATTTTGAGGCGCAGGCTATCCTTCCCACGCAGTGCACCCCTGGAGAGCCGAGCACTAGGCCGGGGGACCGCCTGTTCCCATTGGATTAACCGGCTGGTGGACCGGAGGCCACAGGAATCGTATCCACGACCTCCCGTAGCCGAGGCGAGCACTCAAGCACGAGGCCACAGCTTCGGTGGAGATGCTCTTCTTGTCGCTATTCAGGCACTGAAAAGGCATATGACGTGATGTGGCATTGTTGAGAAACATTAATGACACAAAAAATCGATGAACAGCAGCTTAAGCTACAACAAGAGTGAGAGCATTAACAAGACGACCTCTTCCACACTCCCTTGTGGCACCTCCAGCTGTGGAATGCTGCCCCAGATGCAGCATTCTTGACGGGACATGGCCCGCTTAACTCTTGCGTATGGGCTTCACCACACTGGAATCCCTGGCCGTAACGGACCCACAGATGCTGGCACATTTCAACTAGGAATCTGTGCAGGAATTTAAGCAGCTGTTTCCCTTCTCACTAGATGAAAAGTGCCTGGTTGATCCAGAGTCTTAGATTTGGAAGTTTGTTAAAATTATGCTCAGAAGTTCTTGCTTTCTTTTAATGGTTCATAAGAGTGGTGGCCATATGTGCTGACATTACATGTGCTTTCACAAAAGAAACAAACAACTCTACTTTGAGAAAATTCTGGAAAATTTCTAAACGGAACACACTGCATGCTTTCAGGGGCTTCATTGTACTGCAAATGAATATTTCAGGCTTTCAAGAAGGAACCCCCGAACAAGGAGGCTGACAAAGTTTGGTTTGCTCATCACTGAGAAGCACTGCCTTTCCAATGAAGGCACACTCTGGCATCCCTTTTGATAGCAGCAATGCCACAGGACAAGCACCAAGCGATTTCCACAAAAAGTAACAGCTTTTTATGGCCTCGTCATCACGGCTCGAACCGCAGAGAAACTAGCCTCTGTTTGTTTCTGCAATAGCCTACAAGATTTACGAGGCTTGAGAGCAAGATTTACAGATCCATTTTGATGCCACACTAGGGTGGCGTGGCACCTCGCATCAGCATATTGAAAGTGCATGAATTCAGCACATTACTACGATTACGGCTTATTCCGCAGAAAATACTTTTGAACGTAGCTGCGTCTATTCATATGCACCAGCAAAAATTTATTGAGCAGTGTGGCAACCGGTACAGAACCAACCAGTATATACAATGCTCACTTCATGGACGACAAGAAGCAGACAGCTAAAACAGACAAGCTGCTATGCCTTATACACGTTAGAAACAAAAATATGTCATGCCAATGAGAACGGACCGTGCGCTGGACACTCACAGTATCGTTAAAAGTCGCGGCAGACCCCTGTGTTAATTTCAGTCCGTCCTTTTCCCAGACTTGGCCGCTTTCTTGTTGGTATCCCTCACAATTCCCCGATTTTTCAAGGTAAACGAAATTCCTCTGACAATTTTAGGTTACTAGACGCCCTTTAAAACCATCACAGCCCTTCAAAGAAATACAGTAGAACCTTGCTGTTCTGTTCTTGGTTCATGTAATCTGCAGTATCACAAAACCAAAAATTATGCGTGTTGTGCTATTTTTATTCACAGTACAAATCCTAGATAATTTTTTGAAACGATTCCCCAGTATACATGTCTATAATTTTGCGAAATTCTGACCATATGATGCTTGGTTTGGTTTATGGGGGTTTAACGTCCCAAAGCGACTCAGGCTATGAGACACGCCATAGTGAAGGGCTCCGGAAATTTCGACCACCTGGGGTTCTTTAACATGCACTGACATCGCACAGTACACGGGCCTCTAGAATTTTGCCTCCATCGAAATTAAACTGCCGCAGCCAGGATCGAACCCACGTCTTTTGGTCTAGCAGCCGAGCGTCGTAACCACTCTGCCACCACAGCGTCTGACCATATGATGCATTCAGAGACCAAGAGAAAATGCCAGCCAAGCTAGTCATCATTTTTTGGATCCTTTGCCCACATGCACCTGAGCACTGCAAAAAAGACGCCGCTGCTGCCCTGCACAAAGACAAGGACACAAAGCATCTTAAGAGCAGCTGCGGCTCTTCCACAATGCAGAAGTGTAATGGGACAAAGTATCTCAAAACGGTAAGTAGTTGACAGACTGGACGTGCCATGAAACTTCAGCCCCATGGGAAAAAAAATATGAAAACAACTTGCAAGTGCTAGAAAAGGAACTTTTCAAAATTTGTGCCATCACATTCACAAAAGTGTTAATGAAGTGAAAGTGCCAATAAATGCCAGGGACTAGGAAATGGCGCAAAACCTGGACATAAAGACAATCACGTGCAGACCAGCAAAAATTTTTTTCGTAGGTGCTAATTCAAGCTTGTTGCTAAAACATTGCATTCATAACATCCATAAATAATATAAAAGGGGAAAAGGGGGCCTTAGCCTTAAAAATGCAAAAGGCCTTGTCTTGTACCATTTGCAGAAGCAATCATGTCAGGATTTTGCATTCACTGAAAAGCAGTGTGCAATCACCTTGAAATCAGTGTGTGGCAGACTAGCCAGCAATTAAATTACTGTAATAAAATTACTTTTCTCGGTAATTTCTAATGTATTTCATTACTTTTGTGACCTGGTAATTTAGTAATTTAATGAACTACTTTCAAGCAGTAATTTCACGGAAAAGTAGTTTATTACTAGAGATATTACGTTTGCTGCATACCGAGTCCATGCTTCTCGTATCTGCCATGCTTTGGCCTCGCGTTTGTGGAGATGAGCATATTGCCACACTGCTGACATTCTGCCGGCGCCACACGGTGGCCGAACCCGTCTCCCAGCGCGTGGCCGATCGTCTTCTTTTGTCTCGAATGAACACGGCGGTTCGGCAAGCCTCGCCCCAGTATACGGCTGTGTTTCCCGCTTCTTGCTACGTTTGTCGGTGACTATACAAAGCAAAGATGCAGTTTATGGGGGTTTAACATCCCAAAGCAAGCGACTAAGGCTATGAGGGACGCCATAGTGAAGGGCTCCGGGAATTTTGGCCACGTGGAGTTCTTTAACGTGCACTGACATTGCACAGTGCGCGGGCCTATAGCATTTCTTCTCCACCGAAATGAGACTGCTGCTGCCGGGATCAAACCAGACTTTCGGGTCAGCAGTCGGGCACCATATAACCAATGAGCCACCGCGGCGACTCCCAAAGCAAGAATAAATTATGGAGGGCACTTGAGACTACTTCGATGCTTTGAAGGCAAAAAACATTCATTTTTAATTTATATTGTTTCCTTCCTTTCTAATGACACACCTACTCATTAGCATACAGTCATAAGGTAACACATACATTAAATGAATCATTATTCACCAAGAAGCAACGCAGTGTTGTGGCCCATGGGTCGCGCGATCGCCTCTCAATCTGAAGGCCCTCAATTGGTTCAATTCTTTGCACCTTCGGAAGAAATTTTTCCCTCTGCTGATGACGTCATTGGGGGTTGTGGACCACGTTTCCTGGACATCGACAATGACGCCGGGTATCAATGTCAATGTGCCATACAAGGCGTTCCCCTTAAAAGTGCACAACCAGTAATGGCCAGCACTCCAGGGACGCGGCGCACGTGGACGAGAGGTGACGTGCGCATAGGCGTCAGCACTGCTTTGGCGAAGAGTCTGCATATCAGTCACAGGAATGCTACGCATCTTCCTGCACTGCACACGATCTCACACAAAAACGCACTGCGAGCGCTTGAGCAAGTGCTTTGACGTCGCAGCACTGACAAGAAGTCTCAACTGACACGTCTAAGAAAGTTGGTCGTGAGTTGTCGGGTTTTTGTGGCTTCATTTGAGGCCCTATTTCTAACTCAAGGGCAACATAGGCAACAGCGTCTCAGTGAAATGCAATGCATTTCCACCAACTTGCCTCCAGAACAAATCAATTGAACAGCATAATTGGCAGCTTCTCGCGCAACTGTGCACTTCTGGGATGATGCGTGGATAAGCGGTCAATGCACTCCCGCTGTTTACGCGGATGATAAATTCTTCAAAATCAGGATGGTGGGACCATATTACACATTGAACGATGTACTTCTGATTGAAGAGTGACATGACAAAGACCTCATCTACATCAGCAAAGCGGCTGTTCAAAATGAATAAAGAGGGGCAAAATTTTGACGCCTATTTTCAAGCTCAGTGGCGGTGCAAACAAAAAACTCAAGAAATTTTGCACAAACTATGACCAATGCGCAACATTTTAGCGTCGAAAATAAGTAATTTTCATTACTTAAGGCAGGTAATTGTAATGTAATATCATTACTTTTTGAGACCAGTAATTTTTAATATAATTTAATTACTTGTGATATTTAGGAAAGTAATTAGTAATGGAATTCAAATGGTCAGCAGCTGCCTAGGGAACGTCTCAGTGTCCTTAAGTTCTTATGCAAACAATGACACACCACCCAGCTTCCTACATGTGACAATGTCCATGAGAAAAAGGAATATTGTGACAAAGACCACGAAGCTGGCTGTGGTGCGTTACAGAGCACTCGCGCTAGGCCAACGGCCATTAAATTATATCTGCCATCGTTCATCGCGCCTCACTCTTTGGACGGCAACCACGTAACATTATACACCACACAGCATTTGCATTGGAGGGAATGGCCAAGAGCATTTTCCATTTGGTTTTCTGCGTGCTAAAGGAATAAAGACACGTAATTTTGGTGGAATGTTTTCTTCTCTACAACGATGCAGAAAATACTACTACCCATGAATCACCGTGTGATATTTGCCCATGGCCGCTAAATAATTTATAATTGAATTTTTTCTGTCGCGCTGTTTCAGTTTGAACAGACGAACAATTGCTGTGACGTCAAAGAGTGCTTTTGTGTCACGTGAGCCATGGAAAAACGCCCATATAATCGCAGCTTCATCGTTATGATTTACTGCACTGCTGAAGCCAGCCTTCCTCAAGAGCCGGAATGACAACTAATGTGGAAGCAGCGATTATATTGCAGTTTTTCACGCCTCACATGACCTACAACCTCTCTTTGAGGCTAGAGTCATCGTTCAGCTAGTGAAACTGAAACAGCACAAGAAAGAAATTCAGTTATAAATTATTTAGCAGCCATATGAGCATACCACGTGGAAATCCGTGTATAATAATTCCTTACACTTCATTACAAAAAAAGATTGGTTTGGTTTATGGGGGGTTAATGTCCCAAAGCGACTCAGGCTATGAGGGACACTGTAGTAAAGGGCTCTGGAAATTTCGACCACCTGGGGTTCTTTAACGTGCGCTGACATCAAACAGTACATGGGCCTCTAGAATTTCGCCTCCATCAAAATTCGACCCCTGCAGCCGGGATCGAACCCACGTCTTTCGGGTCAGCAGCCAAGCCCCATAACCACTGAGCCACCGCAGTGGCGTCATTACATTGAAAAGAAGAAACCATGCACCCAAAAGTTAGGTGTTTATGCTCCCTTAAAGAACACCAGGTGTTCAGAATTTCCGGAGCCCTTCACTACGGCGTCCCTCATAGCCTGAGTCGATTTGGGACAAAACCACATAAGCCATAACCTTTCAGCAAATAACTCACCATTTCATTAAATAACTCGTGCCATACCTTCTCTGTTTCTTTGACCTACACATAGAGGAGATGAGTGACTCTTTGAGGAGTCATAATGAAAACCTAAGCGGTCAAGTCGAGTCGCATGGGCAGCATTTCAGCGCTAATTCGTAAGTCGCCTGTGTGTATACATGCAACGATTTTTTTCCTTTCTGTGAAACGACTATTTCCTAGAGCAGGTTGATGGTAAAACTTCATTGCGATTTGCTGCTTGAAAATTCTTCCAAGTGTTTCAGGATTTTGGTGGTTGTTGGTGTCGGCGGCATGCAGTTGGTTGCAATTTCGTGACGACAGCAAGGCTATTGGACAACTGGGCCTGCACTCGACCATTCGTTTTGGAAGTGGCCAGTGCCAAGCTGCATTTGAACTGGCTGAGCTGGCGTTGCACGGTGCCGGCACCACCGTGGAACTTCACAGAACTAGTGCAGAGAGTGCACCCAAATCAAAGAAACCTATCATGACCACAATCTTAACAAAGTGGTAGTTTGGGCTTGTTTGTATAGCATATTAGAGGACATAGCGCAGCACAATGGGCCAGAGAAAAGGAGCATACAGGACGAGCACTTATCCTGTGTGCTCCTTTTCCCTGTCGCATTGTGCTGCACTATGCCTTCTTCTAATATCACCCCAATTACCTGTCACACACTGCAACAGTGCCTTGTGAACTTTATGCACCTCACAAGCTTCCAAACAGTCAAAGGACATCAAGCACATTGCCCACAATGTTCATTTCTTTAAGGGCTCTTTACACCATCAGCTGTAAAATGGTCTCAAGCTTAGAGGCCTTAAAATTAAGCTTGCTTCTCCAGTTGCCTCATGCGCTCTATTCTAGTTGGCTACCTGGGTCCAAGCACCTTTCCCACGTAAAACCGATGCTCGGCGCAAGTGGCACAGCACTCATTTTAAAATTCTCACAGAAGGTTGAGGGCTCACTTTGTGACGCCTTAGAGCCTTTGCTGCCTCAGCATTTTAACGTCCCATTTGTTCAGCCTCTGCGCCAGCAACCCAACGCCGGACTCGAAGCAGGAATCGGGAAGGTCCGTGCATACCACAAAACTGCCAGTCAGTTTTTAAAGTCCTGTTTCTGAAATAAATATGAATTTAAAAGAACATGTTTCGCGGTGCAGACACCAAAGCGTAATCGTTTATCTGGCCGCAATTTTTGCACCTGTTTTAGAAAGCGAATTGTAACAGCAGCACACAGTTGTAAAGTGCAGCATTAAGCCAACACTCTACAGACTTTCCCAGCCGCGGAGCCACAAAAAATCGGACCGCGTACAAAACTCATCGCACAAACGGTTAGTTCAACTGGACTGTTGTCAAGTTTCCCGCCTTTTTTCGGGAGCACGCAAAAGCTTCTAATTATGCGTGTTTTACATGACCATGAGCTACGTTGGGCTGGGTTGACACAAGATATAAAACACGCTCAGCGCAAGCTCTTTTCTGTTGAACTGCACGGAGCTTTTGAGCAGAACTTACGAAAAAACAGATGAGTCTTTCCCTCCGGGCCTTTGGGTCCACTGCCGGGCAAGCGGGCTCAGCGCTAGTCCTGGGTTATCTGCTAACACAAAATATTCGGGCGCAAGGAAGTTGACAACGGAATGCCGAGTGTCAGATAACGGGCAATCACTCAGTATGGGCATGCCAAAAGATAGCAAGAACAAATTACTCACGTGCAACACGATCGCGCGCTCCTGCCATCGACCGGCCATAGTGCTACTGAAAGCAATGCTCGGCTCGGCTCAAACATGGCTCAAACAGCAAAAAATTGCCGGACGTGACGTATTTTCTTCAAACCGGATGCGACGTCATGGGTTGAAATAACGCTTGAGCAACAATACGCAGCCGCAATCCAGAGGTAGCGGAAGAAGTAGCAATAGCGCTTGCTTGCGTAGGCACCAAGGCAAGTTACATAATAAGCGACAGCAAAACAGCCATCTACAATTACGGAAGGGGCAGAGTAGCACCAGAAGCGGTGCGAATACTAGATGGAAGGAAAATTGATAGGAAAATTAGCCTCATATGGGCACCAGCTCACACGTCAGTTCCAGGCAACGAGGCGGCGCACCTCTTAGCCCGAGATCTCTACCTCCGGGCAAGAGCAGAGCCGCCCGATTGCAAGGAGCTTGACGAGAGACTACAGACATACACGGAGATAATAGAAAACTACAGATTACAGCGAAGAACTGTCCCTCCACCGGACAAAGAGCTCGGAAACAGAGAGGCAACAACTTGGCGCAGATTACAAGCAGGAAATTACATAAATCCGGTATGGGCATCACACATACTTCCCGCCGCGGTGGATCAGTGGTTAGGGCGCTCGACTACTGATCCGGAGTTCCCGGGTTCGAACCCGACCGCGGCGGCTGCGCTTTTATGGAGGAAAAACGCTAAGGCGCCCGAGTGCTGTGCGATGTCAGTGCACGTTAAAGATCCCCAGGTGGTCGAAATTATTCCGGAGCCCTCCACTACGGCACCTCTCTCTTCCTTTCTTCTTTCACTCCCTCCTTTACCCTTCCCTTACGGCGCGGATCAGGTGTCCAACGATATATGAGACAGATACTGCGCCATTTCCTTTCCCCTAAAAACCAATTAAAAAATCACACGTCCTGAAAGACGACGACATAGATGATAAATGTAAGGAATGCGGGGAGGGGGGGACCCTCGACCACATAATCTGGCAATGCACACACTCCCCAGGGGTCAATGAAGGAATAAATAGTAGAGAAGCCTGGGAGACCCTTCTGCAAAGCGCGGACCCCGCCATGCAGAGGAAAGCCATCCATCTGGCGGTAGAGGCCGCGAAGAGACAGCAACTCTTTGCCTGCATCTAGTAGCGGAGGCCCCGGCCCCTGCCCCTAGGCCTGCGCGCCAGGGGTAGGGAGTAGGGGGTCTCCATTTCTGATGGAAATAAAAGTTTTTGGAATGGAATGGAATGGAACGCTTGAGCTCCCGAACGAAGCGTCTTGACAGAGCCCGGAACCAGCCTTTTTCTTTGTGTTTACTTCAGTCCGTCCCCAGCAGTCCCTAGCTCTGGTTCCTCCCTAGAATTCTCTGTCCCTAGCAACGTTTGTTTGTTTTTGTTTCTCATTTAAATAAAAATTTTGAATATGATTGCAGTATAAAGCTTATGAATTTTATAAACACATTTTTTATGTTCTGTTTCTATGTGAATTGAATTTGTTGATACATTATTATTAGTTGTGCCAAATCACGTGACTAGTTTCATTTCGCAGGCACAGATTTGAATCTGTCGGACCGCAGAGACACGCCGACTGCCGTTACGCGGTCAGGTTATTTTACCTCGCCTAGGTTAGGACAATGGGCTAGGACATGGCCGTTAATTGCGCTTGAGGTGCACCGGGATTCTTTGATAGTTGTTACGCTAATTGCGTTTGTGTCACATTCTCTCGTTCTATACTCGCCAGTTTGCGCAGTTGCGCGTACTTTGTTGTCTTGTCTTGTTTTCAGTGCTCTTGTCCACTCGCGAGTTCGCGCTGTAGCGCGTCTTTTGTTTTACGCTTTGTTTTCAGTGCAGTTGCGCGCCCTTTGTTTTACGTTTTGTTGTCAGTGCAGTTGCGCGTCCTTTGTTTAAAGTTTTTTTTTAAGTGCTGTGAACATTGTGCCTGCCGCCTCGTGGCCTCATTGGAATGGAAGGACCAAATTCACCACCTGCTGAGTCACCAGCGCGAGATAAGTATCTGTGCCCTGTGTGCAAAGCTGAATTTGCTTTTCTGAAATCCCAAAGTAGGCATGTGCGAAATAAGCACCCCGAAGCTGCGAGCTCATCAGCTCGTGAGAAAACTTTCGCATGTGACCTCTGTTGTAATGCTTTTCTCCACCGTCGTGAACGGTTGCAGCACCACGAGCAGGAGCATGGCTTTGTGGCGAGACGCAGCACGGTTCAGTTCTCTTCCATTGCAGGTGAGAAATAATCACATGTTCTTAGTTTTTGTTTGTGTATGCACGCATGAAGGAATATGTTAGCTTGTGTACAGGCAAGGAGGTTTGTCTGAAGCCCTCGTGCTGTGTTGTGCAGAGCGCGTACTGTGTCCCTTATCCTCCATCCTCTAGATGCTGTTGTCACCAGTATATCATGCATCAACTAGCCCCACTGTTCACCTTATATCGGAAGTGGTCTTTCTGGTGCATGAAATGAAAGACAAGTGAAATTGAAATAAATGCATGCAGTGTAAACACATTGAAGACTGGGCATGGTAATCTTCAAGATTTTTACACAGCGGTAGGTGGTATACCGTAATAATGTGCCCTTTCAGGATTAGTGTTGATCTTTCGTAGACTATTTACAGGTTGCTGGATTTGTAAAATGCATGACGCCTGCTTTAAAAAAGTACACTGAACCGTTTTTAAAGCTTAGGCTGACGACAGTAGTGAAGTGTAAGTGTTGGTAGTGTTTTGGGTTTTACGTTCATGGAGGTTTACCATCTCAAAGTGACTCGGACTATGAGGGACACTCTGGGGTCCTTTGACGTGCACTGACGTCAGACACAGTAGACTGGCCTCTAGAATTTTGCCAACGAAATGCGACCGCCGCGGCTGGGATTGAACCCGCGTCCTTCGGGTCAGCAGCGAAGCGCCATAACTATCGAGCCATCGTGGCGATGTGCTGTCTTCAAAGTAGTCTGAGCAGTCATTTAGTAGCTGTGTTGTGTAGAGAGTGATTAACTTCCGCTTTTTGGTCAAAGCCTACAGCTGGCTGCCTTAAGGCTTTTAGAATGTCATGTAAATGGTTGTGAACATAGGAGATCAAATGCACTCATCGTGTGGTCTCTGCATAAATATATAATTTTTTTTCTTTTTGCAGAATTTCAAGCCTAGAAGGAAAACACTGAAAGGAAGGAGCAGGCGCACTTCATCGCAAAGAGAGGGGTGACGCGTTTGTCCTCTGGAGCGACAAAGAGGTACCTAGAGTGCCATCGTACCGGAGTAGCTGTGCAGTCTGGACAAGGTAAACGGCAGCCAAAGGCAGTGGGCAGTGTGAAATGCAACAAACATTGTTTTGCTGGTATGGTTGTCACTCAGGATGGTGAAAAGGTAACCGTTGAGTACCAGGCCGAGCACTATGGCCATTAGAAGAGTGTGACACACCTGCGCTTGTCCGCCACTGAAGTGGCTGCCATAGCACAAAAGCTCGGTATAGGAGTCCCCATTAGAAGGATTCTTGCAGATGCACACTCATTTGCTGGAGTTGCATTGGACAGGCTCCATACTTTGACTACGAAAGATATATATAACATAAAGTACAAGTACCAAATTGGAAATGGGGAGCAAAGAGATCCCGTTGACTTTGTCAGTATGCAGATGTGGATCCATGATCTAAAGGAAAGCACAGATTCGGCTCTGTTGTATGCTGATAACGAGTTGCTCTCACGAAAAGACATCAAGGAGTTCAACATGGCCCTTATGACTTGCACTCAAAGGGAAATGCTTCTGCACTATGGCACCAAGGCTGTGTGTGTTGACACGACACGCATGGTACGAATTCTTATGGGCTTCTGCTCATGACAGTGCTCGTAATTGCGGCTGACTGGTCAGGCATACCTTGTGCTTATCTCCTCTCTCAAAGCACATCGGAGGAAACTATGGTTCGGTTTTTTCAGGCAATAAAAGATAGTATTGGTCAGGCACTTTGCTGTGAGGCCTTCATGTCTGACGATGCAGTAGCATATTGCAATGCTTGGCAAAAGGTAATGGGGATCCCTCAGAGACGCTTGCTCTGCACCTGGCACGTAAAACGCAGTTGGACCTCCAAACTTAGCAAAGTTAGTGGCGATGAAAATAAAAAAACTGGTCAGACACTCTGCACACTTTGATGGCTTGCCCAAGCGTACCAGAATTTCAGGTTCTTCAAAAATTTCTGGCGGCTAAGTCTGTGGGGGAGTGCAAAGGCTTTGTGGAGTATTTCGAAAAGTCTTATGCGAAGCGTCATGAGCAGTGGGCGCATTGCTATAGGCAAGGTACTGGCCTCACGACAATCACATAACAGTCTATGCACAATGAGCTAAAGGCTGTTTATTTGCGAAGAAAGCAATGCCAGCATACTTTACTGGAATTTACGAATGATCAGCTCATCAAGCAGCTAATTTCACATCACATGTGAGGCCCATGGCAAGCCACCGGACAGCAGACTGCTATAAGAAGCACTGCGCAGGTGTCGAGGTCGCTCAATCTGGCGCGAGTGAATCACCTGATGGATGGTGGCTGGTGCAGTCGCAATCTTTGCAAGAGTTTAAGCACACTGTAGTAAAGGGCAGCATACCATGCCAAGGGTGCAGCTACAGTTGCAAACAATGCAACATATGTATCCACACCTTGCAATGTGTATTCTTGGATTACAAGCAGCACTTGAGTTTGTGTAAGCATATGCATGCAGTTGCTCAATGGGAGCGTGAAAAAAAACAATTCAAGCGCTCAGGGATCGACTGAAAAAGGCGCAGCTCTTCCATCGACTTCAACAGAAAATGATTCATTCGCTCTAGACGAGCCCCAGGCACTTCCCGACAGCATCCAGGCTGATGCAATCCCTGAGCCGCAAAGTCGTGGTATTGAAAACATCCGTACTTTGCTTGGAGCTGCTTTACAAGACTTAGCGAACAAAGAATCAGGCGATGCAGCTTAAGAAGAGTTCGTGATAAAGAAAGTCCATGAGATAAGACAGGCGCTAAAGCAATTTCCGGATAAGCAGCCATCTGCAGCAAAGCGCACTGCTGCAAACAAAAATCTGGAAAAGCAGCCAGATTATTGGCCCAAAAGGCAGCGCACCTCTGTGAGCACACAGTTTCCAGCATTTTGTTTTCATATGTACTTTTTATTTTATGCTTATGTGTACACCGTTTCATCAGGAGAAATCTCTGCAAATGTATTGAAGTTTTGACTGCTCCGAACTAAAGCTGGGAGTCGAGGCCTTGTCAGGCTCCATGCCTTTTGCCTCGTCTTCCACTTTCAACTGAAAGGAAATAAAATGGTCTGAATCTGAAATAAAAAGCCTCAGCCTTCTCAGGAATGCGAGTGGCTGAGGTGCATCATGTATTAAAGCAAACCAGTGGTTCAAGATTTAGTTTTTCAAGCACCGCTGCTTCTTTTAAAACGCTAAAAACAGAATGTATGTTAACAATGGCATTATCATCTAAGAGCACTGCTGGATGAAAAGGAATGCATTCATTATAAAATTGAGTTATATACTTTTTTTTCGGTGTTTCCAGTTGCACACATGAAAATAAAATGCGATGGACCGCAAGATCATCTCCGCATTCGCAAATAGGTTTGCCTTGCTTTGTTAGCAGGAAGTTATGCGTAAGGTGCGTGTGACCTATCCGGAGACGGCATAAAATCACTTCCCTAAAACGTTCCTGGTGCACACGATTAAAATTCACCTAAAACTGGCTTCACCAAGTATAGTTTATTATTCACTTCGCCGTTCCATTCCGACTGCCATTTTTCTCTTAATTTACGCTGTGCCAAGTTTATGCAATGCTTAAAAGGTATATTTACTTTTTTTATTTCCTTCCCACGAGCTTTAGCAGTGCAGTAACTGCCCTCTCGTTGCATCTTATTCCGACATGACTGGGAACCCAGCAGAACTTTGTTTTGTCCTCGAGCTGCGGCTGTTGCTATCTTGTGCATGATGTCACCAAGAATCGGAGTGACTGCATTTCTAGAGTGAAAAGCTGTAAGTATACTGAGGAAGTCTGTGTAAATAATACTGTTGGTAAGGTTCTCGTTTTCTATTTTTTCTACGGCCACACAGACTGCGTAACATTCTGCAGTGAAGATGGATGAGCACTGTGGAAGTCGTACTGTTTTCTCCGACTTCCCTTGGACCACTGCGCTTCCTACGTAAACGTCCGTTTTTGAACCATCTGTATAAAACTACTGTATTTTTCTTCCAGTGCAAGGAATTCTTGTACTATATGTTGTTGCGGAGTTTGTTTCTTATGAAACTGTGTAAGAGTGAGATCACATATTGCAGGAAAATTGTACCATGGAGGCAGTGGATCTCGTCTCCGAGCAATGTTAGGTAACGTATCTACTACGCCGACGTTTTGGCACATGTCTTCAATACATAGAATCAGTGGCCTGATAACGAGCGGTTTGTTGTGAAACAGTGTTCTAGATGGGCACTTTGCGGCTATTGGGCAACATAGGTGTTTGGGCAGTGAACGGATGTTTAAAATGTATGAGCATGGTGCTTCTATCTGTAAGCGATGGTTTGTTGATTTCTACATGAAGACTAGTTATGTTTGACGTTCTGTAAGCACCAGAGTAAAGACGCAAACCTAAATTATGTATTGGATCTAGTCGTTTCAGGTATGAAGGCCTCGCTGACCCATAAACTATACATCCGTAGTCTAAGGTGGAGCGTACCATGCAGCGATAAATTTGTAAAAGACGCCCTGTCAGCACCCCAACGTTTACGTGACAGTACTTTGAGTATATGTAGGGATCCGGAGGCTTTATTTTTCAGTGCGTTTACATGAGGCAGGAAATTGAGTTTTTTGTCAAAAGTTGTACCCAGAAATTTGTGCTCTTTTTTGACAGGTATCCGTGTTCCGTTCAGGTGTATAAAAGGGTCAGCTTGTATGCTTCGTTTAAGCGAGAAAAGGATGGCTACTGTTTTCTGTGTGGAAAACTGGAAACCGTAGTGATCTGCCCATGTCACTAGTTTATTCATTGTCAACTGTATTTGTCTCTCGCATGTTGCTACGTTTGAGGATGTGCAAGCTATTTGAAGATCATCAATGTACACTGAATACAGGATGGACTTTGGGATTATTTTACTTATGGCATTCATTTTTATGCTAAACGATGTCGTGCTTAAAATACATCCCTGAGGAACCCCATTCTCTTGAACGAAGCTCCTGGACAGAGTTGATCCCAGGCGTACTTGAAATGAGCGGTCGGAAAGGAAGTCAGTTTAACATCCTACCGCGGATACCTAGGTTGCCAAGGTCGCGGACGATACCAAACTTCCAGGTTGTATCATATGCTTCCTCCATATCAAAGAAAACGGCAAGACAGTGCTGTTTGTGTATAAAAGCTTCTCTTATTGTTTCCGAGGCGAACTAAATGGTCTGTTGTTGAGCATCTCTTTTTATAACCGCATTGATGGGCATCAAGTTCGCGGAGTTCAAGGACAAATGTTAATGTTATTTTTTTGTTATTTGACAGCTTACAGATGAAATGTAACTCTGAAATGAGGCTTTCTCAGCACTGTGACTGACGTACTGAGCTTGAGGTTCTATGTGTAGGGTATCTGCGAAATTTGCCCCCAAGCTCTATTTGGTTGTTTTTTGCTTCCTTGCATTCCTTTGTCCACCACACTGTGTTTTTGCCGCACCACTCCTGAAGACTGAGGAACAGCTAAGTGTACGGCAGTAATTATGCAATTCGGGAACATTTCGTTGATGCTGAGGTTTTCTAAAGCTATATTTTCTAAATTGGCCTTTGCTCAAATTTCCCAGTCTGCTAAATGCAGCTTCCAATGTCGCGGTTTAGTTCGATGATTTCTGGTGCTGATGTCAAACTATTATTACAGGAAGGTGATCGCTGCCATATGGGTTGTCGATAACGTACCCCATTTAAAATCGTTAAAAACAGATGGTGAACTAAAAGACAAATCTAAACAGCTCATATTGCCCGATGTTGGAGAGCAGTATGTGGCCTTTTCCGTGTTTAAAAGACATATTGTTTGTGAGAATAAAATCTTGGATGGTTTGCCCCCTAGAGTCGCAGCGCTCGCTTCCCCAAAAAGGGGAGTAGGCGTTGAAATCCCCAACTACCAGATATGGCTCTGGAAGTTCATCTATCAGTTCTTGTAGATTATGGGCTATTAATGCAAATTGTGGAGGAATGTATACTGAACAGATTGTTAGTGTTTTATAGGTGATGATGCTGACTGCAACCGCTTCAAGTTTTGTAATGAGCTTGATCTCTTGAGCAGGGACGCCGCTTTGAACGACAATCGCGACGCCTCCCAAGAGTCGATTTGCCTGCTCTCGATCGCGTCTAAAAGTTTTATAATGTTTCAGGATATGCACATGTTGTGGACCAAGATTGGTCTCCTGAAAACATAAAACTATGGGTAACTTTCACCCTGAAATATGTGCTATGTCACTGTAATTCCGCATAAGTCCCCTACAATTCCACTGACTTCAAAAAAGGCATGTTTGTGTTTTTGAGAGGAAATGAAAGCGGATTTACTTAGATATGAGCCCGTTATGAGGGGCCTGTCTTTTATTCGCTCAAGAGAGCTGTTCCGCCGCTGCAAAGCAGGTGGACTGGGAGTTATATCCGTCACCTTGCCAGAACTGCTGGAGGACCACGCAGCTGCGGTTGTGTTAGTTTCAGGCCTCCCCTGATAGGGGAAGTCCTGCGGGATGCCGACCCATGGACCGGCGCTCCCTGCTTTGGCAATGACAGGGCAGCTTTCGCTGACCCTGCCTGGGGCGTCGATGGCCCTGCCGTAGGCTCTGTGAAAGCGGCCTTGGCAGGTGCCGGATTGCTGTGTGGTGCTACGCCCCTGCGCACCACATCAGCGAAGTTCTGTTTTGCAGTGAAAAAGAATGTGTTTGTAAGCGCAAAACGCCTTCTCGCTTCTTTAAATGAAATGTTTTCCTTTGTTTTTATCGTGATTATCTCTTTTTCTTTCTTCCAGGACAGACACGCCCTGGAGTATGCAGCATGGTCTTCTTCACAGTTTGCACAGTGCGGGGCTGCGTCACATCCATCAGACTGGTGATCATTCGAAGCACATTTTGCGCAAGTTTTGCGACCGTGGCAACTCTGTGAGCCATGGCCGAACCTTTGACAATTGAAACATCTGCGAGGGTTGGGTATGTATGGTCTTGCATTAACTTTCAAATATCCCACGTCAATTGTGTCGGGCAATGTGCTGGTGTTGAGCGTAAGGATCAAGTGTTTGGTGTCTATTTCCTTATTGTCCTTCTGGATTTTGATTCGGTGGACATCTATGAAGTCTTGGTCGGTGGGCCCTTCGAGCATTTCTTTTTCGGTGATGTCAACAAAATCACTTTCGGATATTACGCCTCGGGCAGTGTTAAGTGAGTGATGAGAAGTCACGGAGACAGGGATTTCCGCTATGGACGTTAGGTTGGAGAACTTGGAGTGTTGGACATTGTCGCCCAGTTCAAGCAATAAATCGCCGCTCGCCATTTTTGAGAGCTTATAGCCAATGCCTAATGTTTTTGTCAAGCAGATTGACACAAGGAAGGGGGATATTATTCTTGCCTGCTTATCTTCTTCTTCACTGTGGGTCACGTGATATTTTGGAAAAGTTACTCTTCTTTTTTAAAAGACGTCTTCCTCATTCTGCCCTCTTTTGAGAAAGCGATCTTGTTTTTAAAGTGGGGGAGCCACAAAAAATTTAGTTTTTCGGTCATGGTGCCAGTCACCCACCATGGAGCCCAACTAAGCGACGAGACAGGAATTTGCAAGGAAAGCCTGCCCACGCCACCTGTACACCTTAACTATAATCAAATATGGCGCAACTCACGGTGGTTGGTCACACAAGGTTAACCCTCGCTGCCAGGAAAAACGAAGAAGTGAGTAGGAGGAAGGATATTTGCGCAAAAGGGGTAGGAAAGTGAAAGATAGAGGAGAGGATAGGAAAAGGTGACCACAGATTTCCCCCAGTCGGGTCAGGCCGGCGGTGCCGTCTACAGGAAGATGGGGCCAAAGTGGTGTATTGCCTTCGCCGAGGGGCCTTACAGGTCCAAACACTCAGCATCGGCTCAACCACCAGGAACACCTTTTCCCCGGACACGGCGATGCCACGCACGACGAAGCGCGGGTGCTCGGGTCCGTAATGAAGCACTGTTCACCATCATCCCCCTGCGAGAATGTCCCTGCGGATTCTCGGGAACCCGTGGTGTCGCCGAGCTGTGAAGGGAGACAGCGCAGCGGAGGTCGGGTGATCCAGTCATGGAGGTGGCACCCATCGGACACTAGGTCCGTGCTGTCGTGGACCTCCCTTGAACCACCGATGCAAGCCTACTGCTCCCCATTCAAACGTGGAGGTGGCAGCCAATGGACATAAATTATGATGAGGAATGAAGAAGAATAAAAATGAAAGAGCCTCTGCCTGTGGACCGATGGGCAGAGGGATCGTGCTGCCGAGAGGCTCCCTTGGATTGGCTGCATTAAAAGGTTCCTGAAAAGCGTATTTGGGCTTGCTTATAATAGCGCCTTGCATTATGTAGAGTACAGGCCACCGAGTGTTCATGCCGCGTACAGTACTTCAAAAGCAGACCAATCATTTACAATTTACTTAAAATTCGCGGCGACCTGCGGTGCCACGTGTTCGCCCGAAACCCAAGCTCGTTACGTCAGCAGCAAAGGTCTTTTATTGGTTTGCCATGATGTCACGCACCTCCCATGGCCGCGGCCGGAATCTCCGCCACCTCTCCCACCGAGTGGGTGGGACCGACAGAGGCGTGCCAACATTTCAGCGCGCAAAAAAGTGACGAAAGGAGAAAGGTGCGAAGATGCGTAAATTCAAATTTTGTCTACAGATAACTCAGCTTCCACAAAACGCATTAAAAAAATTCTAGCCGGAGGATATTTGTGACCAGCGCCCTTTAACATCGTAGGCATGCCAAAACTTTATTCGGAGCCCCTTTAAGCTTACGGCGTTTCAGGATGTCGTCGACGGGTCCTGGCTATGGCTTTTCCTGCTGCTGCCAAGTTCCTGGGGCTGTTGACAGGAGTGCACCGGTGTCTTCCTGTGGTCCTCTCTGTTACTACTACCACTTGCCTCCCTTACACAGATTCCTTCGACGCAATGCCAGCGACACGTCGCAGTTCATCCACCCGTGTCCGCCCTGTCCCTTGGACATCCAGCAAAATGGTGGCCCTTTGTTTTCGTCCCCCCCCCCCGCCCAGAATTCGGAGGATAAAAAAATTAGGTCATCATTATTTTACTCTTAAAGGCCTCTGTTGAGGCATTACGTAAGTTTGAACATGGAATGTTCAAACTTAGGTACAGAGCAGGCTATTCAAGTTTTATAGCTAGGAATGTTGTGTTATTACCAACAATGATAAATTACCTCTATCTAGTGCATGTTTTTCTTTCCTAGCAACAAACGACAAGATGCACAGGACACTGCTTCCTTTTGTTTCGTTAAACCTTTATTCAATGCCACAGGAAATGCAGCAGCCATGGAGACCCTGCTGGCCTTTCCTCTTCCTTTGGCTCCTTCTTTGTTCCAGCTTTTGGCTCAACATGTCATTAGCATTGGTAGTGGTCATACAATGATGCTGGACACTACCTTGTCTAGGCCTCTCGCTTTGAAAATGTACTGTTCGAACTTACCTTCAGGTTACACCATGCGCTAAAAATGCAGTTCTATAACAAGTACAAGGCATCCACTAATACCCGTGCAGTGCTCTTGGCGTTGTGTTGTGGCAAGTTATATTTTCCAGAAGCTGCAGTTTTGGGAAGAAATGAGGCTTAACTCGATTTCTGAGAAATCTGCTAGAACGGAGTTCCAACTGAAAACACATGGTGTTGAAAGAGTACAGAACTAAATTTGAGTTGTTTTCTCACTTTCGAATGATGCGCAGCACACTATAAAATGGCCATGCAGACGGACTGCACCAACAAGCGGTGCATAATTTATAACTGTCTTTTTTTCGCTGTTCTGGTTTCAAGTGCTAAACGACCGCTGTGATGTACACAAGGCACTCAGGTTGCGCAAGGCATGAAAAAAACTGCAGTATGGTCACTGCTTTATTCGTTTCACCTCACATCAACTGTTATGTAAGCCTACCCAATAGTTGAACAATTATTTTTTGCATGCCTTCTGTGAACTGGACACATCATGTATGTGCGTATGTCACTGCTGCCATGCAGCGTTCACATCGAAACGGCATGAGGAAAAAAAATCGTAAATTATCAGCAGGCTTAAGCGAATCCCATGTCCTCATATATACAATTTTATTTACATAGCATCGTTCCAAATGAAAAAAACATGCGCCCAAAAATTTGTTGCCTCTATGCCAGTGTTTTGCTAAGCGGTCACAAAGTCTCATAGTCTATTGACAAGGTTTCACTGCAGCTTATTTTATTTCATGCGATTTTTAATGCGGAATTGAAATTGGACCCAAGATGTTTTCATTTCTACTATAGTCTTGACAAGTTTTGCTCATTGCCGATTTTTTCATTCATGGTAAAAATTTAATTTATGGATCATTCTGGCTTTGTTGGTGATGGTTCTGCAACAGACTCATCCACTGCTGCAAAATTTGCATTTCAAAGTTTTCCCAGCCACTCTATTCAAGCTCATAATTCGCACACACATAAAGAACCCTGTTGAAAGTGAATGGGGGTGTAGTCTAATCTCAAGAAACTTTTCAAACCCTGCAGTTTACTTGCAGAAATCAGCTGGTGATAGGAACATGTGCATTTCATTTTTGGCCTTAAAAGCTTATGTTATGAGGTTGCTTTGAAAACTGCATAATAATGCAATAGCCTTAAAGGTGCAATTTCTTCAGAAAAAGTGGCATCTCTCTGTGTCATAAAAATCCCTGGTTGGTAGAGACAGGTCATGTGACCTTGTGACATCGCACTCTAATTACTGATTGGTCGAGTGAGATCACGTGAACTGCTTCTGCAACACTCCTGCATGTCACACAGTAACGTAACGCCATTTGGGCTTGTGAGCAAAAACCTAAGAAAAAAAGCACGGGAGGGATCTCTAATGCTATTGCATTGTACACCTAAGGGTAGAAGCGCCCCATCACCTTTTTGGAAAAGAATTTTTCAAACTTTATTGAAATATTAATTTTTCTTGCAAATCATTCAGAAATCATGTTCCCATTACATCGTTCCAAACATGAAGGCAAAGTTGGAGCATTAAAAGTGTCTCGCGAAACCAAAGCTAACTGTTTCAGTTTGACACACAGGAAAATAAATGGAAGATTTTTGTGACATTTACTTTTTCAGTACATCCTACCAACACTGAGGTTTGGTTTCTATGATGTCATGTGTCATTTCAACAATAGCAAGGGAAGGATGCTAGAATTCTTGAACCACAATGGGATCAAGTTATATGTGTAAAACATTGAAGGCTTGCCTCACATGGGACTATAACTGGAAATCTTCCTGTCAGCGTATGGATTTGGCAGATAGTAACCCTCTCGACTGCTTTATGCATTCATAGATGTTTCAAATCATTTTAGCTGTTTTTCTTGAAAAACCTTTTTTTGCTACTTATTTTTCCTATATATTTGCCTGTGCAATGAACTAGAATAAGTAACTTTTTTATGCTGCAGTTCCAAAAAGATGCCTGCATAAAGACAGTTTTTTTTTTTACAGTCATTCCAACATACTTGACAATTGGTAATTACACACCTCACCTTTATGTACATGAACAGTTATTTCCCTCTTAGTGAACTATTTTAAAGTTTCCCTGCAGGTCTTGCATGTATATTTAGCAAAATTAAAATCAATGTTTTAACACTTTCATTAGGGCCCACATTCAGGGCCGTCATACGGAATTCGTACTCGATGAAAAAGTAGTCCAATCTTCGAGCAATAAAAGGCTAAATTGCAAGCCGAAATTACAATGTCACGAATTTTGCTGCCTGTGGTTTGTTTGTGATAGTGAGACTTTAAAAAGCTCATTTTCCAGACTGTTGATTCGTCAGCGGAGCAATGCAAGATGCTGCAGACCATGGCCCATTGTTACTAAGTGCGATTTTTTAAAGTTTTATCGTGTTGTAATATTCTATTCTTATCTGCTGTTTTTTCTGGAAACGTTGTCTCGTGGGATGCAGAGGAGAATTTGAAGTTGGCTAGTATTGATAGAATGCCAGCTCCTAATCACAAAAAGACCAGTCTCGCTGAAAAAACACCTCTTGTGTTGTAATTGTTTGGGTTGTGCTGACCAGCGAAGGCAGCCGCACGCCCCCCTATTGGCCTGAGTTCCTATCGTTCATGCTTCTCTCCCTCTTCTGTAACCCTCTCAGTACGAGAGGGTATATAATCGCGGTTCTGGGCAATAAACGTTGTTGTTCACTGCCGACCATTGTTCGAGATGCTGCGCGGTTCGCGCTGACTTTACTACAGTGGCGACGAGTGCGGAAACTACCCATGCGGTAAAAGTTGAAGCCGACAGCCTGTCGCAACTTGAAGCACCGACGAGAACTATGACCAGCCTGCAGCTCCCGACCTTCGACGACACGTCAGATAAGTGGAAAGCGTACCTTATAAGGGCAGAAGCATATTTTGAAGCCAATGCTATTACTGACTCAAAGCAGCAGCGAGCCTTGCTTGTGGCAGCACTCAGCACGCAGACGGTGCAAGTGTTAGCGGGACGGATTGCAC